>NC_138172.1:2569669-3223147 GCF_964165515.1 Mesoplodon bidens
AGAGAGATACACACACACACACACACACATACGCACAGACATGCACACACAGACACCAGGTGCTGATGAATTTGTTTGACGCCTGGATTAGCCATACCTGAAGCCAGACCTTTCCCTGGAATTCTCAGTCCCATGAACTAATACATGAATCCCCTCCCCTCCCCCCCACTTTTTTTTTTTTTAACATCTGTTTAAATTGACCTTCCTGTCTCTTGCAAGAGTTCACATGTAGTTCAAATGCATAGGTGTGCCTGTGCGTCCCCTTCCGGACTCTGGCTATGGCCGAGCGTGGACGATCCACCTTCCCTTCATCCTCCTACATCGTGTTCCCTCTCCCTGAACCTTCTGGCTTCTCACTGCCCCATCCCCCCAGCCCCCAGGATTCCTCTCCTTGTTTCTAGGGCTGTGGTCAGCTGTTCCCAGAGCAGGGCCTTGGATACGCTGAGCCCAGTCCTTACTCAGGGCCTTTGCACCTGCCGCTCCCTTGCCAGACCTCCACGAGTCCTGCTCCCTCCTTCACTCCAGATTTGATCAAACATCACCTCCTGGAGAAATCAGCTCCGGCCACGCTGCCCTAGAGGGCCTCTCAGTGTCCACAACTCTGACGGCTTCCCCTGCTCATCTTCCTTCGCCGCACTTAGCTCAGCCTGAAATCACATCCTATTCATTTGTGGATTATCTGCCACCCCTGGAACAGCAGCACCATGAGGGTGTCCCCACTGAGCCCTGCACTGTGCCTGCTCCAGATGGAAACGCTATAAAAATGCCGACGCCTGAGTTTGAAAGAGATCTTCTCTTAGACCATGAATTGTGACAGAAATTTGTATAAATACGGTCACTATCAGAAATGAAAAGTCTGGCCAAAAGGGTGTTTACAACTGCTTAAAATACCCCACACCTGGGAAGAAGTCACGGGGTGGGTGGTGGGAAAATCTGGGAAATTGGGCTCTTCTGCGTTTAAAAGACTTGCCTACTTCACAGTTCAAAAAAAAGAATCAATAGCTTGGGTTGGAGGCTCCTGGAACCCTGCGAGGACCCGCCGATCAGCCCGGCTGAGACGTCTCAGGCATTCTCACACGCAGAGCGAGCATCCGGAGGATGAGCTGCCCGTTCTCTGAGACCCGAGGACGAGGCCGAGCTGCTAGAGGAAGCGCCACGGCTGAGCCCAGCAGGGAGGTGCGGCCCCAACACGCTGCCACGGCGGTGTGATCCTCCCCCCGCATCAGTGGTCGGTCAGAACGCAGCACGCCCGCCCCACCCAGGAGCCCAGCTAGGCCCCTCTGTGTGGCCAAGGGGCTCCGGGCGGGGCTGAGTCCATCCAGCCCGGCCTCCCCAGGGCACACGGGCTCTGCAGCAGCTGCATCCCAGGGACAGAGAAACAGGAAGAGCACAGCGCTGCCGTTCTTCCCTTCCAGACGGCGCAAACACTCATCAGCTCCTTTATTGCATTTCTCCTTCTTTATATTAAATCTCAGCATCTTGGACACTGAGCTTGGAGGGGTCCTGAGGTCAGCTGGCCCAGTCCTGCCCTGGATGCTTCCACATCCTTGTGGACTCACCAACTTCACAAAAACAATAAATATTTCTGAGAAAAAAAAAAACCCTAACAACGTGCTTCCGGGCAATAACTTTTCAGCTGCCGGTCACTTTCATACCTGCTCCGCACAGGGGTGGGGACCCCGCCGATGGGCCGTCGACCCTGGAGCAGGGGCTCTGCAGCCGCGTGACCTGGGGCCACCCGAGCCTGCAGGGCGGGGCCGGGGCCCCAGGGGTGAAGGCAGGAGAGCAAAGTGCAGCCTGCTGGGCCAGGCAGCAGGGACAAACTCCCCACCCTCCAGCCCCAAATGCCCCTTTGGAAGCGGGGGGGAGCTGCAGAAATCTCCACGCCCGTGATGGAGGCCAGGAGTCCTTTCATCAGCCTCCTGCGACAGCCTGCAGGCAGCTGGTCCCCTGACGTGGCTGCCAGGGTCCTCTCTCGATCGCAAATGCACGCTCGTCCCCGTCCTCCCCACCCTCTGTCGCCCTCTCACGGGGCTCAGCCCTAGGAACCGCATTTGCCGTAAGAGAGAGGCAGCGTCCAGCAGCAGCTGTGTGGTGCCAGCGATGCCCGGGAACGGGTCTGTTTGCTGCTTCGTAACAAGCAACTTCAGTGACTACGGATGGCTGCACCACGTCCCCGTAACGGGGCCGGACAGGCTCTAACCTCCCTTCGAAGGATTAAAACAAAACAACGCAAAACAAAACTGTGCTCAGGCAGGAGACCAACTGTCTGCAATAACCATCCATTTCGAACTGGCATGAAAGAGGCCCTTCAGGCAAACACGAGCCCCATAAACAAACTGCCAGCCACCCCAAAGCCCGACTCCATAATAACGAAAATTACTGTAACCATTATTACAATAGTAACTTGTATTTTAATAGTCCTTTGCACTATAAACAAAAATCATTGCAGACATTTAGAGAGAACTGGCTGCACACAGGCGGACAGCAAGGTCATCGGAGGAAGCTCACCCATCTTCGGAGGACAAGTGAAGCCACAGCTTGAAAACTGGGTAGTGGACCCAAATAGGAAGCAGAAAAGTTAAAGCCCAGCCCAGCCCGGGAGGTCAGAGAGGTCTGCCTGGAGGAAGCAGCCTCTCTTTGGAGCCTGGACAGGATAAGCAGACTGTTTCTAGGTAGAGGGGCTGGAAGGGTTCCCGGGAGGAGGGAACAGCATGAGGAAAGGCAGGAGCAGAGTGCTGTGTCGGGGGAACTCCAGGTACTCAGCACGGCTGGAGTCCAGGGATCCAGGGGGATGGGAAGGAACACACTGGCGAGGTGGGTACAGAGCAGGCAGCGCAGTCTGTGCAGAAGAGTTCGGATTTTACCACGAGGCAACGGGACGCACAGACAGATTTTACTTATTGTGCTCTGTATTTTGTGTGTGTGTGTGTGTGTGTGTGTGTGTGTGTGTTTCCAGCTGAGGAGGACGTGTGCTGCTGTTCAGCCTCAAAAATATTCAGACATTACAGCCTCCATCGCTCGTCTGCTGCCCCCTGGAGCCTGATGTCCAAGTATTGCAACTGGCTTTTCATCTCTTAATTCTTAGATTAGGAAGAAATCCCTAGAAATGGAGGCACCCTGGGCTGTGTCTTGGCTTGTGATGATTTCAGATCCACTTGTGAGGTGTGGGCAGCGCTGGCTCCTCCTCAGGCCTCCCTCCTCGGCGTGTGGGCGGCCGCCTTCTCCTTGTGTCCTCACGTGGTTGTCCCTCGGGGCTCTCAGTGTCTTCATCTCCCCTTTTTATGAGGACACCAGTCCGACTGGAGCAGGGCCCAGCCACATGACTCCATTCTAACTCAGTCACCTCTTTAAAGGCTTCATCTCCAAATACTGTCGCATTCTGAGGTTCTGGGGGGTTAGGACTTCAACATATGGATTTGAGGGACACCGTCCAGCCCATACGCAGTTGGATCAGTCACTGGGAGGCCCCAGCAGGGGACGGGAGGGAGGGCGGGGTATCGATTCCCAGCTCCCCTACTGCTGGGCTGCAGGTTCGTCAATAACTGTGTTTCTCCACTTACAGCCGTAGCGTGAGAAGCCCCCCCAAAGCCTCTGCTCTCACTGGGCCCTGGAGATGCGGCCCCTCCCAGGCCCCCTCAGCCAGTGGGTGGCCAGGCCCCGGGTGCTGCCTATCCCTGGTCAGCTCTGCAGTGCCGCCCACACCTCTGTGATTCGCCCCTTTGTGAGCCTCCCCTCACCCCCCTTGAACGGGCCCGCTGTCTCCCGCCGGGGGGCTGAGTGATCATCGCCACCCCACTGGCCATCTGCTGCTCGAGGCTCACGTCTACACGAATTTACGGTCGTCTGAAGCCTGTGATCCCAGAGGAGCAGTGCCCCCCTGAAACTCCAGGGTACAACCCCGGGGTGGACGGTCTGTTCCAGAGCCTGAGAGGTGGGAGTCTATGTTCCCCACAGCCCCAGGTGCCCTGACCAGTGGAAACAAGGTTGAAATCATGACAGCGAGCGATTTCTAAGGTCAGACATCCACAGGCAATCAAGGTGAACCCTGACCTGAACCTCACACCTCATACAGGAATGAACCCTGCACGGATCGTGGGCTCACCTGAAAAATGGAAACCCAAAAACCATTTAGGAGAAAACCAAGGCCTAGAATTGGCGAGTCTTACGCTTGACACTAAAAGCACGACCCACAAAAGGAAAAGTCAGTAAGTTGGACCTCAGTGAGTTTATCATTTTCGCTTCATGAAAGACACTACAAAGAGGATGAAAAGACAGGCTTTTTACGGGGACGAGTATTTGCAAGCCACACACACGACAAAGGAGTGGTGGATATATTTATCCAGAAGATAGAAAGAGTGTGCACAGCTCAACAGAACAAAACCAACCAGCTTAACTAGAAAATGGGCAAAAGACACAGATGGACACTTCACCTAACCAGATAGACAGGTGGCAAATAAGTACACAAAAACGTCCAGCATCACTAGCCGTTAAGGAAACACAAGGGAAAACACGGGGAGATGTCACCACACACCTATGGTAAAGACGAAAATCAAAAGTCGCATAATGCCAAATGCTGGAGGGAATTCGATGGGAATGCAGGACAGTGCAGCCACTCCAGAAAAAGAACTTGGCGGTTTCTTATAAAAATAAACATGCAACGAATACACAAACCAGCAATCACGCTCTTTGGGCGTTTATCCCAGAGAAACGAAAACCTATGTTCGCACAAAAACCTGTACAGAAACATGTATAGCAGTTTTAGTGTAACAGCCCCAAACTAGAAACTCAGATGCCCTTCCGTGGCATCCACAGCGCAGAACACCACCCAAAAGGGGGTGATCTAGAGCCACCAGGAGGGATCCCAAGGCCATTATCTAGAGTGAAGAAAGCCAATCCCAAGAGGTTCCATACTGTATGATTCCATTTATATAACATCCTTGAAATGACAGAATTCTAGAGACGGAGACAGATGAGCGGTTGCCAGGGGTGATGGAGGTGGAAGGAGGTGAGTGTGGTTGTGAAAGGGCAACATGAGGGATCCCTGTGCTGGTGTAACTCTTCTGTATCCTGACCGTGGGACTGGATGTGCTACAGTGGCCCATCTCTCTCTCTGTCTCTCTCTCTGTCTCTGTCTCAGGATACTCACCCTTGGAGCCCGGCCACCATGCTCTGACGACGCCCACGTCACAAGGAGTGGGTGTTACATCCAACAGCGCCAGCTAGACGCCAAGGAGGGTTGGAAGCTTCCTTCCAAAGATCGTGCGCGTCCATGGTAGGGGTCCAGGTGGGCGTGACAGAGGGCAGCAGACCCAGCCCAGAACCAAGGGCTTGTCTCAGGCAGAGACACGGAGGGGTCATCGGGGGGCTCCTAGGGCTGCTGCAAACGGGACCCCCACCCCCGAGGTCAGCCTCCACCTGGACCTGGAGGGTGGCCTGGGCCTGGGTGTCTGCGGATCACAGGCCGGGATGGCAAGCACTTCAAAGGCAACCTCCCCTGGTGCTGTAGAAATTGCTAGGCTTCTTGGGACCCACAGAGAAATCTTACCAGAGATGCAAACGAGCCCTTGGCTTCCTTCGGTAGAATGGGACATGCCTGCTCCGTGCGCACGATGGGATTTAAAACATCAACTCTGCCAACCCACGGGTGCGTCCACAGAGGCATGAGGGGCACCTTCCTAAAGACGGCCTCCTGCCAGGGGAAGGCAGGAGGCCCTGGCCGGCTGGAGGATGCCTGCCCGGCCTGCAGCAGGGAGAAGGCCCTCTCTCCATGAATCCTCCCTTATCTCCACTCTGGAGATAGGAAACACTGCCTGGCCTGTCTCCTGCAGGGAGGGGGCTTCCAAACAGCACCCCCCAAGGCCAGCATTTACGGCTCAAACCAACTTCAGGGCAAAGCTGCATACGTGACTTGGGAACCCACTTCCAACAAGGCCACAGGGTCCCTGGGGCCTCAAGTGTTCCTGGCTGGAGAGTGACCAGGGCCCCTGATGGAGCCGTCCCCGTCAGCAGCACCCTGAGAAGCATCCAGACCCAGGCCCTGAGGTGCTCACGACAGTATGAGGCAGTCAGTAGGTGGAGCCCCATCTTACAGATGAGAAGACTGAGGTTCAGAGAGGTGACCTGCCAGGCATGGGCTGGTGTCTGACATCTGAACCAGCTAGGGATCCATGTGCCCCTTTTACAGGCGGGCACACTGAGGTCCGGAGATGGCACAGAAGAAAGTCAAGGCCACATGGCCTTGTGTTGCAGCGGTAAGAGCTGATGTTCTGAGCAGCTGTTTGATAAAACTTTTTAGTGACCTGGTGTCATGTCAAGGCTGTGAAGGTCCAGCTTCTAAGTTCAGGCAAACCTTCTAGTGGCCCACCACCCTGCTCTTTCACCCCGGCCCCGCTCCAGCCCACCCCTCTCTCCCAGCCCACCTGCCAAAGAAGGGCTCCGGGAAGTGAGGGCTGCCCGTCAGCCAGCTGCTGGGTCCACCCCATGTCCAGCATCACTGCAGGCCAGTCCCTGAGCTTCAGCACAAGGCTGGCTGTGAGGTGGGTGGGAGTGAGCCCCCCAGTCAGTACAGGGGGAACTCTGGGCTCGGAGGGCCTGAGGGACCTGCCCAAGGTCACAGGGCTGAGAGCAGCGCCCAGTGCCTGCAGCCCAGCCTCCCCCAGCCTCTCTGCTGGGAGGGCTCTGCCCTGTGCCCCCAGAAAGGGTTTCTATTCTGAGCAGCATGGTCTGAAATGACAGAGAAAATGACCCATTCCCAGGGAAAATGGAGCAGAGAAGTGCCGAGCCCATCCAGAACACAGGAGGCCAAGTGGCCTGCCTGTTTCTCTAATTCTAACAATTTCCACTTATTCCCCCAGAGAGGACCTCTGTAATTCAGCCCCGTGGTCAGCAAGCTTATCCAAACATTAAAAGTTAATTTACTCTCTGCTTCTCCTGCTTGTTATAACCCGTTTGTGGGCTTTTTTTCCCCCAAAAGCACAAGCCCTGCATCCTTGTAAACATAAAACATTTAATTGGCAATTCCAAGGCCTGAGCTGGCCGATCACCACTATCCCGGGGGCTCTGTGTGGCCCATGGCCACGGCTCAACAACACGTGGGCCCCTCAGAGACCCAGTCTGAGAACTCGCCCACTGGGGCAAGCAGGGGGCAGGGAGGCGCTCGCCCAGGGTCAGAGGCAAATCCAGCACCTGGCATTTGGTGGGGCGGCTGGAATATTCTGCAGCCACAGGGACTCCTGTCCTGATGCTCTGGGCAGCACTGGGAAAGGTCCGTGTGCTGACAGGGCAGTGGCACGGTGGATGCTCAGAGACGGACCCTGACACAGGCCCTGGTCCTGAATTCGGACTCCAATGCCAGCTGGCTGTGCCCATGTGTTCCTGCATGATCCTGAGCAAGTCCTTCAACTGTCCAAGCCTGTGCTCCTTGGCCATAAAGCGGGGTGAAGACTAACCGTCCCCAGAGCATTGTGACGCGAGGAGTATGAAAGCTTAGGCCCCATGCTCCCAGAGTGGGGTTAGTATTCTGAAGAAAAGCTGAACCCTGTATTTTCTGCTGCTGGGTAAGGAAAAGCACACTGATGAAAAAACTTACTAGGAGGAAATACACCAAAGTGGTAACAGGAGGGCTCGGGAAGGCTGATGGGCCGGGTTTTTTTGAGCCTATAGACTTTCTCAACTTTCTGTCGTGATTCTATCCTGCACTGATAATAAAAACATATTGACATCAAAATAGTGCATCCGATCATTCACGCAATCAACAGGCACGTGCGCCTGCAGGTGGCCCTGGGAGAGAAGTCCAGTGGAGCAGGTGACCCAGAACAGACTGAGATCAGCCTCATGTCACAGAAGCTATGGGGTGGGAGGAGGCCCCTGGCCCCATGCAGGGTGGAAAGGGGTTGGGGAGCAAGAGGACTTCCTGGAGGAGGTGACACCTGTCCCCTTCTCAGAGAAGGGGAAGACATTTGATGGGCCCTTGTGGAGAGGTTCAAGGGTGGACATGGGGGCTTGGGGCTCAGTCCCCTGCCCCCAGCTGTTATGACTCAGAAAACGTGACGTGTCTAATCTCCGTCCCAAGGTGTGGGCCAAGTACCCCGACTTCCTTACGGGGGACACCAGGGGTGGGGGCCACACACAACCTCTCTACAGTGATGGCCCCTTTGAGCCACGCCCCTCAGGCGGGATGGGCCTGCATGCAACAGCCCAGAGGTGGGCCTCCGAAGCCTATCTCACAGCGGAGGCCACCGAGGCGCGGAGCTCAGGGCCCTGTCCAGGTGGCTCAGGGCACAGCGTGGACCCAGACGTGTGGCCGCCAGCGCTGCTCGCCGCCCTTCTCCACCTGCTTGCAGGCCGGCCTCTCGGCTCTCTCCCCAACCCCGGGCTGCAGAGGCCAGCCCCGCGGTCAGCCCGCACTTGGGGTGGCCCCACGCTGTCCGCTCAGGAGTCACCCAGGCTTCCTTTGTCAAAGTCTGCAGTGGCTACTGGAAGAGCTGCCTGCTGCCCCGAGGGGCCTGCTGGCCCAGAGTGGCACCCTGTCCCCAGGCCTCTCTGCCCCCAGCTGGCTGCCCTCACAGCCTAGGCAGCAGGGCTGACCACGGCCTCTGAGGGCGTCCTTCCTGCTGCTCAAAGCCCCCCACAAGACCCCCTTCCCTACAGGTAACTGGACTGACAGCAGAAGCAACCCTGCAGAATTCCTTCACCCCAGCTTTACTGGGTATAATTGACAAATAAAATCACATCTACTTAAGTGCACATGATGATTTGATAAGCGTACATCATGAAATATTTACCACAATCAAATAGACTAACACATCCATGACCTCACAGCTAGCTTTCTTTTCGGGGGGTTGTGGTGGGAACACTTACAATCTACTCCCTTAGTAACTTTCACGGACACAATATAGTATCGTTAAGTACAGTCACCAGGCTGGCGCTGTACGCTGGATCATAACTGGAAGTGTGTGTACTGTGGCCAACATCTCCCCCTTTCCCCCACCCCCAACCCCTGACAACGACCATTCTACTCATCAAGATTCTTCATGTAAGCGATACCATCCTTCTCCACCCGGCTTATCTCACTCAGCATAACGCCCTCCAGCCTCTTCCGTAGTGTCAGGAATGGCAGGATTTCCTTCTTTTTATGGCTGAACGGGATTCCCAACAGCCAAGCTAAGGAAACAAGCTGAGTATCCTTGCACCAAGAAGATGCCGCACACGGACACAGTGGGGTGTGACTCAGCCTTATGGAATTCTCGGTACCCACACCCCTTACCATTAGTGAGCAATCTCCCAAGTTGCTTCAACTGTGAAAGGTCTACACACAGAAGACAGACGGGCAGGAAATTTCCCCCAATGTTAACAGTGTTTGCTTCATTTAAATGGGGCCCTGCGATGATTATGCTGTTCTATCTGCTTCCCTGGACTCTCCAAAACTGAAACAATGATCATGCGTCACCTTTGTAACTGCCAACAACAGCTTTTTTAAAAGGACTTGCATCAAAATTCAGGGTTGGGGTCTTTCTCAAACGAGGCAGTTGAGGTGGTAAACTAAGTCTCCAAGGTCACAGGGCTAGTGCCCGGCAGGGGAAGGACTGAAACCCAGGTGTGTCTGGCTCCTGTCAGGCAGGTGGTGGGGAGGCAGGGAGAGGCGTCCGGGGAAGCTCTCGCCCCCTCTTGCAAGGATGGGGATGCCTGAGGAGAGATGGTGGAGAAGAGGGATCAGCATGGGGGTCCCCGCTTCCAAAGCCAGCCCAACACCTTCACCTGACACCTCACACCTTCCCGCACTGCGTCCCACTGCCTGTATTTCATCTGCTCTTTTCAGTTATTGCCTTGCTATGTGATTCTGGGTGAGTCACTAGACCTCTCTGTGCTTCCATGTCCCTGTTTCTAAGTTAGAGGTAATGATTTCTTGGGACGATCAAGGAAGATCATGAGTATGAAAGCTGCAACATGGGCCAGGAAACAGAAGTGTGTGCAGGATGGGGAAACCGAGGCAAGACCGCATCCCACGTTTCCTGAGTCTCACCTACTGCACCCCTTCAGGAACAAGAAGCCACACTGAACTCGCCTGAGGCGGGACCACCTCTGATCATCTCACGTCACCTTCACAGCAAGCCTGCAAGGTGAGTCAAATCCTTCCCGCTCTGTGGCAGAGGGGACTGGTAGTCCACAAAGAAAGAGAACTCAGCTGGCCCAGGGCACACAGCCAGGAAGGGAGGTGACTGGAACTCACCCTTAGGGCCTCCGACCTTCCCTCTGCACCTGCCGACTGCCCCTGTACTCCTGCAGGCTACTTTGCTCTTTTAAAGCTGGGCAGGAGGCCGGGAGAGGGGACAATGGGAAGGGCTGATCTAAGAGGATTTCACGTGCAAAGGGCAGACCCCCATGGTCACGGGCAGACCCCCATGGTCACTGGCAGCGCCCCGGACAGAAGCTTTTCTCATGATGGTTTAAGACAAAGCTTTCTCTGTAGGGGAAACAGCGTTTTCATTTCCAGGATTACAATAACATGGGATGTGTTCTAAACACCACAGCAAAGCACCTCCGCTAATTCAGCCTCAACTCCATGCCTCTGTGTTGCCAAGTCAGTTCATTTGTGATCACAAACACTGGCATTCTAGATAGTTTTGCTACATCAAACTCCTACTGGTAGGACAAATGGAGAGAGAAGGGGGGAATTATTATAGAGCACTTTAGAAGAAATATTATACTATTTTCCAATCCACAGTGACACTTTAGCCAACTGGTAGCCAAGTGGTCCCAATAGGAGTCCTGTAACAGACACTGTCACCATCCATCTACCCATCCATCCATCTACCCACCTACTCATGCATCCATGCATCCATCCATCCACCCATCCATCCATCTACCCACCTACTCATGCATCCGTGCATCCATGCATCCATCTACCCATCCATCCATCTACCCACCTACTCATGCATCCATGCATCCATCCATCCATCCATCCACCCATCCATCCATCTACCCACCTACTCATGCATCCGTGCATCCATGCATCCATCTACCCATCCATCCATCTACCCACCTACTCATGCATCCGTGCATCCATGCATCCACCCATCCATCCACCCACCTACTCATGCATCCATCCATCCATCTATCCACCCATCCATCCACCCACCTACTCATGCATCCGTGCATCCATGCATCCATCTACCCATCCATCCATCCACCCACCTACTCATGCATCCATCCATCCATCCATCCATCTACCCATCCATCCATCTACCCACCTACTCATGCATCCGTGCATCCATGCATCCATCTACCCATCCATCCATCTACCCACCTACTCATGCATCCATCCATCCATCTACCCACCCATCCATCCACCCACCCATCCTATGCACAAAAGTCTATGCTAGAACCTCACACCCATTAGGATGGCAACTATCAAAAACACAGAAAATAACAAGGATGTGGAGACACTGGAACTCTGGTGCTCTGCTGGTGACAATGTAAAATGGTACAGCCACTGTGAAAAACAGTATGGCGGTTCCTCAAAAAAAATTGAATATAGAATCACCATTTGATCCAGCAAGTCCACTTCTGGGGATATGACCAAAAGAATTGAAAGCAGGGTCTCAAAGAGATATCTGCGCACCCATGTTCACAGCAGCATCATTCATACTAGCCAAGAGGTAGAAACAACTCAAGTGTCTATCAACATTTTTTTTCCTAAGTGATAACAGATAAACAGAACATGGTCTATACATACAATGGAGAATTAGTCACCTTAAAAAATAAGGGGGCTTCCCTGGTGGCGCAGTAGTTGAGAGTCCGCCTGCCGATGCAGGGGACATGGGTTCGTGCCCCGGTCTGGGAGGATCCCACGTGCCGCGGAGCGGCTGGGCCCGTGAGCCATGGCCGCTGAGCCTGCGCGTCCGGAGCCTGTGCTCCGCAACGGGAGAGGCCACAACAGTGAGAGGCCCACATAACGCAAAAAAAAAAAAAAAAAAAAAAAAAATAAGGAAATTCTGACACATGCTACAATATGCACAAAATGTAAGGACATTATGTGAAATAAGCCAGTCACAGAAGTGCAAACACTGTATGGCTCCACTTACACGAGGTACCTAGAGGAGTCAAATCCATAGATGCAGAAAGTAGACGGTGGCTGCCAGGGGCTGGCGGGGGATGGGAGTTAGTGGTTCATGGGGACAGAGATTCAGTTTGGGAAGATGAGAAAGTTCTGGAGATGATGGTGGTGATAGCTGCACAAATGCCACTGAACTGGACACTTAAAAGTGGTTCAAGGGCTTCCCTGGTGGCGCAGTGGTTGAGAGTCTGCCTGCCGATGCAGGCAGGGGACGCGGGTTCGTGCCCTGGTCCGGGAAGATCCCACATGCCGCGGAGCGGCTGGGCCCGTGAGCCATGGCCGCTGAGCCTGTGCGTCCGGAGCCTGTGCTCCGCAACGGGAGAGGCCACAACAGTGAGAGGCCCGCGTACCGCAAAAAAAAAAAAAGTGGTTCAAGTGGTCAATTTTATGTTATGTGTATTTTATTACATAAAAAAGTCTGTGCTGGATACTGACTGTGAGGGGAGAAAGAACCCTGTAATGACAGTAATGACCATTTCTGGGAGTGCGCAGGGTGCCAGCCACCGTTCTGAGCGCCGTACCGGGCAATTCCTTGTTTGTTCCCCACAGTGCCCTGTTAGGCGTGTGCCTTAATTACACCCATCTTACAGGTGCCTTCTCTGCCCACCTCCGTGTCCTGCGAGTGTGACTCACACAGATGCACCAGCTGGGCTCCCCTGCGCTCTTGTCTGAGCTCTTCTAGCCAATAGGAGGTCCCGGCAGGAGACAGAGGCTGGCCGTCATCCCTCTGCTCCCCACCTGACGGCCTGCAGCTTTGCCTCCTGCCCTGAGCATGGAGCCCCATCAGGCAGGCCTCTCTTGGAGCTGCAGGGCTCACAGGGTTCCTCTAACACCAGACACGCACATACAGACACAGGAACATGGGTGCCCACACGTGCACCCACGCCCTTCAGGCTGACAATAGTAATGGCTCCCCGCTGCCGCTCGTCCCTGGGTGCTGCACCAGCCTCGCTGGTTTCCTTGACCTTACTCACGCCTCTGCTGATCATCCCTCGTTAATCCTCCCTGCGAGTGGGCCTCGGTTTCCCCGGCACCCCCTCACCCATCTGTTTGCCCACATGCCCAGGACAAATTCCTAGTTGGGGCCTCCACAGACTGCAGAGACCCCTGATCCTATCTGGAGATGCCTGCCCTCCAGGCCTCCAGGAGACAGGGGTGTGAACAGAGTGCCCGGGACACAGAGAGCACGCAGGAGTGTAAGGGTCAGTCATCCTGAGAACAAACAGACCTCACTTCAGCAGCACTTGCTGTGCAAATCAGTAAGATGCATGGGCCTGATCTGGCAGCTTAGAGTCAAGTCCAGGAACACATTTGCTGAATAACAAAGGATTCCAGTAAACTGACAGGAAGGAGCTGCCCGTTAGCAGAAGACTGACCTTGGTCACATGGCCCTAAGTCCAAAAATTAACCCTTCCTTCTTCCCTCCTTCCTTCCTCTTGTATTTACTCAGCACCCACCACGTGCCAGGTGTCAGGAATATGCCCATGAACACACAGGGAGTCAGGTGGGCATCTGTAGGGTCTCACCAGGGGCATCCCCCCGCCCCACGCTCAGCCAAGATTCCACATGCCTTGCGGCCAAAAAACCAAAAAACATAAAACAGAAGCAATATTGTAACAAATTCAACAAAGACTTTAAAAATGGTCTGCAACAAGAGAAGCCACTGCAATGAGAAGCCTGTGCACTGCAACGAAGAGAGCCCCCGCTCGCTGCAACTAGAGAAAGCCCACGTGCAGGAACGAAGACCCAACGAAGAAAGGAAAGAAAGAAAAGAAAAGAAAAGAAAAGAAAAGAAAAGAAAGAGAGAGAGAGAGACAAAGTAAGGAAAGGAAAGGAAAGGAAAGGAAGGAAGGAAGGAAGAGAAAGAAGAAAGAAAGGAAAGAGAGAGAGAGAAACAGAGAGAGAGAGAGAGAAAGAAAGAAAGAAAGAAAGATGCTGCTGTAGAACCATCTTCAACAAGCGTGAGTCCCACACACCACTCGCCCACGTGACCTCCGTGAGAAGCACGAGGTCAGGTACGTTTAGGGCTCCCTACCTGGCAGGGAACAGAAGACTCACAAGGGGCGGCGGGGGTGAGGTACAGGAAGGGGCTGCTGCAGAGGTGTGGGCAGGGTGAGGGGAGCCAGCTGGAGATGCTGAAGCTCCCAGGGCTGGCGAAGGCGGGGAGCTGCTCACGCCTCATCCTCAGGAACAGGGGAGGGAAGCGTGTACAGACCCTGAAAGGTTCGCCAGAGAGAGCTCCTCAGCAGGAGCTGTGGATGGAGGGACAGGGGCACAGCCCCCCGGCCCAGCAGGGAGGGGACCGGAGCAATGGACACCCCAGCCTTACTCCACCCTGCCCACTGACCCCGGGTCCGGGCCTCAGGAGACAGCGATGGAGGGCATCCTCCGCGGCACAGAGCTCGGCGGAGGCAGTGAGCAGAGGGGTCCAGGTGGACGGGTGAATCTCGGAGAATAAGGACACGGGCCCAGCGGCACGCTCCACAGACACGTTGAACTCCGTTCACTCCCGCCCCTTCCCAAAGTTACTGAGCTTTCCTCCTGCAACTTTGGGTTCCCCGGACCTAGAACGGTTAACGACGTAGGACAAAGCGTATCATTCAGTAGGTGAAACGAACCTAGTGCACGGACTATATGAGCTCAGCGTGGGGACAGACGGAAACCTGCACCGCGGACAACTAAAGAGGATTTTCATTGTGTCCTTAGCGCTTCTTTTTTTGCCCCCAATTCAATGGTTTTTAGTAACTTTCCTGAGTGGTGCATTAATCAGTTTTAAAAAAAGTTTTCTTCCCCCAGTAAGACCCCGCACACACAGCTACACACACTGCACCCCTTTCCCATCACCAGCCCCCCGGCAACCACGAATCTACTTCTGTCTCTGTGGATTTGCCCGTTTTGGACTTTCACATGATGGAATCGTACAATAAGTGGTCTTTTCTGTTTGGCTTCTTTCACTGCACACCATGTTTTCAAGGTTCACCTGTAACATAGGATGTATCTGTAGTTCATTCCTTCTTAAGGGCTGAGTCGTATTCCACCGTGCACCGTGCACCATACCGTCTATGCATTCACACCGCATACCAGAGCATTTCCACCCAGAAACCAGCGAGAGGAACCCCACTCTCCAGAAATACAGCCGAGTAGGGGAGGCACTGCACAGCTGCACAAGCAACCTCAGACCCAACCAGCTCCAAACTGCCCAGCTTGCCTCATTCCAACCCCTTTCCCCAAGCTTGTGCCGGATCACTATCATTTCCTTAGTATCTTCCTTTATGTCGGCTCACTTTTTAAACTTAAATATATTTATTTTGAAAAGAAAATTCATATTTACTCATATTCACACTTTAAATGTAAAAATACTATCACTTGCCCAAAAAGAGCAAGAACCCCCCCAAAATCAACACCATGCAAACATGACAACCTGGCTCCAGGCTACGCTGAAGGAAGCAGGTGCAGGAAGAGCTGGAACAGAGTAACTTCTCAAGCGGGGCGGGGGGGGTGGGGGGCGGTCCGAGGTCTCTAGAAGCAGCGGTACAACTGCTCGCCCACCACCCAAACGGAAGGTGCACCTGCCGCTTCTGAGGCCCTGTCCTGCCAACTCTGAAACTCCGGCTTCCAGGATCCCCAAGTGCGGAGGCTCGGAACCTCCCAGAAGCCGTGGTGGGAAGCTCCTGCAGAATCCCTGGCGTCCACTGGTCAATTCCTTCCACGTGCACCCACGACACTCGGAGGCGTGCCAGGCCCCGAGCAGACATTCGGGGCCCGGGGGTGGTGGCGGAAGGGCAGTCTGGATCTGTTCTGACTTCTAGGTCCTTGAACGTTGGGCCATTTCTTATTCTCATTAGTCACCCCAGGGTTGGGCTCAGCGCTGAGTATACAGCAGGTGTTCATTCATTGCAGAATGAATGACACACAGATGCGTGGATGAATGAGCTAGCTGGTAAGAGAGAAAAGACAGGCTAAAATGACCCACCTGAAGACTACTCACACAGTGAGAAAGGGGCTCAGTTCTGAGCACAGGACCTCTTGTCAGGAGGCGAAGGAAATCTCGGTGGACAAGGCAGCTTCTGGGCTGATTTACAAACAAGACGTTTAACCTCTAGTGATGGTGGAAGGGGAAAAGTTTTAAAAAGACAACAGGAACAGAAGCTGGGAAAAGAGGCTCCAGAGTTCCGTCCGCTCCTCAGGGACGGGGCAGCAGGGAGGGCTGTTAGGGGACGCCCCAGAATGCCATCCTTAAGGCTGTGCTTGGGTCCTGCAGACAGTGGGAGCCACTGAATGTTCTTGAGCGACGGTGGCCTGATCAGACTGGGCTCTAGCATGACTCGTCCGGCAGCAGGTGTGCAAGGGAGGGAGACTGGAGACGGGAGGACTCCCCCCACCACCTCCACTCCCATCCCACCCCCGGTGACTTCTACACTTGCTGAAACCCTCCCAAATCACCGACAACACCTCCTTCTCCCAACCCACAACGTGCCATTATCAGAGGCCCCCTGACAACCCCCTCCGACATGCACCTAAGATCACCCGCTCTGCCCCAAGGCCGCCACGCCGCCACGTGCCAGCAGCACCTCTCCCTGGACCACTGCACCAGCCACCCAACCGGTCTGGCAGCCCCTCGGGCCGTCTACAATTCCTTCAGCCGCAGGAGGGGCCTCGTAATCCACGACACACCACGTCACCCCCAAACACTGACACGAGCGCCCCAAGGCTCCTCTTCCACGCTAGTCCACCAACGCCTGCTCCCAATTTCACCAGCAAGAGGAAGCCGAGGGCAGCAGACCGGGACCACCGAGCAAGAGGTCGTGGCACCTATTTTATGCAGGTGCAAGAGTCCCTCCCTGAAGCCACTCTCTGTGATGTCACCCCCAGGGACTCCCCCAAGCTGGAAACATCTCCAGGGCCCCGGTGGCCCCAAGCTGGGATGGCCCCATGGCCATCGGGGAGGTGGCCCCATATGGCCTCACCCCGGCGGGAAGGAACATGAAGCAGACACACCAAGCAGAACGATGCCTCATTAATATTCGTTACGGTCTCACCAACTGCCCACCCCGAACCCCGGCGGGTCCTGGGGGAACCAGCGGAGGACAGACGTGAAAAATCGACTCATTAAGATGTTAAATAATTCAACAACCAGCAGACCCTGCCAAACCCACGTGCTTTCTGCTCCGCAGTGGCATCAACGCTCACCCAAGGCCTGGCCACCTCCGCAGTCCCGCCCAGCCCAGGGGACGGTCCTCGCAGGCCACGTGGCCACGGGGCAGCAGGGCACCTCTAACAAGGAGGAAGATGGCGAGTCTTCATCTGCAGCTCATCGCTCATTTCAGCAAGGCCCCCCTCCCCACTGAGGTGCTCACAGCTTATTTCAATAATGCTGATGCCGCCCAAGGCAGTCGGGGAACGTGACTTTGGGACGTGAACATGTCTATGGAGAGAGAACCCAGCCGGGTGAGGCTTGGGCCAGTGTGGCCTGTCCACAGGGACAGCGTTGCTCCACTTCGGGGCCACATCTTTGGAGAGCCCCAGATTTCAAACCTGGAAAACATCGCCTAGGACAGAGGTGGCCTCTCACCAACACTGGGTGCCCAGGGAAGAAGATATCCTAATAATTACTCATTGAATCAAGTGACTAATTAATAATCAAGCCTGCAAAGTGAGGGCTAGCCTGAAAGCAAGGGCTGACTTACTTCTCTGGTTTCTTTTATTGTCTCGGAGCAGTTCCCCGAAAAGCAGCACCGGATTTGTCTGAAGGTGCATTTCAATCGTACAGAACCTTCTCTCCAAGTGTGAAGGGCACGGCCCACCTGGACGCCCACGTCCTGGGACGTGTGGCTAAACGAGCCTTGGGGACATCCGGCCACCCGCCCCTCACACGTCCCTTCATCCAGATCCGTGTGCATGGGCTTTGCCTGCCAAACTCCTGTTACTATAATTAGCTGCCAACTTGGGAAGGCTTGTTTCTTAAACTGGTGTCACAAGCCACTAACCCCGTGGGGAAGAGAAGATGCGGGGGCGGGGGGAGGAGTCCGAGGGAGGCCACGGAGCAGGGGGCCAGTAAGGGGCCCACAGTGTCTGGCTCTGAGGCCATGGGAAGGCCTCCAGCAGAGACCAGCGAAGACGGGGTGAGGACAGAGGGGGCGTTTCTACCCCTGAGCGCTGTGCCAGGTCCCGGGGGCAGAGGCGAGGCCTTCCCAACCTGGCCAAGGTGGGATCACCTGGGGGCGGTGCCCAGAGGGTCATGCCTGCCTGGCCATGGCCCCGGGGTGGGCACGGGGCCCAGGCTTGCCTGCTCCCTGGCCCCTCTGGCTCAGTGAGAAGGAGGACAGGCCCAAACCCTGCAGGAGGAGCCAGAGAAAAGGCGGAGGAGGGACGGAGCACCGTTACCCTCAGCCCTACAGCGTCTCGGTGAGGCAGGTGGGGGCCCTTCCGTGAGCAGCAGAGCCGGGGGGCCCACCCTTGCAGCCCACCGGCCACCTTGTGCCCCATTCCCCACACGACACTGGGTCCGGGACCTCATGGGCTCACGTGGCGCAAGCTCCCGGGGCCTCCGGGAACAGGTGCTCGGGGACCGGACGCACGGTGGCCCTCCCGAGCACAGAGGCAGCTGCGGTCGGGGCCGCACGCGGCTCAGGGACTGAATCCGAGGGCCTCCCGCACCAGCATCTGCCACAGATAGGACGTTCCGCCTGCAGTCCGTGATCCGGGAGACGAGGCTCGGCGCCCACGGTGACGAGGTTCACAAAGGACCCCAGGGCCAGGCAGCTGCCGGATCCGGCAGCTCAGTGTGTTCCAGAGATGAGCCGAGAGCCGCCCAGAGACAGGAGCCCCCAGAGCACAGGAGCAGGAGGGAGACGCAGCACCGGCCCAGCCCACAGCCCTGCACCCCCAAGAGGACTTGCATTTTATAGTGATAACACATGCCTAACATGGGGCTTCCCTGGTGGCGCAGTGGTTGAGAGTCCGCCTGCCGATGCAGAGGACACGGGTTCGTGTCCAGTCCGTGTCCTCCCAGTCTGGGAGGATACCACATGCCGCGGAGCGGCTGGGCCCGTGAGCCATGGCCGCTGAGCCTGCGCATCCGGAGCCTGTGCTCCGCAACGGGAGAGGCCACAACAGTGAGAGGCCCGCGAACCGCACAAAAAAAAAAAAAAAGATGCCTAACATGAAATGCACCGTTTTGCAGTGCACAGCTCGGTGGCATTAGGTACATCCACATTGCTGCGCAACCATCACACCCTCATCTCCAGAACCCTTCATCTCCCCAGACTGAAACCCTGTGCCCGTTAACCACTAGCTTCCCATCCCCCAGCCCCTGGTACCCACCATCTACTTTCTGTCTCTATGGATTTGACTGCTCTAGGGGCCTCATATAAGTGGAATCATGTAGTATTTGTCTATTTGTGACTGGCTTATTTCACTGAGCCTAACGTCCTCAAGGTCCACCCATGTTGCAGCAGGTGTCAGAATGTCCTTCCTTTTTAAGGCGGAGTAATATTCCATTGATAGGCCCCACTTTCTTTATCGATTCATCTGTTACTGGACACTGGGCTTGCTTCCACCTTTCGACTATTGTGAATAGTGCTGCTATGAACGTGGATGTACAAATACCTGTTTGAGTGCCTGCTTTCAATTATTTTGGGTACTTGCCCAGAAGTGGAACAGTTGGCTCATATGGTGATTCTATGTTTAAGTTTTTGAGGAACCGCCATGCTGTTTTCTATAACGGCTGCACCATTTTGCATTCCCACCAGCAGTGCAGAAATTGGAAGGCTCCAATTTCTCCACATCCTCGCCCACTGGAAAAGAGTTTCTAGAAGCAAATTCTGGGGTATGAGCTCTGTGGCAGGCGATGAAAAACATTCCAAGGTCAAACAGGTTTGGGAATCAGTGGGCATGTTTCTTTCCCACAGGACGCCTGAGAACTGTTAATACCCCTGTGAGCTCAGGGACCAGACAACGCCAGTGCAGCTGCTCCAAACTCTGCAGGCTTTCATAAGACTTGCTGAGGAAGCTGTGTTCAGAGAGGGTAGCCCAGGGACTGGCCAGTCCCCACGTCACAGGCCCACAGCACAGTTAAGTACAGAAACTGAGTCAACATTCAGAAACTTTTGCGGCCATCTGACGGTGCCCTGACATCCAAACCAGGATTTTGTATTTTACTAAAGCATCAATCTCAATGGATTGAAAATAAAAAAAGGAACTGGGTAGGGGATGGGGGAGGGCTTCCCCGTAAATGTGCACATCAGGAGCTGGTCCGCCTGCCTGGCCATGCTTTGTAAATAATCACCCAGAATGAAATCTCTTAAGGAAAAAATAAATGCTTCACTGCATAATTGGCCTCTTCCGAGCTGGAGCTGCGGATGCAGGAGGAGCTCACGGGAGGACAGAAGCTCAGGTTTAGAAGAACCCCTAAAAGGCTCCAGTTCTCCCGCTGAGATGCAAATCCTCTAGACTGTAGGCAAGGGGCTGTGCAGCCTCTGGCCATCCCCCTCTGCTGGAAAGGGGGGTCCCCACCCCCTGGGCCAGCCTCCTCCTTGCCTGGTGAGTGACAAAGCTTTACCACACACTGAGCAGAACCCTCCTGTGCAGGGTGGCCCAATTCCTTTGGGCTGGCAGATCTGCCATGTGAGAGGGAAGCTGGGAATGGACGGGAGAGGCGGGTGGGTCCAGCCCTTCTCTGCCTGTCACACCAGATCCGGAACCCAAGCTTCTCCATGTGAGAGATACGCTTTGGACACCAGGGAGACGGTGGCCCCCTGCAGAAGTCAAAACAAAGGCATTAGAGGGAAAAGGAAAAGCTTATTAATTTTCGGGCCCTATTCCAGACTCCACACCCGGCCCATTTCAGCATTTTCTGAATTGACAGACTCGGGCAGAAGGAGGGAAGGGAGAGGACATCTTGTGCCCCAGAAATGCACTGCCCCGAGCCACCTACCGCGGTGACGCTCATTTAGAATCACAGGACATTAATTAGCTCGGGGAGGAAGAGGGGGGCCAGCGCCATGTGCGGTTCAGAGCTGGGCTCTGGGGCTGGATGGTGGGGCTGAGTCCTCACCGGGCCGCAGAGCCACTGGGCGACCTTGAGCAAGTTACTTAACCTCTCTGAACCTCTAGTCCTTTATCTCAGAAATGAAGACAATAAGAAGCCTCCTGAGACTGTCGGGAGGCGTAACCAGGGGAAGGCAGGAAGTGGTGCCATCCAGGGCAGCACAGAGCAAGAGGAGGGGACAGGGGCCCTCAGAACTGGCATCCCTAACTCTCCACCCAGGCCGCAAGTCCCCGCTACAGCTGGTCCAACCAGAGGGAGGGAGGAGACCGGCCCTGCCCCGGCCCTCCAGGTCAGAAGGAGGAAAGATGCTCGCCACACCCAGGTACCAGGCCCGGGGGAGCAGTGAAAGGACCTGAGAAATCACGGGTCTTCGGCAGGCCTAGGGCGCAGGCCCAGCGCAGCCGGGATGCCTGCTCTCCCAGGAGAGATGCGGGACGGGGTGCTGCACACGCATGGGGGCTTCAGCCTCCTGACTTCACCCAGCCGCTTTTCCATGTTTCCCAGGTGCTGGAATCGGCACCATTTACGTACTCTTTACTATTGTGTTAGGCAAATATTATATCCACTTCTGCAATGCCCGCCAGAGTGTGGTTTAGGGTTCAACCAGCGCTCAGAGTCACACAGTTGTCTTAGGCCACCATCCACGGAAAAGGACCCGGGACGGAGGCACAGCTTCCTGGCAGGACTCCTCCTCTGTGCAGCCACCTGGCACCTCCACCTCTAGGGGACCAGTCAGGTGCGAGGAGGCGAGATACACACCCGGCAGGCGTGGGAGCTGCCCTAGTTTGAAACCTTCATGCCCCATGGGGACCAGCACCTCCGCTCACAGCCCCACCGGCAGAGCGTCCCGGCTCCCAAGGGACACGGCCAGCCCAAGAGCCACTGGGCTCCCGAAGCCCAAGCCTGGCGGCCCACCAGGTCTGTAGGGTCCCAACCCATCCAGATGCAATTACCAACCACGAGATGCTTTACCTTAAGCAATGCTGCCTAGCAACAGAGGTCACAGTTACCGGGTTCCCAGGAAAACAGCTAGAAAGTTAAGCAAAGGTCAAATTCTCATGCGAAAGAGGGGTTCCCATAATCCACACCTATGAACCTTGGATAACAGCGTGACATAGACGTTAATGCGTTTATGACCACCGGGACTGGTGTTACCCCATGGGACACGAATGTCCCTTTTATCCCCTAACCAAGTGGACTTCCCTTCTGACCAATTCATTTTATGGTCCCCACAGTACCTTTTGATCCTGGGGATTTAATGTAACTTTACATTGAATGACATTCAATGTCTGTGTTTAATACACCAGAGACAGAACAGTATTTTACCAGAAGCGTTTCCCTCTAAACGCATGACATGAAGAGTTACCACTAGATAGGATTTTATTAGATTTTGTTATGATTTGGGCCCATTTTTCTCTCTTTGGAACATATGGGCAGTGTAAAAACGAAAGTTCATCAAATAGGATTCAATATGCGTATATTTACTAGGCAGGCTGTAAGCGCCAGAAACACTTCCAGTCACACGTTCAACAAATATTCATTCATTCATTCACGTTAGAAAACATGTGTGAGACGCAGGCTGGGAGAGACAAAGAAAACAAAACAAGGCCCCTGCCATCAAGAGTCTCAAAATGGGGATTCAGAAGGACACATAAATAAGTGGCTTCTCAGGGCTCTGATGAAGGTATATCCACAGGGCAATGAAAGCAAGGATGAGAGAGAAATTGCCTGTGCCTGGTGAAGGAACAACTTAGCTTGGGCTCTGAAGAATGAATAGGAGTTCCCTACATGAATGGACATTCTAATCAGAGGGAACAGCATATGCAAAGGAATGGAGGCAGGACAGAGACTCAAAAGCAAGAAAAGTTTTGATGATCTAGTGCATAGGATACAAGAAGAATCTAGAAAGGCTATGTGATTCATTAATTCATCACTTGTTAATTAGACAGGCAAAATAACTTAGAAATTAAGAACGTAGATTCTGAAGCCAGTCTGCCTGGGTTTGAATCCCAAATCTGCCATCTGGTACCTGTGTGACCCCGGATTAGTTACTGAATCTCTCTGTGCCTCGATTTACTCACGTGCAAAATGAGAACCATCATACTCAGATCACTGTTCGTTCATTCAGCAAATAATTGCTGAGCACCTACTGTGTCCAGGAATCATTCCGGGCATGGGGAGACGTCAGGGAGCAAAGCGAAGATTCCTGCCTCCTCGTAGCTCACGCTCTAGTGGGGGACGGGAGAGGGAGCCGAGGACGCGCGGTAAGACAGGAGGGCGGAGGGGTGCGGAGGATGGATGGTGCAGGGCCTGCGCCCACGCACCCTGGGGGAAGCGGGAGCCATGGGGCCCTGAGCAGAGAGGGTCGAGGGCCGACTCGAGTCTCCTCGGACGCTGTGGCTGAGGGCTGAGCCGGGAGACCACTTAGGAGGCTGGTGGTGGCGTGGCCCAGGCGGGGGTGCGGAGGGGTCGGATTCTGGGCTATCTACCACCCCCAAATCTGGAGCCCACCCCCAGGCCCAGCAGCCTCCCAAGTGGGGTGAGGCCAGGAGATGCCTTCCACCCTGACCCTCCCGGCCTCCTGCGCTGCCCACCCCTCACCCGGCCCCGCAGCAGGAGCCCGCACGTCCTCCCACTCCCCTCACTCTCGGGGACGCTGCGGCAGGAGCTGTGATTTATTCACCCACGAGCCCCAGGCAGCCTGGCTCGCGCTAATAAATGAACTGAAAAGTCAGTCTTTTCTGCTCCCAGCTCTACTGAGAGTCCCAGAGCCCGTCACGTGGGAACAAGGTGATGTTTTGATGACACTTGCTAAGAAGCGCAGAGTTGCCGTTTCTTCACACGGCTCACGGGAACACCCTGTTGTAAGAACTTCCCAGAAGCTTCAACTTCACTCAAGATCCCCATTTAGCAGACAGGGAACGACGGAGCAAAGAGAAGGAAGGCTCTGCAGACGACCTTGCTGGGCTGGGACCGAGCTAGGCTCCTCCAAGGCCGGGCCCACCAGCCAGCCTCCCCCTCCGCAGGAACTTTGCTCCAGGCTCTGCGAGACCGCACCTGCCCAAACCCTGAGACCAGCTGCGTGACCCTGGCCGAGTCAAGTCTCTGCAAAGCCTCCCTTGGTCAACCGGACGCACGTGGCAATGACGACCTAGGTGCAGTTGGTCAGAATGTAGGGCAGTGTGCGTGAAAGGCTTGGTGAGAGGGAGACATGAAGAATTACAGCAATGACTGTCACTGACTTTATATGGAAGTAGACCTTGGGACTTTGCAAAGCCAAAATCTTACTGTGACTTGCAAAGGCCTTAACATCTTTTTTAAAAAATTGATCTGTTTTCTTGGTTTGTTTTTTGTTTTATTTTTGCGGTACGCGGGCCTCTCACCGTTGTGGCCTCTCCCATTGCGGAGCACAGGCTCCGGACACGCAGGCTCAGCGGCCATGGCTCACGGGCCCAGCCGCTCCGCAGCATGTGGGATCCTCCCGAACCGGGGCACGAACCTGTGTCCCCTGCATCGGCAGGCGGACTCTCAACCACTGTGCCACCAGGGAAGCCCACGTGCCAATTTTTAAGGCTAGAGTATTGTTTCAGCTTGCCAAGATCTGAGCATCACAACATTATATCACGACTGTATGCCCTTTGATGTATACACAATACATTATGATAACAGCAGTTGGCACAAACTGATTGCTACTTAAATGTTAACTATCACTAGCATTACCAATATCATACACACAGACCGTTCAGCCCTCCAATGTGTCCTGAGTGCACAATGGGCCAGCCACAGCCGTCACGGGACACTGAGGTGGCAGCCCCCACCCCAGCCCTCAAGCTGTTCACAGCCTCCTGGGTGACAATTTAAACAGCAGAGCAAGAGATGAAAGAGCAATGGTGGAAGCAAGCCTGAGCTGTCCCGACTGCCCAGGGCTGACCATCCAATGCCTAGACCACAGGCCAGTGCACGAGACACAGGGGAGACAGCCGAGAGGTCAGCAGGGGCTTTGCCAAGGAGAACCTCACCAAGTGGGACTCACACTCATTTATTCATTCGTTCATTCTCCCCTCAAACTCACCAAGTTCGATCCTGCCCCAGGGCCTTTGCACAAGCTGTTCCGCCTTTGCTGGAATGCTTCTCCCAGATCCATCCCTGACTTCTCTTCTGCACGGCTCAGCTCTCAACTGGAAAGTGAGTTTCTCTGAGAGCCTCACTCAGGCCAGCTCAGCTCAGTCTGGATGGCTCTGCCTGGATCTACCACGTCCTCGCTGGGTGACCTCGGGCAAGTGACCCAACCTCTCTCTGCCTCACTGTTTTCACATGTCAAATGAGAACAGGAATAGTACTTAGGGCGTTGATTTGAAGTTTGAGTTAATATGTGTAAAATA
Source organism: Mesoplodon bidens (assembly GCF_964165515.1). NCBI lineage: Eukaryota > Metazoa > Chordata > Mammalia > Artiodactyla > Ziphiidae > Mesoplodon > Mesoplodon bidens. The sequence continues at coordinate 2,595,219 of NC_138172.1, forward strand.
CACAGAACAGTACCTGGCACACAGTAAGCACTCCCTCTTCTCTCCCTCTCTCTCTTTCTCTCTCTCTCTCTATATGTATACACACATTATTGTTCCCTGTGAAGTGGGGATTATAATGCCTTCTTGGCTTTCACTATCAAATGCAATAATGATTATGAATGTTTTTATAAACCATAAATTGTTATGCAAAGATAATCCTAATGTCATTAGACCTGGGTAATTCTAGTACTAGCAACCCATGCCAGGTGGCTGGGAGGGTGAAATGAGGTAAATGTGCAGTGTTCCGCACGGGGGCGGGCACCACGAGAGGTGCTATTTAAGTGTCTGCTGTGATTATCGCCGACAACGTGAAACAGATGCTCTCAATGTGACTTCTGGGATCTGAATGGAATTTTTAAAAAATACAAGCTTCCTCTAGCTCTTGAATACTGGGTGTGTCTAATTTTATGCTTTAAAACCTTGGCATAGATTGCATCTGTGTGCCTGTGTGTCTGTCTGTGTGCCTGTGTGTGTGTGCATGTTCATGTGCGGTCTTCCTACATGCGGGCTGGCGTGCCTCTCCCCAGGGGAGGCATCTCCTGGACATGCCCACCACCAGGAGGACAGGACGAGGCACCGCGGCCCATGGCTCCCCTCTGGGACGGAGCCCACCTTCCCCCGCAGGCCCCTTCCCGCCCTCCGTGCCCCCTCCGTCCTGTGCAACCCCACCACACACACACACATGTGCAGCACTGTCCCTCCACATGCCAGGCGCCACCAGACTCTGGACCCCTACTCGTGCCGTCCCCCTGCTGGACCCCCTCCCAGGCCCCCCGAAGACCCGACTCGCTCCCCCAGGACCACCTCCAAGCCCCCGTGGGCCTCCCCAGGCCTGCTCTGCCCACACCTTCCCAGCTCCAGGGCACTTCCTACATGTCCCTCCCCCCGGGCAGGCGTCCCCTCCGCCCTCTGGACCGTCCTGGTGCTGCGGGGCTCCCGGGTGGGATGTGGGCGCCCCAGCCCTGTGCCAGCAGAGCAGTCCCTGTCCTCTGCGTCGACCGGGTGGTCACAACCCCAGGTCTCATGCACTGCAGACCCGCCCTGCCCACCCCTAGGTGGGCTGTGACGTCTCTCCAAGAGGACTCCCACGGGCCTTCCCTTCCCCAGGAGCCCATCTCGATCCCCCGTGCTGGAGACGCAGGAACTTTGTCTAAATTCATTTCCCCTCCTCGTCATCTTGTCCTGTTGCTGCCAACGTGAATACATCCTTGCATCTGGACAAGAGGGGTTACTGGGGTACCCCCAAATCATCCTTTCTGGGGGCTGGTCTGGCTGGGACAAAAAAAAAAAGAAAAAAACTCCCAGGCAGGTTATGTGTGCAGCGATGGCAGGCTGGAGGGACACTGCCCCGTGGGAGCCTGAGGCCCAAATCCCAGCTGTCCAATGCCCTGCGCCTCACAGCTCTCGTCGTGCTTGATGAAAGACAGAAAATATGAGTGTTCTTTCATTCTTTTCCAGCATTTAAAACTAATGAGAAATGTATCCTATTATTCCGGTCCTTGTGGCTTCTCACCACGAAAGCTAATAAATCTCCCTCGCTTTCCTGCGACTGTTGCTCAGGGGATTTATTTTGAAACGTGGTGTGAGTTTGCTGGCAGCCGGCACCAAGATGTGGATTGCTGCCGTGGCACTGGGGCAAGATAGAAGTAGGGGGGGTCCCTGTGGGGAGGAGAGGCTCCGATCCCACAGGCCTGGGGCGAGGCTCCAGGGGTCCGATGAAACGTGCCAGCCGTGTGTGTCTGTGCATCCGACTGTCTTTGAGGGAAAAGATCCATCAGCCTCCTTCGTGGCATCAGAGACCCGGAGAAGGGCTCAGAGGGGGCCCCCATCAGAAGTAGGACTGGGCTGCACGGCCCCTCCCTCACCCGGTTGGGGGCTCCATTGACACCTCCCCTGCACCTGGCTCTCCAGGGAGGCACTAGGGCCCGGATCTCCTGCAATGCTGGGGTCAGAGGGGGTGACCGTACCCTCCCAGCTGGTGGTCTGCGGGTGCCAGCCATGTAAGGCCCTGCAGGCACCTTCCTCCGTCGGCTCAGAGGAGGGGAGAGCCCAGATCCATCAGGAAACATCCCTGCTCACAGGTGGGATCTGTGCACCCCATACCACCACAAAATCCCCGATGAGACGGCCCAGGAGGACCCTCTCTGGGCAGATGCCCCCCATTGCTGGGCCTCTCTCTCCAGTGTCCCCCAATAATCCAAGCTGGTCACGGGGTGCTGGTGGTAGGGTGATGAGGGCTGGGGGGGGACCGGGGGCTGGCCACTGAACCAGATGGGGCCGTGAAAACGTGACAGCAAGAGGACGGCATTTCCTTTTGAGGGGGGAGGGAAATGCTGTCTGCTGTGGCTGAGGCCACCCACCTGTCTTAAGGCTCCAAGCCTGCTGCCCTCTCTGCCCATGGACATGGATCCAGGCCCCCCGGCGGCCTGGGCAGCTGAGGAACGAGCCCCTGGTGCTGGTGACAAACGGCCAAGCAGATTATTCTTGCATCTGAGAAACATGTTAAGTCACTGCCAGTACGGTTTTACAGACCGCTTGTCATTTGAAGGTCGGAGGCACTAACAGACTTTGGGGGGTTGGCGAGTGCATAGCGGGGACCCACTGGGGAGGCAGGTCTTTAAAGCCTGCTCTCACACTGCCCCTCGGGCTCACCGGATAAGCAGGCAGAGGCAGGAGAGAAGGGCCCCGCCGCTTGGGGACCCTCCGCAAGAGACAGAGCTGCTTGATGCCTTTGTTTCCTACCCCAAGGACCCGCTGAGGGTGGCCGTGACAGTGGCCTTGCCGGCACAGCTGACGTCTGCTAACCGCCACTCCCCTCAGCCTGATATAGACAAGTTCAAGGCGAGACCACTCCGCCAGCTCCCGGGCGGACAGTGAGCGGAAGACACGGCCCTTAGGTGGGCAGGTCAGCAAATCAGAGCCCGGATCCCGGTCTGGACGTCTCAGGCACCCCAGCCCCAGGGCTGCGTCCCTCACAGCCTGGCCATGCAGCCCTGGAGACCCTGACGACCCCCATCTGCCAGAGTTTTCCAAATGAAACCAGCTACCCTGTCTCCTTAGCTGACATTTCCAGGGGCTGGGCCTCCTGCCAGGAGTGGGGCCCAAGTCTCTGCCCTGCTTTCACTCGTGGGGAAACTATGGTTCCAGGTGGTCCTAAAGGCGCCCCAAACCTGCCCTCCCCACTCACATCACCCGGAAAGTCTGGAGAGTTTTCCAAAAAGAAGAAAGCTGGTGCCTCGTGTGTATTAATTCACTCCAGCCACACATCGGCCCCAAGAGGTGGATCCCACATTTACCCCCATTTGTCAGATGAGGAAACACAGCACCCAGGCTGTCTGGCTCCAGACCCAGGCTCTGAATGACTAGAGCCCGTGGCCTCCTGAGAGGAGCCTGGTGGAGAAGATGGAAGAGAGCTTCAGTCAAGCGAGGTCTCCTGAGACGCAGGTGGACCCCCTCCAAGCCTCCCCTCCTCACCCGCTCTGCAGCTGCCTGCACACTCCCGAGCAGCCGGAGGCTTGCCACCTCACAAAGGCCTTCACCCCATCTTCGAGCACTTCCCTCTGCCATCGAGCTGAGACCCCCTCTGCCTTCTCAAGGGAAGAACATCTGCTCCCCCTGCCCGTGACACCCCCAACACACACACACACACACACACACGCACGCAGACCTGTGAAGGTGCCGACTCCACGCAGGGTCTGGGCTGGGGCTGCGACGCAGTGGAAGGGGCAGGGCCACTGCCTTCACCTCCCAGGCTGGCTCTCTGCACCTGGGGCTTCTGGCCTCTGCTGGACGCAGCCCATGTTGCCCTCCTACCCCTGCTGGCCAGACCTCGAGTGTCCCGGGGGCTTTGGGGAGGGCAGTTCTGCTCGTCCACAGCTGAGGGCCTGGTCTGGAGACACCAGGGTAGCCAGAGGCTGCTCCACACTTACTACGAGCCCCTGATGGTCCCTCCCACGGAGCAGCTTCCTGATGCTGGAGGGATGCTCTACCACGCTCCCCTAGATGCCCTGACCCGAGGGGGGGCCATCTCAGGGAGACCTCACCCTGTCCCCCCGCCCAGAGCGTCTCTGCTTTTCTCTGATGTATACATCATGGTTCCACAGAAGATTTCATTTGGAGACAAGGTTCTGCTGATAAAAAAACCTTAAATATAAAAAGTCTGGGGCTTCCCTGGTGGACTCTTCATTTTGAGAGTCCGCCTGCTGATGCAGGGGACACGGGTTCGTGCCCCGGTCCGGGAGGATCCCACATGCCATGGAGCAGCTGGGCCCGTGAGCCATGGCCACTGGACCTGCGCGTCCAGAGCCTGTGTTCTGCAATGGGAGAGGCCACAACAGTGAGAGGCCCGCGTGCAGCAAAAAAAAAAAAAAAAAAAAGTCTGGAAACCTCTGCCATCCAAGATCCATTCCTATGCATGGACTGCCCTGAGTCAGGGTGGCCCAGAGCAGTCGCTCAGGCAGGGGACTCAACCCCTGTGGCTTGGTGGAGGAGAGAGGATCAGCTGACCCCCGAAGGCTGCCACGCCAGCCGACGACAGGGTGGAGGGCTGTCTGCACATCCGGGGCCCGCAGGTCGCCCCAGCCACGGCCAGCTCGGAGCCCCTTGGAGAGAGTGCGTCAGACCACCCTTCTGGAGCGATGCCCTCCTCCTGTGGGTGCTTCTCAGCTACAGATGGCAGGAAGGAGGGGCTGCTGGCCTCCTGTCTCCCAGAAGCATCAGCAATGGGAGAAGCCGAGGTGAGGCAGATGTGCTTCGCCGGAGACGGCAGGGGCCAAGGGCCAGGCAGCCCCGCTCCCCCAGCGCCGAGGGCCCTGAGACCAAGAGAAGTTCCGAGAACAGCCTGACCATCAGGCTGCTTCTCCTCCTGCAGGGCCTCCTCTCACGGTCCAGGATAAGCTGATATGGGTGTCCCTTGTCCCCCGACGGCCTCCCTCATAGAAGCATGTGGATTTGCAGCTCTCCTTTCCTGGAGAGGCAGTTTAGCAGAGAGGGAAGTAGCTCAGAACAGCGCGTGTCCACTGTGCCTCTTCCGCTTCCCCACTGGGCGGCCCTGGGAGCCCCTGCCTCCTTCTGGGCCAGGCTCCCTCATCTGTAGATGAGGCTGCACGGTGATCAGGAAAATCAAACGGCAGGTACATCCTTTCATTTCTCCACACGTACCTGGGCAGCACCTGCTCTGTGCCAGGCGTTAGTCCAGGTGCTGGGGAAACAACAGTGAGCCAGGGAGGGGGCGGCCCCGCTTGTGACCAGAGCTGAAGACCAATCCCCAGCCGGTCTCGCTCCACGCCTCGCTGCTGCTTTCTAAATAAACAGCTGATAGAAAAAAGCAACTGATAATTAAATACAACGCCATCTATTTTTTTAACACCTAGAGACAATTCCTCTAAGCAAGTGCAGAAACGGCTGAACTGCAACAGCTACACACCAACAGCCCAGTGATTATCAGTTAGTGTAATTCACCCATCATTCACACAGCGGGCCCTGGGCTTGGCATACAGTGGTGCGAAATAATGTGTGCTGACTCAATGAATGGGGAGGTCCACTGCATCAGAATAATGTAACCCCAGAGAGTGGACAGCGAGCCTTTACACCCTCGAGCGTGTGACCCAGGCACACATATTACTGATGCCTGCTTCTGGTCCCAGGCTTGTGATAAACCCGTGGCCAGGGGCTGTCAAGAGAGCACAGAGGGCTTCCTTCCCCTCCAGACCTCCCAGCTATCAAGACCACCAAGCAAACATCTCTAAGACAACACAGCACTGGGAAAGGTACCACGGGGCTCTGGGGGTGGCATTTGTGTGTGGGGGGGGCTCCTGTGACACTGCCAACTGGGAACCCCAGCTCCACACCCACTGAGGAATCCTTAGCGCCCAGTGGGGTCACACAGACAGAGTCCACAGTCTTGGGGAAATACCTATTGCTATGACGATGCCACAAAACAAATGGCCCCGATTTAGTGGCTTAAAGCAGCCACCGTTTATCATCTGTCACAGGTCTAGAGGGTACCTGGATCCTGGCCTGGGCTCCACAGATCTTGTGTCTGCGGTCAGTGGGCAGCTGGGCGGGGGGCTGGCCGGCCTGGGTTGGCCCAGGAGCAATGACTGGTAGTCAAATCCATAGAGACAGAAAGCAGGATGCTGGGTGCCGGGGGCTGCGGGAGGGGTATGGGGGGGCGCTAGTGGCTAACGGGGACAGAGTTTCAGTTTGGGAAGACGGAACCGTTCTGGAGATGGATGGGGGGATGGCTGCACAACAGTGTGCATGTTCTTAATGCCACTGGACACTTAAAAATGGTTAAGATGGTCCATTTTCCATTATGTGTATCTTATTACAATGAAAAATAATAAGAAAAATAGGGACTTCCCTACAAGACAAAAAATAAGAAAAATAGGGACTTCCCTGGCAGTCCAGTGGTTAAGACTTCACCTTCCAGTGCAGGCGTGCAGGTTCATTCCCTGGTCAGGGAGCTAAATGGTCCACATCAAAAGAAAAAAAAAAATCTTTTAAAAAAAGAAAAACAGTAGTGCAAAGGAAATAGGGATGTGGCAAAGGCCATGCTGGCGGTTTTCAGAACCTCCTGTTACAGACCGAAGTCCAGTTGAAAATCCTCTCAGCCTGACACCATGCCCTGCGAGGCTCAGGTCTGGGGGCAGGCAGTGCCCTCAACAGGACCACCCGCTGCCAGCGGGGCAGCCCGGCTGCTGTGTGCCCCCCACTCCCCAGTCTGCAGCCAGGTCCAAAGGCTTGGCGAGCGAGCAGAAGGCAGGGTCAGGACAGGCGCCCCCAGGTCAGATGAGCAGCCTGCTAACTAGCATGACTGACGTGGGAGGGGGTTCTCACCGGGCCAGAGGTGGCGCTCCCGCCAGGATCCTGCAGACCGCCCTCCCCTCTATGGACAGGTATGAACGGCTAGGAGGCCCCGTCCTTGTGCGGCTGCAGGGCCGGTGCCGGCTGCAGGGGGTGGAGTCTCGCTGACCTCCCCACCAGGGCTGCTCCTTGAGTCCTGCCCCCCGACCCTGACCGCGGCACGACTGCGGGTGGCTGCCTGTGGGCAGAATCCGGCCTAACTCCTGCTTTCCCTAGAACCCCCGAGGGTTGCAGAGGAAGCTGCAACCTCATCCACAGCCGCCTTGACCTCCAAAGTCTACTCAAATGCACCTACAGATGTGCACCTGCCTGGAGGGCTTTGCCCCATACCTCCCAGACACCCCAGGATGTTCTGGGGCCCCACTTCGTTCCCCCAGGTAACATGACCCCTGACAGCCTGTCCCCCTCACTTCTTCCACTGCCCAAGCCCCGCCTCTGGACCCCCAGGTCAAGCCCCCAGCTTCTGTCCAGGGACAGCCTGAGGCACAGGCGGGGCCTGGGATGGACGCCTGGGTTCCTGTGGCCCCGAAGCCCCGCGGGCTCTCAGGCCACCTGGCCCGACACGGCGCTCCCCGCCCCTCTGGCCTCACCCTGTCAACAAGCGCTCTGCTCAGTCCTCTCCTTTCACGCAAAGCTGGGCCAGATATTTCTCTCTCCTATTTTTCACTCCGTGAGCTTTCACCCGCAGTTAGGGGTGTCACAACCACTGACAGCCTTGATTCCATCTCATCAGCAGCCTTCTCGGTTCTGTGTCAAGTCGAAATTTGATAAGTGGGCCCCATGCAGATCTCAGGGCAGATTTCCAGGCTGGGAGGCGGGGCTCCGGGGCCTCCTTCTGGGCTCCCAGCCACCTCAGGGCCACCCCAGGCTCGTTCCTGGCCTCCCACAGAGGCGGGACTGCCTCCCAGGCCCCAGGAAACGCGGCCACAGGGGCTCCTCCCTGGGCCCAGGGCTCCCACTGACCCTGCGGTCTTCCGTCCACGAGCCTGGGCCGTCTGCTTGACCATCCTCCCCAGCATCCTGCCTGCGGTCAAGGCCCAGCTTGTGACAGTGCAGGCTCCGATGTCCTAACGCCCTGGATCAGGAACCACCACCCACCCCCGGAGTCACCAGGACTGGGGTATCCCCACCTCCAGCTGCCTTTCAAAAGCGCAGGCAGGGGATGCTTTGGACTCAGAAACCGGGGCTCTTTCCAAGTTTCCTACTGCATCTTTGCAGCCATTGGAAATTCAGACTCTGCGCTGATGCAGGAGGACCTGGGCTTCTCCCCCGAGCTTCCTAAAGGTGGTCCTCACCAGATCACCGCCTGCTGAACAAAGGTGCATCCCCACGGGCCTTCAAGGCTGCGTGTATTCTGGCTTTCCAGCCTCCTCTCCCCACCTCCCACCCTCACTCCACCTGCGCCCAGACCCCAGGCAGTCTGAGCCCCTCTGGTTTCTAATCAGGCTCACGTGTCCACCCCTCAAAACCTGCTCCTGTTCCACTAGAGACTATCAGACTAAGTGAAGTCAGACAGAGAAAGACAAATACCATATGATATCACTTGTATGTGGAATCTAAAATACGACACAATTGAACTTATCTATGAAACAGAAACAGACTCGCACACATAGAGAACAGACTGGTGGCTGCCAAGGGGGAGGGGCTGGGGGAGGGATGGAGTGGGAGGTTGGGATTAGCGGATCTAAGCTATTATGTATAGAATGGATAACAACAAGGCCCTACTGTATAGCACAGGGAACTATAGTCAATATCCTGTGATAAACCATAACGGAAAAGAATTTCTTAAAAAGAATGTGTGTGTGTGTATATGTATACATATATATACCAGCTCCTAGACCCCCCATCGAATGGCCACCCCTCTCTCTGCTGGGGGCCCCCCACCCTTCAAGACCCGTCCTCACTGTCCCCTCTTCCAGGGGACCTTTCCTGACAGCTACAAACCATACATGGTGTTCTGCTTCCTCAGAACTCTTTTCCACCCTGTAACAAGGATGGCTTACATTTACTGAGTTTCTCCACCTGTTCGGGGAGGTCCCCTCCTGCAGTGTCACCTCCCGCATATCTGAGTTCTGAGACTTTATTTTGTTGTGGACTAAGTATCCTATCTGCTGCTGCTGTGGTTAATGTTGTACAGCCTGGCTCCACATTGCCACAAACAAGCTACAGGAGGACATTTCCTTCTTGGCCTTTCTAGGGCTGGTCACAAGCTTTCGGGGACACCGCAAACAGCAACAAAAGGTCTGTGGACTCAAAGAAGACAAGCCAGGTCCTCTGGTTTGGACCAACCACAGCAGGGATGCCGCCCACACCAGCCACCATCACTGCTTGCCTGGATTGTTGCAATGGCCTCCACCCTCAGCCCCTCAGGCTCTTCCCCTTGCAGCATCCAGGGTGGTCCAGATCCCGATCATGTCCCTCCTCTGCTCAGAAACGTCCATGGCCCGCCCCTCCCTGGGGTAAAAGCCAGAGTCCCCCTCGCTCACCCTCAGCCACTCGGGCCTCCTTGCCATTCCTCCAACATGCCAGGTGCCTGCCTGCCTCAGGGCCTTTGCACTGGCTGTGCCCTCTGCCTGGCTCGCTCTTCGCAGATAAGCACTTAGCTCACTCCCTCACTTCCTTTAGGTCTCAAATTCCAACAACGTCTCACCCACCCCAGTTCTCCCTGCCCCTGCTTTCTTTTTCTCCTCTCCACGTTTCCTGTCTAACACACTAAATATTGTCCAAATTTATCTCAATGACTATCTGTTTCTCCCCACTGCAGTGTAAGCCCATCAGGACAGGGATTTTCTTGTTTTGTGCACTGTCGTAACCGCTCAGCACCTGGAATGATGCCTGGCGTGAGCAGTAGGTGCTCGATAAATGTTTCTTGAATGAATGAATGGTGTCGGCCGAAAGAACGCAAGCACACAGGAATACTTTAAATGCTGCTGTGATTCCCAGCCTGAAAAATGCAGGAGAAAACCTCGAGAAGCTCACTGTCACAGGCAGGACCCAGAGGATGGAAACCACAGTGTTTACACACCAGCATCTGAAAGGGTGAAACATCTGGAGCCTGGGTGAGGAAGACAAAGGTCCTGATAAGGACTGCAAAAGATTCCTGAATTAAGGGGCCAAGCCAGGCATCCTCGCCTGCTCAGAGGGCTGAGCAACAACTCCTGGACCTCGTGCCAGAATTAGAGACCGGGCAGCAGGTTCAACAAAAGCATCCCTCGGGGCTGAGTGCTGAGATCACAAAGCCCCCAAAATGGGGCATTTCTGACCTCAGGTAGCTCGCAGCTTAACAAGCACGGCAGCAGCAGCAAACACAAACCCCAGCTCACTAGAGATCAGATGCTATTTTAAGCGCTTTGCAAACATTAACCCATGTAAGCCCCAAACAGCCCTATGGGGTCGGTACCACTATTATCCCCATTACACAGATGTGGACACTGAGGCACAGAGCGGTCTAGTAACTTGCCAAAGGGTACGGAAGCTGACATCGTGAGTGGCAGAGCCCAGATTCGCACCCAGAATGTCAGACTCCAGAGAAAGTGCAAGGCGCCCAGAGAACGGGCATGACACCCCCTGGGCAAATGATTCCTCCCTGGAAATAACCCCTCGCCCCCAGACAGCGTTGAAGATGCAACTCCGGCCAACTCAGCTTGCACGTCGGTTACTGGGTGGTGCAGTGACACCAAGGAGGGGGCTGGAAGAGCTAGCACAAAAGTCAAATGGAGCCTCAGTGATGCTTTATTATAAAATGCACTTCGGTACTGCCTTAGAGAACATGAAGTTCAACTCCATTTTCATGAAAATTACATCCATCAAAATATTAGGTAAGGAACAGTCAGTGTTTGATGCAAGATGTATGTGCACACTGGTCGATAAAGGTAATGATACTCTTAAGCAACTCTATTTTTGAAGCAGGAGCCGCATTTTTGGGGAGATCACGGCCTGCGGGGTGGCCGTGGTGTATCTGTGCACTCGGCCTGCACGGCCCCGTGCCTGCTCCCCGGGGTGGGGGCTGGTAGATGCCCAGCAAAGGGTGCTGGAGGCTGAACTTGGAGGGCCGAGCAGATGGGGCACTCCTAGCAGTGCCCTGGGCCGCTCTGGATTCCTGCCCACTGCCTGCCACCCCTCCTCTCTGCTCCGCGAGCCCGGAGTGGTTCTGAGCACATTAACCGCCTGCAGCTGGGCCCAGATGCGGGCCTCGTGGGTCTGAACCCGAGTCTCAACATGATTCCAACATCCTGACAAAGGTCCACGTGGAACAAGCCACATCCGTGCAGCCCTCGCCTGGCTCTGCCCTCGATGACCCTGCACACGTGGAGAAACATCCAGAAGGGCTGGGCTGAACCTCCACGTCCAGCAGCTCTAGGAGCTGCATCCGTTTTAATTAAAGACTAATTTTCTGGCACGGAGGAAGGAACCAGGAGTGGGTTATAACCTTTCCAAACCTGCTGGGTTTCACCAGACAGCAGGCGGGTGGGAGGGAGACACAGGTGTCGGGTCCAAGGGAGGGAGAGGTCACCGCAGCCTGGGCCCCGAGGACGGGGCCGGTCCCTGATCCTGGGACATCGGGGCGCAGCCGTGGACAGGCCTGTATGTGAAATGCGGAACTGGTGCCTGGATTCCAACGGCTCCATCACCCCAGCTCCCGCCTCTGCCCTGGGGTTTCCTCCAGGCCGAGAGCCTCAACTCACACGGGGGCAAGTCTGTACGAAGGACAGGTGGCTCGGGGACCCAAACAATGAGAAGGGGCTCTTCTTGGTGGCTGGAAAAGCTTCGCAGGGTTGTAATCATTGGGGTGCTTCCCAAAATGGGGAGCCTGGTTTTCCAGCTAGCTTCAAACTCTTAGGCCAGTGGTGTCCAGTCAGAGGCAATCTCCAACCCAACCCCAGGGGCATGGGTAATGCCCGGAGACATTTTTTCATTTCTTTATATACTTTTAAACAAAACTTGCATATATTTAAGGTGCACGACACGAGGATTTGATGTACATACAGAATGAAATGATTCCTACAGTCAGGCTAACTCACCATCCCCTCACAGTTACATTTCATGTGTGATGAGAGCCTGAAATCTACCCCCTTGGCCTATGTCCTGTGTTCAGTCCAGTCCTAGCAAGTAGGACCGTCATCCTGTACCTGAGATCTCTAGACTTGCCATCCTACATAGCTGCAACTTTGTGCCTGTCGAGACAGTTTTCACTGTCAAGACTGAGGAGGGCGTGCTACTGGCCTCTAGCGGGGTCGAGGGCAGGGAGGCTGCGAAACGTCCTACGACGCACCAGGTGGATCCCGGACAAGGAGTTGATTACCTGGTGCAAGACGTCAAGGGGCTCAAGGTCAAGAAACTCTGTCAATAAACAGGTGGACCCTTAGCTGAAGCTGTCTCAGGAAAAGAAATAATAATAGTTACTATTATCTTATAACACAACATATTATAATGCACTTCTGTTAGAGAAGATGTAAAAGTTCTGGGGATGGATGTGATCGTTTCACAAGAAGTTAATGTACTTAATGTCACTGAACTGGACACTGAGAAATGGTAAAAATGGTATACTTTATGTTATGTAGACTTTACCATGGTAAAAAAAAATCTACCAATTATGTTATTTAATTACATCGTATATATTACCTGATTATAATTACTTCATAATGTTGAGTGCACCATACGCCAGTCCCCATCATAACCGGGACACTGGTCCCATCCTTATCCCCACTGGAGGGGCACGAACTGAAGCCTAGGGGGTAGAGTGACATGTCAATGGCCCAGGTGGGGAGCCTGGCAGGCTCTGAACCTGGCGCCATGCCACTGCTCCCTGGGGAAAGGCTCTGTTCTCATCAACCCCAAAGCAGCCTTCGGGACAGTTCACTCAGCAAACAGCACTGCCTCTGTGCCAGGCCCTGGGGAGGCAGAAACCCTGCCCCTCGGGGGGCTGGGCCACGCTGGGGAGCCAAAGCGTGGACCAGGAACAAAACCCAAGGGGACACGCAGTCAGGCACGTCAGGTGGCAAATGCAGCGGAGAAAAGCCAAGAGTAGAGCAGTGACAGGAAGCCGGGGGGACAGGCACCCACTGCGAAGGCATCACCGGAGTAAAGAGCTTCAGGGGCCCAGGATCCCCACCCCGCCCCAAGGAAGTGGCCCCTACTCCTTCTCCACTCCTAACCGAGGACCTGCTCCTGCCCTGGCACTCTGCCAACCTGCTGTGTGTTTTAGGCAAGTTCCATAACCTCTCTTTGCCCAGTTTTCTGTTCTGTAAAATGGGGATGCTAACCAAGATGTCCTTCAGTAAATGGATGGATATGTAAACTGTGGTCCATCCGTACAATGGAATATTATCCAACACTGCAAAGAAAGGAGCTATCAAGCCATGAAAAGCCATGGAGGAAACGAAGTAAAAGAAGCCAGTCTGAAAAGGCTACATACTGCATAACTCCGACTCTGTGACGTTCTGGAAAAGGCAAAACTATGAAGACAGTAAAAAAAGTCAGTGGCACACAAGGGCTGGAGGAGGGGAAGAGATAAACAGGTGGAGGCCAGGGGATATTTAGGGCAGTGAAACTACTCTGTATGATACTGTGACGGTGGGTCCGTGTCATCACACATTTGTCCAAACCCACAGAATGCATATCACCAAGAGTGAACCCTCACTAAACTGGACTTTTGCCACTAATAATGCAGCAGCATTGGCTCATCAGTTGTGATGACCGTGCCCCACTAATTCAAGATGTTAATAAGAGGGGAGGGCTTCCCTGGTGGCGCAGTGGTTGAGAGTCTGCCTGCCGATGCAGGGGACACGGGTTCGTGCCCCGGTCCGGGAGGATCCCACATGCCACGGAGCGGCTGGGCCCGTGAGCCATGGCCGCTGAGCCTGTGCGTCCGGAGCCTGTGCTCCGCAACGGGAGAGGCCACAACAGTGAGAGGCCCGCGTACCGCAAAAAATATAAATAAATAAGAGGGGAAACTGGAAGGGGCATATGGGAGTTCTCTGTACTGAATGCTGAGTTTTCTTACACATCCAAAATAGTATTTAAAAATTGTCTATTTAGGGCTTCCCTGGTGGCGCAGTGGTTGAGAGTCCGCCAGCCGATGCAGGGGACACGAGTTCGTGTCCCGGTCTGGGAGGATCCCACATGCCGTGGAGCGGCTGGGCCCGTGAGCCATGGCCACTGAGCCTGCGCGTCTGGAGCCTGTGCTCCTCAACGGAAGAGGCCCAAGCACCGCAGGAAAAAAAAAAAAAAAAATTGTCTATTTAAAAAAAAAAAAAAACATTAAAAAATGTAGAACCTGGAGAAGCTGACAGAGTCAGGGGACGGCAGCCAGTGAGAAGCTAGCCAATAGGGGAACGAGAGCATCTCACCACCCGCCCTGGAATTGCACCCTCTCCCGCACGCCACTCACCACTAGCCACTGCCAGAAACCTACGGGTTCTTCTGCGGTTCTAAACGTCACCCCCTGCCCATCTGTGAGTCTTGGGCTTTGCTCACAGCGGCCCCCAAATCTGGGCTTCTGACCACCTCCACCCACCTCCCTCGCCCAAGCCTACCACCCCTCTGCTGGGCCACCGCTGCAGTCCGCGCCTCCCCTCCTTACAGTCTCCCAGCACAGCCAGAGAGGTCTTCTAAAACGACGGCGTGGACCTTATTCCACAGCAAGCAGAGCAAAATCCCAACCCCCCTCCCGAGTCCCCACCAACCCCTCTGCTTCACCTCCCCTCCCCTCAGACATGCAGGCACCGGCACGTGACGTTCCCACTAGAACACGACTCGGCACATAGTCGGCACTCAGTAAACACTGCTGAACAGCCTAAGAAATAAAAAGCCCCCGACGCGCTGGACAGATGTTACCATCTGCGTTCTATGGATGGGAGTCAGGGAAGCACTGCCACCCCCCGGGGCCTGGATGATGATGAACGCTGTGTTTAAGCCATAACTGTTCAGGAAGCGTATGTTAACTTGATCGCAGGAGACCTGTTACACTGTTGCCGTTCAAGACTCAGAGCTTTGCAACCACCTCCTCTGGTCCTTAGGGTCCCCGGCCCGCCGCTGCTCGTCCTCGCCTGTGGGAAGCCTCCATCCCTCTCCCCAACCTGCGGCCACCTGGTTATTGATGGATGCCGGGAGGGGGCTGGTGGGACACCACCGTCGAGCTGGGGCTGCCCAAGGGACGGCCAAAGGGGCCCAGCTGTTGTGGTGCGCAGTGGGAGGGTTTTCTGCATATGCAGTTATTAATGACTTTATTTATGTACCAATATTTAGTACCGCTTGCAATTAAGCAGATCTGCTTTCAAAATGACTAATTAGAACAGTCACGCTGGCAGGGAGAACGCACGGCGTTCCAGCAAAAGTTGGCCCTGCCAGAGACGAGCCCAGGCGCTGGATCTCAGCCCCGGAGGACCCTGGCAGTGGGGAGCGAGGCGGGGAGAGGTGGGGGGGATGGAGGGAGAAGGGCAGGAAAGGCGAAGTCCTCAAGCCCTGAGACTTAATTTGTACGATGCTTGTTAACTGTGTTCTCTGGCCTGACATTTCCCTGGAAGCCAACAGAAAGGTATGGGGCTGCCTTATCCCAGGCTGACGTTTTGGGGCGAGCCCACGGAGGGAGCCTGTACGGTGATGCAGAAACCCAGATCAATATAGGTTGGTGAGTTAAACCGTTATTAATCACCGATGGGCGCCTGTCCTCACAGCAGCGTCACTGATTTCCACCCAGTAAGAGGCAAGGCTTTCTCTCTCATATTTTTCACTGAGCGACCATTTCTGGTCAGAACAGGTGCTCATAGTAAAGGTGGCAGAAAGCCCTAGTTCCTGGGGCATCGTTACCAAGCCTGGTGCAAGTCCCAGCGTCCCAGGTGGTCTGAGAACTAGTGTCCCTCGCAGGCGCCTGAATCTGCCTTCATCTACCTGACCAACAACTGCCCGTTCCCTGACGTCCAGCTCATGTCCCTGTTCTGTGCCAGGCATTGAGCCAGAGCTGAGGACACGGAGACCAAGATGGCCCAGAGGCTAACCCTGACCTTGACCCCAAGGTCCTCCAGGTGGGTGACATGGACATGGAAACAGACAACCACTGCCCAGAGACCCAGGGAACAAGGCCCAGCCGGGGAGGCCTCCTGGAGGAGGTGGCTCAAGGCTGAGGGGAGGTGGGTCCTCTGGGCCGAGCAAGCCCACGGAGGCAAGCAGTGCGTGGTGGATACAAGGAGCCTCGGGAGTGGCCCATCCCGGTCCCCAGGGGCCGGCCTCTCACCCCTCACTTCCACTGCTCTCTGCTCAAGGTCACCCACCGGAGGCCGCCCTGACCCACCTGCCTAAAAATGCAGCCCAACACTCCCCACCTCCCAGCCCTGCTGGACATTCCATTCCCCAGGGACCTGCTTCTCTCCTGAGTTCCTGTCCCCCCACTAGAACGTAAGCTCCCCAGGACAGGGGAGCCTGGGGGACAGCACAGAACCTGATACCCAGTGGGAACCCCAAACACAGCCTGGATGAATAAGTGAGGAATAGAGTTTCAAGTCCACCTGCAGCCCACGGGGCCGAGCCGCAGGGCTCCGCCAGGACCCTGGGCAGGGGAGGCCCATGGGGACGGCGCCTCCACCCTGTGCGGAGGCAGGGCTGCGCCGTGCAGGGGAGGGGGCACTGCTTAGTACCAAGAGAAGCCGGAAATCAGGCTTTATGTGAAATCTCCTGATCTGTAAATGTTGCCAACTAATTCAGGTTTTAAGTTTATATCCCTGTAGGTTGGGTGTGGTCTTGCGAGCCCAATTTGCCAACTCAGAGGGTAAGGAGAGCAAAGGAGGGAAGAGGGGTTTCCACAGCAGAAGGGATGCAGTCTGATTTGCATATGGAAAGATCAGCCCAACCAGCTACAGTGGACACTGTGGTGGCCGCCAAGGTCCCCCCCTTGGGACGAGGCCCTTGTGCCACTGCTGCCAGGGCTGCTGGCTGCCGATGGCTCTCAGCTGAGTCCCTTTCGGGGAGCCACCTTTGGCCAAGGACATGGCTCCCTCCCCCAGGGGCAACCACATCCAACGTCTGGTCCATGCAAAGGGACAAAGGCCGCCTCCCAGCCTCTATTAGGGACATCTCCGCAGGGTCATCCCAGCTCCAGAGCTCCTGGTGCATCGCTGTGGGAAGGCACTGATGGGATTATGTCCCCCACTGCCCTCTGCTCCCCTCCCTCCGTGACCACCTGCACTGCAGTAACTGGAGGATGTGTGTCTGTCCCCGGGCTCCTGGGGCAGCCAGCTCTGTTCCCTTCATAATCCATGGTGCTCCAGGCTCCAAGCCTTGTCAGGTGTGACCCTGGCTGCTGCATCTGGGCAGGTCAGCTGGGAGCCAGCATAAAACAGCCCTACTCTGGGGCTCTGTGGATTTGTAAAGTATCTGTCCCATTTTTTCCTAGGCAAGTTTCGTAAATCATTGCATTTTCTATCTGGGGAACTCGGCAGCTCCTATGACGGCACGAAGCCGCTTTGCACTCAGGTGACGGGAACAAGGGTCTCTTCCTGTGGCTGTAAAATCGGGTCTGGAGCAGGCCAGCCCCTCCACGTGCTGGGTGGCAAGGGCGATGAGCACCCAGACCTGAACCCCAAGTTCCCTGGCCCATCAATCGCGTAAGCAGACAATGATAAATAACAGCAATAATCATCACAATAGCCAGATTATATGGACCACAACCTACAGGTCAGGGCCTCACCCTCAACACTCTTCTGAGGTCCAAATATTAAACGTATTTCACTGATGAGGAAACTGAGGCACACAGTGGTTAACAAAAGCACTCAAGGTCACAGTTGGTCCTGGAAGCCGGCGGGTCTGGCTGCGGGGAACAGCCCATTGTCTGAGCCACGAAGCCAGTCCAGGAAGCCCACTTCAGCCCACCCGCCCACGGGGGGCCCTTACAAGGGCAGGTGGGAGCAGGCCTTCCAGAGCTCGGGGTGGGGGGGCACCAGGCCCTCCTGACACCTGGCAACCACTACATCCTCCCCCCACGCCAGCAGGGTGGGCTCATTCACCCCCCATCACAGATGAGGAAACCGAGGGGCTGAGAGGAGTCGGGAACAGGCCTGCTGGTCCCCAGCATCTCCCAGGGTCTCCTCTGGACGTCCAGGCAGAGAAATGGAAGGAGAGACCCCACCCCCAGCTCAGTGGGGACAAAAGAGACCCTTCCCTCTAAGCACAGGTGGCCCCAAGGGACAGGGAAGGCAAGGAGAAGGAGGCAGGGCCTCTCCCCCACAGAGGGGAGGCTGTGGGTTGGACCCCTCCCCCATCCAGTGTACAGACACATCTGGAGCACACGGATGACCCCACGGGGTCCCCAGCCCCCGAATGCCCACCTAAGAGAGGATGCAGAGCCTAAGTCCCTGCAGCATCGCCACACTGCCACAGCGGTGAGACCAGCTGGGCCTGCAGAGGGGCCGGAGGAAGCACCAGGAAGGCTTCCCAGAGGAGGTGACATCTGAGCTCAGTCACTGACCAGCAGGCAGCGGGGGAGACCAGGAACCTCCAAAGAGCTGTAAAGCCAGGAAGGGCAGGAGGAGCGCCATGAGGAGGTTATAATGCCCCCCACGGGCGTGGATGTGCAGACTCGGCCCCACTGCAAGCACGTAGCTGGTGCTGCCTTTCAGAGAACAATCCCTCGCTGCTGGGGTAGATGCACCCTGTGAGCAGTGGCTCCACTCCTGGGTGTGCGTCCACCCGAGGGGAATGCTCACGTGGGTCCCTGGGCGCCACGCAGGAGGATGCCGCTCACCAAGCATCCCCTGGAGCAGAGGCAGCCTGGATGTCCGTCCCACAGGAGTGGGTGGTGGGGTGCAGTGGACGCCCACTCCCCAGCGCCAGAGGATTCTGATCAGGGAGAAGCGAGCAGCTGGGTGCACAAGCAAGGACACTGAAGTGCCTCAGGGCCGGTTTCCGGCAGCAGAGGGCTGCTCTCAGGGGAACCTGCGAAGCGGGGGGAGAGCAGGGGCTCACGGGGGTCTGCGCGGCCTGATCCATGGGGTCTGGACAGTGGATGCACCAGAGGTGCCCTGCCTTGGGGCGGGACCAACAGCTTTTGTGGCCCCATCGTGGGTCACTGGAGCCCAGATGGGGGTGTGAGGTCTGGGGGGCTCCCCGGGTGAGGACCCCAACAGCCAAGGCATCTCTCCGGAGAAGGCCAGCCGCACCCCCACGGCAGTGGCTGGTGGCAAAGGGATGTGTCCACAGGAACCCTGTGTGCTGTGCACCCCGAGGAAGGACACAGAGAGACAGGGGCCCCGAAAGGCAGAGGAGGGTGGCCATGATACTGGGGGAGGACCAGGAGGGACTCGGGGCCGGGGAGATGAACGGGCAGAGCCGGAGAGAGGCCTTGGCTGGTAACGGTGATAACCGCACCAGGCCAGCCCGGGTGTGATGAACTCACCTCCCCAGCCCTGCGCGGAGGCCAGAACAGGAGAGGGAGGCTGTGCGCTGTGCACCGTGCAGCGGGGGGGACACCTGCCCCAGACAGCGGGGTCACTGACCCCGAGAAGCTCCCAACCCAAACAGCAGCCCCGAGTCTGGAGCTGTGTGTGAGAGCCCTCAGAAGCGGAGGTAATAACCGGAGCGGCGGAGGGCCAGGCAGCCGAGGGCACCCGCTCCACATGAAGAGACGGGACACCCTCTGCGGGGGGCAGGCTGGGCCCGGGGTGGTGCAGGTGAGGTCGGGGTACCCAGAACCAGCAGGGAAGGGAGAGAACGCCCAGCCACACGCCACCGGTCGCTCACGGGTACTTCCCAAGGGCCCAGTGTGTACTGACCATGGGGGCTTCAAGAGGGAGCCAACCGAAGGAACCGGCCCTCGTGCAGCCCACACGCTGGGGGCAGCAGGTGACGGACAAGCAAACGCCCAGGACGTGCTGCGCAGGGGTGCGCTGAGCAGGGGAGCAGGGCGGAGGGAAGGGCCTGGCGGGGGGCGCTGGCATCTCAGGGGCCCCCGAGAGGATGACAGGAGGCCGGCCACAGGCCTCTCGGGCTCAGAGCCGGCACACGGGGATGAGGGGGTCGTGCGGCCGCCCTGCAATCAGCCCTCTCTTCCCCCGCGTCCTCTGCACAACACAAGACACCAACACCTACCTTGGCCGGTCGTGGGGAGGCTGCGTTCCTGTGTCTAAAGTCTCTGGCACATCAGTATACGATCCACTGAAGCACTGCCGCTTCTGGGGACACACCCAAAAGGACGGGAAGCAGGGTCTCAAAGAGACATTTGCACACCCATGTTCACGACAGCATTACTGACAGTAGCCAAGAGGAGGAAGCAACCCCAGGGTCCCCGACGGATGGATGGGTAGACAAAGTGTGGCCCATCCGTACAATGGAATATCATTCAGCCTTAAAAACAAAGGAAATTCTGACACCTGCTGCAACATGCATGAACCTTGAGGACATCAGGCTCAGTGACATAAGCCGGTCACAAACGACATGTACTGTATGATCCCACTTATATGAGGGTCCTAGAGTCAGATTCGTAGTGACAGAAAGTAGAATGGTAGGTGCCGGGGGCTGGGGGAAGGGGATGGGAGTTAGTGGTTAACGGGCACAGAATTTCAGTTTGGGAAGAAGAAAAGGTTCTGGAGATGAGGGTGATGGTTTCCCAAGAGTGTGAATGTACTCACTGCCACTGAACTGTACACGTAAACATGGTTAAAATGGTACATTTTATGTTACGTACATTTACCACAATTTTTAAAAATAAGCTAAACAAACCTCCTTAGGAAAAAAAATAAGTACTTCCGTACACAGTAGGTGCTCAAGTAACACCTGTTTCCTGCCAGCCTCCTCCTCACCCTAAGGACAGAGAAACAACTGCCCAGCGCGGGGGCACAGGGCCCGGGGCCGAGCTCTCAGCCTCGGAGCCAGGGGTGGACGAGGAGGCCCTGCAGCCCAGCCCTTCCCTGCACTCGGTCCTCGGCCCTGAACTGCCAGCCGGGGAGGCCAGCGTGCAAGAGGCCAGCACAACGCGGCCTTTGAGCAGGATCCTTGAGATCAGAAGATTTGCTGGAGTGGATATAAATAGCCCAAAGCTCCCGGTCTTGGCTGCTGAGGCAGCACCGCGGGCCTGACGGCCAAGGGGACCCAGCAGGCCTGGCTCCAAGCTCACCTTCAGGGAGCGGCCGCCCCGCAGGCCCTGCAGTAGAGCCACATCCTCGTGGGCTCTCCAGGCCTCAAGTTCAGGCCCTGTGCTCCACCCCATCTTGTTGCCTGTCACAGTTTCTCTTTCCAAACTCCAACTGGTTCTTAAACCAGAGCAGAATCATCAGCAGGCCCCTCCCCTGGTTTGCTGTGTAAGGACTCAAGGAACCACGGGAGAGGGGGGCACACCTGGGTGGGGCACACCTGGATGAGGACCCCTGGGGTGTGTGGGGAGTGGCAGAGCCAGAAGCAAACTGTAAGAACACGGCCCCTGGTCTGTGACCCCAGCCTGGGGCCCAGTCTTGCTTTCCCCCAATTCCCATGATGGATCGCAACAGTCTCAAAATCAATGTGCAGATACAGCACCTTCAGAACACGTGGCAGAGGCATTTTCCGATGGGGACACAGCACACCCTTCCTTCCCCATCTCCCTCCCAACAGAACTGCACCCCCTGGGGGGCGCTGACCGCGGCCACTCTGCTCCAGTGTCCCCCAGCCGCAGGCTGGCACTTACGAGGCTTGGCAAGTGCTAGTTCCCAATGGGTAAATGACGAATCTATGGTTAATTCAACACACGGGGGAGAGAAGAGGGTCAGATACACGTAGCTGCCCGCAATCTCTCAGTCTGTCTGTCTGTCTCCCCCTCTGTCTCTGCTCTTCTCCCACCACCCCAGGCAGTGCCCTGTCATCAGACACCCACCATCCCCTGAGGGTCAGGGTCCAGGGGACTTGGCTGTCTCTCCACCTCTGTATCTCACACTGTGTGAAGTAACTGGCCCTCATCTGCTAAGTGATTAAAGTCAGCGACTATCCCAATACTAGGGTCCTGGGGGGACCCACCTCCACCCCCACTGGCTCCAACGCTGAGGCCTCGGGCTCCCAGAGATGTGGTCAAACATCTTCAAATCACAGCCGTAAAACCACGCTCTTTGTAACCTTAGGACTGACTAAGAGGGATCAAACGTAAATACAGTTGGCCTTTGAACAACACAAGTTAGAACTGCACAAGTCCACTTATAGGCGGATTTTTTCCTACAGTAAATACTACAGTACTACACGAGCCACGGTTGGTTGAATCCATGGACGTACAACTGCAGATATGGAGGGCTGACTTAACTTAGACACAGATTTTCAACTGCACGGTGGGTCGGCATCCCTAACCCCCACATTGTGCAAGGGTCAGCTGTACATTAACATGGACTTAAGCACATGGTTTTATTTTCTCATGTAAGAGTCCAGAGGTGGGTAGTCCAGGCTGTACTGGGCAGTTCCCCCCAGGTTGTCAGGGGCCCAGCCTTCTTCCAGCTCACTGCCCTGCCATCCCTACAGTGCAACCATTGTCCTCACAATCCAAAATGGCTGCCTGAGCCCCAGCCATCACATTCTCATCCCAGCCAACAGGAAGGAGGAACAACAGGCAAAGGACCCACCTCTTCCTTTTTTTTTTTTTTTTTTTTTTTTTTTTTTTTTTTTGCGGTATGCGGGCCTCTCACTGCTGTGGCCTCTCCCGCTGCAGAGCACAGGCTCCGGATGCGCAGGCTCAGCGGCCATGGCTCACGGGCCCAGCCGCTCCACGGCATGTGGGATCTTCCCAGACCGGGGCACGAACCCGTGTCCCCTGCATTGGCAGGCTGACTCTCAACCACTGCGCCACCAGGGAAGCCCTCACCTCTTCCTTTTAAAGACATTTCCTGGAAGCTGCACACCACACTTCTGCTTACCTCTTATTGGCCAGAGCAGTCACATGGCCATATCTAACAAGCAGGGAGGCTGGGGAAGGCAGTCTTTATTCTGGTTGGCATCGTGGCCAGATTAAGACACAAAAACACACCAAAAACGCTAAATGCTAAAATGCTTTAATGCTAAAGAAAAAGGGAAAGTAGATATTGGGAGGCAGCTATTTGGACCATACATCCTCCCCATCTAGGTCAGGGATCACCCCCCTTTCCACCTCCAAGACCCCTTTTACTATCTCCCCCATAACCTGCTAAGTGATTATGACTGAGAACTCCCGCAGGGTGAGCTCTCCTCCTCCTCACCCGTGCTGTGCTGACCGGCTCTGTCCCATGAGGAGGGCTGTGTCTCCATTCTTATGCCCACTTGCAGGTGAGGAAACCCGCCCAGCCTGCTAGGACGGGGCCAGAACCCAAACCCAGACCCAGGTGCTCCCAGCTCAGCAATTTTTATTAATCAAACTGCCCTTGGCAAGTTGGGGCATGAGAGGTCCACAGCCCTTGACCTCCCCGCGGGATGGAGCAGCCTGAGAAACACCTGCCCTAGAGGTGTCTCAACTGTGGAAAGTGCCCCAGTACACCGTGCAGGTCTGACTACACCAAAGCTGGCCTTTCACAGACAGAAAGCCAAGCTCTGCCTGTGATATGGCCGGACTGGGCTGAGCCTGCAGGCCCTGGAGGCCCAGACCCTGGCCGAGGTCCTTCTCATTAAACCAGGGGCTCAGGGCGCCCCAACTGGGTGCACAGAGAGGCCCCCACCAGCTTGCAGGCGAGGGAGGGCGCAGTCTGCTTCAATCAAATGAAAGCAAAGGAGAGCCATTCAGGGAGAAAAAACTGTGAGCTCTGGCTGAAGCTGTCACCTTGAGAGACATCAAAAGCCAACCCCTCCCTAGAGGGACATGGCAGAAGCAGGATGTGGAGCCCCCGAGAGCAGCGTGAGAGGGGGTGTGCGCTCACCCAGGGCTCGCTGTCCGCCCCCCGACAACCGCCCTCGCCCCCTGCACGGGGGGGAGGCCGAGGGGCATCTGCTTCCCTGTGCCCTTACCCTCCCAACCCCACACACGTCTGCACATAAGGAGGCTTGTAAACACTTGCTGAATGGGACCTGGAGTGAAGTTCAGTGGAGAGATAGAAGACCCACCTCTGCAACAAAAAAAAACAGCCCACGCAGGGGCGGCGGCTGACGTGTGGACAAAATAGAAGTCGCCTTTCCCACCCCCTGGTCTCTTCCCACTGAGGGGGACAGGACTTTTGGCATCTGGTGAATGAAAATCTGGGAAGATGGTGATGAATCAGCTCCCCCGCCCTCCACAAGCCGCTCTCACCCTCGGGGACCAGAGTCAGCAGGTTTCTTAATAAGAAGCCCTTGCCCCACGGATGCCGGT
This sequence comes from Mesoplodon bidens, assembly GCF_964165515.1. NCBI lineage: Eukaryota > Metazoa > Chordata > Mammalia > Artiodactyla > Ziphiidae > Mesoplodon > Mesoplodon bidens. The sequence continues at coordinate 2,619,376 of NC_138172.1, forward strand.
CCTGCTCGGCCACTGTCCTCTCCTCCTGGTCTGGGGCTTTCAGGTTTCTAGGGGACGAGAGAGAAGGGGCTTAACTGAGTCCTACCCATGGGGAAGGGGCCTTTACATGCCTTGTCCAGACCACTGCTAGCAGGACCATCCCCGCCAGAGGCCACGGAAACATGGAGGAGGCCAGCTCCCATCACCACCACAGCCCAGCCATGGGCAGGGCCTCAGAGCTCAGCCAGCCATGTCTCAGGACCACAGACACAGAGCAGAACGTAAAGAACACAGGTTTGGGAGTCACCCAGGCCTGGTCAGGTCCGGCCCTGCCACTCACTAGCTGTGCAACCCCCAGCAAGGCACATCACCACTCTGAGCCTCACTTTCCTCGTCTGTAAAGTGGGGCCACGTAGCTAGCACACAGCAGGTGCTCAATAAACGCCTACTTCAGCCCATCTCACAGTGGAGGCCCCCGTACCAGGAAAGTAACTGCCTCAAGAAGAAAAGCAGTGAAAACCCAGCTGCAGGTAAAGACATCAGCCACTAGACTTTTGATGAGTCTTCCCTGCCCGAAGAGAGTGTGGGCGCACATCCACGCAATAACCGTATCTGTATATATTTATTAATCACGTGCAGGCACAACTGCACTAATGTCATTCGTGTCGCAAAAGAATCCAAGAAAACAGTGAAGGATGAATTTAAGGACCAATGGAAACAGAAGTCCCCACATTTTTCCCTGCACCTCAAAGGATGGTATCATTTGCCCCCAGGGGTGCACACACTCCATTTTGCAGACCCTGGACTTGCGCACGTGACAACGGTGGACTGATCTTAAACATCTCGTCTTTAATATAAGCAGTTTGCATCCTAACGGAAGCGTGATCTGGCGCTGCCTGCGGGATGGAGCCTAGAGGCAAGCACCCCAGCAGGGCACAGTCAAAGTAAGTCAGACGGGATGCCCCAGGGGGCCCAGGGCTACAGCACAGATATAAAGAAAAGGCTCAAAACCACAGAAAGTTCCAAGATGGGAGCCGGTCCCTACCAGACACGTGGGGTTTCTAGAGGCAGGAATGGAGGTGTGGGAAGGGTGTCTAAGGCAGAGAGACCAGCGTGACCAAAGGCACGGAGTGTGAAAATGCACAGTGCCACCGGCCGCCCCGCCCAGGGCAGGTTTCTGAGCAAGAAGGAGCCTTCAGGGAAACGCCGCGTCTGTGCCAAGATGCCCCAGGAAGGGGAGAAACAGAGAGGAAGGAGGAGGGACACGCATCTCTGGCAAGCAGGGGCTCGGCACACTCCATGCCCCATCCTCCCCACCGTGCACGAGCCACTAGCCATGTGATGGCCCTGCCCCCGCAGGCAGGAGCGAGTCTGTGGGATCCCCCAACCCCTCGGGAGGGCTGCCCCCACGCAAGAGTGACGCAGCTCCAAGCACCCACGATGCCGGGGGAGGGGGCGGGAATGAGGGCGCCGCGCTCTTAATTACCGCAGTGATCAAAAACGCATTAGCGGTGATGACTTCCTCCAGACCCCCGTTCCCTTCCCTGGATGTTTTGGCTGCTTCGCCATATGGCAGGACTTAAAAATACAGCTCAGAGTGAGGGGGCTGCAGACGGAGTGGGCAGGCTACCTGAGCAGCGGGGTGCGGATCGGGTCCGGCGGGGCCTGGGAAGCGCTCTCAGCCGAGGTGCCCAGCTCCTGGTGGCCTGTGGCAGGACAGCGCCCTTCAGACACACAGCACCGCAGAGGGAGACACCCCAGGGGCAGGACAGGCTGTCACCCGCCACGCAGAGAGAGGAGAAACCCTGCAGCAGCCTTACGAGGTGGCAGTGAGAGCACAAGGCCTGGGCACCCCGAAGGTGGGCCGTGAAGATGGCTGCGAATCCCTGCTTCTCCTCCCACTGAGGGTGCAGTCCAAGCCCCTCCCCTGGAACCTGGCTTGACCAACAGCACGTGGCAGAAGTGACCTCGTGGTACTCCCAAGGTCAAGCCCCGAGAAGCCTCACATCTCCCACCAGGCCTTGGAACACTGGTTCTGGGATCCCTGAGCCCCCGTGCTTGGGGTGCCACGTGCAGACACTCTGGTCCACAGGGCCAGCCTTCCAGGTGTCTCCACAAGTTCCCTGATACGTGAGTGAAGGTGTTTTGGACCCTCCAGACTAGTCCATCCACTATGTGAATACCACTGAGGAACTTCCACTAATAACCCAGGGAACAGAAGACCCAACCAGCCGAGCCCTGCCAACCCCTGCCCCACAGAATCTGAGCTATGACAACAGGGGGCTTGTTTTAAGCCTCTAGATTTTAGAATAATTTGTTACTCGGCCACAGATAACTAGAACATTCATTCACTCACTCACTCACTCATTCATTCGCGCAACACATATCCATTAAAACCTACCCTGAGGCAGGCCCCCTACAAACACAGCAGAGACAGATAATTCATTCTCCCTGTCCCGAGGGGAGCTTCTGGGCTGGTTCCTCAGAGCCCACCCAGTTTGTCTGGGTCCACACCCACGTACCCATCTCCCAGTTTGGCAGCTTTCTCTCCCAGGCCCGTCACTTCTGGACTCACTGCCAACACTCCGCCGTCCAGTGCCGGCCCCTGCCTTCATTCTCTCTGGGTGAGGAGAGATACACGGGATGGTCTGCCTCTCCAACAGGTTTTATTTTACTCTAAAAGGTCCCCTAGATACTAAAAGAAACAAGAGAATGAAAATGGTGCACTAAGTATCTATCACAAAGGAAGGTAGTAAGGGAGAAGTAGAGGAGGAAAAAAAGACATAAAACATCCAGAAAACAATAAGGTTGGGACTTCCCTAGTGGTGCAGTGGTTAAGAATCCGCCTGCCAGTGCAGGGGACACGGGTTCGAGCCCTGGTCCAGGAATATCCCACATGCCACGGAGCAACTAAGCCCATGCACCACAACTACTAAAGCCCACGCGCCACAACTACTGAAGCCCATGCACCTAGAGCCTGTGCTCCGCAACAAGAGAAGCCACCGCAACGGGAAGCCTGCATACCACAACAAAGAGTAGCCCCCACTCACCACAACTAGAGAAAGCCCACACGTAGCAACGAAGACCCAACACAGCCAAAAATAAATAAGTAAGAATAAATTTATTTTAAAAAATAGGAAAAAGAAAATAATAAAGTTGCAGGTGTAAATCCTACCTTATCAACAATTATATTAAGTGTATGTAGGTTAAACACTAATCAAAAGGCAGAGACTAGCAAAATGGATTTTAAAAAAACATGTAATCCAACCATATGGTGTCTACAAGAGATTCACTTTAGATTTAAGACACAAATAGGTTGAAAATAAAAGGGTGGGAAAAGATATTCCATGCAAACAGTAACCAAAAGAGAACTAGAGTGGCTATACTCCTACCAGACAAAGTAGACTTTATGACAAAAAGCTACTAAAGACAAGGAAGGTTACCTTATTACAATAAAAGGGTCAATCCATCAAGAAGACATAATAATTGTAAACATATATGTACCAAACAACAGAACCCCAAAATACACAAAGCAAAAACTGACAGAAATAAATGGAGAAACAGACAATTCAACAATAACAGTTGGAGACGTCAATACCCCACTTTCAATAATGGTAGAACAACTAGGCAGAAGATCAACAAGGCAACAGAAGATATGAACAACACTGTAAACCAACTAGATCTAACAGACACGTACAGAACACTCCTCCCAACAACAGCAGAATACGCATTCTTCGCAAGTGCATGCAACATTCTCCAGGACAGACCATATCTTAGACCTTACAGTGAGGCCCAATACATTAAAAAGAAACATACCACATAAAGCATGTTCTCTGAAAACAATGGACTGGGATTTAAAGGGTCCCCTAAAATGTCTAGATGACAGCTCTCATGGGGATGTGCGTGGCTGATCGTTGCTCAAACCATGACATCCCCCCCTCCTTACCTCCTTACCTGGCTCACAACAGGTGCCAGGGAGGATGCAGGTCAGCCTCTGGGTGGGAACTGAATGGGGTGGTCAGGGTGACCCCCGACATCCCTTTCAGGTGGAGGATTTTTACACACCTGGAAGTTTGAGGACTGCTGAGCTGGGTGACAGTAAAGCCTCTAAGAAGTCTCGACAGAGCTGTGCATAGGCAATGGGTTGCCAGGGTAGGGTGGGGGACACTCCAGAAGCCTCTGCTTTGCTGTAGGGAGCCCTCGATCTATTTTAATAGCATTAAGTCCCCACAACTTTAATACATGTGAAGAGGCTGTAACTGAGGGCTAAAGGGATTGTGATGGCACATCTTACAAAGGGGTGGATTCAAAATCAGCTACATTAGATGTGCAGAAGGTGGGTGGATAAAAGAGAAACAAATGCCAAAACCCAAGTCATCTGATTCTAAATCCCATGACTCTTCTCTAACATCCAATTTCTTCTCTACTTAGAAAGAGGGAACAACAGTGATTAAAGTTGCAAGAATGAGGAGGACTCTGCATGGACACATATTAAGGATTTAATGCTCAACCCCTCTAGGAGGAAGGTGATGCTTTATAACCCCATTTTACAGGTGAGGCACAGCCAGGACATGGCAGAGGGAGTGGCCTGACCCCAAGTGCATGTGCTGACTATTGCTCTGTCCACATACTACATGGGTACCCCGACCAGGAACTGTCTATAACCCCAAGCCACCCCCCACTCACTCACGAGTCCAAGAAACACTGCAGAAGACCAAGGCCAACATCTGGATCCTTTCCTTCTGCTTAAGCAATGATCTCTCCCTCCTATCTGGACAGGCAGTTGTTGGGGGTAAGACAGGATGGGGCTCATTCCTTCCATCCAAAACCCATGTGCTCCTGCTCACCCCCAGCACCCCAAGTCCTGCAGCGTCTCCTGCAGCCCCTGCTCACTGGTCCCCGCCTCCACCCAGAGCCAGGTGTCCCGCCCACACCTAAGTGCCTCCCCTGGGCAGCACCCCCCAGGGACTCCTGTCTCCTCCCAATGTCCCTCGGGGCCTCCCCAGCCCCACCTGCGGGTCCCCTCTCCCCCCTCTCCTTTGCTGTCCCCTCGGTCACTCTGCTGCAGACACGCCAGTCTCCTCACTGTGAATGGACCACGCCAGGCACACTCCCCTCTCAGGCAACCCCAAAGGGAGACCCATTCGCTACTGTCCCCACCAGAGACACTGACGCCAGAGCCCCAAGAGGTTCCTTCCACGTGCCAAGGGAAGCAGGAAGACCTGGGCCTCCAGACCAGGGCCCCAGGCGGGGTCTCACCCCTGGCTGACCACACGGGCCACCCGCCCGCTGATGTCCGACTTCAGGCTGTCGGGGGCCCCCTCAGTCGGTCCCCAAATCTCATCCACACATGTGCTCACCCCTGTGAGGGTCCCTGGAGGCTGCCCTGGTACCACTGGACAAGGGCTGAGGACTTGTCACTCAAGCACTGAGGCCATCTGGGAGGACAGTGGGGTTTCATGGGCACCTCATGCCAGCCTTGCCCCGCTGGACACTTCACAGGCACGACCTACCTTGACAGCCCCGCCACATCTGCCACCCAGGATACCCTCCGTGGAAGCCCCGCCTTCTGGCTGCAGTGAGCCCTATTCCCTGTGGTTCAGAGGCAAGGGCCAGGCCCAGGAGCCTTGAGGCTCCACAATGTCTGACACTCTACGTGCTGAGAAAACAGGCCATTGAAACCAACAAGATGGGGGGGGCAGAGCTGGGAGAGGGGCACAAACACCAATCCTCCCATTCAACCAAGCGCCCAGTGTGCCCTGAGGAACTAACATGCACAAAAAGGCCTGGGGTTGCCTCACCAGCAGGCCAGCAAATGCATACGTGTTTGGGGTGGGGAAATGGGCCAATTCAAAGTGAACTGCCCAGCTGGCTGGTGTCTGACAGCTTAGGAGTCCCTTCCTTGCACGTGTCACCTCCTGCCCACCACCACCCCGCTGGCGGGGGCCACCGCCATCATTTTTGCCAAAAGGGGACTCAGGCTCCTGGTGGTAAAATAACTTCCCCAAGGTGACCACAGTGAGGGAGAGGCCAAACCCAACATACAAAGGGAAAAGCCAGGGCTGTCCCTGGGTAGGCAGTGGCGCTGGGGGCAGTTTTGGTTCCTGGAACCAAAAGCCTGGGTGAGCTGACCACGCACATCCTGAAACGGCCCCAAACGTCTCTCCAAACACGGACACCACGCAGCGAATTGCTGTGGAGCCACAGTGCGGTGGCAAACTGCACGGGCTCTGGAAGCAGACAGACCTGGGTGCAAATCCGCCTCTGTCGCTGGGTAACCGTGGGCAACTGCTTACCCTCTCTGAGCCTCAGTGTTCACACCTGTAAAATGGGATGGCGGCAGTGCACACGTGTCACGAGGTTGGGGCATCCGCAGAGATCCCAAGGAGAAGGTGGTTGGCATGCGGCACCAGGAATGGCTTGGTTATTTCCGTGGTTTAATTATAATTGAAGCGTTCTAAGTCTAGGTGCCCAGAACACGGGATTTCTGTGCTGTTCCTTTGTGAATCTTGCCTCCTCCAAGGAAAGCTGAGCATTTCACATCGAGGCTCACACAGAGCACAGCTTGGCCGGGGGTGAGCCAGGCTTGTTCACCACCTCACCCCCCCAACCCCACAAGGCTGAAGTCTGGGTTCTGAGCAAGCGCCCTGGGCTGTCCACGCCCACCTGGGCCTCGTGTGGCCCGCCGTCCCCGCTCCCAGGCCTGGCAAAACCACTGACAGCACCTCCCGGCCTGAAACACGCCACGCGCCCCCCCGCCGTCCTTGGTGCTCCTGCGTGTGCGGTTCCAGATGCCCTCCCGGATGGCCAGGCACGTAATAAACAAATACGGCACGACCTTCACTATATAGCATCTGGGAGGTGTTCTGCCTGGTACAGTTCTTTCAACTTTTCCATAGGTTTGAAAATGTTCATAAGAAAATGCTAGGGAAAAACAATCCTCAAGGGCGCTCTCAATATCCTATTCCTCCCCCAAGCCAGTGTTCACGCGTGCTGCAGCTCCAGGCGCCCCGCAATCCCTCCACCTGGATCTCCTGGAACAGGGCCACCTCCCTATCTTACATGGGGACTGGCCTCTGGGCACCCGGGGCAAAGCCTGCCTTACTTGGACGGTCCTCCTGTTGGGAGGGGGCTGAGGCTGACGGGGTCCTGCAGACCCAAACAGGGCTTAGCTGCTGAGGTGTCATCACGGAGGGGCCCCACGAGGCTGGGGGAGGCATTTGAAAACCTGCAGGCTGCAGCACCCTACTCAATAAAAGATAAGCACTTAGCATTTGTCATAACTGGTCTGGCATCTCCCGCCAACATGTCAGGCCGTCACTCTGTGAAGCTTGGTTCGCAGTCGGGGCAATTTCCACTGCAGCCTGGCCTGCGGCTACATGGGGTAGGGGGTGGTAAATTGGAGGCCCCCCGAATTTCCAGGCCACGGGCATGGCCCCGGGCTGCCTCGTGGCCTCGTCTGTAGCTGCTGCTCCATTTTAGTGAGGTCCGTTTATGTCCCTCCTTCCAGTTCCTGCCCAGCGCCCGGCCGGTCAGTTTGTTTTTTTCTGCTGCTCTGTGGCAATTACGCGGATGACACACTGACAAGCTCAGAACAGTGCCCTCCCCAAGTTGGGCAAAGCGTGGCTCTTTCTTACAGAAACAGAAAGCCAAGAACAAAAAAATGAGATCAGCTGTCAAAATAATGTCATCGACAAAACAGCTGACAAACAGCCACCCAGCTGACCAAAAACGCTGATGCCCCAAACTCCCGAATCCGGGACTCTTCATCCCGGAGTCCAAATGCTCACAGGGCACAGCCCTGAGGTCTCTGCAGGCGCGGAGGCCCGCACCCGGACAGCGGAGGCAAAAACAAGAGCAGGTCTCCACTTCACACACCGCGCTGCCCCATCTGTCTCAACCTGAGCTAAATAAAGATGCATCTCATGATTTATCCTCCAGGTTGTAAAAGAATCATTTGCCTAGGTTGTCAGACGGCTGGGAGAGAGCTTCAGGGAAGCATCTCCTTGCCCTCTGTGGACTCTACCATCTGCTGGAGAAAGAACGGCTCGCCCCGCTCCCTTGGACTTGAACACATTTTGTCCAGCAGGGACCAGGCCCCGCCAACACGCTGCAGCCTGTTGCCAGCTGGGGGACGTCCTCCCCAGCACTGGCTACTCAGCTCTATCTCAACTGGGAGAACAAGAGAATCACTGAACGAGAACGTGAACGCAGTATCTCCCTCTGCCACCCCCTCCGACTCGCAGATCACAGAAGCCCGCTCAGCCTCTCTTGGCCCCCGCTCTCTGCTCCCAGGGGAAGAGGAAATGGAACAGAAGCAGCCAGGACCTCAGACCCTGTGGTCCAGGCCTGGGGCTCCGCGGCTGCTGTGAAGATGAACGCGCTTCCAGAGGCTCCTGGCCAGGACCCGCCCCAGGACAGCAGCTCGTGCCCCTAGTCCGGCCACACCCTCGTCACTGGCCACCCTCGAGCTTCCCCCCCAGCTGATGCACCCCCGTCGTGCTTAATGTCAGCACAGACCAGAGGAGCGCTTGTTTGGAAAGTCAACAGAGACCGAATGCCACTGGAAACCTCCCCCAGAGTGAGTCACCGGCTTGGAGCTTCAGAAGAACGTCGTCTCCAGTGACGTGGCATCAGTCAAGGGCTGGAGGGGACGAGAGCGCGAGACAGGCAGCCCCACGGGCCTCTCCAACCTCTGCGGGCCCGTTTACCTCTGCCGGGAAACCCGGAGGGGGAGAGGCCGGGAGGGAGCGCCTCTTTCCATCCCGGTACCCTCCGCACGGCAACCGCGGGTGATGCCGAGGACCCGGCCTCGGTGACAAGGGCTCACGAGGCAGCACAAGGACCACACGTGCTGGGCTTCCTCCAGCACTGGAGGCTGGGAGTCCCGCAGGATCCCGGGAGGTCTGATCACTGGGCAGCACGAAGGGCAGGTGGGAGACGGGTGAGAGCAGAGGGCCTGGGACCAGACCCCCGAGCCCCAGTCCCGGCTCCACTACGGGCCAGATGAGAGGGCTGGAGCCGGTCGTCGGACCTCTCTGAGATTCAGTCTCCACATCCGTAAAATGGGAGAGGCAACCATTCCTCCCGCGTGGGAGGGCTGGGACCATGAAATGAGCTGGTAAATGCAAAGACCTGGAGCGGTGCCGGGCACACAGGGCGCCCTCAAGGATGGAGCCGGAATGCACGCGCCTGCCTCCTGTGCATCTGGCTCTGGGCGCTCACTGGCACCAGCTGTATCTGCTAAAGGCCAAGATGACTTTCTAATGGAAAACACAGGGATCCTAATCAATCCCCTGTGCCTTCATCCACTCAACAATATCTACTGAGCACCTATTATGTGCCCGAATCTCTAGAGGGATGGGAGGGGGCAGTTCTAGAAACATCATTAGAATGTAGCTAACTAAACACTGGATGTGAATTCTGAGGTCAGAACAAAAATAGTTAAATACTCAGCATAACCAAAGGCATCCTATTTCTTTCCTTGTTATAACCCTGTTTTCCCCAGAGCTGAGAAACTCATGATGACATTCTTCAGCTGTGGTCAAGAGGACTTCCTGAGAAAGGGTTTAAAGGTCTCTGGGCTTAAGGGTTTCCCCCACGCCCAGGAGCCCTCCTGAGGACTGCCTGGCGGAGGTGGTACAGAGACTGCTGCAGTCCCAATGCGAGCCTGTCCCATGGCATCTATCTGTACATCCCCCAGCAGGACACTGTGCCTGCCGGGCATGCAGGGGAACCCTGTCCAGTGGCCAGGGGGCCAGGGGCTCCTGACTCAAGCTGGAGCAGCAGGAGGCTGTTTAGGAAAGGGGAAGCCAGGCCTGGCCTAGCCTGCATGCTCGCAAGACCCTCACCCACAGGGGCCCCTGTCTGCAGGCGGGGGGGCCTGGGAGATGGTGGGAGCAGCAGCACTGGGGAAAGCGGGGCGGAGTCCCCCGGCAGGAAGTAATCCCAGTGGTGCCAGCTCCGGCTTGAACTGTCGCCTGGGGACGCCCACACACAGAGGTTCTAGTCTCGACTGCAGGGGGCCAACCCCTGCCCCAGCCCAGCTTCTGGGCCGTCTCCTCCAGGTTGTCACGCCCCCAACTCCACATCCTCTTCGTGGACGCTGGGCCCCCAGAGGTCTCACCCAGCTTCTCAGGAAGTGCACTTGCCTCCTACCTGTGCTCAACTGGCCCCCGCCCCCAAATGAGAACCTGCCCGACAAGGGAAGAATGTGCATTAAGCACCTACCGTGTACTGTTTCCTCCACTCCCGTTATCTTCACTTAATCCTCAGAAGGAGCATGGGAGACAGCTATGCTCATCCCCATTTCCGTGCATTAGACGCCCCGAGGCTAAGAGAGGTGACTTGTCCCACAGCCCCCGGGGCCAGTGCAGAGCCAGCCCTGGGGCCCGTCCACCTGCCCACGTCCCCTTCCCCATGCGGGGCTGTGTATTCCCTGCCTGGCTTCCCCTCTCTCCCTTTTGGGTCTCCAGCACATCACTAATGGCTATGCATACAGTAGGTGCTTAATAAAAGCTGGTTGCTCTCGGGGGTTGGTTACCACATGCTCCTTAGGCATAAATCATTTTCCCCATGGATGGGCAGGGGCCCCCCAAATCCAGCTCACTCCCCTCACACTGCAGGGGCCGGAAACCCACGGATGTGACCCACCAGCCCCATGCAGGGGCTCTGTGGAAGGCGGGTGGCTCCAGCACCCTCCCTGCCCAAAGACTGGGCCCGGAGTGCTGTCTTGAGGGGACCCCCAGTTCTGTTCAATACACTGGAGCCTCCCAGCCCCACTCCTCACTCCTCGCGTGTGGCCCCAAAGCCGCAGCACCTCCACTTCCAGGAGCTTGTTAGAAACGCAGGCCCTCCAGCCCGCCCCAGACCCACTGATCAGAGTCTGCGTTTCAGCACGATCCCCAGGCACCTATGTGCACATTCAAGTTTGAGAAGCTCCCGTCCACCTAGAACGTGGGCCACGGCCCGTGTTGTCACCGTTTCTCTGGAAAGGGATACTATCATAGGCTCTGAAGCCAGGCTGACAGAGCTGGGGACTCACGAAACAAGTCCTGCCTCAGCACCCCGAGCTCCCTCCAAGGCTGCCACCCAACCAGCGGTGGGGGAGTCCCCACACAGACCTCTCAGCATCTTCCCACCGATACCCGGTCACCAGAGGCGACTGTGAAGGGAAAGAAGGAATCCATCCCCAGGACGGTGCTGTGAGGCACCTGCCGAGTGTCCATGTACCCTAGGAAAGCGGGGCGTGTGTCCCAGCCCTGGTGCATTGCCTCCCCGAGCGACTGACAACTTCACTGGGCCCCTGGCTCTTCCTTAAGTCCTTGCCTGGGGGGTGAGGGCTCAGGCCCTGCAACTAGCACCAGGTGACCGCAGAAGAGACCGAGTGACAAAGGGGGTCTTGGAGACACCAGAGAGCCGGGGGCAGAGCTACGGAGGCAGTGGGGGTCTGTTCTTTCTCTGAGTGCCGCCAGCTAGGAGCGATTCCATGCCTCCCTCCTCCCTTCCAGCATAAACAGAGTGCGGAAGTGTGCCACTGGCCTGCCACCAGAGCCACCAGGCTCACCCACGCCCTGACCCCACCCTACAACTTTCCTCTTCCAGGGTCCCCCAGAACCCAGGAGCACCGCCCAGAACCATGCAAGAAGCAGGGCGGTAGCCCTGCACACACAGCCTGCACAGCTCGGCCTGGGGCAGCGGGGACACAGGGTCTCCGGTGACCAGAGGACCAGATAACCATACCTGGAGTCCTGGGAATCAGGAGCCCCTCCCCCACAGGATTTTGGAGTCAGGGTTAACTCCTCCCCCATCACTTCTGCCCCCCCCCCAGCCTCCCCTGAAACCTGTCCTGAAGCTGCGGACCACCACCACTCCACCCTCGCAACACACACTCACACACACACTCACTCTCACTCACTCTCTCTCTCTCTCTCTCTCCTCTCTCTCTCTCTCTCTCTCTCTCTCTCTCCTCTGCCTCGCCGAGATGGGCGCCGGGACTTCTGCGGAGCCGGGCCGCGCACGCGACTTCGGACCCCACGGGAGGCAAACGCGCGGCCAGGAAGCTGTGTCCAGCGCGGCCGGGCAGTCCCGCCCCATCCCGTCCCCCGCTTAATCCTCGCTCCGACATAACCCCGGGTAATCCCGGGGCGAGGCGGGCGGGGTATTAACCCGGAGCCGCGAAGGAAGAGACGGAGGAGTCCAGAGGGAGGAGGGAACGGCGCGTCCCGGGCTGGAGGCAGCACAGAGTCCCTTCAGGAGGGGTGCGACCCGCAAGTGACCCAGGCCCGCTCGACGGCGGGATCTGCGCCTGACGTGCCCCCTGCCCTCCGAGTCTAGAGTCTCCGAGTCAGGAGTTCTGGTCCCGCCACCCAGAGCCCCGGGGCTGCGCCCGGACGGCCCCCTGTGACGAGGCCGACCCCGCATCCAAGCTCCCGAGCTCCTGGGTCGCTGGAGCCCGAGTCCCGAGCCGGCCGGCCGCGGAGAGCCGGGCGGGCGGGAGCGCCGGGCAGCGCCCCGGAGCCCCTTTCCCTGGGAGCTCGGTCTCGCCGGGCCCGAGCCCCAGGTCGGGCCGCGACCCCGCCGGGGGTACCCCGGCCCCCCCCCACAGCCGACACCCTCTACGCCCGGCCCCGAGGGGAGCGGGGCCCCCCAAGAAGTTCGCGCGCCCCCGACACGCTCGCCGCCCCCGGTCCCCACTTACTTGTCGCGGCGGCCTCCGAGCTCCGGGATGGCGCCGAGCGGCTGCGGGCCGGGGCCGGGGTCGGGGCGGCGGGCGCACGCGGCCAGGTGCCGCCGGTGCCGCTCCAGCAGGCCGGCGTTCTCGCGGCTCAGCCGCGCCACTTGGCGCTCCAGCTCCTCGATGCGCCGCCGCCGCCGCGCCAGCAGCTCCTGCTGCGCCGCGACGATCCGGGTCAGCTCCTCCAGGTACTCGGCCGCCTGGCCGGGGGGCTCGGCGGCGCTCGCCATGGTACCCGCCTCAGGCGCGCGGGCGGCGGGGCGGCGGCGGCGCGGCCATGGCTGCGCGGCGGTGACGGCGGCTCCGCGCGGCGCGGCGCGGGGCTCGGCCCGGGGGGCGCGGCGCGCGGGGCCGACGCGGCCCCGCCTTGGCGCCCTGTTCCCGCCTCCTCCCGCGCCCGCCCCCGGCGCCTCCGCGCCGCCCGCGGCTCCGCGGACGCGCCGGGCCGGACAGTGCGTGGAGCTGCGGCCGCCGCGGGCGGGCGAGGAGTTTGCAAAGTGCCGGCTGCGGCGCTAGGGGAGCGGGAGCCGGAACCTGACGGCCGGCGCGGGAGGAGCGGGCGGGAGGAGCGGGCGGCGGCGGAGGGAGGGCGCCGCCTGCCGGCCCCGCGCCCCACGCCCAGCGCCCGCTCCTGCCGCCGGGGTGCGACTCGCGCCTCCGCACTGCCGCCTGGGCCGCTCTGATGTACAAATTTCACAAAGTAGGAATTCAGCAAAACAGACCTTCCTACTACATATTGTCAGCCGACGACTGAGCTGTGAATAGGAGAATAAGGAACTCATAAGCACTTTGACATTTTTTCTAAGTCTGATAAGTCGCGCGGTTCATTTTGTTGCACAAGCAAGACAAGTTTCCTAGACTGTTCCTTTCCTAGACCGTTCTAGGCAGTTGGTGGCACTGAGGCCTCCACGATGTGGATGTGGACCAGCCACCAAGGCCCAGGCAGGCACTTTCCACTCACACCCAGGGTCTGGTGTGATGGGCCTGTAGGCCAAACACCCACCTCAAAAATGGCACAGAGACTTTAAGCAGTTTATTTTTGCCCCTGAACCTCAGGTTCCCCAGCAATAGTATTTTCTATTTCTTGACTTTTTAAAACCTTTATCATTTCCATAGTCTAAATTTCCTTAGGGCTAAGCTTATTATTTTTCTATATTCTAGAAGAGTTCGGCTATTTCCATGGTTTCTTGTTTTATAGCAAATGCATTTAAGGCTATAAATTTACCTCTGGGTAAAGCTTTAGCTACATCTCATAAGTTTCTAAAACTTTGTTATAATGTACATTTTGATGGTACAGTGTCTCTTTGTTAAGGCTGGCATCACACTGGCTTTGATAAAACTTAGTATCCTATACCCATGTTTATTGATACCCCTTTATGTCCAGGAGAGGATGAGCCCTGCATGGAGAGACCCTGGACCCTCCAGGGCCCTAAGGCCTCCTTGGGTGGCCCCTGGGCATGGCCTATGGAGAGGGAGAGAATGGCAGTGGGGCTATTTAGAGGTCCTCAAATTCACCAAGCACTTTCACTAGGCTACTTGTGATGTTCTAGATATTAATATTATTTTTATAAATCCTATTATTATTTTGTGAAGGGCACAATTATATTACATCCTGCTTGTGTGTGTAAACTGTGTTTATCATTTCAGTTTATACATTGAAAATATACCAAAATCTTTGCAATCCTGTTTTAATATTTCCTCATTTTATAAAGATACCAGGAGCCTTCCCAAAAGGGATATGGCCTTGGCGCTCTTGACTTATTTGAGAGACCTGACCCTGGAGTCACACATGGGGTCTCTGCCAATTTGGGAATGAAGGAAATTCAGATCTAAATCCTGGGGCATGTGAGTGAAGATTGTGGGGGGAGAAGAAGATTGGGGGGAGGAGCAGCTTCCCCCTCCCCCCACCGCAACCCCATTTGCCTGTCCCCCACCCTCACCCTGCAACCCGCTTCCAGCAGTTCTGGGTTGAAGCTGACCTTACATTTCCATCTCCATGCTGCCTCTCCCCCAAGCCCCCAGATGCAATGAGCTGATTGACACCCACCCCGAATGAAAGACTAGACTCTGGACTCTCAGCCTCCCAGATGTCCCTTACAGTCTCCCCACATAAGCCCATGACATAAGAGCATTGATGGGCAGGGTGGCAGAAGTGGACAAGGAGGGGTAATCCAGGGTGCTTTAACACACGTGCAAAACGAAGCAGTGAAAACACATGCAGGCTGTCCAGTTTAGACACTGCCTCTCATCTTAATTCCCACAGGATACAACAAAGGAGAACTGTGCAATGGACACTGTGGTGGCCAACCGGACCCCCATTCCAGGACGAGGCTCTCATCCCCCACCAGCCAGACATGTTGGCATCTAACGGCTCACAGCCACATCCCTCTTGGGGAATTGCCCTGTGCTCATGGAATCTGCCTCACCCAAGGTTATGTCCCCACTTCCCTGAGGCCAGACAGTGACTGGTCCATGCAGGGGTACAAGAGCTTGGTGCCCTGTCCAAACTTGGGCAACCATGCAGGGTCATCCCAGCTCCAGAGCCCCTGATAGGACCCTCTGAGGCCTCTGCTGGGATCAGACCCAGGCCAGCCCTACCCCTGCCCAGCAGTGCTCCTTCACGCCCCTGCTGGTGCTGGTCCTGAGAGCTCCGCCAGCAAGCCTCCTGCACCAAACCTCCTTTCCCCTCCTCTCCCGACTGTGTCACCCACTACTTGGACCTTGTGATGATTTATGGGATTTATATGCTGTCCAGCAACTCTAGTGAAAATCTCCGTGCTTTGTATGGAGAGAGATTTTAAACCTGAAAAACCAGTAATAGGCTTTTCCAATATTATCATTACATGAATACAAGGCCAAGGAGTTTACATTGCACTGCAGGAAAAAAGATGTAACTATGTACTCTAAAGAAAATAAAGGTAACAAAAATTTGGAGGAGGAGAGAGGGGAAGGGGAGGCATATTATGATCATCTATTAATTTTTATTATTATTATCCACATTCAGCTGCTCAGTAAGACCATCTATCTTCTTAATATTACCATTTGTTGAAGAACATTCATTTTTCTCCTTAAAAACCTTCCTCTGAGAGCTCTCTGACTTACTGTTGTAATTTGGCCTGGCGCTTCCTTGGCCTGCTATGCAGCTGTCATCGGTGATTTCCTGGCATTACTCTTCTGGAATGGGTCCATGCTCTCTTGGATCTTATGTATTATCTTTCTTGGATTCATTTTCTATTTTGCTGTGTACATCCTCTAGCAATTCTCCCAGAGACGGCCCGGGGGAAGGTCTTTGAGGCCTTGTGTGTCTGAAATGATTTATTTTACCCTTACACTCAACTGACAGTTTTGCTGGGTATAGAATTCTAGGTTAAAAATCAATTTCCTCAGAACCTGGAAGGGTTTGCACCATTTTCCTCTATCATTTAGTGCTGCTGATGCTAATCTGATTCTTGTTCCTTTGAGGAAGAGGTTCTCTTGCGGGGGGAGGTACTGCATCCAGTCAGGACTTTTGGAAATATGGTGAGGGGCATTTTTGATCATCACAATGACTGAGGACAGTGTGGTATTCAATGGGCAGGGGCCTGGTATTTAATGCAGGGAAGTCCCATCTAATAAAAGCTGCCCCGCTCAAATTGCCAAAAAGAAGAACAAAGTTGGAGGGCTCACACTACATGATTTCAAGACTTATTATAAAGCAGGAGTAATCAAAGCAAGTGGTCCTGGTGTAAAGCTACACAAAAAGGTCAATAGAATAGAGTGCAGAAATAGACCCACACATACGTGGTCAATTGATTTTAACAAAGATACCAAGGCAGCCTAATGGGGGAAAGGATAGTCTTTCAACAAATGTTGCTGGTACAATGTGAAAGAATGAAAACTCATACCTGTCTGAATGTACAAAAATTAACTTGGAATACAGTGTATACCTAAATGTGAGATCTAAATATATAAAACTTCTAGGGAAAAAAACCACAGGAGAAAATCTTAATGGCCTTGAGTTTGGCAAAGATTTCTTAAGTATGACACCAAAAGCACGAACTCTGAAAGAAAAAAACATCAATAAACTGGACTTCATCACAACAATAACAAAAAACCTTGCTCTTCAAATGTCACTGTTAAGAAATAGAAAAGACAAGCCACAGTATGGGAGAAAATATTTGCAATATGTACATTCAACAAAGAACTTGTGTATAGACTATATAAAAACTCTTATGACAAACAACCCAATTAAAAATGGGCAAAAGATTTGAACAGACATTTTACCAAAGAAGATATATAAATGGCAAATAAGCACACAAAAAGATGCTCAACATCATTAGTCATTAGGGAAATGCAAATCAAAGTCACAATGATTTACACATGAAACCAAAACCATAAGGAACAAAAGAAAAACGAGATAAACTAGACATCGGTGAAACGAAAAATTTTTGTGCTTCAAAGGACATCAATCAAGAAACTGAAATGACAACCCTCAGAACAGGAGAAAATTTTTCTGAATCATACATTTGATGAGATCCTTGTTTCTAGAATACAAAAAGAACGTTTACAACTCAATAATTTAAAATGACAACCCAATGTAAAATGGGCAAAGGATCTGAATAGACATTTCTCAAAAAAATATAATAAGTACATGAAAAAATGCTTGACACCATTAGTGATCAGGGAAATACAAATCAAAACCAAAATGAGATACCACTTTACACCCACTAGGTTAGCTAAAAATACGGAAAATAATAAGTGTTGGCGAGGATGTAGAGAAATGGGACACTCATACATTGCCGGTGGGAACCTAAAGTGGTGCAGCTGCTTTGGAAAATAGTCTGGCAGTACCTCAAACATTTAAGCATTTATACCATATGACCCAGAAATTCCAGCCCTAGGTATATAGCCAAGAGAACTGAAAACATACAGCCTCACAAAAACTTGCACACAAATGTCGTAAGAGCATTATTTATAAGAGCTAACAAAAGGAAACAACCCAATGCCCATCAGTTGATCAATAGATAGATACAATGTGGTCTATGTACGCAATGAATATTCTTTGGTAATAAAAAAGAATAAAATGCTGACACCTGCCACAACATGGATGAAATTTGAAAACATGCTAAGCAGAATAAATCAGTCACAAAAGACCACATATTGTAGGATTCCATTTACATGAAATGTCCAGAATAGGCAAATCTATAGAGACAGAAAGTAGATTAGTGGTAGCCTAGGGCCGGGGGTGGGTGAGTAGTAGGTAGGTGAAGATTTCTTTATGGAGTAATGAAAATGTTCTGAAATTGATTGTAAAACACTGTGAATGTACTGAAAATCATTGAATCGTACACTTTTAAAGGGAGAATTGTGTAGTATGTTAATTATATCTCACTGAAGCTATTCAAAGAAAGAAAATACACACACCATATCTGCTAGAATGGCTTCAGTTAAGGAGTCTGACCATTCTTCCCATGTCTCCATTGGGGCTCATCTGAAGTGGGTAGGAGGCGAGGAGGTGGGTAACCACCTTCTTCAGGCTAAGCACGCAGCCCACCCAGGAGCTCCTGACTGGCTGGGCCTCCACGTAACTGCCGGGGAAGCCTTGCCTGCCTCTCACCTCAGTACTCCTGTCTGTAACCTCCAGCCAAAGGCCTGGCCCAGAGGAGCCAAGGTCCCTGTGGTCTTGTTGAAGGAGTAACTGTGACCTTGAATTCCAGGCTCTGTGTGTGGCTTCTCTCCAACCTGCCCCACCTCCAATGGTTTACTGATTATTCCACAAAGCCTCACCCTGAAGTGAAGGCTGTTTTCATTCCCTATCAGAGAGCGTGCAGAGGAGAAAGGGGTGGAGGCACAGCCGCATGGCCCCTCATCCTGGGCATCTGGGTCCCCGCCTCTCCATTCCACCCCTCTCTGTACTTTCTTGCCTTGGACACACCACATGCTCCCACACCTCTGCACTTTTGTACATGCTGTTCCTTCTTCCAGACACTCCTTCCCCACATTCCCCAGACTGACAAACTCCTATGCATCCTTCAAAACCCAATCCAAGTGGCACCTCCCTCCAGGAGCCCTCCCTGACTCCCCCAGCCCACTTGGGGGCTCCTTTTAGCTCCCGAGGCTCCTCTTCCTGCTGTGTTTAAAAGATGGTCTTCAAAAAAAAAAAAAAAAAAGATGGTCTTCAGTTTGGTGGGGCTGTGGAAAAACAAGCACTCACTCTCAGTCACAGCTGGGGTGACAATTGCACATGCTCCTCAGAAGACAAGTGGAGAATTGAACTGTCCTCCAGGTTTCACACACCACCCTTTGACCCGACAATTCCAAGTGTAGGAATTTATTCCACGATAAACCCACTCACTGGTTCACAGGAATCGTGGAAAATCCAGCCTGTGGAAATCTGCAGCCTTAGCAGATGTTGGCCTTTATGGACCGACAAGGGTGATCTTCAGGGAAAAGGAAGTGATGAAAGTCAGGCACAGAAGCTGTGCGCTGCTCCTAGCAGTGTGAAAATATGAAGGAACATGCAGAATTGTGTGCTTGAATTTGTACCGACTATTTCCAGAAGGATGTGCTCCAGATAATGCTAAAGGTGGGTGCCTCTGGATTTTTTATACTTCCTCATGTATGTTTACCTTTTATATAATAACAATATCCTAGAGGTGGAAAGAAGACTGACTCTAAAGCCTTTTATAAAGTTCAGATATTGTTTTCCTTTTCATGTATGTATTACCTTTTCAAAATAGAGCCATAATAATAAGTGCATTGAAAGGGAACAAATAATCTCCAGGTGTCCTATTCTCTTTGCACGTCCCCCTCTCACCTCGCCTGGATTCTGATTGATCCCTGAACCTCCACTCCCATGAACTGCCACCAAGAAGGGCTCAGGGAGCATCTGAGGAATGAGTGACTGAGTGGGGCAGAGCCCCCACCCCCAGAATCAGCACAGCTGTCCTCCCCAGAGCCTGTGGGCAGGAAGGTGCCCACCCAGGGCTCTGTGGGGCTCCCAGGCACCCTGAACCCTCACTGGTAGGAAGCAGGGGCCAGACAACAATGGGGGGCTTTCCCCTCCCCCTGCACATGCTCACCTCTACCTCTGTCTTCACGCTCCAGCTCACCCAGATCTTTGTTGAGGAAGTGCAGACAAGTGGTGGAAAGTTCCGAAAGACAGACAAAAAATGGTGGAAAGAGCCAGGACTTAGAAATCCTGCTTGGCCACCAACTTGCTAATAAGCCCTGGACCACCATCTTCAGCTCTTGAGCTTCACTTAACTTTTATGTAAATGGAAAGACTAATCCTCCTTTCCAGGCTGCTCTAAGGATAAATTAAGGTCATATATGGAAACATGGAGAAAGTGCCTGGCACGGGGTAGGTGTATATGACCTCATCCTACCTTTCCCCGACTCCCTGATCCTTGCCTCAGGGATTTATCAGCATTCACAAAGACCAAGTTGGAACACAGACACTGTTAAACAATAAACATTATTAGAAAATGAACTATGTGTGTTAAAAATATAAAATTAGTCACTAGAAAAAGAGAGATAGAAGGCATAGTTTTCAAAGCAGTAGGGGGGGGAATGGAATAAAGATAATTTGATCAATTTTAAAATGAAACACATGAAATTATGATGAATTAAAATTAAAATAAGATGGCCAAGTAAGTCTAAACAGATCAACAGTACAATAAAGGTTAATGTCTCCCACTCTCCTATCAAAAGGCAGAGACGCAGACAGGATTCTCATAATGCCGAGAGGCATGTGTTTAGGAGAGTTAAGGCATCTCGAGAGCTCCCTGGGGGTTGGAGTCCATGCTGGCCACCTCCCACCCACCCCACCTGTCCTGATGCTCCACACTGCTAATTCTCAGAGCTGGCCATCAGGCCCTTCTCTCTCTGGATGGCTGAGGAGCACTTTGTGGGCACGCTAGCTAAGGCTGGTTGGTGATTGCAGTCACCTTATCAATCACCTTGTTTCTGCAAATCAGGAAGGTCCTCATTCCTCAATTGTCCCACGTTTTAGGAGCAGGTAACTGGTCCTAAACTGGTCCTACAACACTGCTGCTTTCAGTGACTCTCAGAGCAGCTGCACACAACCCACCACAGAACTGAAGCGCTCACCACGTCTCTCATCTGCAGTGCCAGGCTCCTGGAGCTTATGTGCACAGAACATAACATCAGGATTCAGGCCTGTTCTAAGTGCCTTTGGTCCACTCTCTGCTGGACCTATAGGGAAGACGTTGACCTGCGCTTGAAAGAAGCAGAAGACTATCAGAATAAGGAATCTTCAGAGTTAGATCCTTAGCACTGGAGCTTGTCTGGGTTAGCAATCCTTATTACAAATGGGAAGGCCCAGAGAGGGGGACTGATTTGTCTGAGAACGCACAGCATGTTAATTGCAGTCCACCCCAACGGAACCCCAAGTTTGGTCATTCAAATGCTGCCTTCGTGATGGCCATCATTAAAAAGTCTACAAATAATAAATGCTGGAGAGGGTGTGGAGAAAAGGGAACCCTCTTGCACTGTTGGTGGGAATGTAAATTGGTGCAGCCACTATGGAAAACAGTATGATGGTTCTTCAAAAAACTAAAAATAGAGTTGCCATATGATCTAGCTATCCCACTCCTGGGCATATATCCAGACAAAACTATAATTCAAAAATATACATGCACCCCTATTTCATAGCAGCACTATTCACAGTAGCCAAGACATGGAAACAACCTAAATGTCCAGCACCAGATGAGTGGATAAAGAAGATTTGGTACATATATACAATGGAATATTACTCAGCCATAAAAAGGAATTAAATAATGCCATCGGCAGCAACACAGATGGACCTAGAGATTATCATACTAAGCGAAGTAAGTCAGAAAAAGAAAGACAAATACTATATGATACCAATTATATATGGAATCTAAAATACAACACAAATGAACATATCTACGAAACAGAAACAGACTCAGAGACATAAAGAACAAACTTACGGTTGCCAAGGTGGGGAGGGGAGGAAAGGATTGGGAGTTTGGGATTAGCAGGTGCAAACTATTATATATAGAATGGATAAACAACAGGGTCCTACTGTGTAGCACAGGGAACTATATTCAACTATATCCTGTGGAAAAGAATATGTATATGTATAACTGAATCACTTTGCTGTACAGCAGAAATTAACATAACACTGTGAATCAACTAAAAATGCTGCCTTCATGAATTTTGCCCTGAGTACACGCTAAACATGTATTTGATTTTTCCTTTACTTTGTTAAACAAAAATATTTTTAGTTTAAGTTTTCTTATCAAATATATTTAGTCTGAAATGAAACTTTGTATCTGTTGCCATAATTATGAGGTCATCCATAAAGTAGAATGGAAAAAAACGTTAATTTCTAGCTAGAAATTGTTGTCCTTCTACACTGTGAGTGTGGGGCCTGTTCTTTCTCGATTAGCAAGTGCTGGAGGGGCATTGAAGACCCAGCAGCAGGTGGCCAAGTGCTTCTCCTTCCTATAATCAGGATTGAAGGGAAATGGGCCTCTCTGCCCTGTCATCCCATGATGTTTAATGCTCTTGGGCCCACATCTCCTCAAACAGCCTCGGGGACTTTGTCTCAGGTGTACCAGGGCCCCACAGCGTTGTCCTGACGTCCCAGCCTCTGCCTTTTCATCTGTAAAATGGGGATAAGAACATCTGTCAGTGTTGGAGGCCGTGGAATTCAACGTCCCTCTGAGGGACTGCAGTTATTATCACTCCGCAGTCTCTGTAGGAATGGGGGTGGGGGGCTCTAACAGTCCTCCTCATGGGAGGAACATGCCCAGTGGGGGTCATCTCATCCAACCTTCCCCTTTTACAGACGGGGCACCTGCAGCCCTGGGACAAGGCCGCCCCTTTAGCCGCTGGGGCAGAGCTTCGGCAGCCAGGAGCCTGTCAGGGGCCCAGGAATGTGTTTGAGATGGGGTAGAGGAGGGAGGAAAAAGACACACTGACATGTCAAAATGAATAAATGTTTAATTAAATGTCCACAGCACAGAACATCAGTCAACTAGTCAATTGCATCTTGACTCAGCGCCATATAGTTATATATAAATTCTATTTAATGAGGCATGTGGGTGCTTTTTAATCTGTCTGCTGTGACACGGTGTGGATGTGCCCACACAGGGCCTAGCAGGAGGCTTAAAATAGCCCTGCCAGGAAAAGGAGGGAGCTGCCAAAGAGCCCTCATTCATTCATTCACTCATTCATTCTTTCTTTCAGCAAGCACAGAGTCTGCGGGGCCAGCAGAGGCCAAGTGAGGGGCCCTGATTCTCCCTCTGGGATCCTGTCCTGAACTTGATTCTCCATCCGTCCCCCCAAGACTCAGAGGGAGCAGGGCAGGCCTGACGTCACAATTCACCCAGTTAGCCTCAGGGAAGGATAAGCACCCAGACCTCCTGCTGGGCCTCTGCGGGGAGCGGGCAGGCCCGCATCCCCCTGGACCCTCTCCCAGCACCCCATGAATATTTACACAGCTGACCCTGGCCTCCCCCTTCCAGAAGTCTGCGAGGAAGCCCATTACAGATTCGCGGGGAACTGGCTGCATCTCTGATTAGGAGAACAGGATTGTTCTAATTTTAACATCACTCCCTACTACCTCGACCGCCTCCCCTCCCTGTCATTCCTGTGAGGGAGGTTTTCACCTCCCCGGAGCGCGATGCAGCCCCAGCTCTCTTGTCTGTTACTTGGGATGAGTCATCTTTTGGAGAATTCTCCATGACGTGGGTGGCTTGAACCACTTGTTCCGGGGTCCCTGACAGACACTTCCCCCATTAAGCTAAAATGCCCACCCATTTAGCACCTGGAGCAGGATGGAAGCTGGAGGCCACGGCCCTGTTAACCATGACCCTGAGAATGAAATCCAGCCACCTCCCCAGGTCGGCCAAGCCCTGCCTGCTTGCTGACTCATCTCCCCCAACTTCCCCCCTCCAGCCTAGGATTGCCAGATAAAATAGAGGTTCCCAGTTAAAGTGGAATTTCAAATAAACAACAAATGATTTTTTTTAGTATAAGTATGTCCCATGCATCGTTTGGGACATACTTATACTAAAAAAATCCTCTGCTGTTTACCTGAAATTCTAATTGCAGACATTTAACTGGGTGCCCTATTATTTTTATTTGCTAAAACCTGGCCACCCTTCTCCAGCCACATTGCCCCCATGCTGTTCCACAGTCAGACCCAAAGCACTCCCACCTCAGGGCCTTTGCACATGCTGTTCCTTTGGCCTGGCATGCTCCTCCTGCCCCATCTTTGTTGATTCCTTGGCTCTGAGATCTCAGCTCAAATATCACTGCAGAAAAGTCTTCCCCGACCAGCAAACTGATTCAGGGTCCCCTCCACCATGCCATCATCCTCTCTCCTACCATCTTGCTTCTCATGGCACTTAGCACTATCTCTGCAACCGGGTTATCTATTTATACTTTTTCCGTGTCCCCCACTACAGTGCCAGCTCCATGAGAGAAGCCGAGCCTGCCAGGCAGAAGGCCAGGCACATGCATGCCTATTGGATGTTGCTGAATATTTACAAACACCCCTGCAGGAGAGGTTTCACACTGCCCACAGTGCAACTGAGGAAGTTGAGGATTGGAGCAGTGGACCACCCACCCTTGGTCTCTGGCTGGCCCTTTATATGCCAAGAACTCTTCCCAGTACTTTCCCTTAATTAACTCATTTAATCTCACATCAGCCCAAATGATGGAAGCACCATCATTGCCTCCATTTCCCAGGTAAGGAAACTGAGGCACAGAGAGGTTCATCAACTAACTCACGGTCACACAGCACATGAGAAGCAGAGTCAGAATTTGAACCCAGGCCTCCTGGCTCCAGAGCCTGCACATAGAAAACAGTGGCCTGGTCCAGCCCTTAACTTCACTTGCTTAAGTGTTTACAACAGACCTGCAGAAACCCTGCCCCAGACACATAACCTCAACATTCTCCTGACCTCTGCTACACACTGCCATGCTACTGAAACTGCCCGCCCAGCACACATACACACACACACACACACACACACACACACAAAACTCCTTGTCCTCTCCCTGGTCATCTTTGCAAGTGCTGCTCCCTCTTCTTGGGAACCCTTCCCTCTTTCTCTTGTCCACCAGAAAAAGCTGTCACTATTCCACCAAGATGCCTGAGCAAGTGTCCCCTCTTCCAGGCAGCCCTCCCTGACCATCCCCTCCCCTACACTTGGCTGGGCCTCCTCCGAGCTCCCTCAGGACTGCTCCCCCTCTGGCCCTGGTCTAAGCCTGGGCTGTCTCCGCATGGGACATGAGGTCCGGGAGTGCAGGGAGGGGTCGGAAGCCTCCTGGGGCCCTGCGGCCAGTGCAGGCTGGGCTTAGAGGGTGAGTGAAGTTCAGGATTGCGAGGACCATCCCTCCCATCAGCAGGGAACCTCAACTGCTTTTGCCGTTTCTGTCCTCAGCAGGACTTTGGTCCCCATCCCTGGCTGTGCCAGGCCGACTGGAGTGAACTCCACTGGGACAGAGATGGCCACAGTCAGGGCGGCTGGTTCAGGGAGGGGCTTCCAGAAATTAAATCCTGGTTGGGATTTTGGCTCAACAACTCTTCCAACCCACCCAGAGAAAAGCACATAAGGCCATTTGCAGCAACATGGGTGGATCTAGAAATCATCATACTAAGTGAAGTAAGTCAGATAGAGAAAGACAGATATCATATGATATCACTTCTGTGGAATCTAAAAAAAATGAGACAAATGAACTTATTTACAAAACAAAAACAGACTCACAGGGTTAGAAAGCAAACTTGTGGTTACCAAAGGGGCAGTATGGGAAGGGAGGGATAAATTAGGAGGTTGGGATCAACATACACACACGACTATATACAAAATAGAGAACCAACAAGGACCTGCTGTATAGCACAGGGAACTCTACTCAACATTCCGCAATAAGCTATATGGGAAAAGAATCTGAAAAAGAATAGATATGTATAACTGAATCACTTTGCTGTACACCTGAAACTTATACAACATTGTAAATCAACTATACTCCAATATAAAATAAAAATTAAGAAAAACTCTTGGGAAGAAAGAACAGCAAATTGAAAACGGAGCTGGCAATCAGCAGAGGGGCTACAGGTGATGTTTCTTTTCTTGTCTATATTTACTACTTCAATTAACTCAGATTACTCTGTAATTAGAAAAGTGCACACAAGTCACCTGGGGGTCTTGCTGAAATGCAGGTCCTGATCCAGCAGGTCTGGGGTGGGGCCTGAGAGTCTGCATTTCTAACAGGCTCCCGGGTGGCGCCCACACTGTTGATCCGAGGAGGACCAGAGTTTGAGTAGCGTGGCTGTAGGATGTTAGAAGAGGGAGTCGGAGGGGGAGGGGGAAGGGAGAGTGAAAGGGGGAGGGGAGGGAGAGGGGTGCAGGAGGCAAGAGGAAGAAGAGAAATTGCAGAAGAGGTGAGACTTCTGCCCTGAGGGGGGAGCCAGGCAGGGGGAGAAGGGAGAAGAGACAAACAGAAGGGCAGACCGGCCCAGGGGCTGACGGGAGAATCCCCAAGGCCCCAGCGGACCTGGGGTGGGAGGAGCCAATGAGGCTCAGATGTTCCGAATCCGTCAGGAAAGCAGGGCCTGAGTGTCCTGCCCTTCAGAGCCTCACAGCGGCGTGCTGGTTAAATCGGGCCGCCCAGCCCCACTTAGCTGTGGCCTCTGAGGTTTAGTCTCTCTCCTGCCCAGAGCAGGGCAGCCCCCGGGGGCAGCAGCTGTGCTCCCAGAGGCTGTGGATCCAAGGGGTGGGTAGGTGGGTAGGCGGGGCCGGGTGTTGGGTCTGCTCCCTTCCTGGACCCACAGCCTTTTGGAGCTGGGGCACCTGATCAGAACCAAGGGGCAGCTGAGACCCAGAGAGGGGAGGGGACTGGCTGGACAGTCAGGGCCGGACGCAGAAGCCTGGGGGAGCCTGGTGAAAGGACCAAGGGGCAGCTGAGACCCAGAGAGGGGAGGGGACTGGCTGGACAGTCAGGGCCGGACGCAGAAGCCTGGGGGAGCCTGGTGAAAGGACCGAGTGCACGTGTTTCCCCAAATAGAGCCTGTCAGCTCGCATGGGACGAGCAGTCGTCCTGTTGGCTGCCCTGAAGGGATTCCACTCACACACACACCTGCCGCTAGAGGGACCCTCCCTCTGAGCCAGTCTCTGGCCACGGCACACTCCTGCTCTGGCTCCCTCCATGGCTCCCCACTGCCTACAGGGGAAGTTTCACAGCGTTTTGTGTGCTCCCTCATAGAATTTGGGAAAAACTCTATCCCCCACCACCCTTTCTAAGTTGACATCTGTTGTAGGAAGTAGAACATATGAAACAATTTACAGGATGAAATACAATGAGGATTAACCATAATTAGAATATTTTATGACAGGACTTGATAAAATAGGTTTTAATTATCAAATTAAATAACCTACTCCAAATCTGAAATTTTCTGAAATTTTACTGAAAATGGGTTTTAACGTAGGTCGAAAAACCTAAAAGAAAGTCCACTTAGATTGTGAAGAATTAACTTTGCTGACTTCTCCCCTCTGCGTGTCCTGAACTCAGAACATCTCAACACAGTCACGTGTGCCCCTGGGGAATGTTACAGGACCGGGGGTGGGGGTGGGGGCGGACAGGAAGCCTGGTTTGAATATACTGACCCCGGTCACCCCAAATCAGTATTTCCCCACATCCCCTAGCTTGGGAGCCAAGAGCTTTTTATACCCAGAACAACATGCCATAACTCTATCCCAAATGGGTGAGGACTGGAACCCAGGCCACTATCTGTTCCTCCCCACAGGAGGCTAGAAGTGTCTGACCTTAGGCTCAAACCGGCCCCTCCGCCTAGACACCCATTGTTCCCGCCCTGGTTCTGACTCGCCTCCTCCCAGGAGCCTCTTCCAACCCTCCAACCCACCAAGGTCCCTTTCCCCACCTGTAGAAGGTGCTCTGAGCCTTGTCTGTCTCTCTGCCCCTCCACAGAGAAGCTCCATCTGACTCGTCACTCTGCCTTCTGCCCTGCCAGCTCCTTGGGAAGCAGGGCGTTGATAAAGGCTGCCAACAGCCCCCCAAGGTGGTAACAGCACCTCAACCTTCCTGGCGTAGGGAACAAAATTATCGACTTGACAGCCGACACAAACCTGTCTCCGACTGGGGTGCCCAAGAAACAGCCCTTGATCATTTTCCTTTGATTTAGACCATGAGCGCCCATTCCCCTCCCCACAGGGATGGTGAATGTCATTTCAGTGGTTCCTGAAAACTTAACAAAGTGATTACAGTTATACACTTAAACTTCCTACCTCTGCCCAGCAATCTCCTCACCCTGGACCCCTGGACCCTGTGGGCAGTAGGGGCAGGTAGCTGGGGCTGCAACATTTGCCTACTTCTTCTGCATTTTAAGATGCTTCAGTCCCAAATCAATACTTCTGAAGGAAAAAAAAGACACATTCTAACATACACAGCATCTTTTAGCCACTCCCTCTGTGTCTGGTTGCCAGAGAAAAGATGATACCAGCTGACTGGCTGTGGCTGCCCGGATGCTGGATTGTAGGGAATCTGAGGCAGAGTCCCGCTTGAGCAGGAAAGAGTGCTGGGAGCAATTAGTAATGTCTGCCGGGGCCACAGGAAGGGACTGGGGAAACACACGAGCCAGAATTTTACCAGTTATGAAGAAATTCAGAGATTGAAAACTGGTGGCCTGAGGGCAGGTTTCTTTGGCCCACACAAGTTTTTTTTTTTTAATATTTTTTAAACTTTAATTTTATTACCATTATTTATAAGGTGGAAGGTTTTACTACCCCCCAAAGGACTTTTGGAGTCTCTAGAAAGCTAGAAGAATGGGCCCCACTGGGCTTTGTCCCCACCTGGCAGCTAGAGGTCAGTGGGTGAGGCCATGCACTCAGGTTGCCAGCGTCCACCTCCAGCCCCTTGCATTCGGGGGCTGCCTGCCTGGCCCATCATCCACATTTGTAAGCCTGGACCTGACTGTTGATTTGCTTCAGTTGGCCGGGTGAGCAGTGACAGGGGCTCCTGGGGAATGTGTCATGGCCCCCAAGAGGGTGAGGACAACTGTCTCTAATCACCAGGGAGAAGAAGGCAGAAAAGTTCATATTTACCGAGCACCAAATGTTTGCTCACCACCGTGCTGGGGGTTTTAATACAGGAGCTCATTCAGTCCACACGGCACACCTACGGAGGAGGTAGTGTGATAATTACCACTCTGCAGACGGGGAAACTGAGGCTCAGAGAGGTGACAGGAAGTACTCAAGGTCAAGGTCCCCTGGCTGGTTACTGGCACAGGCAGGAGATCTACCCAGTGCCTGGGCCTTGTCCACGAGGCTTTGGGCTGCTGCCCTGGGCCTCCCGATGTACCCCTCTGTGGAGAAGGACCCAGAGAGGGAGCCGGCACTGCCCTGGAGCCATTACACCTTGCAGCTGTGGAGCAATGGGAAAATGGGATTCCACTTTCCTGGTTCTTATAAATTGTCTTTATTTGCCTTCAGTAAATACTCCCCACATGAAAGTGGTCACCTGATGAGTCTGCTAATGAAATCTTCCATGGAAGTTTATGTGCTAATTACATACAACATAAAACAAAATAATAGACAATC
The DNA here is from genome assembly GCF_964165515.1 of Mesoplodon bidens. Taxonomy (NCBI): domain Eukaryota; kingdom Metazoa; phylum Chordata; class Mammalia; order Artiodactyla; family Ziphiidae; genus Mesoplodon; species Mesoplodon bidens. The sequence goes on from NC_138172.1 coordinate 2,648,683, forward strand.
ACAAAACCCAAGGTCCCGGGCTTTGTTTTCTTCCTTTCTCTCTTTAACTGAGATTGCTCACTTTATGTGATGTTGAAATTGTGGATCTAGACAGGATCCTTGAGAATTAATCATAGGGTGAAAGGCCCACGCCATTGACTAATGCGTCCTCATGACCTGTGTCACTGCTCTGGGGAGGCGGGGGTGGTGGTGGGGGACGACCTTGACCTTCAGGGCCGGGGCCTGGTGTGCTACTCAGGGGTGGCCCCTGCTAGTCCCTTCCTGTCTCTGGGCCTCAGTTTTCCTGTCTGTATGATGTATGATGAGGGAGTTGAACAATAAGAAAAAAGACAACCCATGCTTGCTTTGTGTTAATGACCTTGACTCTTTTGTTAAATACATTTATTTATGTATTTAATGACCTTGACTTTTGACCCCTCCGTTCACATCTGTGGCTTTGCAGCTCCTCCCAGCCAAGGTAGACTATTCCTGAGCCTTGATTCTAGATTCAGACTCGTGACTGGTTTTGTTCAAGGGACTGGAGAGCACAGGCCAGCAGGCCCGTCCCAGCCCAGCCCCTGGGCGGGGGGGGGTGTTCCCTCCCGCTCTCTTGCTCCGGGTTGTCGCCATGAGCAGGACGTGTCTCACCCAGCCCACTGGGGTGACAACAGGATGAGAACAGCAGCCCGAGGGTGAGGTTGACTGGGTCCCTCTCAAGAGGGAGGAAACCGGGGCCTCTGAGGTGCCTGCCTGAGTGCCTGGCCCAGGCTCTGAGCGCCAGGCACCCTTCCAGCCTCTGCCAGGGCCACTGGAAAGCCCTGTCCAGTGGGATGGGCCAAAGGGGCAGCCCCGGGCAGGGCCCAGGAGAGAACAGACTGAAGGGAAGGGGCCACAAGGCTGCAACCATGTCAATCAGACTCTGTGACAAGTGGCAGAAACCTGCCCTGATGGGCTCAGCCAGAAGAGAATCCATGCCACGCTTTGTATCAGTCACCTACTGCTGCAACAACACTGCCTAACAAACTGTCCCCAAAGTCAGTGGTTTGTAACTATCATCATTTACTCTCAAGGTCACAAGTCTGCTGGTCAGTTGGTCTGGGATGGGCAGATTTGTCTCAGGTCCCTCTTAGATGTCTCTCCTCCTCCTGGGGCCAGCAGCTACCTGGGTTCCCCTGTTATTCTGTCAACGGCAGAAGGACAAGGAGGGTGAGCAGAAACTGGTGAGGCCTCTTTAAGCGCAGGCTCTGAACTGACATGTGGTCACTTCCACCCACTTTCCGTTGGCCAAAGCAAGTCACGTGACCATGGCGCCCCCTCCATGGGGGGAATGCAATCAGCCTCTGGGGGAGGCACTGGGAGGCTGAGGGCTGGGAAGAGCATGCAGCCCACCTACCACCTCTTCCCCCAGAGCCACTCAGGGTGGCAGGCAGGCCAGATGCAGACAGGGGAACACTGCAGCGCAGGGAGGGAACACAATTCCGCTCTAGCCCCAGACGGGGGGCCTGCACCCCTGGCCACCTCATCTCTAAACTCCATGCCTTTCCCACCCACCTGGATGCCCAGGTTCTGGGCTGTCTCGTAGCTGGTATTTCAGACCTCGAGATGTAACATTTCCAGTATGCCCCCCACACCAACACACACACAGAAAAACAGGGGGAGACAGAGAGAGAGACACAGAGTTATTTTCTGGCCAAACTTAGGAATTCTGGAGGAAAAAAAAAATCTATATGCAATACTATAATTTTAGCGCTAAATGGTGCTAAAAGCATTTTTTGGCACCCTTTAGAGAGTGAAAGTTGCTTGGTTAGTTTGGGAACAGAAAGCTGAAGCACGTCACTGGGTTTTGTGAACGCCCTCGCCTCTGGCCGGGTCTGGTTGTTTCTAGCAGCACATGCTTTAAGATGACAGTGACGTCTGGGGAGAAGAAAGCCCAGAACTCTTGCCCGTATGCCTGGGCGTCAGGGGAGGCCGTCCCGGGTTGGGGTGCAGGCTGGACACAAGGACGGCCCAGCGACTCTGGTGGCCCGACTGTCCTTGCCAGGCAGAGCCCCACCGGGTCTGCTGAGCTGGCGATGATGGGACGGGAGGTGAACAGGGCACCTATCCCTTCAGGGCACCGTTTCACCAGCTGCCTGGGGCATAGCTGCTCTGTTCTGGCCCCAAATGTAGTCACATGTTGGCTTCTAGCAGCACAAGGGGCTGGGAAATGCAAATTTTGCATTGAAATTCTGGCTGCTCTTTGCCCAGCTCCTCGTCAGGGGCTCAGACTCTGAGGAGGCCGGCAAGTGACGTCAGGGACAACTGGTCTCCACCAGCAGCACCTCTGGGTGGCCTGCGACCTTGGGTGGCTACCTGTCTCTAAGCCTCCATTCCCACCCGTGACACGTGATGCCAGGCCCTGCCCCACGGGACACTCAGGATGACCCCACACGAGTGCCCCGTGAAGGCCGCAGGCAGGGCCTGGGGCTGGGAGGGCCAACCCTGAGGGGCACAGGGTGAGGGGCCGGGGGACACAGAGGAGGGGCTGCCAGCAAGGCAGCGCCAGTTAACTAATGGGGCCGGTGTCCGGCTGTAGAGGCCAGGCAGAGCGCTGGTGACCCGGGGAGATGGTCTCAGGGGGTGGGGTGGTGGAGCCAGAGCTGCAGAGAGAAGGGGACGGCTGGAGAGGGAGGGGAGCTGAGAGGCCATCTAGGTGACCCCAGCGATGTGTGGGCAGGGCTGCCACGTCCTCCGACAGGGAAGGCCTGTCTGGGGGCCTTGAGCAGGCAGCTGTGGGCAGACACCACGGCACCCCGCCCTGGTGCCTGCTGGTCCCTCAGGGGTGGGAGGGAGGCTGGGCTGTCCGGCCAGAGAAGAGAGGCTGGCAGGACACAGACCCGCTCCCCAAATGCACACAACGGCAAGCAATGTCACCAGGCCTGGGTCACTTCTGGGCAGGACGCATGTGATTCTGGCAATAATCACGCTCATCTTAAGAAATTATATAGAGCTTTATTAAATAAACCAAGTAGAAATGCGCCTATTTACATCCAAGTTGCCAGTTTGAGCTCAAGTAATATGCAAGGCACAATTCTTCCTGTCTCCAGCTTTAAAAAAATAAATTGCGCGGCCCAGTCCCAAAGGGCTGAGGCAGATTCACATGTGCAGCTCGGGGTCCACGCCTGCCGGGCTCCGCCCTTCCTGGGGGCGGCACGGCACCCCGGCCTCAGGAGGAGCCGCGTCCTGGAGGTCTCAGCTGCTGTGTGGACGAGGGCTGGGAAGGAGGGCGTTTTCCGAGTCGCCCCCTCCCCAGCCCGTCCTGGGAGCTGCCCGGAGGGAGGCCGTCCCGAGGGGCGGCAGAGGCTCAGATCCGCGAGGTGCTTTGTACAGAGGGAGGGGCAGAGAACACGGGTCTGTGCGTGGGCGGAACAGTGGAACACAAGGAAAGTCCCTGTCTCCAGGCCAAGGACACTTCCCAGCTCCGATTCCGAAGTCCCTGTGCTGATAGCGAAGCCAGGAGAGGGAGGATGAACCGGACCCCCCAGGGCCGAGGCCAAGTACACCGCTCGGGAAACAAAGCACCACAGAGGATGGCCATCCACTCACAGTGGCCCGAGGGGGGCAGGAGGCCCAGCTCCCAGCTGCCCGGCGTCTCAGGCGCTCCCGAGGCTGAGCCGGGCGCCCTGGCCCCGGTCCTGAGGCTACTTGTGCAGGGATGGGGCGGCCCCTGTCCCTCGTGTCTGTTCGCTGCAATCATTCCCCAGCAGCAGCCCGACGAGGGGGAGAGTCCAGTTTCCAGAGAGGGAAGAACCCACGCAAGTAAAAAATCCAATAAAAAGTCCTTTTTCCCTGAGACCACTGCTACCACAGCATCCACAGACCCCTTCTCCACAGACCCCCACCGGCTCCAGGTCCTGAGAAGGGAGCGATCTTAGAGACCAAGAAACTAAAAGCCGAAGTGTACATCGTCCCGAAACCCCAGACAACCGGGTTGAGGAATGAGTCCAGGTCTTTGCCTTTGCGAGACTCTCAGCAGAACAAGACAACAACAACAAAAGCCCCCAGGCAACAAACTTAAACTCCTACTTATAAGAACAAGCTCGTGAGCACGGCCTAAACTACAGTTACAGGAAGAGGGGTGGCGGCGGCGGTGGGGCTTGCTCCAGACTGGACCCAGCAGGCCCGGCCCCGGGGTGGTGGAGGCACGGGGTCCTGGCCCTCCTGACTAGTGGGAGGGGTACACCCGGCTCCACAGCCCCGAGGGAGGGCTGGCTCTGCGAGCAGGAAGCAGCGCGTTGAAAGGCGTTGGCGATGAGGCAGGAACATCTAGTGTGGGAAGAGAGCCCCGGTGAGCAAGGAGCCAGAGGGAGACCTCTACCTTCCTCACACCCCGCAGGGCCTACGCCAGACAACGGCTCCGAGGGGCTGCTGCCTAGCTATGCCCCTGGCTCCCGGGCCAGCGCACGAGGCCCACAGGGGCCTGCTGAGCTGCGCATGCAGCGGCCTGGACCGTGACCCTGACCTCCCGGCGCGCACAGCCTGCCAGGTCCCAGGATCCCACAGCCGTGTCCCATCCATGGGGCACACGGGGAGCGGGCCTGTCCATCTGGGCAGAGAAAGCTGCACAAACAGACTCCAACATGTACGAAGGGTCTGGAGTGCTCAGGGGGCAACGCGAAGTCCCCGGCGTGGCTCCAACAAACCGGGGAGGGGCGAGCTGGGGGACGCAGTTAGCAAGACGAGCGCCCACTGCAAGGACAGCTGGATGATGAATCGGAGTCGACATGGGGAAGCGAGCTGCTGAGTGGTCCACGGCTTTCCCTGGGCATCGCAGGCCTGAGAGAAGGCTGTGATTCTAGGGGTCCAGGATGCATGTAGGATCTTATCACCCCAGGAACACCAATCTATATACACAGTTGTGTCCTCTTTCAAAAAACCCATGGAGCCCTTGAAGCCAGGCCATGGCCCCATAGGTCAGTAGACACCCCCTCAAGGATTCCTTGCGGAGGGAGAGAACCCTTGAATGGGAATCCGGAGACACAGGGCTGCCACGTACAGCTGTGCAGGTTGGATACTGCACAGCCTCAGGGGACACCACTCACAGAGAGAGGAGACCCTGGGGTTGTGCAGGGTCACCAGGGCTTCAGAACCACCAGAGGCAGGTGGACCATTAACAGAAATGAGTCCAGTGATTCTTCTCCATCCAAGAAACACCTCATTGGGACCTCCCAGAACCCTCATCTCTGAGTCAGCCCGTCCAGCCCCAGCTGAGAGCCCTTCGCGGTAGCCCCAGCGGGTGGGACCCCGGCCCCACACGCACACTCGCAGACACAGGGCTCCCTGGCACCAGCCCCTCCGGGACCAGCATCCGCCAGCTCCCGTTCCCCCACCAGCTCCCAGGCCTGCCCTCTGGGCCTCACACCCCAGCTGCAGCTCGTGCCCAGGGCCAGGCCTTCTGAGACCTGGGGACCCTCCCCCGCCGTCCACTCCTCAGGGTGGCTACTCACAGTGCGGGCTGTGCCGAGGGCTGGCTCGCGGGGAGAGGGCTGGTGGTGCGGTGGGCTCCCGGGGTGTGCAGACCGCGTGGTAGGCTGCGAGACGCACAGGTGGTTAGAGTGGGGGTGGGGACGGGGGGGCAATCGGGGGTGGGGACACGGCACGCCCGCCTCACCTATGATCGTGACCGCAGTCCCGGCCATCAGGGCAAACAGCGTGAAGAACATGACCTGGTAGGAGTCCAGGACGTGCTGGAAGAGGCCGGCGCCGTCTGTGGTCCAAGGAAAGAGAGTTACCAAACCGTCCGCGGAGCCCCTCACGGCGTGTGCGTGCTCAGAGGGTGAGGGGCCCCGGGTGAGAGACACATCCTGCATTTCTGCTCCTGCAGCCTTCCGACTCGCGGCTCCACTCCCACCTGGGGCACTCTGCCCGTCCCTGCTGCCAAGTCCCTCCCAGTGGGTGTCCCGTCCCGTAACGCACGAGCACCAGGTCCCCGGCGATCCATCATGAAGGCCACAGTGACGGGGATGGTGATGGCCTGGTTAGTGGTGGGGCTGGAGACGGTCAGGGTGGTGGACAGAGGCCCCTGGCTGCCGGCCGTGGGGTCCGAGATGCCGACTGTGTAGGTGACGAAGCTGGGCAGCCCCAGAGACTTCTCCTTCACGAAGGCCAGAACAGCCGGGGACCCCGACTTCACCTGGGAGAGACGTCAGGGCTGAGGGCCACACCCCACGTCTGCCTGATACACGTGAGGTGCCCTCCTGGGCCCGCGGGCCGATGGCGCAGACCCTACCAGTTCCCACTTCCCAGGCAGGTGAGGAGGCCTGGGCACTTCTAACTGACAGGCGTGCAATCCGCAAACTCAGGGAAGCACGCTGTCTATGCTGGGGCATTTTTAGGGAAAGGACAAATCAGTATCATGGAATTCTAATCAAGAGCTCCTTAAAAAAAATGCTGCACTGCGTGAGCGATCACCAAACTCCAGCTTCCCAAGGGAGCAGCCAGGAGCTCTGTCCGTGGCCCGTGGCCAGCAGCCCAGCCTGGGGCCCAGCAGGCGCTCCACCACCAACAGTGACGTCATCCCCGTGTCACTGTGAGGACATTCAGCTACATTTGCCGCAGTGAGACCAGAGAAGGAGCCGGCGGAGACGCCAGTGAGCCCTTCACACATCACCCTGACCTCCTCCCGGCCTGCCGGGCCGCAGGACCGGTGTCCTGCCCGCCACTCAACGGAGGGGGAAACCCAGGCCCAGAGATGGGGACACCATCGTCCCCAGGTGTGCGGCATCAGTGGATCAGTGATAGGTTAGAGGTTAGAGCTTTTCTTCCTGCCCCTCGTCAGCGTGCCCTCCTGCCCTGAATTCATTCATGGGCACGTGACACGTTCGCTGAGCAGATGCCATGTATCAGGCAGGCCCTGCACTCAGCGCCTCCCCCCATACGTCACTTCCAGCTGGGGAAGACCGGGGGCAATCACGACCATTCACACGATTCTACGGGCTGACAGACAGCAGCAGTGCTATGGGGAAAAGGGTAAAGGGACTTCATTTAAAAAAATTTTTAGTTCTTTAATTTTGCGCCATGCAGCTTGCAGGACCTCAGTTCCCTGACGAGGGACTGAACGAGTGTCCTCAGCAGTGAAAGTGAGGAGTCCTAACCACTGGACCACCAGGGAATTCCCTTAAAATTTTTAATTTTAAAGAGAGGTGGTCCAGGATTTCCACACCCCAGCTGGTCCTCCCTGCCTCTTGGTCCCCTCTGAGGCCTTGGCTCCTGCCTGGTCACCACTCACCTCCAGGTTCTCCAGAACTTCCATGGCACCAAAGACCTTGACCTCGGAGCTGGTGTAGTGGTTGCTCAAAAGGATTTCAGCTTGGTCAGTGTAAAGCCCTGGGCTGAAGGGCACCTCAGCCCCGACCTGCTCTCCAGAGAAGTGGCTGCCTGGGAGGGAGGGAGTGACCAGCAGTGCTGTCCTCTTCAGGCTCAGGTGCTTCAGCTGCTTGTCCGTAAGCTTGAGCATCGTCACCGAGCAGAGGTACTGGCCTGTGGAGACGAGGGCGTTATTCCACCTCGTCTCTGCTCCACCTAGGCCCTGAGGCTAATCATGCTCCCTGGAGGACTCCTACCCACCCTGCAGAGCCCGGGTGAGGCATGCCCTCCTCCAGGGGCCTCCTGGGAAGTCCCTCTTCAGTGCCCCCCCCACCTTGGACACCCTTTCTGTGACCGGCTCTCCCCCTCTGTCTCAGAATCCTCTGTTCATGGATTCCCCCAGGGCAGGAATGCCTGGTCCAGCTCTGCATTTCAGGGCCTGGCCAGTCTGGCTCAGAACAGGGGTGAGGGAATGGTGAACAGATACCAGGACCCAACACTGGCCGTACGTGAGTGGGGCTGAGCCCCAGTACTGCTGACGCCCCAGGTGCGGCAGCAAGTTCTGTGGAGGCCTGGTTGGGACTATTCAGGGTCCGTGCCTGACCCACAGTGGGTAAAAGAGCCGAATGAACACTGCTGAGTGGTGCCTTGGAAAGCGCCAGATCCAGGAATCAGGATACCTGGGTTGGGGTCCCTCCTGTGCTCCCACTAGCCAGGTGCCTCTAGGTGAGTCCCTTCCATTCCTCCTCTCTCCCCACCACCAGCCAGGAGCCCCCAGGTGAGTCGGCTTCCTTGCTGACTCTGTTTCCCTTGTCAAGTGGGGGTAACATCGCACCCCTTGTGGGGCTGTGCTGGTGAATCCACAGGGCCTGGGACCACCAAGTGCCTACTCTGTGCTAAGCCCCAAGCTCAGGTCTTGCACCCAGTGTGCCCTCAGGATACACCGCCTGTATCCCACACGGCAGCCTGGGTGCTGAGGATGCTTTTGTGCTGCTGCCAGAGGGACAGAGATGCAGAGTGAACCAGGGAGAGGAGGGCCTCGCCTGGCCCCTGGGAGCTGCAGGCTGGTGGCAGCGGATTCTTAGAAAGAACTGAGCAACATGCCAAACGGTCATCCCCAGACCCTCTCACGACAACACCGACAGTCTCGTCGCACGAGCACGGGACTCAGCGTCTCGGCATGTGCATGAGCTGGGCATTGTGCAAGTTCATCCCAGGGACTGTCCTGAGCACTCATGGCATCCTGTGAGGGGTGGCCCTCCTCTTAGAGTGACCCGGTGACACTCAGGTCACTCCACTCGGCCCGCACGTATGGGGCCAGCACGCCGCTCCAGCCCGTGGTGCTGGCTGCCAGTTCCACGGCTCCGGTTACCAGTTCCGTGGAGCAGTTACACTCCACAGATGCCCATGCCCTCAACTACCAGTTGAATAAAGGCCTTTCCATCCCTCTCAGAGCCCCGTCACGCCAGCAGAGCAGGGCACCACCCCTCCCATTTCACGAGGGAAGCGGCCTCCTCGCCTGCAGGCTCTGAGCCAAGAAGAGCAGGAAAGGCCTGGAACCAGGTTCCCAACTCTGAACCGAGTCCTTTCCGCCAGGTGTAGGTGGCTGCTGAGAGCAGCTGGGAATGCCAACCCCTCCCGGCGGCTGCAGGGAACCAGGGGCCGGGGTGACGGCATCAGTCCTCAGGCCGGGCTCCTGACAGATGCCGCCCCCTGGACAGACGGCCATCGTGAGCCGAATGAACCGCAGGCAAACCTGCCACGCAGGTCAGTGTTCACTTCCAAACCCCGCAGACTCACCCAGGGCAGCGTCAAACTCTGGTTCTACAGTGAAAACCTCACGGGCTGGGAAGTCGAAGATGTCTTGCTTGAACTGTAGCTGGCAGCCAAGGAGGGATTCTGGGTGCAGGGCTGCGATGCTTTCCACCTGGCTGGGGGAGCACTCACCTAGAGAAGGGAGGGGGTGAGAAGGCCGCACACCCCGGCCCCCGAGGCCCCCACCTGCAGAGCCCCAGCACGAGGACATGAGAGCAGGCCACGTGGAGGCTGGCCGGCCCGAGACCCGGACCTGTGCCCACATTCCTCCTGATGATGCCGCAGTTTATAAAAGCCGAGGACAAATTACTCATTATGTGGGAATGGGGGGCATCCTGTAGCATGGGCCATTTCAGCATGTTTTCAGAGCCCACATCCAGGGGCACGGCAGCAGGTCAGGCCCGGTAGTGCGTGTCGCCTGCTCCCGTCAGCAGGGAAAACGGGCGATTTATCCCTGGATGTCAGGAGGGCACTAGTTCCCCACAAATACCCTGAGCAGCGTTTGGGCAATGGCACAGTGCTGTCCACTTGCACTGGAGCAGGGAGAGAGGTGACCCCGAGGCAGTAGAGGTGCGTCAGAACGACGCCAGTGGTAGTGAATTCTACCGGTTAAGTGGTTTTTAAAAAACAGCCTGTATTGATGCGTTTATTTCTGGCAGCTGCTGTCCAGGGCGGTCACAGGCAGGGGATGAGGTCGAACGTTCTATGCATGACTTGGGAGAGGTAATTACGAAAATCAAAATCGGCGGCGAGGCCTCTGCTGAGCCACATTCTCTGGGATGGATAGTGGCTTTCTCTACTTGGGTGCCCTCGGGCTGACACTGCATCTCCAGTCCAGAAACAGGCAGTTTCGCGGCACTGGGCTTTCAGGAAGATCCCTTCACTGCTTCTGCCTGTGGAGGACTCGAATTTCTAAACAGCTGGAAGGGGTGGGCCAGCGGGGGTTAAATGCCCTCCTCGGAGTCAGCGAGTTTGAGTGGGAAAAGCAGCAAAACCCCATCAGAAGGGCCCGAGGCCGTGAGCCTGGCAGGGCCCACGCGGGACACACGACCCCTCACTCCTTACCTCTCAGGTTAGAGCTCCGGTCTCCCACGGTGACCATCACTTTGGAGGCCACAACCTCCTGGAAGCTGGTCTGGACGGGACGGGTGTACCGGGCCACGATCCTCTGAGGGACGCTGACCACTATCTGGGGGGGAAGCCGAGGCAGGCCCTTGAGCGCTGACCACACAGGCCCGGCGCCTGGGACGCAGGCACTGCCCTCTCTGCGGTACAGGGGACAGGACTGAGGCTCCGGGGCTACGTGACCTGCTCTGACGGGGCAGAGCCGGACTAGACCCCAGGCTGGCCTGACTCTCCCTGGAGCCGGTGCCCCAGCAGCGGGGCAGGGCGACACCAGGCCTGAATGGAAGCAGCAGTCAGGGCGGGCTGCAGACTTTGGCTCGCCTGTCAGTTATGATTGCGTCTCTGCACATCAGTTGGGTTACTTAATCTTTCAGCAAAGAGAGAAGGATCCATTTTACTTCACTGCCATTTATTCAGAATGAATCAGCCTGACCAAAATGCAGACCCACACGGCCCAGTGGTGGCGGCCGAGGCTCATCTCGCCAAGTTATCTCCTGGCTCACCCCTGCCATCTAACCACTGAGCACCTTCCTGAGGCAGGACGAGCCTTCCTAGGCCGGGTACCCCTTCCACCCTCCCGCAGGGCCAACACTCCGCTGCGCAGGCCCAGCTGCGGGCCACCGCCTCCCGGTGTCAGGCCGTCTCCGGCTCTGGGCAGGCGCCGAGCACTTCCTGCCCCCCACGGGCCTGCTTCCACCAGCACGTGAGTCCCTCGAGAGCAGGGACGGGGTCTCACTCCTCCCCAAGCTCCCGCAGACCCCGCAGCCGTGGCCGACGCTGAGCTGGCCGGCCGGCCCGTCACCCTCCACGCTGACCGCAGTCGCCTGCGCCCCCGCTTCCTCTGCTCCTGGCCCCGCTCCCTCCTGCTCCAGTGGGCCCCGTGTGTCCCCGCCACCCCCAGGGCTTCAGACCCACGTCTGTGCTGCAGGGCACCCCACCCTCCGCTGTCTCCAGCTTGAGCTCCAGACGCGCCGGCCCAGCTGCGTCAGCACCAGCCCCACCTGGAGGAGCTACGAACACCTCAAACTCCCCGTCATCCTCCCCCCACACTGGCGCCTCCTTCTGTGCTCCCCTCTCTGCAAAGGGCCATCCTCCCCCTCGTCGCCCCAGCCAGACCTGGAGACTCATCCCCAAGGCCTCCCTCTCCCAAGCCCCACTTCCAAGCGGTCACCAAGCTCTGGTGACCCTCCCTCCTGAGTCTCTCCAAACCCACCCTTAGTTTCAGCCTCCCCAGGGGTGCCAGTGAGGGCCCCTCCTCTGTCTCCCGACTGCCACCCTGCAGCTATGGCCCCTCCCTCAGGCTCTCAGACTCAGCCAGGCACCAGGCAATCTTTCCAAACATACTTCTGATCTGTATCACTCTTTGCCTTAAAAAAGTCTCCGATGAATCCCAACTGTGTCTGGCGTCAGTTTCAACATCTTTACCCCGAACAGCAGCAGCAGCAGCTCACACCCACGGAGCACGTGCTCTGTGCTGAGTACCATGCTAAGGGCTTCGCACACATTAATGATTCATTTAATCCACACAACAGTGTTAGCCCCATTTTACCAGTAAGAAAACCGAGGCACAGAGAGGTCAAGTAACTTACCCAAGGTCACACAGCCTCTCAGTGGCCCAGCTGGGATTTGAACCCAGGCAGCCTGGCCCCAGAGCTTAACCACTGTCATGATCTGATCGCAAAGCTACCCTCCGTTTCCACACACCCCGGGTTCCAGTCCCAGGGCTGGCTCTCAAACCCTGCCCGCCTTTCCCGTGCAGTGCCCTCCTCTGCCAGCTCCCTCAGCCCTGCCCGACCACCCTCTGGAGCTTTTTGGGGGGTCGGGGGGGCACTGCTTTATTCGTCTCAAGGTGCCTCTATCTGCACTGGGCTCATCCGCACTGCAGGGTCGCAGCACTAAACACACCCGCTATTAAGTTAAAGTGCTAGATTCCACAGGGCACACGCTGCTCTAAAAATGAGACGCGTGGAACGAAGCCAGATTCTGCTCATCGATTCATTCTCAGCTGGAGATAAACAGAAGAGAGAGCGGTTCTTTTCACCTCCAGAAAGACTCAAAAGGTGACTTGCTGGGAGAGTTTAACTTTGCCGGTGACGCCAAATTGCTAAGTGGGACCACCTACGGCCACGACTCCCGGGGGACGCCCAGGCAGACAATCCTTCCCCCAGGGCTCAGCCGAAGCGTGTGGGCGCGGGGATCACCCCCAGGAGGCCACCTCCGTCCTCCCACCACTGTGGACAAGGGAGCCGGCAGCCTGCGTGGGGGAACCTGCCCCGACCAGGCTCACGAATCCCCATCCGCCTGCCTCCTGAGGTGCTGGAGTGTCCTTCTCCCTAACAAACAGGAATCACTCAATACAGAATCTGAGGGTTCCACCCCGAAAGGCTCGGCCACGTAGGCCCCCAAACCCCACCTCCTTGTAGGTCTTCAGGTGCCCGGCGAGCTCGTAGTAAACGGTCACAGATCCCGCTTCCCGGGCCACGGCCACGCCCGTCTTGGGGTCAACATGGAGGATGCTGCGGGCTGATGAGCTCCAGGTCCCGGGGATGCCTGGGAGGGGAAGCTGCACGTGACCCCTCTGTCCCATGACTGACACTCCAGCCACCGCGTCTCACCTGGGTCACCTGGGCAGTGTCCTCGCCGCCCCCAGCCCCACGCTCCACTGCCCCACCGCTCGGCTCCTGTGTGCGGCCACAGTGCCTCCCTGCTGGGAATCTCTTGGTCATTTCCCACCCTGGGGTGACCCGGGCGCTGGCCCCCCAGGACCGGCCCACTGCATGCCTCCCCACTGCACCGCCCCTGCCCGCCCACCCTGCTCAGCAATCCCCTTCGAACAAACAAGACGGTGGCAGGCTCTGAGCTGTCACTAGACGGCGGTCCGCAGTGAAGAGCCACTCTGATCACGTGATAAATGCAATGAAAGGATTCAACAACCACATTCTACTTGTGGCAAATAATACGTGCTTTTCTTTAAAGGCAGCGTATAACTTCCTTTTACAATGAGTTTAATTAGGTTTAAAACAAGGGAGCCAATTAGGAAAAAAATTAAGTAAATGACTCCATGTGTGGCTCGTGGATGCACGGGTGGTGCGGACAGTCGCCCCACCGCCTAGCGGCTTCCTTGGCTGAGGTTCCCTCCTAGAGGCACCTGCCCGTGTAGCAGCCCCGCCAAGAAGCTCATCAACACCGAACAGTCAGGGACTTCCCTGGTGGTCCAGCAGTTAAGACACTGCACTTCCACCGCAGGGGGCGCAGGACCAGGGCAACTATGATCCCACGTGCCATGCGGCACGGCCACAACCACAACCAAACAAAACACAGAACAGTCAGCTCCTCAGCTGCACCAGCCACGTTTCCAGGGTCCCGTGGCTCGTGGCTATGGGGGTAGACGGTTTCCACAAGGGTGGAAAACCCTTATAGCGGGGGGGGGGGCAAGCTTCTCTGTAGAGGCCCAGACTGTAAGTCTTTGGGGCTGTGTGGGCCCAAGGGTCTCTGATGCCACCACTGGGCCCAGCAGATGCAGCGTGAAAACGGCCACTGATGACACGGAGATGGAGGGGTGTGGCCCAGCACCAATAACAGCCTGTTGCAGAAAGAGACGGCAGGCTGGCTCTGGCCGGGGCAGCAGTTTTCCGATGCCCGCTCTAGAACGTCACCGAGCTCCATGTGCACACCTGTCACAGCACGCTGAGAGCCCCGTCCCACCTCCCAACCACAGAGATGGCTCCCTCGGCCAGAATCTCTCGTACCTTCCAGGCTGACCAGAACCGTGGCCAGACAGAGGACGTCCCCCACCACCACTGCTCCGGACAGCTCGGGGGAGATGGCCTGCAGGACAGGCAGCGGGACGAAGTCGGAGAGGCCGCCGTGCGCTGCGTCCCACGCTCTGAGCAGTGTCAGGCCCACGCTGACCGCACGGACCACGCAGGTGTTGTTGGTGGCGCCCTTCCCGATCTGCACAAACTCGTCCCTGGGCACAGGAGACGTGACTCTCAGTCTCGGGAGAGGCCCCAGCTCTGAGGGAGGAGCCAGCGAAGGGCCCCCACACCTGCCCACTGTACCCTGATGTCACCCGGGTGAGGGACCCACAGGCCACACCGACCTGATTCACCCACCACCCGGGTGTGGCAGGGGGACCCACAGCCCAGACAGGATGGCCAGCGTCACCATCCCCCCAGAGGAAAGTGATGTACCCTGTGCTCCCATCCCTTCCCAGTAGGGAACCAGGACACTCGGGGAGGCACAGGCTGCCTTCTGCCGTGTTACTGGGACCAGTGACATCGCCCCTGCCCACTTCCTCATCTGCCGAGTGGGGCTGACAATGTACCGTCACAGGCTTGACGTGAGCCGCAAACCCGGTCAGCAGCTGGAAAGGGCTTAGGCCAGCAGCCGGCACATGGGCACACGGGGGGCACTCAGTGACGGCAGCCCCCGCAGGGCTGGATGGACGGCTGGCTGGGCAGGGGGAGGGTCAGGGTCTCTGCTCCGCTGCCTTCCTCCCCACATCCCCAAGCCCTGACCACTCTCTTGGAGACGGATGTTCCCTGCCACAGAAGGCCCGTGTGACTTCTGCAGGGGAGCAGGGGGGCTGGACATGGGCCTCTGTTCCCTCCAGGGCAGCCTTCTCCCCAGACGGGCAGATGCCCTGCTGTGTGCACAGAGCGCCATGGCATGCCAGAGGCCCTGGCAACCACAGCCTCAGTTGGTGGCCCCGGGGACTAGGTCACGTTCTCCACGTGACAGGTGTGGACACAGCGGCCTGGAAGGGTGACCCGCCCAAGCTCACGGGCCCCATAAAGGGCCAAGCCTGGCTTGAACAGGGCCCAACTCCAAACCCCGCTCTCCCAGGGCCCGGGCCTGGGTGTGTTCAGCCACAGGGGACACATCTGCTCCACGGCCCACGGGAAGCCCAAGCTGCAATGGTCACCAACACCGGGACATGACCTTCTGCGCCCAAAGAGGACTCTCTGGAGCGCTACTCCTTCCTCCTAGGTCTGGGGCTCCTCTCTCCTGCTCTTAGCTTGGTCTGCGTCCCCCAGGACAACGGTTCCTAACCTTTAGAATCACCTGAAGGCCTCGTTACAGCCCAGATGGTTGGGCCCCGAGAATGTGCATTTTTAAGTGTCCCAGGCGGTGGTAATGATGCTGGTCTGGGGACCACACTTTGAGAACCAATGCTCCAGTAGACTCAGACATGTGGGCAGGTCTAGCCTGAGGCCACAGCTCTCTCTCCTGGAGACCACACCCTCTCTCCTCACATTAGGCCTGAGGCTGCATTTGTATCTCAGAAGCATCAGCCAAAAAGAACTGCCCTTGGAGCCCAATGGGACGTGGTATTCAAACCCCACTTCCTGGCTGTGTGGCCCTGCACAAGTGGCTTGACCTCTTGGGCCTCTACGAACGGGTGACAGCGAGGAGTCGGCGAGATGGCACGCAGAAGGGCCTCAGCGTTGGAAGGTGTGTGACGTCTCTGACCAGCTTTTGTAGCAGGTATAACTGGTGCTCTCCATCCACTGACCACAGGGCCAGGCCAGCGACCAGGGCTGTATGCACCTCCCCTGCAGCCCAGCCTTCATGGCTGCACAAGATCTTATGACAAACCCCAACATCTGGGTTTTGCTTCCTGCCCACTGGGGGGACACCTCTGCTGAATGATTGCAGTCCTTCTGGTAATGAAGACTCTCAGCCACGCCTCTCCTTGCTCCTGATGCCTGGCCGAGCCTGGTGCTTCCCCCGTGGCCCTGCGAGCAAGGCGCACCCCCTGCTCTTGCGAACCGTGACTAACAAACTCTCCCCTCGGTGGTGCTGGCCTCTCCGTGTGGTCATCAGTCCCCTGCGTGAATCAGATCTGGGTCTGATCGAGACGTGACTTCATGTGGGGAACGAGGGGGGCCCACCCTCTACCTGTTAGTTGCAAAGTTGAGGACAGAGTTGTGAGCATGGAAGATATCTCCGGAGCTGTCGTGGAAGTGGACGGTGAAGGTCACGGTCACTCCCAGGGGCAGGGCCGCCAGAGCCTCCTTGTTCTGGGTGTGCAGGGCAGGGCTCATGGAGATCCTCAGGTAGGAAACAGGGGACACCTGGGGACAGTGAGCAAGGGCAGTGACAACTGCGCCAGGAACACCTCTCTGAAGAGCCCCCTCCCGAGAACACCTGGCCCTAGCCAGTCACCGTCTCAGGAGGCATGGGGGCTGGACCGACTTGGGGTCATGGAGAGACCGGCTCAGCCCGCGACGTCGGCACCTCCTTGCCTGGCGGCCGGTCTCGCTCTCAAGAAACCCGACCCACAAGAGTCAAAAGCCATGACTGTGAAAAATTAGATCATTATTCACGTTGCAAAAATATCCTCTGGGCTTTGACTGCTCAGCTTCTTTGGAGGACCTGGCTCTCCGGGCATTTAAAGTAGAAACAATGCCCGCTCGGACTGCAGGGGCAGCGTTGCCTGGGGACCTCCGTACGCTACAGAGCTGCCAGGAGCAGATGCCCCATTTGAAGGGGAGACGGGAAAAGGAGGGGACGATGGGTTTCGGGAGCCCTAGAGCGCAAGCTCTTGAGAGAGCAGACGTGGTTCTCTGACTCCAGGTAAAATCCATCCTGGCCAAAAAGCCAGCCCCCAAAAAACCCAATTTCTTTGACAAAGATCAGGGGTGCAGTGACCGGCACAGAGCTGGCGCTCAATACTATTTGTGGACACACGATGGGTGGTCAGTCACTTTCACTTACTCGAAACTAGGGTGGAGGGTTCCCTGCTAGACACCCATCTTGAAACAAAAAGATGTCAGGAAGGAAATAGGCCCACGACCCAAGCAAAATCTAAATATTACAGTGGTCGTGTGTTTTCTCTGTCACTGAGGATCAGTTGCGCAAAGAAAACTCTGTCCAGGATAAACCCCAGGACCCGACCCAGGGACGCCCAAGGAGAAAGTCCTGTCTCTGAGGAGCACAGAATGGCAAGGGGACACAGGAGTGCTGGCCGGGACTGGAGGACACCGACCGGGCCAGGCCGACGTGGGCTAGAACCCAGAGCCTGACTCTCAATTACTGTGTGACACTCTTGAGTCTCGGTCTCCTTGCCTGTATGACAGGTCACCTCATCCTACGAGGTGCCGTCTGTAATGTAATGGTTTCTGGGTCAAGAGCCAGCACACATTCACTGCTGACTGGTCAGGACACTGGAGGGCCAGTCCCAGAAAACCACGGACCTCTCTGGGCCTCAGTTTCCCCATCTATGAGACGAGGTCATTGCCATCAATCATCTCCAAGGATCTTCGGCTCCAACATCCAGAAGATGCTGCAGTTTCTCACCTAGGACCTTTAATAAACTCTTCCAGACAATTTCTTGGCTGGAAGGTGAGTATATTCACTTACACACCTGCAAGGGGAAAACAGTACTGCTGATTTTATCACTCCAAAAAGGAGGCGGACGTGATCCTACCTTGACAGCCACGATGATGGTCTGGTTGGCCCCAAAGGCCTCTTGGGCGGTCACTTCGACCGTGGATGTCCCGATCATGGACCCCGACACCAGGAAGCCTTTCTCATCAACGTGCACGATGGGAACCTTCTCGGGACCGTCCAGGACATGATAGCTCAGAGAGGCGGCGCCATCCCTTCGGAAAACAAACCAGACCCGTGTTCGCAGACAGCAGGAGTGTCACAGCAAGGGGCCCGGGGTTTGGGAGTCCCGCTGCTCCCATGAGAAGAGGCCCAACCTCAGCCCTGCCGTGCACCAGGACCCTGTGCACAGCCTGCTGCAGCTCGTCAGTTGCCAACGGGATACCTAATTTGTAAAACCAAGGGTTCCAAGGAGAGCGGCACCTTCCACGAGCTGGTCAGTGGGAGGGAAGGATGCGGGAGCTGAGGGTCCCCTCAGCAGCACAGACGCTTGCTGTCAAAGACCCTTCCGTGGTCAACTGTCTTCAGTTTGCTGAAATAAGGCAGCCTGGTGCAGCGGGAAGAGGCTGGGGCTCTGAGCTGGATGGAGCCCAAAGGCAGACCCAACAGCCCGCTGACAACTGTGCATCTTTAGGCACATGTGTCCCCTCTCTCGGCCTCGGCTTCAACTGTGAAATGGGAGTTATGGCCCTGCCCTGTCCTATTTCCAAGGGCCAGTAACTGGATAAGGCCACTTGCTAAGAACGTGGTTTGGAAAAGTACTGACAATATGCACTGGGGAGAAGACAGATTATGCAGTATTTTATGCTCTTTTACATATTCATTGACGTTATAAGGAAAGAAAGGAAGGAAAAGCCTCCCAGGCCTGGCCCCCGCTCACCCTCTCTCTGTGCCGCAGCCCCACAAACCCTCCGCAGATGACTTTAAGCAAATGTCATTGCTTCTGCCTCAAACTTCTCCTCCCTCATCAACCCCAGCCTCTTAACCTCCGATGCATCCTTTAAGTCCCAGCTCCAGCATGTCCACTGGGGGCGTGCCTCCCCAGATCCCCGCATGGAAGGCTTTCCTTTGGGCTGTGGCTTCAACACTATACCTCGTTTCATTACAGCCCTTCTCTCTCTACACTGCCCTCTTACCCCCTGGACTCAAGGGCACGGCTGTCACCCACCTCTGACCTAGAGCCCTGCACGGAGCCGGGAGGTGACACTTTTGGCTGTGCATCCCCCGCGTCTGTGTGTTTCTCCAGTGGTCCTTACAATGCCCAACTATGCACCCGCAGTTCACACACAAGGCATCACTACCCAAAGCATCGTCTCAGAATGCCGGGCAGGAGGCAGGTTTGCAGGCGGGTTTCAAAACCCCGCTTCTCTGCGTTCATGCATGTCCCCACCACCCAGCAGGGGCCGAGATCCACATTTTCACGAACCCCCAGGTGATGCCCCGGCTCCTAGACTACACGGAACAGCAAGTCTCGAAGACACAGGGGCATTCGAGAAACTGAACACCTCCAAGCTGGCACGTTTCCCCCTTTGAAGCAGTGGATGTCCGCAGAAAGCGTGACAGGTTCTGGGCCACAGGGAGAAGAGGGGCCCATGGGGAGATGCTGCAGACGAGCAGGGGACGTCCACAGTGACGGGGGAGGAGGGCAGAGGTCGCACCCGCTTCCGGCATGACACCAGGAGGGAGGTGCAGCTCGCCCGAGGCACCCACGGCTCCTGACGACTTCGACAAATGAGCCGTCGGATGTGAGCACAGCTTCACAACCTGGATGAAGCCGTGTTGAGTCATGTACCTGTTTGTCTGGAGCTTGACAAATGAGTTGGGCGACATTAACACGTGTTCTGCTTCTATTTCAGGGTTCAGCAGCCGCAGCTTTTCAAACACCTGGAAGAGAGGGGGAGTTTTGTTTCCTGTGACCCCCGGAACTATGTCCAGGGTCTGCTTGTCTCCCAGGGGTGAGAGAGCCCGGTGCCAGAACCTGTCATGCAGCTGGTGATGTGGTGGTAAGGGCTGAGCTTTAAGAGGCCGAAGGCATGGTGAGGAGGGGCATCCTCCTCCTTCACCCTGTGCTGGTGAAGCCCCCGGGGCTGCTTCACAGAAGCACGGGCCTCCTCTGAGCTCTCGGGACATATGTGTGTGGAAAGCAGCAGAGTGACAGGGTCTAAGGTCCTGCTTGCTGATGCTGCCAGGACGGAGCCTGGAGAAAGCTCTCAATTCGCCTCTCAGAGAGACATGCTGTTCCTTACGTGCCCCTCCGAGATCCACCCCCTCAGCCCTGCCTCTCATCCTCTATCCTGCCAGGCTCAAGCAGGATCCGCACAGACCTGGTACGGGGTGCCTGGTGACCTCAGGCCAGCAGCCGATACACCTGATGATGTCAGATGGACTCTAATCCTGCCACGGGGCTCCAGACCCCTCTCTGCACGCAGCCTGACACGCCCAGCACCCTTCAGGGACCTATCTCCAGGGACCCTCAGGGCTGCTGGTGTGCTTGGCATCCGAGCCTAGATGCCAAGCACAGCTTTGGCTCCCCGCTGGCTTCTGCTTCGATCAGACCAGTTGGATGCTCCTAAGGGCCTGTGTCTAAAATCATCTGAACTGATGGATGATTTTCCAAGAGGAAACTGGCCTGACTCCCCGCCCTCTGCGCACCACCATGTTCTGACCATACACTCAACCTCGATTTCCTCATCTGTAAAAAGGGTCTAGAAGTAATCATCCTTGCCACGCTTGTCTCACAGAGCTGGGGGATTCGTGAGACACGATGGAGTAGCAGTGCTTCCTGACAGGGCACGGAGCATGGCCTTGGGAGCCAGACCGGGTTCTGGAGTCACGTGAGCACTTCTGCCAGGCAGGCGGCATCCAGAGTGAAGCTGCCTCACTGATTACGTATCTCGCAGGAAATACACGCACACACAAGTCCCCTCCCACTTTTCTTAGGCATGGACCTCTGTGGTCCCTCTTGAGATGGAGATGAAGGTACAAGGGAGACCTTCCTCTCCTATTATGTGACCGGCAGAAAAGCACCATTGCCAGCACCATGGTGAATGGCCTCGGTGCCAGGGAGACGATGGGGGCTGGGGGGCCTGTGATACTGGGGGGCACGTCTCTATCAATGGGAGGCTGGCCCTTATCTCTTGCTAGTTTTGCCGTGTGGCATCATGCCATGTATTCATATTGGGCATTTAGACAAAATCTTCCTATTTTTAAATGTTGGCAACAAATAAAAATTGTTTCAAAGCACCGAATGAGCCAAATTTAACACCTCTGTGGGCTGGACGCAGCGTCTCTAAGTTTCTGATGTACTCAAAACCCATCTGCCGTCAGCCAGGGACACCGAGGCGCAGAGAGGTTAGATGACCTGACTGAGGTCACAGAATTTGGCAGCTGCAAAGCCCTGTCTTTAATTTCAGGATAGGTGTCAGAACTTGCTTCGTTTTGTTTTCAGCTAGGAAGAGCATGTATTTGTGTGTTTCTATGTGTGTATTTGTCTGTGTGTGTATGTGTGCATGTCTGTGTTTGTGTGTCTGTGTGCCTGTGTGTGCCTGCGTGTGTATGTGTGCGTGTCTGTGTATCTGTGTGTGTGCCTGTGTGCCTGTGCAGGCAGGGGTGAGGGGGGTTGGCAGACAGGCGTTTCTCTCTTTGAAATCTGCTTCTTTGCCCCTAATGAGGTACGTGCCTGGTTTAGAAATGGTTTGCTCCTTCCTGAAGAGGGGGCTTGAACCCATTTCTTTTCTCATGATACTTAGGGGCTGCTATCAGTTTTTCTTTTCAATTTAGGGGAACCCAGACATTACTGAGTCCCAGATTAGCAGAATGGGGTCCCTGAAGCTAAAAATGCTCTTCGTTGTTTTTACAGAGGGGCCCAGAGCGGGCAGGGGTGGTAGAGAGAGACGTGGGTTGAGCCCTGGGCTGGACAGGGGTGGCTGGGCTCCGGTCCTGCCTGGTTCGAGTCCTGCTGGGTGCCCCCTCGAGGGGCTCTGTGCAGGCCACCTCCCGTCCTGAGGCTCGGTTTCCATCAGTGAACGATGGGTCGCACCCTCTGTCTTCCAGGGCACATCCCTCGAGGCCGTTCAGGACCCTCTGCTGCCCGCTCCCTGGGACCCGCAGGGACATTTCACCCCCGGGGCTGCGGGCTCATCTAGGGCAGCCACACCTGCAGCTCCTGCCCTGCAGGCTCTGTAGGAGCCGGCCTGGGAAGTGGGGAGAGTGTGTCTGCTTCTGCTAAGTGCGCCACATGTTTGTGAAATATACAGACAACTAAATGAATGCCCGGCTCAGACAATTTTCCAGGCTTTTCCCCCAAGAAGGCACCCCAGACTCTGAGCTCAGAATTATCTGCTATTCTGGGAGCACATCAAGCTACTTCAGACCTTCAGCCCTGTGCACATGCCAGGTCCCCCAAGCCTGAAACGTCCCCCATCCGTGAAGCCCTGGGTCACCCCATCTCTGGGTTCCCACAGCACCTCATACCCCCAGCCCCAACCCCCAGCCCCCTGACACGTGCCCACATGGCCCCTGGGAGGAGCAGGGCTGCTGGGTTGGCCTTTGCTCTCCCGCTAACGGTGGCTTCTGCCCACTTGTCCTTTACCTGGATTTGGATTTCGTCAGAGAGCTCTTTGGCGAGGCCCAGCAGCTGCCCGGCTGTGGGGTCCAGGGCCTTGACCACCACCCTCAGCCCAGTGCGGCCCTTCACCCGGCCGTGCACGTTCATGGCAAAGTTGTACTGCGACGGCAACCGGAGCGATGCCTGCGACAGATGTCAAAAGTGTCCCTAAAGGGCAGAGCCGGACAGGAGCCCCAGACTCCCCGCACTGCCTGCCTGCTCTCATCCTGCTGCCTTCCAGCCCCGTCAGGGCCTGCTAACTGGGGGCTGCAGCCCGTGGCCACCCACCCCAGCACGAGCGCAGGGCACCCCATGCTGCGATGCACGTTGTTCACAGCAGCCTGTGGAAGAGGCTAGGCCAACCAGCGTTCTCACACAGGACTTCTCAGGGCCTCGACTGTGCGGGAGGTCAGGCGAATCACCGAGAAGATGTTAGACTTGGGGTGTTCCCCCCCAGAGCCCCCGTCGTGGGCTATCTGTGAAAAAGTCACACGTCCGGGTACCACGGGAACAGTCTGGGGACAGGACTCTGGTCCCATAGGGTCGGGGGGAGGCCCTCGTCCTGCACTAGATGAGCTTCAGGCAGCCTCCAGGAGACCCCCATCCTATGCCTGGCCCCCTCCCCCCCGTCCACGGATAAGACAAGAAGAAACCCCCGGCACCAACCCCACTTGGGTCCTGGGTGACCAAGGCCCACCCGGGGTGGCAGCCTGTAGTCACCAGGGCCGGCACCCGGCCCATAGCCCACTGGCTGGGCGACCCTGGGCGCGTCCCCCCTCCTCACGCATGGGCTCCAGCTCATACAAACGGGGGCAGCACGTTCTCTCCAGCTGAGACTTAGGGAGGGGCCGGGGACCCCCTAGGGAGGCCTAAGGGGACAGGGGTGGGGTCCTGGGATAAACCTGGAGAAAACCCCAGGGCTGCCAGGCGTCATCTCGGAAAGGGGGTCAGAAGCTACAGACTGGGGACCCCAACAAGGACCCCGAGATGTTCTGGAACTTCTGTGACGTCCCCACCAGGCTATCGTTTTTGCTGCCTTCCGCTAACAGGTCACTAAGCCCCTGTGCAGCGCAGTGGTCGGCAAGAATGGGCTTAAAATGAAAAGGCTGCGGACTGTCCTGGGAACCGCGAGGGGGGAGCTGGGCGGCCGGGATCCTGGACATGAGCAAGACTGAGAGGCCGGCAGGGACACCGGGGAGGGACAGTGTGGCCGCAGCCTTGGGAGAAGGAGTCGGGGAGCCGCGAGAGGGCGTGAAGCGCAAGACACGTGGTGAGAACCCTCCCACCCCAACACTGTCCGGGATGGAGACGGGGGACTTTGGGGGGGGCAGGTACCTCGTGGTGCCGCCCCCGGACGTCCAAGATGTCTCGCTTGGTGACAGACCAGTGGAAGGTCAGGCCCGGCACGGCATTGCCGAAGGAGAAAGGGTTCTGGTTGTTGGTGATCCCGGTGACGTAGACAGGCATCTGCGGGGAGAAGCCAGGCCCATGACCGCCAGGATCCAGCAGCCGCAGCCCCACCCCCCGGACGCTTGGGGCACTTCCCCGTCTCCGTGGGGCAACGGGAGCCGCACCCAATTCCTCCCTAAGCAGTGGCAGGCGCAGCATAGGTCCCGGGAGGCCTGACGAAACAGCAAAGGACTGAGCGGAACACAGCGCCAGCCCCGCCCTCCCGTCCTTCTGGGGCCGTGGGCTATCGCAGCTCGGCCGGGAGACCCCATTCCTGAACAACCGCCTCCAGCCCTGGGCACCTGCAGCGCCCCCAGCCCCTGCCGCACAGCTTACCCTGCTCCCCTCTGTCTCAGTCTAGCGGGGGTCCCTGCTCACAAGGGGTGGACTCAGTCTCCGACAATCTGAATTGACCGAGCGCCGACCAGAGGGAGCACGTGGAGGTGATGCAACAAAAGGCGGGGACGGACCTGAGCCAGGATGTGGGTCGGCGCCCCGTCCCGCCGCCGACCAGCTGCGCAGACACCCTAAGCCTGCCACGTGCGCACCTCCTCCTCTGTGACACGGACATGACCCCGGAGCTACCTCTCGGGGCTGTTATGTGCACCATGTGGACTAAAACACAGAAAGCACCGAGAAAGGTATGCACCATGCAAACACCGGCTCCGGCGAGGTGCCAGGTGCTATTCTAGGTGTGGGAGGGCAATAGACTGGTGGAGACACAGGCACCACCTGCTGACGGCACCCACACGGGGCGACAGGCGTAAGCGCCGTGTGTGAGAGGAGATGGCACCATTGGGGACAATGGCAGGGAGCCCTTGGGCTGCAGCAGGAAAGGCAGGGGAGTGAAGCCGGACCCCCGGGTAAACAGGGTCCAGCAGGTGAAGGGCATGGAGAACTGTCCCAGCAGAGGGAACGGCGTCCGGCCAGCAGCCCCAAGCTCATCCTGAAGCAGAGCTCAGGGCCTGACCCTGGCCAAGAGGCCGCTCCGAGAGGTCCGACAGGAGGGCCTGGAGAGGTTCCCGCCTCACCTGGGTCCCCGTCCTCATCCGAGTGATGGGGGCACGGATCCTCACAGCCTGGAGCAGCAACACCTCCACCTCCACGAGATCCTAGGAAAAGGGCTTTGGGGCTCAGGCTGACTGTGCGTAGGCGCTGTGTGCTAGTGACGGGAATTTCAGGAAGGGACACCCTCCCCAAGGAAGGAGGCTCCTGCCAAGGCCAGCGCAGAGCCACGTGGCCAGAAGGCACCCATGACGTTCCTCTTCCCTAGGAGGCCTGGCTTTGTGGGTGGCTCGCCCCACCTGGACCTGGCTGCTGCCTCTTGCCTGCCCCTGGGGGTGCCAGCCTGGTCCTCTGAGCCTACAGACCTGTCCGATCCAGATGCTCCAGGTCAGCACCGCAGAGACCTGGGGACACTGACCAGGGACTGCCCCTCTCTAGGCCAGGCAGCCCTCACAGGACAGGTCTCCAGACCTCCCAACCCCAAATCCAGCCTGTCTGTCTCTGAGCAGAGTACCGGGACAAATGCAGGAGCCACAGGCAGAGTGTGATTAGAATAGACTATATCCTCCTTCATTCTGAATTCTATACTCCTGTTAATTTGGCCAAAGACTAACTTTACTGGCTTCTTTGTAGTGCTGCTGACACATGCTGAACCCAGGCTACTAAAACCCTTAAGCCCTTTTTACATACACTCATGTGAGCCCATCTCCTGTGCCTTGTGATCTGGGCTAACTCCCGGCACATAGTAGGTGCCCAGCTAGCATCCCTTCCCTTCCTTCCCTTCATCCTTCTCACTGCTGTCTTCCCCTGCTAGTCCTGGACTATTCCTCGGCTTTGGGAGCTGATTCTTAGGGTGACCTGAATTGCACAGATGGAACCGTGAGCTTCTGACCAGAGTCGCATACCCTTCTGGGACACGCAGACCTCAGGGCCTCAGGCTGAGCCCCCACCTGCCTGGGCTCAAGGAGACGCCTTTCAGATGGAGCTGGTGGTGCAGCCTTTCCATCTACCAAGGGGCACCGGGGCCTTCCCCCAGCCCCTCCCCGAGCCTGCCAGATGGGAGACGCAGAGAGGTGGCCCAGTGAGGTCAGCCTAGAGAGGAGGGTGGCCAGGAGGGACTGCATGGCCTTGTGTCCTCTGGACCAATCTCTAGCCAGTTGCTGTGTCAGCCACGCGGGCCCCCAGGAGGAGAAAAACAAGCCTGTTCTTGAGGCTGCAACCCTTTCTTTAGAAAGAAACAAAGCCAAGGGCCTCCTTGGTCCTTAATTTTACTCTCACATGCCCAGTGGTTTCTCGTCTTTATAAAATAGATAGGTAAACTTGGAGTATCTACCCAGTGATTCAAAAGGACTGCGGCGTAAGCGGGATACTTGGAGAGAGAGTGGAACTGCTGGGAAAGGAGTAAATCGATGCACTCAGTGTCGGGTCAAAGTCAGCCCCACCCCCTCCAGGGGGTCCCAGCGCCCAGAGCTGTGTGTTCAGGTGCTCTTAACTCAGCGGTGTTCCTGGACCGCCGTCAGGAGCCCAGTTCCTGTCCACAGCCACACCACCCAGGACAAAACGCCCTCTTCGAGCCGGGGTTCCAGCGTGGCCTGACCACCAAGCTGACACTCCTGCGGGTCACAGCAGGCCAAGGACACAGGGCAGAATCCAAGCACCCTGAGCTCTTCTCAGGAGGGCGACATGCTCTGCCCTGTCCTTCCCAGAGGCCCACGGAAGTGCCTGCCCCTGGGAAAGACAGAAACGATCAGACTTATAGACACCCGCTTTCACCTGCTTGGAGTCAGTGCCACCGATATGGGACAGGGGGACCCTCCTGGGTGAGGCTTCCCCTGAGTCGGCCTCCAGCATCTCTGCTGACCCAGGAAACTGGTCAGGAAATGTCCCCCACTCCAGCGAGGAGGCGGGGGAGATGACTTTACTTCTAGCTGAGCAAAGACACTGGCGGATGACTCAGGCTTTCTTTTTCTCCTGGAAATATAAATCCAGGTCTGAAACACTACTGGTGTCCTGTTACCCTCGTGTACAGCAGCCAAGTCAGCACATGCCTCCAAAAACATACACCATAACCCAGCAAGTGTGTCAGAGCCTAGAGCAGCCCAACTCTGCTAGGAGAACATCTCCAAGCCCAGCTGGAAAAGAAGACCTGAAGGCGGGAGGGCTCTGATGCTGGCAATACTAGGTCGGGTCCTAGAGCGGCCGTGTGGTGGCCGTGGGTCACTAGCTTGTCCCTCGGGCGCAGAGCAGACGGTCCGGAGGGGACTTGGGGAGGCACGCAAAGCAGGGCCTGCTGTCACGACGGCTACCGCCAGCCTGCACTGCAATGTCCCCAGGGCGTGGGGCTTGGGGACCCCGCCCCTTAAGGAGCAGCCAGGGAGCCTCAGTCTGGAGGAGGGCAACCTCAGGGGTACGAGTGCAGGGCTGGCCCTGGTGGGGGTAGGTGACAGGCAGGGGCTTGGGCTCAGAGGGCAGAAGCAAGACCCTGGCAGAGGGCGGCCCTTGGCAAGAGCCCCAGCCCAGCAGCAGGGCTTCCTCCCAGCCCGGGTCACCAACCCCGCCAGCTGCCTGGGGAGTGGTGAGCCTCACCCCAGAGGCTGTGTCCAGGGCGGATTTGGAAGGTGCCCGCCGCGGTGCAGCCCACGCCCTCACCTGTGACACGACGACGAGCCTGCCGCTCTCGGCATCCACGGCCTGCACGACCCCCGACACGGTGCCGTGGCCCACGGCGAGGCCTCGCACAAGCCCGGCGCCACCCACCAGCGCCACAGTCTCATTGCTGATGGAGAAGAGGATGTTGGACTGAGGCTGGGGGCCGCCCTCGGACGTGATCTGGAGGGAGAAGAGACGCGCCCATCAGCCCGTCCCCCGGCGGCCCGTGCCTCACCCTCGGGGCAAGGGTGCCAACACCCCAGCACTCTCCACAGCCCGTCCTGAAGCCCCAGGCAGGGGACACAGCCAGAGCCCGGTCGCGGGTGGGGGTGGGGCGGGGGCGTGGCCTTTGGTTCCTACCTGCATCGTGGCCCCGATAATCAGCGTCACCTTCCTGGGTATCAACCTAAACGGGGGAAAGACCTGGGTGTGGAGACACAAGGGAGAAAGGGGCCCGTTGTGTTCCAAGCTCCTGTGGCCGGACACAGTCCCTTCCATTCAATCCCAGAGAAGCACGGTGCACAAACGTCACTCCTCTGCAGGGGGCGCCGGCGAGCGCCTGGGGTCCCGGCCAACCCTGGGGGAGCCCGGCCCGAGCAGTCCCCAAGAGACCTCATCCCACCCCTGGGCCCGAGCATCTGCGGTTCTCGGGGCCGTGTTCTGCTCCTGTGGAAGCCACCTGGGAACTGTAGGAATGCCCGCTCCCCGGCCTGCTCCAGACCTGCCAGTCAGAGGTGGGCTCCTGCAATGTGCTTCAACAAGTCCCCACGAGATCTGACACATGTCCAAGCTTCCAACCCACTGCTTTCGAGATTTCGCCAACTCCTCTTTGGAAGGTGTCTCTTCCACTAAATGTCTCCAGATTTCTACTCATTGCCTTAGAAGAGCCCTCTACGTCAACGGCCTCAACATTTGCCAGAGGAGGAAAGCAGGACTCGAGGGGCAGGGACGAGGATGCCCCCGTCTCTGCAGCAGGGCAAAGCCCCCAGGTCCTCCTCCTGTACCCCTACAACCCCTGCTTTGCCGTAAGCTGTGCCAGTCGGCCTGGGGCTGCTTTGTGCGTGAGGAGTGGTCTCCGTGTGGCTGCGTCATTTGTAGGCAGACCGGACTTTCTTCTCAGCAGGAGAAGAAAGGTGCACTGCCATCTAGAAGCACCAACCGCATCCGCCGACACCAAGCACACCGGCCCTATGTGGCCGAGACGGTGGAGGAGGAGGCAGGACCGGTTTAGTGCTGCCGAAGAATAAACTTGGACACGACTTCCTGGCCCTGGCGGCTGTGGGGCTCCCGTCACAGCTGAGACGGTGTCGGGGCCCTGGAGCTCCCTCACCCAGAACTGCTGGTCCCGGAGTTCCCTCGAGGAGTGCACCGCCTCTAAGGCCCCGACTGTCAATGGGCACCTCTGCACACGAGCCCAGACCTGTCCGCACGCCTCCCCAGCCACCCCCTTGCTGTGCGGCAGTAGCTCCCCTCCCCTGAGCCACGCCACGCCCCCTCCGTTCCGGAGACAGTGAAGTAACCCAGCCCCCTCCCTCCTGTGGCCCCAGGTCCCCGGGACCAGTGAAGGCCCCGTTTTCATCAGAGGACACAGTAGGGCAGTTTAATACGGCCCCTCCACGTGGCTTCCTGGGCTGCCCCTAAAACGCCTAGCCTATCACAAAAAAGCCCCAACATGCAACAGGGGCTGGGCCGAGGCCATGAAGCATGAGGGGAACAGCTTTACCTCAATCTGCTGTGGGGCTGAGTTGATTCTCTGTCCAGCCTTATCAGTCACGGTTGCAGTGAGACTGGTCTGGCCAATGGCCACGCCGTGGACGCGGAACACAGCGGTGTAGTCGTCTGGGGCCTCGTCGTGGGCCCTGGAACAGAGGGAGAAGCTGGGACTTCTTCCCCCAGCAGACCTGTCGGCAATGCCCTGAGATGCCCTCCTCTGAGCCCTGATCCTGCAAGGACTCACACCAACGTGACGATCTGGGAGGCTGCCCGGAGCTTCAGGTCCATGAAGGCCAAGTACTTGGCCAGGAAAGGCTTCTTGTGGAAGTCCAGCACGCGAACATATGCCTTGACCGTCTTCCCAATCTCCACCTACATCAAGGGGGACAGAGACTCAGGGGTGGTCTTCGAGTGACCAATGCCACCACCTGTGGTACCCTACGGCTCTCTGCAAAAGCATCAACAACTTCAAACCTACAGACCCAAGATGACCTTCAGACTATCAGCCCATCAACAAATGAAAATCGGTTACGTGCTTTCTGTAGTCAAGGGGCCTCGGGGATACTTCGATGAATAAATGACACATCCCACTCTGGAGAACTAACAATCTTGGGGGGGATAAATTAGAAGTATGGGATTAACAGATACACACTACTATGTATAAAGTAGATAACTGGATTTACTGTATAGCACAGGGGCTATATTCAATATCTTATAATAACCTATAATGGAAAAGAATCTGAAAAAGAATATATATATGTATAACTGAATCACTTTGCTGTACACCAGAAACTAACACAACACTGTAAATCAACTATACTCCAATAAAAAGAAAGGATTAACAATCTAGTTAGAGAGATAATCCATAGCTTAGAATAGCAACAGGCATACAGTGGGGGTTTAATAAGTGCTCACTGACCCAAGAGTTCATACCTGGCACATAATACACATGGTGAAAGCTCTGGGAAACATGAGTCAGAAATGTTTAGTGAAAGAACTCAAGTCTGGAAGCAAATCACCAGAGGAAATGAGATCAGAGGAGGACTACCTGAGGCTAAGAGAATACCGACTCTTAAGGAGTCCAAGTTGCTTGAATGTCCCCCTTTAATTACCAACTGTTCTCTCCCCCCAGGAAGATAGGACTCTGACAGCATCCCTCTTTCAGCCTCACTGCAGTTACTTCAGGTATTTGGAGTAATATAAAATCCCTCTTCACATTAAAGAAAAGCCTAGATCTATTATGTATTCATTTTGCAAAAGCACTTGGCATTAGTACATCTTATTCGCTTGCCACTGAAATTTCTGAGAATCCAAAATGTACATACTGGGGAGAAAATTCACATTCAGCAGTGCATGTACCGGGCTGGTTAGTAACTTGCACCAGTCAGAGGACAGGAATTCCCACGCTGCAGCTAACGTGGGGACAACTTCCACCGGGATTTACAGCCAGGTTTTACAGGTGTCAACTGAGATGAGACGGATACCCTCGGAAGCCGCTCTGCACTGAGCCCAGAATGCTACGTGAAACAGCACTGCGAGCTGCAGGTGGACAGGAGGAAAGCACCCCCTGAACCCCCATCGCTCTCCAGGCCTCCGCAGGGAGGGAGCCATAACGGGAAGTTGACACTGACCTTGTCCACCACGCGGATGTACAGCTCCTGAATGTCCGAGACATAAACGTCAGCCTTTGCCGGGGCCGGGAAGGCTAAGCACAAGTCGTGGATCATGATGGTTGAGGTGCCCGGGAGCAAAGGGTGCACCTGCAAGGTCAGAGGTGGGTGTGGTTACACAGCTGCTCACGGCAGCAGCCTACCGCCCGTGGGACACTGTCTCCCAGAGACTGTGGACCAGGGCTTGGAAAACCCCACCCCTCAGCATGAGCACCCACTGCCAGCCAGGGGAGGGGCTTGGGATGTAAAATGTTAGTGCCAGGATAGATTTCAGAGAGCATTTATTTTAACTTTGCACAATTTACAGAGAAGAAAATGGAAGCTGCTTCAAGGTGGGGGTGGTCAGAGCTTGGCAGAGTGAGGACTCACACCCAGGGTTCCGTATCTCCTGTCCAGGCCACCTGCCCCTGCAGCTCCCATAAGAGAAGAGCATCCCATGGGGCCTCCTGTGAAACTGCAAGTCAGGGGCTGGTAGAGTGTGAGACCACTGCTTTCCAAATGAAGCTCTCACTGGGAAATCCTAATCTGAACCCACAGACTCTCAGAACCTGGGAATGGGCCGAGGAGGCCATCAAGTCTTCAGTGCGAGCTCTCTGAATCTTGCCCATCCCCACATTCACCTCTACCTCTGCTGTGTTTGCAGTAGAGCCCTCATAAAATGTTTGGAGTGCAGGAATTCATCTAAGCTCCTGTTTTCCACGCTTTCACTGCCAAAGGCCCCCTTTAAGTCTTCTTCTCTCTCTACCTCCTTCCAGGGATCCCACCTTCAGAAGAGTCTCTCCCCAGACAAACTGCATCATCACCACTCTCTCATGTTGGGGATGGACTCGCAGTAATTTGTCATATTGCTTAGGCTTGCATCTCAACTGAGTGGTCTTGGGGGCTGGGCAGGTGGACGCATGTCATAGAGCTAGTGGGTGGGCCCCACGGCTGCCTCCCATCTCTACCTGGCCCTGGGTTTGCTGCCTGAGATTTGTGGTCTTATATTCACTGGGGGTGGGAGATGGGCGGTGGGTACAGTGAACTGCTCAGTGTTGGCAAAGCTACAGTTTCAATGTCAAGAACCTGTGGGGGAAAAACGTCAGGAGACAACCAAATACTATCCCACTGCACCCAGGTTAGAAGCCTTCAAAGGCTGACCAGAGTGAGCCCACATCCTTAACACATCCTATAACAACCTGGCATGATCTGGCCCCTGCCCAGGGCTCTGGTTTCACTGCAAAACACCCTCCCCCATGGCCATCACACTCCAGCCAGCTGGCGCCTGTCTACCCGCCTCAGGGCTGCACAGTCCACCTTTGAGGTCTGGGGGCTTGTCCTCCCCGTGTCCACCTGCTGGCTCCCACTCACCCTCAGTCCCATTCAAGTGTCCCTCCTTGGTAAAGTCTCCCCTGATCCGGAAGGTCGGGACCTTTGCCCCTCTGCTCTCTTCTCCTGCTGCAGCTGTACCACTCTTCACTCCAACTCGATGTAGACTTCCCTGTGCATCCTCCCCCCAGGCTGTCTTCTCCCCTAATGCAGCCTCAGGACTGAGCCTCACACCTGGCCGAGACCCCCGCCCAGCGTGTCGAGTATACTGAGATCCAGGGTCACAGCTCCAAGTCGCTGGTTAACGTAAGGAGTCCTGCACTTCCACCAGCTCAGCTTCAGTCCTGGCTTTGTCAACACTTGGGAATTTTTGAAAAAAGGGGTCTGCAAACCCCAGGTACTGTCATCTATTTGGGAAGTGCTGATTCTGGTCCACATCCTTCAGTGAACACATGGGGAGACAGGCCCACCCAGGGTGGGAACCCAGCCTTGAAGGGGCGGCACTGGGGAGGGAACACGGTGCCCAAGCCCCCAGTTTAGGGCTTCTTCTCCCACACTCAGCCACTTCCCAGAGCTGGATGCCACCAGCAGCCAGAAAGGAACCGTCGGGCAGGGGAGGCGGCAGGGGCTGGCAGCTTGAGAACTCTGCCAGCAGCACTGGGCTCACAGGCACATCCACAGATGAAGGGGGCCCAGGGTATTTCACACAAGGACTCAAGTCGCTTAATAAAGATTCCAGAGTGGAAATCACGCTGGTGCTCTGAACAACGGCTGTGTAGTCTGACCCAGGTCCACGCTAGCCTGGTATCAAATACGCTGAGGACTGGGGGCTGGAGGCCACAGGGCTCCAGTTTTGCGGAGGACGATTCACTTGGCTTATTACACATCCCCCAGAGAGAACCCATTTAAAAATCACAGGGAGAAGCGAGAGCTCTAATCTGATCCTCCTGCAAAAGTTGCCGCTGTCAGGAGCGGCACGTCCTTCATGATGCAGAGAAACGACGCGCTCGCTGTACCGATGGGGCCAGACCCGCACAGGGGGCGCACGGAGGCGTTCTCTCTTTTTCTTTTTCTCTCCTTCGAAAGAGCCACTTGGCGCATTTTAAACGAAGACATAAATGATGGTGGGGAAATTGATTCCTTTTCTGCTTGATTTCCCAGCAGCTGGGCGTCCAGGCGCCTTCTGGATGATGGAGCGGAAGACGGCGTCAGGCTGCCACCCACCAAAGGGCCGCGTGGCCCGTCCGCTCATCAGCTCCTGCCAGCCCACTGAACGATGAACAGCGCTTTAAGGGCGTGCTGACCTGTCACTCCAGAGACAAACCACTGGAGGAAGGGAGGGGACGTGCCGGCCAGCAGATGGCACAGGGGTGGGGGTGGCGGGGGAGGGATCCTGTCCCCCCCCCCGACCGTGTATGTGTCACCACCCCCTTCTCCAGGCTCCAGACCCACCTGCTTCCTGATGGACGTGTGGGGGACGCATGTGCAGGAGGGGAGGTGGGTAAACCCACGCCCAGCATGAATTCTTGTTCCCAAGGGGTAAAGGTTCCCACTGAGAGCCCAGGAGAAGTCCTGTCATCTCTTTGGAGACAGGAAGGCGTTACTGTGCATTAAGATGCTATGTGTGGCGTCAGGGGCCGCTCTGCTCGCGCCGTCCACCTGCGCCCGCCAGGCCCCGAGGGGCCACCACGTCATCACGGCCCCCCGCTTCCCAGGGCCCATCACACTTCACACTTGTCCCTTGACAGGTGGCATCTACAGAAGAGCAAGGACCCTGAGGATACTTCTGAACATCGCTGGCACCACCCGCTTCCGTTTCCCATGCGTGCCCGTCGACATCTCGTGGTGGCCAGGCCGTGCCATGCGAGAGGGTGGGGATCCATGCCCCCGGCAGACATGGATGCCCTTGAGGCTGGTGGGGGATGACCAGGGTCACACTGAGATGAGAAACTTCATCCAAGGGCCCCAGCCAGCCCGGAGGCTTCCCGCAGGCGAACGCACCGCAGACGGGATGCACCCGAGTTCACGCCCCACTGCTACCACTTACCACCTGCCCCGACCCAAGGAAGGACCCCCTTCTGATGCACCTCCTCAGAGGTACAACGTCACTGTGACCAGCCGCACATCCCAGGACCCAGAGAGGCCCTGTCTGACTGCTCCCCGCTGAATCCCTGGAGCCTGGACCAGGCGTGGCACGTGATGGGCACCCACCTTTGCAGGGTGAATGCGTTAATGAAAGGAGTGAGGGCTCAGCACACGCTAGGTTACTTCCCAGCCACCGACCTTATAATCACCCAGCTTCTGCATGGAGGGCTTATTTTGAAATGTAAAGAACTGGTGAGAAGAAAGAAACCCTGAGTTTAAATCAGGTAAACACTCCCATGTGTAAACTAGCCAAGAAGGAAAGAGAGGTGCCTTGCAGAGTGTTTGGGTCTGTGTGAGCCTGCACAGCCCTGGGTGCGTGGTGTGGGCATAATCACCCCACCACAGCCCCGGTGCGGTGCGTGAGCGCCAGACTGCCTTCCAGAGACGCTTGGAAGCTGACACACACCCACCAGCCATTCCTGCCTCCAAACGGGTATCCATAGGAAAGAAAGAAACAATTCTCTCAGAGCTAACTGAAGAAATGTTGTGGGCTTCCTTGTCTCTGTGATTAAGGGAAATGAGAATGCTGCTAATTAGCAGCTGGAAAATGCCATAGAAACATGTAAACGTCCTTCAGAAACAGCCCTCCGAGAAGCTGCGAGGAGCTGTCATCGGCTGTCAACACTCCATGAAAAATCCCTCCCGCACTTTACAGAAGAGGCAAAGGGAACCAGAACCCGATTCCACCTGGAGCCGCAGTGGTCTTTGCACAGGCCTGAGGTGGGGGGAAGCAGAGACCCTGGCGGCCAAGGCGCCTCCAGGATACTTTCTGGGCAAACATCTGCCTCTGAGAAAAACAGGAACGTTATGACGTGCTTCCTCGCCCTTCACCGAGGGGCTGCACTGTGAGAAAGCATCCTTCCAACAAGACAGCTAAAGACCAAAGTCGCCCACTGGAGGAAGGTAAGAAAATGTTAGGAAAACAAAATAACAAAAAAACTAGATCATCCTAGAAAGACACATGCTACAAAACTGACTCAAAAAGAAATAAACAATCTGGATAGACATGTAAGAAGTGAAGTGTTTCAATTCATATCAAAAACTACCTATGAGGGGCTTCCCTGGTGGCGCAGTGGTTGAGAATCCACCTGCCGATGCAGGGAACACGGGTTCGTTCCCCAGTCCGGGAAGATCCCACATGCCGCGGAGCGGCTGGGCCCGTGAGCCATGGCCGCTGAGCCTGCGTGTCCAGAGCTTGTGCTCCGCAACGGGAGAGGCCACAACAGTGAAAGGCCCACATATCGCAAAAACAAAAGAAAACAAAAAACAAAAAAACAAAAAAACAAACTACCTATGAGGAAAGCCCGTGACCAGGTGGCTCCACTGGTTAATTCTACCAAACTTTCAAGAGTTACTGTTACCAATTCTACCCAGACTCTTCCAAAAATTAGAAGAGGGAACATTTCTAAGTCATTCTATGAGGGTGCGATCACCCTGATACCCAAACCAGACAAAGACATCACAAAAAAGAAAATCACAAACCAAAATCTCTCAGGAATTTGAACATAAACTCAACAAAACACCAGCAAACTTTAACCAGTTACACGTAAAAAGAATTATATATCATGAGCAAGCAGGGTTTATCCCAGAATGCAAAGTTAGTTTAATATCTGAAAGCCAATTAATGTAACATCATATCAATAGAATAAAAAACAAACAAAAAAATTATTTTAAGAGACACAGAAAAAGCATTTGACAAAATCCAATACCCTTTCCTATGTGTGTGTGTGTAAGAATAGGGAGGTGATTACTGAGGTATTTGGGGTTTTTTTGAGGTGATAAAAAACCTAAAACTAACTGTGGTGATGGTTGCCTGCATCTATGAGTACACTAAAAACCACTGAATTGTGACATTAAACGGGTGAATTGTATGGTATGTGAAAGATACCCCAATAAAACTGATATTAAAAATAGTAAAAGTTGGCGAGGGTGCGGGGCAGCTGTGCCTTAGTTACAGTCTCTGCCGTCTAGTTTACCGCAGCCCCCACCACGCCCTATTACCTCCGACGCTGAAGCTAAGCATCTGGTGCCGGTTAGCCCAGCTCTTCCCAGTATGTTCCTCACACCCCGCTCATTTGCCTCACTTACTCTACACCTGTCCCACTTCAGAGACAACTCATGTTGTGGCCACTGTATCTGGACAGTCAACAGATGCAAAAAAAAAAAGTCAGAGAAAGGGACCAGTGGGGAGTTATGGCTGGAAACCCTGCAGAGAGTGAGGTGACATACTCCTGATTCCCGGCTAGGACACACATTTATTGCACAACCATGGGCAAGGCAGCCGGGCTGTATTTCTGAAAGGAGACTGTGGAACCAGGTCTCTGCGAAGGCTAAGTCCCTGGAATGCGTGTTTTGTGCTCTCGCCAGTGGTGAGGGCTCCCCCGCACGGACGGGCAGTGCTGAAAGCAAGTGCGGGCGGCAGCATGGCAAGATGGCTCTCCCCTGGCTGCACCACAGGAACCCCCACCACGCGTCAAGCACGGAGTGCCCCCGCCTCTCTCGAGTCCAGGACAAAGTCTCGCTCGGTGCTGGGATGACTGGAAAAGTCCTCCAACACCTGGCAACCAGCCTTCACCAGGGGAAAGCAGGTCTTAGGCTCTGAGCAACCCAAAGGCCACAGCAGAGCTGCAATTTCAGGACACCGCATGGGTGTCACGGTCTCTTGGTTCTTGGCTGCCTGCAATTGCGACTGACAGCAGTGGTTTGACACTCACACTCAGTGGTCAGAGTTTCCTTTTAAAGAAAGTTCAGTTTTCACAACAGAATAATAACTCACTGTGCCAATATGCAGACATTTAGGACGTTGGTGTCTGTTTGCCTTTACTCTTTGTCATAATTATAGGGCGATTCGTTAAAAATGAAAAAAATTAAACAGCCTAAATGCTCTACAAGGAGAGAATGGCTGAGTACAAATGACTGTGAGAAAATAATCAGCCAGCCTACATAGCAACACGGAGAAAAAAAACCTTAGAATAAAAGCACTGAAAAGAGCAGAATGCTCAATTCTTCCACACCATGGGCCCAGCTAGGGAGAGGGTCCGGAAAGGAACATGGAGAAACAGAAAAAGCTGATACATCTTTTAAGGCAATTTCCTTGTGGTTCTCATACTGGCACTTATGTAATAATATTTTCATCTTAATTGAAAGGAAACCAATTAAGATGAAAATATTGTTACTAGGTAATAATAATAATTGTATAATTATTAAAATTAATTAATCATTAGATTATTAAATTAAATAATTATTATTATTACTAGGTAACTACAGTGTGGGTAGTTTGTGGAGATGGACTACAAACCACAAAGGTAGCTCGTGAGTTTCACAAACAGTGAATCAGAGAATCTGAAGACTCTGCTCAACACACCAGCCGAGATTCAGTGCCAGCTTCTACAACCATCTGTTCACTAAAACGAAGAGGAAGGCAGGGGCAGGGCCCACACTCACCGTGGCAATGCCCAGGGCTTCCTGATAGGCCACCTTGACCACACCTGCGCTGCTGGTGTTGAGGAAGAAGTAGCCAGAGCCTTCTCGGACATGCAGCTCTGCCTGTTAGGAGGGGCCAGGTTGGTGTCAGAGGCATGGGGTCCCCCAGGGGTCACACCCAGGTACTGGAGCAGGGGGGAGGCTGTACCTGCACGCCCGGGTGGTTGTAGATGGCCACCTCTTCTGGACTGACCCTCACGTCCTCCACCAGCATGAGTTCGATGGAGGCCGACACGGGCATGAGGGGACGGTGCTGACGGGGCAAGGCCAGCGCTGTCAAATCCAGGGGGCTGGGGCCACCTCAGGCCCGCCCACGGCCTCCCCCAGAAGAGCAGGATGAGTGGCCCCAGGGGCTGGCACAGCCCCCCATCCGGGACCTCGGTATGGCGGGGACACGAGCCCAGTAACACCCGTCGTGCTTTGAGACCACAGCCCTGCGAGGCCTCCCGGAGTCATGCCCAGGTGGGCGCCCCATCCCATCTGCCAGGCTCCCGGGGTGGACCACTCACACGTACCCCAGGAAAGCGGGACGGCGTTGCAGGCAGTGGGAGCTGCGGGCTTAGGGGATGGGGCTGAACCAGCTGGGCACACTCAGCTGGGGCCGTAAGTTGGGCCGCGGCGGGGAAGAGGCTGTGGCCCGAAGGCCTGAGGGCCCCCGAGGCATGCGCCAGACACGGCATGTGGTGAGGCCCCTCTGCCTTTCAGCTGGATCCCCCTGTTGCCTGCGTGCAGGGTGTGCAGCGGGGGAGACTGAGGCAGGAAGCCCGATGAGGAGGCACCCCTGATCAGGGAGTGGTGGGTGACCAGGGTGCAGCCCAGCGAGGGGCTCAGGACCCTGGGACGCCGGGCACAGCACAGGAGAAGCAGGAGGGCTCCCCGCCCCCCCAGGGCCCTGGTCAGTACCGGCTGCTTCACTCTGGCCATGTCCAGGTGGGACTGCTGGTAGCCAGTGGCAGTGGCAGAGATGGCCGTGGTGCCCGAAGCCTGGTGAACTGAAATGGCCTGCAAACCTGAGTGCGGGAGAGAAAGCGGCGTCGGGTTTGGGCCCCATTGCTGCATCTGTGAGGCGGCCCCTCCTTCCCTCTAATTTGTAGCTTTAAATCTCCCACAGCCCTAAAAATAGGTGATGGGCTTCGTTTACACTGTGTGCACCATAAGAGTTAACGGGCCCTGAGCAAGGTTCCCGGGGCAGCTTAGAGGAGCTGGAGGAGACGGCTCAGCTCCTGGCCGTCGAGGGGTCTGTGATGGCAGCGTCACAGGGCCTTGGCGCCAGGCTGGTCTGTGCACAACCTGGGGTTTGAGACTCAGCTGCCGTGTGCCCCGAGCTGTTTCCCCATCTCCCACACAGAGAGGCCATTCCTACGTCACAGACGTGTGAGGATTAAAGGAGAGTCCCAAAGCTCCCTGAGCTTTAGTCCCAGACAGAGGGGGTCCCAGCCCTCCACCCACAGCTGCCGGCCCCTCTCGGCACGCGGCTCGTCTGTCTGGGGCCACCGCTCACCACCTGGCTCACCGTGCAACTTCTTTTGGCCGCTCCCATCGTCCCGTGACACCAGTTGTAAGGGCGGGTCCAGCTCAATGCTGGCCAGCGATGGCCTGGTGGACTCCCACTGGACGCTCAGCGAGCTGAAATTGTCGAACCTGCGACCCTGCTGGTCATAGGCGGCCAGGTCCAGCAGGGGGTTGCGATGGCTGGAGACCGGAACCTGTAAGAAGCCGAGGTCACCCGCTATGCTGCACCCCGGCCTGGGCGGGGCCGCCCCTGACCACACGGTGCAGTGGACCTGCCGGCTGCCTTGTAAGCTCGTAGGGGTCCCGGTGAGCCAGCGGGGGGCAAGTTGCGAACGGATGGTCACTACTACCAGCCAGCAAGGTGCCCCCCAGCCCTATGCAACCTGGCCTCCTGCTCCAGTCCGTGGTCCTCAACGGGTGCCTTGGCGGGGTCTGGAAGCATTTTTGGTTGTCACACTGCAGGGGGCGCAACTGGCATCTAGTGCGTAGAGGTTGGGGTGCTGCTGAACACCCCAGGGTGCACTGGGCAGCCCCCCAAGAAGGGAGGACCTGGCCCCAAATGTCAGCAGTGCCGAGGCTGGGGGACCCTGCTCCACTCAGCCCTCCCCTCTCCAAACCCTGCCACCTCCCCCCGCCCCATGCCCACCTCAGCCCCTCCAGGACGCCCCTGCCTCGTGGTTCAGCAGGAACGCCAATTACACCCCAAACTGTCCCAGAGCCGCTGGGATGGCAAAGCTTTCAGAGCCGAGTTCTCAGCTGGCCTTGACCAGCCTGGTGATGGGGGCTGCCACCCACCCACTGAGGGTGAGGACAGGTCCCGGGGGCGGGAAGGGACGGAGGTCCTCGGCGGCTGAGCGGCAGGCCCCTCGGGTTCCACTCCAAAGCCCACCTCCTGCCGCGCGCACCTGAGCAGCTCTGCCCCCCAGGGCCAGTGGGAGAGCGGCCTCATTCCCCCAGACCGTGGTTCACCCCGCCCTCCCAGCCCGAATGGACGCCCGGCTCCCACAGCGTGGACTCAAGCCCACCTCCGCCCAGGCAAGCCACCCACTTTCTGGAGTTTCTCCACGTGAAGTGGGAATTGTACGAGATCCTCCTTCCAGGGCTCTGTTTTAAGTAAGGGTCGCGTGAGAGCATTTTAAGGGGCCTGGCTCGTGTCACTCAGGCAGGAACCTGAGCTCAGCAGTATCCATACTTCACCAGGCCCGGGTCCAGGAGGAAGGACTGGGCTTCTCTGGCCCTTGCAGTCAGGAGTGAGGGCATCACTTGCTTTGGCCAGTGAAATGTAACAAGTGACTCGTGACATTTCGGGGGCAGAAGCTTGAAGGGTCAGAACATGACCTGCCAGCTCAGCTTCTCCGCCCGCATTCAACTTGGGGGCCGCTCCACTGCCCAAGTCTTGGAAGGAAGAGAACGACAAAGTGGGGCCCCCAGCCCCCTGCGATGCACACACTGCGTGAGCAAGATGTGAGCCCTTCCTGTGCAGGGGTGTCGGTACTGCCGCCGAGCCCACCTGGCCCGCCCGATGCAGTCAGCAAACTCCCACCTCCCTCGCCCCCGGAGAACTCTGGACCAAAGCAGGTCCCAAATTCCAAATGCAGGTCAGCATAATCACCTGGGGATGCAAAGGAGTTTACAACCACTGTGGACACGAGCCGGGAGCTGTGACTGTGGCCGGGGAGAACAAGGTGCACATTCTAGAGGCCCCACTGTGTCCCCCAGATGCGACCCGGGGCGGAAAACTAATGTTCTTCCCTTCCTCCTCCTCCCTGGGGCGGGGCGGGGAGGAGGGGAGACATGAACAAAGCATCAATCATGCTCGCAGGTTCACTGGTCCTGCCAATGGCAAGAGCATCATCCCCAAACGGGGAGGCTGAGGCTCAGAGATGTTAAGTTGCTTGCCCAAGGTCACACAGGTTTAGGGGTGGAACTCTCTGGTCTGATTTTAAAGCCCACAGGCCTCGCCAGACGCTGTGCAGCCTCTCCCCACCACACGAGTCAGGAGGCAGCTCCATTCAAGCCCCAGCCTGTCACCTTCTGGCCGTGAGCTGCACGGCTGATGGCCAGCTCAGAGGACTGGGGTCAGGCCGGAGTGCAGTCCCACTTTGTCACTCCGACAGGTCAGCCCCGTTTTAGTGCCTGGCCTCGCTAGTGACCGACTCTGCAAACATGTCCTGGGCAGCCTCTGGCTTTGGAGACATATAAAGTGAAACTGATTTGCACCAGGATGTGTGGAAAAGATATATCTTCCTCAGGGTCCCCTGGTGAGACCATAAATCTCAGGGGCCACGCCTGACTGGCTTGCGGCTCTGGAATCCCAGCACGGATGGATCACAAGGCAATTCTGTGTTTGAGCAAAGATCTACGACACACGAGAGCCAATGCAGAGCTGCACTCACTGCCGGACGGACATCTTTCAGCCAAGAGACAACCCTGGGCTGACCCTGAGGTCACAGCCGACAGACGGCCAGACTCCGCTCCTTCAGCCAGTAGCCCATGTTTAAGTACAGGAAAGAGGCACGTGGATCTGACTGTTTTTTCCTTTGAAACTGAGAAGGTTTGGCCAGCCTGGGGTTGAACAGGCTGGAGCTGAGGGGGCTTTGGAGGAGCACCCGCTGTTCAGACCTGACCATCCCCCTCGCCCTGTCCTCAGCACCAGGCACGTGAGTCTACAGAATAAGGGCAGGGGGCGGGGGGTTGGGGAGGGGTCCCTGGATCACTCATCCATCCACCATGCACTGAGCTCCCACCACGAGCTGGGCCCTGAGAGAGAGAGACTCACAAAGATGAAAATGAGTACAGGCACAGCTCAGAGATGTTGCGCTTCGCAGATCCCTCGTTTTTACAACCTGAAGGTTCGTGGCAACCGTGTGTCGAGAGCTTCGGTCAGTGCCATTTTCCCAACAGCATTTGTTCACTTCATGTCTCTGGGTCACGTTCTGGTAATTCTCGCAATAGTTCAGACGTTTTCATCATTACATGTACTTGTTAGGGTGTCTGTGATCGGGGACCTTTGAAGTTACTGCCATGACTCACTGAAGGCTCAGAGGTCGGTTAGCGTATTTTAGCTATAAAGTCCTTTTTAATTAAGGTCTGTGCGTTGTTTCTTGAGCCATAACACTATTGCACACTTAATAGACTATAGGATAATATAAATGTAGCTTTTGTATGCCCTGGGAAACCAAAAAGTTCCTGAGACTTGTTTTATTGCGATAGTCGCACTGTACTGCAGGGTCTGGAACCGAACCCACGCTGTCTCCGAGGTCTACCTGTGCGTAAATTCTACAGCATTAGTTGATGTGAGGTGCTTGGGGGCAGGGAGGGGGAGAAGGGAACCGTGTAGGACATGCTGAGTGGGGACCTTCAGGTAAGGTCTAAGGCTGAGGAAGGCCCCCCACCCCGAGAAAGTAACGTGTGAATAAAGAGCTGCAGGTTCGGGAGGGAAACAATTCCAGCCAGGGGACAGCAAGCCAGAACGCGGGACTGTCCCAGCATCCGAGCACTGATCGCGGGGGGAAGGTGACGGGTGGTCTCAGGGCCTGCAGGTCCCGCTCTGACTCCCTACGTCCAGTCCCGCTATCCCCCACAGTAACTCTGGATGTCACTGTCATCGCTCAAAGGAGGCGGCTGCACAGCGGGTGGGATTCAGGCCGGGCCTGAGTCCGGCTCCCCGGCACACGCACGGTGGACCCAGCAAGCCGGGTCTTCCAAGCACCCAGACTTACGTGATGTCTTTCTTTCCACAAGGGCTAATTTGTTGAGTACATAAAAGTGATTTAAAATGTAAAAGTTTCAGGACATTCATCTCAATAGCCCCCAACGTCTTTTCCTGAACACACACAGATTCTCACCTTAGGGAAGACGATCAGCCGCTCCATGACATGCACACCCAGGCCTGGGACGGGGAGGATGCGGCACCATGGCAACGAGCCTGCGGAGGGGCCCTGGGCCCTGGACCCGGGTCTCCTCCGGCAGGAGGATGCTCCCTGCAGGTCCGCGGGGCAGGGGAGAGGGCCCTGAGCCGCACACACAGACTCCTCACTTTAACCAGTGCCATCGAGGCCCCAGTCCTCACGGGACCAGCGGAGGGGCTCACATGCCTCAGAGCTGAGGGGTCAGTGAAGCCCCCCACGATCGCCAGAGCAGCGGGAGAAAAGCTGAACTAAGCTCACAAGGACAGGAGGCCCAGGGGCACGAGCCAGATGGTCCCAGGCCCTGGAGTCTGGCGCCTCCCCTAGAGCTTCAAAGGGATGCAACTAGACCAAACAGCAGCAGGAACCGACTCCCAATCTCGCTGCCCCAGGCAGGCAGCTGGACACGCCCCAGGGCTGACTGCAGGCTAGGGCTGGGAGAGAAGCATCTGCAGGGCTGCCGAGGAGGCACCGGACTTGGAGCTGGACAGACGTAGGTTCTGCCTGCGGGTCCAGCCCTCAGGGACGAGGAACAAGACACACACAGTGGCTCTGATCACTGTGTGGGCAGCAGGGATGCAGAGACCCTGGGCTGGCCCCGGGGCCTTTGCACTTGCTGTTCCACCTGCCTGGGGCACCCTGAGCTTGGCCCCTCTTGGCTGGCACCCCGAGCACGGGCGTGAGCCTGTGTGCCCTCCTCACAGGGGCCTTTCCCTATAGTCTGAGGTCCCCTGTCTCCACAGGGCTTCCCACCCGCCCATCCACCACGTCTGCTGTGGGCCTCCTGTCGGCTCCGAGGCCC
Source organism: Mesoplodon bidens (assembly GCF_964165515.1). Taxonomy (NCBI): domain Eukaryota; kingdom Metazoa; phylum Chordata; class Mammalia; order Artiodactyla; family Ziphiidae; genus Mesoplodon; species Mesoplodon bidens. Next base: position 2,692,591 of record NC_138172.1, read on the forward strand.
AAGCCTCGCCTGCCCTGGCTACTCTGCGTTCCAGAACCTGACATGTGCCCGGCACAGGGGGTGAGATCCAACAAACGTATGCTGAGAGATGAGAAGAAACAAGCCTGGCTCCCTTCCGAGAAGGGCCGCAGCCGGCCAGCAGGGCGTGTGCATGCCTGACCCTGACCAGGGGGCTTCCAAATCCTCCACGTCCAGCCGTCCGGTCTCGAGGGCCTCGAGGGTCTCAGGGGTGGAGGCTGGACTGCTGTTACCTCACATCCCTGCTCTCAGGGACCCCAGTGACTTTCTTCCCTCTGCTCGCAGTGACCTTGGAAACACAGCGCCAGCCCCCGCACTGTGGAGGAGGCTACAGCCAGCCACTCCCTCTGCAACTCCCGCCTTGAGACAAGAACCCCACCTTAACAGCCTCGAGCCACAGAGGAAAGCGACGAGATCTGTACAGACTGCCAAGTGCCCGCGCAGACAGGCGGCAGAGTCCAGGCGCTGCCACCAGCAGCTGTGACGCAGGGGATGCCCCACCCCTTCAGGTCCCGGGCCCCACGTGTCACACGCAGACAAGTGCCCAAGGGACAAGGAGGGTGTAGGGCTGAGGGGGCAGCACCGGGCGTCGCCTGGCCTACCCACGCCGCCCCCCCAGAAGGCCACTCACCACCTGCTTGTTCTGCTGCAGCAGCGGGCAGGACAGGTCCAGCTGGGGGCTGGCGTAGACGGGCACCAGGGTGAGCCTGGAGGGCGGCGCACACACGAACTTCACCACAGCGGGCTCCAGCGCCGGGAAGGGGTTCGTGATGCTGGGCCTGTTCCCCACCGTGAGGGCGATGACCTGGAGGAGCAGAAGCAGCTGTCAGACACCCCAAGTCTGAGTCCCTGCTCCACTGGGAGCCCCCGGGCCTCAGTGTGCTCTTCTGCAGAACTGGGATGGTGGTGATGCCCACATCCCAAGCGGGTTACAACGGTCCAGCGACACACGCCCAGGAGAGAGCTCCCTCAACACGCAAGAGACCTTCCGACAGGGGCCCTGGCGACCTCTACTAACAGAACAGAACCACTGCCTGCTCCTGGGCCCAAGGAAGAGGTGGGTCGGGGGAACACTGTGCAGCTTCCCGGAACCCTACAAAGACCCCAAGGCTGATGAGCAACTTGACAAGCTTGCGCGTTTTGAATGAAGAATCCATAGTGACTTGAAGACACCCATCACATCGAGGTGCAGGCGCTGGAGAGTGTGTCTGATGGACTGAGCCCCTTGGGGAGGGACCAGCTAAGGGGTATGGAGGGCGGGGCCGGTGAGCAGGTGCTGGAGCCACAGCCCTGCCCTCCTTTCGGCTCTTAGAGAAGCTCAGTTGGAGGCTGCAAAGACGGAAATTAAAGGTGCAAGAAAAGACACGGAGATTTATGTTTGCTTTCAGAGCTGGGACCTTAGAAGTCAAGCCCGGGCCGCGTTTTAAGAGCAACACGGCTCACGGCCGGTCCTGAGGGAGCGGCCCCCGGCCCCTCAGTGACACTCACTTTCACATGCCAGAACAGTCCGGTCCAGAAGCCCCTCAGCCTCCTGACCACGAGGCAGGACAGAGGGCAGTGTCCTTGGTGACCCCCAACACCCCAGGAAGCAACCCCAGAGCACCAGGGTAGGGGGCTCTCAGGGCGACCCTGCTGAGGGTCCAACCCCTACTGTCCGAGGGGGATACTGATGACTGAGCCAAGCCAGGGATAAGAAAGTTCTCTACGTTAATTTTTGACTAAGTTTATTCTTGTTGTGGTATTTATTATTATGTCTTTATTTTTCTTATTCTTCAATTGATTTTGTAAAAAAAAACAAAAAAACAATGAAGCCAGTGGAACTGGGCCTCTCACTGTGCATCTTTTCTGCTCACAACAAGCCAGTCTCGGTGTGGCCAGCTTCATGAGGGTGCCTGGGTGTGTGTATGTGTGTGTGTGTGTGTGCGCGCGCGCGTGCGTTAACATCAACTGACATGCTTTGTACTAGTAAACAAACACAGAAAGGTGTTCTTCACTTCCCCCAAGAAATGGGCTCTCTCCTATCTTTCTTTTTTTTTTTTTTGCATTACGCAGGCCTCTCACTGTTGTGGCCTCTCCCGTTGCGGAGCACAGGCTGCGGACGCGCAGGCTCAGCAGCCATGGCTCACGGGCCCAGCCACTCCGCGGCATGTGGGATCCTCCCAGACCGGGGCACGAACCCGCGTCCCCTGCATCGGCAGGCGGACTCTCAACCACTGCGCCACCAGGGAAGCCCTCCTATCTTTCTTGATTCACGCTGGCCTCCTCACCCCTTGCTTTCTGTTTCCTGGCACCCTGGGAATGGAGGGTTACACCCTGGGACTGAGCCCGGGACTGCCAGGCACAGGGGAACGGAGGGGCGAGCTGCTGCCCTATCCAGCCGATGGCGGCCCTGCAGGGATCACAGGTGCATTGTGCTCAGTCCACCCAGGCTAATTTTTTTGGTTTTCAGCTTTAAAAAAAAAAAATCAAGACGCTTCATACACCTGAAGTTAATATACTATTGTAAATCAACTATATTTCAATCTAAAAAAAAGATTTCACAGAAAAAAATATTGGGATTCTCGGCTCATCCTGAAACACCGAAAAGATCTGCCCACCCTGGGTCTGCAGTCTCACTCATTTATAATATTGATACTTGCCTGACCCTGGAGGCCGCCGACTTTGCCAGCCCGATCTCATCCCACCCGGACTTGACAGTGGGGAGTGCTGACGCCCTGGAGCAAGAGATCGCCCCAGGTGTGGAAAGAGGCAGGACTGGCCAGCGTGTAGCGCGGTCCCAACTGCCGCACCCCACTAGGCCCAGATGGTGCTCACTCAATCACCCCACCAACCTGATCCTCAGTCTGCCTGTCTGTGAAATGGGTACAACAGCCACGGCTGTCTCTCAGGGTTGCCTCGAGGAGTTAGATAAAATAATGCTGCGAGGCACAGCGGGGTGCTTGGGGGACATGACTTTCCATCCCTCGCTCTGGGCAAGGTGGGTCTGGGAGTGGCCGCCCGCTCACCTGCTCGCCCAAGACCTGGCAGGTCACAAGGATCCAGTGTTGCTGGTGACTCCGGGAGGCAGGGGGCCCAAAGAGAGCCAGACTGACGCTGTCCATGTCCTCAGAGGTGACGTTGCGGAAGAACTTGGAAGGCTCCAGGACCCAGGGTCTGGGACCCCCCTCGAAAAGCATCTCTTTTGAGGAGCCGAGGGTCACCAAGGCGACAGAGGAGGGGTCCACAGCCTGTGGGAGAGAAGAGGGGAAGAGTCAACGTCTCCCTGGGAGAGGTGAGCCTGCCAGGGCTGGGGTGGCTCACTCTCTGGTCCTTGCTTTACTTGGTGCTCGTTGTCCTGCCAGGAAATGATCTGTTTGGGCGTCTGTCTCCCCAACTGGCCTACAGGCTCATTAAAGGAAAGGCATGTCTGTTTCCTCTTGTATCTGCAGCGCGATCTCAACCACATGAGAAATGAAAGACCTTACAGACAAACTGAAATATTTTTAAGAGTAAATTACAACTACACTGTGATACTAGTTCTCTGCCATCTGATTAGCAAAAATCCAAAAGTCTGAGCACACACACTACTGGTGAGTCTGCAGGGAAACACGTACTCTTTTATAAAATTAATTAACTTGTTTTTTGAGATATAATTGACATATAACATTATATTAGTTTCATTAGTACAACATAGTGTTTTTATATTGGTGTATATTGCAAAATGACCACCACGATAAGTCTAGTCAACATCTGTCACCACACAAAGTTACAATTTTTTCTTCTTGCGATGAGAACTTTTAAGATCTATTCTCTCAGCAATTTTCAAAAACAGTATTATTGAGAAACGGGTTCTATCCCGCAGGAAAATGGCACAACCCCAACAGAGGGAAATTTAGCAATATCTACTAAAATGACAGTCATATTTATCCCTTGTCCAAGCAACATTCCTTCTAGGAATGGACTCCGAAGATATGCCTCCACGAATATATAAAATATACACACAGAGCTATGCATTACAGTATTATCTTTAAGAGTAAAAGCTTGGAAACAGCACAAACACCCATCAGCAGAGGCCTAGTTAGGTAAACTGTGGTCTATCCATAGGATGGAATGTCAAACAAAGATCTTCCCATGTGGATGTGGAGAGATTTACAGGTTATTTTCTTTATTTTCCAAGCAAAGAAGCAAGGCGCAGAACAGGATATCTAGCATACTACCTTTGAGTAAGAGAGGAACGGGCAGGGCATAAGAACATATAACCGTTCTTGCTGACTTTTGCAAAAAGAGACACTGAAACTGTAAAATGGAAACTAATCAAAATAGTTTTTGACAAGAGGCAGGGAAGGGATGGAAGTGAGGCTTCTGGGTGTACTTTGAATACAGGTTTAACTTGGGAACCACATAAACAACTTAGACAAAAAATCAGGTTAAAAAAAGCAAACCCTAGGGCTTCCCTGGTGGCACAGTGGTTGAGAGTCCACCTGCCAATGCAGGGGACACGGGTTCGTGCCCCGGTCCGGGAAGATCCCACGTGCCACGGAGCAGCTGGGCCCGTGAGCCATGGCCGCTGAGCCTGCGCGTCCGGAGCCTGTGCTCCGCAAAGGGAGAGGCCACAACAGTGAGAGGCCCGTGTACTGGAAAAAAAAAAAAAAAAAAAGCAAACCCTAAAACTGAGAAGAAATGGAAACAAATGATTCTACCTGTGACAGGTTGATCATCTCAATGCTGAGAAGACCAAACCTGCATCAATCCCCTCTTCCTGGACTAACTGACCTTAACCTCTTGTGATTCCCAGTATCTTCTAGGCCAAGAGTTGCAAACACCTGTTAGCTCCAAGGTCCAACTCTGATTGGCTGGTAATGGCTATGGGGGTGGGGATTGTGCTCCTGAGGCTGAATCAGTGCTTGGCAATAAAGGCAGCCAGGATTGATTAGCAATGTCTGCAGTGGGCACAGACGGGCACACACAGAACCTGTGCCTGCATTAGACCAGAGTCCACAAAGGCAGAGTGACTTCTCGTTCAGAATCGCCAGTGTCCTAGGCACGTGGACGTTACCAGGAACCCACATCAAGGGAGTCCTTGACAGCTTAATGCCCAGAACACACAGAATACTTGACAGTTACCTCCAGGCCCGGCTCCCCCAAGCCTTACTCACCTGGACCCCTTAAAGCCCTGTGAGTGTTCGTGCAGATCAACAACGACCCATCTCAGACCCTCTGCAGCAGAGACCCTATGGGATGTCATGAGCCTGGGCTGAGCCAAAGCCTCCCCTACCCAGCCAGTGCCATCCTCCCCTGTTCCATTTTGGCCCACTGTGTTTGCCAGCCCGCTGCTGTGGTCATCTCTGCTGACCTGCTCATCAGACCCCTGATGCTCCGCTCAGCTCTTTCCATGCTCTCACCCCCATGGGGGCTGCTCCCCCCAACTGCCAACAGCCTGAAGCCCTCGCAGGTACAGACTGATAGCCACTCAGCTGTCACCGCAGTCCTGGACCTGGAGCAGTGCCCCAGCTAGATGCACCTCCGTATGGAGGGGGAATGTCGCTGCGTGACAGCCTTAAGCTGTCACATACCCTTGAGGATGGAGGCAGGTCGGGGCAAGGTGATGATCTGCCGAGGCCTGTGGGGCTCAGGTCCCCTTGGTTGGGTGCTAAACCCTTAGTAAAGAAAGGGCATCACTTGTCAGTGAGAATTCTGCCCTTCTGACTTTTTTTTTTTCAATATGAATAATTTTCTGAATTTGCTGTCAGTTAGCTCTCCAGGCATCCCTCCCTGAACACGTGTGCACAGGTGTGTACACACACACAATTCCAAGGAGCCCCCCCACAGACTCTATCTTGCTACATGCCCACTAAAGAAACCATCAACAGGGCCCTTTTCCTGCACGTGACGAGGGCCTTTGGCCCTTCCTCCCTGGACCACCCCTCCCTCCTCGAGACAGCTGCACGGCCTGCTCCCGTGCTTCACTCAGGCCTCTGCGCAAACCTCCTCCTCAGGGAGGCCTTCTTGGCTCCCCCGTCCAAGGCAGGACCTCCTGTCACCTGTTACCTCCCTTCCCAGCTGGACCGCCCTTCTCACCACCTGCCATCACTTCCTGTGTGTTCTTAAGTGCATTTGCTTCTCTGTACCCAAAGCTAGAATGAAGCTGTCACTCAGCTGTGTGACCTTAAGCAGGTTAATGTCTATAAGGCTCAGTCTCCCGTCCTATAAAATGGGTACAATGAGAACCCTGCCTCATGGGTTATCGCAGATTCAAGGGGGCATGAATGGGAGCCCTGAACACACATGTAGCATATGCTCAGTAAATGGCCCCCACTACTGTCAACTGTCACCCCCATTTTGCAGACGGAAAGAGTGAAGCCCAGCAAGCAGAAGCAACTCGTCCAAGTTCACCCAGCCGGCGGGCCCAGGTCTGTTCCGACTCCAGATGCCCTGCTCTCACCCGTCTCGTCACCACAACCAGAACAGCTCTGCTATGGACAAAGCAGGTCACTGTAAACCTTGCAGGAGGATTTTTTCCTGACCAGCCCAATAGGAAAGACTGTGCAAAAGTACCACATGTCCTATAATTAAAGCTGGAGAATGATCAATTATCACCTGGCTATGTAATTCTCTTCCCATCCAGGCATACAAGTGTCACCGAACCGTGTGCCAGGGAGGTTAGGTTAATAATCAGCATGGCTAATGAAGGACACTGATAAATCGTACTGGGGGTGTCAACACGCAGATACCAGAACGAGCCAAGCAGGAGAGGAGGGGCCCCGTATCGCAGTTGAGACCTTCTCTCTCAGGGACTCAATTTCCTGGTTTGCAAAACAGGAGGGCGTCTGGTCATCAAGAGGCCCTTAGCACTAGCAGTCTGCGTTTCCAGGAGATGGACTACCTGCCTCAGTCCAGGATCCAGAGAAAAGGAGAGGGGAGGGGAGGGGCAGTCAGAGGTGACAGTCCCCCCTGCCACCCCGGCACCTGGCTGACCCAGAGGCTCCAGGGTGCACAGTCCACGCTGACATCACCGGGATGAAGGAGCCAGGCGAGGACCCCAGACCCTGGCACTCCAGGTCCCCAAAGGGTAACCTGCAGGTAGGGTGACAATGTACCCCAAACTGCTGCAGCCAACCAGGCTGAAGAGGAAGTGGTGTGTTGGCCGTGAAGGGAGTTAGAGAACCGGCAAGACAGCCCCCCTCTGTCTGCGGCCCAATTAGACAGAAGAGGTTACAGGTAAGTCAGGCCAGGGGGTGGGGTGGGGGGCTGGCGAGTGGCACCTGAAAGATCTGGGGAGGGTCTTTCTTCTGCCAGTGGGGGGCGTCCTTACAATGTGCTTCCAAGACATGGCCACTCACCCTCCCCGCCAGCAGCAGGGGTCTCATGGGTGTGACTGTCCTTCCCTGACCTCACCCGCTGCCCACTGCTGCAGGAGAACATCCAGCTCCTAACGCATCTAAACCCTCGCTCGACGTGACCCAGGGAGCCTCCACAGTCTCATGCCTCACTCCGGGATACGCACACTCCTTCCGGTGCCCCACCAGCTGAGCTTCCTGCCTTCACACTCTCCTGCTTCTGCGTTCACAGGTGACCTGTGCCCACGGGACTCTTCGTTACCTCTACTACACTCACTGTGTTTGTCTGCACGTCTGCATTCCTCACAGATGGCCAGCCTCCCAGGGCACAGAGGGTGAGATATTTCCCTAGATCTGTCTCCGCACCCTGAGCCTTGTACTAACAAAGCACCAGGGATTGTCTGCAGAGTGAACTGGCAAGCACAGGCTGGACAAGAACTGTTAGCTGCCTTTCCAGTTTCCACACTCCTCTCTTCCTCAGAGAAAGAACTTCCGTTTTATTAGGGTGGTAAATTGCCCAGCTGAAATGACTCCCCAGTCTCTTACAGCTAGCTGTGGCCAGCAGATTAAGTTCCGGCCAATGAGGTGCAGGTGGAAGCTGCTCTTTTAGACTTCTGACAAGGCTACTACAGGAAACTAACTCGGCCGAGAGATGAGCTCTTTCCCCTTCTGGCTATATGGAATGCAGATGTGATAGCTGCAGCTCCAGCAGCCACTTTAGAGCATGAGGCAACTTTGAGGATGAAGTCCACACATTAGGATGATGAAGTAGAAAGACAGAAACCTGGGTCCCTGATGACGATGACTACAGAGCTGCCACACTAGACCTGTGTGAAACCTCTCATGTGAAAGAGGAATAAACTCTCTATTCACTAAGCCACTGTTATTTTGCGTTTTGTTACTTGCAAATACACCTACTCTTAACAGATATCAAGGCACAAGAAAGATGAGAGAAGAGACACATATCCTGTTCTTTCCCCTATAATTCCTCCAGTCAGGAAGCCACCTTTATTGGGGACATGTCCACTTTATCTTCATCCTTACATCCCAGCTTGGGACAGTGAGCTCAGGGGTTGGCCCCTGATGCTCCACCAAACACCCAGATAATCAGACCCTGTGGTCATCTGGACAAGCACCCAGGAGGGGTCCTGAAGAACCTCCTACCCAGGCTCCGTCACACGGCTGGCTGTGGCAGGGCGTCCCCAGGATGACTGCTGCCATCTTAGGGACTTTAGTTTTCTCTCAGCCCTGCTCCCCGAGCCCTCTCACCTCCAGGGTCCTGGTCAGTGAGACGATCTTGACCTTTCAAGTTTACGCTGCCATCTTTCCTTCCTCTGCCCTCCCTATCACCCCTTCAACCTTTACTTTTTCCGTGGCATGCATATACAAAATACATCACCTATTAGATTGCTTACTGTCTGTCTCTACCTCTGTCTCTGCTACAATGTCAGCTCATGAGGAAAAGGATCTCTGTGTGGTTTTTTGCACTGTTGTACCCCTAACGTTTAGAGCAGGGACCGGCACCTATGAGTAGCTATTCATATATATTTTGGTTTGGGGGATCAGGAGACCTTGGATTCAGCCCTAGCTAGGTAACCCTGGACACATTTCCCCACTCATTCCTTCTAAATTAAACAACTCTTCTCAAAAAATTAAAACCAGAACTACCATATGACCCAGCAATTCCCATAAATACTTATGGGCATTTATCCAAAGGAAAGAAAAACACTTACTTTAAAGGAAATCTGTACCCCATGTTCATAGCAGCGTGATTTACAATAGCCAAGATATGGAAACAACTTAAATGCCCATTAATGGATGAATGAATAAAGAAGATGTGACATATATATATATATATAGATATATAGATATAGATATAATAGAATATTATTCACCCATAAAAAGAAGGAAATTCTGCCATTTGCAACAACATGGATGGACCTTGAGGGTATCACACTAAGTGAAATAAACCAAGACAAAGACAAATACCTTATGATCTCACTTATAAATGGAATCTAGAAAAACAAAACAAAAACCACAAACTCATAGAAACAGAGAACAGACTGGTGGCTGCCAGAGGCAGGAATTGGGGACAAAACGGGTGAAAGTGGTCAAAAAGTACAAACTTCCAATTACAAAATAAGTAAGTCCTGGGGATGTGAGGTACAGCACGGTGACTATAGCTAATAACACTGTGCTGCATATTTGAAAGCTAAGAGGGTAGATCTTAAAAGTTCTCATCACACACACACAATTTGTAACAATGCGTGGTGATGGATGTTAACTAGACTTACTGTGGTGGTCATTTCACAATAGATACAAATATTGAATCACTCTGTTGTACTAAGGAAACTAACACAAGGTTATATGTCAATTATATCTCAATAAAAAATCCAAAACAACCCTTGGTTGTGGTCTGCTCTGTATCAGGCAGTATGCCCAGGGCTAGGGGTGCAGCGATGAAGAATTCTTATGTCACTGAGCTTGCTTCTAATGGCTGAAGGGGAGAAGAAAATGCATCCTAAATCAAGGGGACCAGAGCTATCCTAGCGGCTGGGACTGGTGCCCGGGAAATGCAAGTGCTGACTGGCCCAGCCTGGGAGGCCCACCCCACAGGAGGGGCAGGCCCACGCTCCCCGGGCCTCCCAAGGGAGGCTGACTGGCCACACCCTGGAGGAAGGGCCAGGTCTTCCTTGTTCACACAGTAACAGCTAACCCTTCCTGAGTGCTCAATACCTCCTAGGGACGGTTCTCAGCCCACTTGGTTCGTTAGCTCAGCTCAACCCTGGGAGGCAGGTGCTCTATTAACCCCATTTACAGGCAGGGAAACTGAGGGCCAGGGAAATTACATCAGCCAAAGTCACAGAGTTGGTGTTGGACCTGGATTAAAACTCGGGAGTTGGTGTCAAACAAAGGCAGCATGCTCTCAGTAGGAACACGCTAAATGCCTTCTGCACGGATACGCACGGGGGACCCAGACGCTGATGGTTACCTGGCATCAGGTGAGTGGCACATCCAGACCTGACCCAGGCCCCAGAATCTGCACCACGTGCCAGGGCCAATGTCCCCACCCCAGGGTTCTGTGGAGACCCTGCAGGGTGAGTCTCTACTGGACCAGGAGCCCCTCTGTGCGGATCCCTGTGGGAATCATTTCATCCACAAGGCTGCCGGCACTCACTGTCTGCCACCAGGGAGGCCCTGCCCCTGCTCCGTACTCCTGATTTCAGCTTGACAATCACCTCTGTAGCTGTCCCAAAAGCTATTCTGAACAATCAATGTTTTAACACACATTCACCAGAGCAGATGAATAATTTGCATCAGGGAAGGTGGGGGAGGGCAGGGCCTGGGGCTCACCTTGAGGGGCAGGTAGGCGGCAATGGTGATGCGGGCGCTCAGGTGGATGTGGCCGTGCTTGTAGCTCACGAGGAGTGAGGTATAGCCCTGGGCCTCTGCCCTCACCGTGACACCGCTGCAGTGCTCAGGCCCCGGCCGCAGCCTCCCTGCAAGAAGAGAACCACGAGGTCACTGAGACCTTGCCTCAGGAAAGACAGGACAGGCTGACGGCCCTCTTCCATTCTGGGCTTGAAACAAATCTTTTTAACTTACCATTTTAAGTATAATTCCCATACCAAAGAGCACATGACACATGGTAAGCACACAACTCACAATTTTTCCCCCACAAGCTGAACACGCTCTGTTTCCAGGACCAGGAACAAGAAACAGTGTGACCTGCACACGACCCCTGGAATCTCCTGTGGACCCTTCTGGTCAGGAGCCCCGCCCCAGAGGAAAACCACTGTTCACTGACTTCTAAGAGCACAGCTGAATTCTGCTGGCTCTGGACTCATACGAAGGGAACCGCCTTGGTACCTACCCTCTTCAACTCAACACTGGCGGTGAGATTCCACCTTATGTTTCGCACGCTGTAGATCTTCCATTCCCATTTGTGCGTTATGCTGCTATGTGAACAGACAGCGGTTTCTCCACGCTACAGGGACCACGCAGGGCTGCGACGAGTCGCACTGCTGTGCGCGTGTTTCTTTGTGGACGTATTCACCTCTTCGGAGGGGTGCACCCCGAGGAGTGGGAGTGCAGATAATGGGAGTGTGTGCTCAGCTTCCCTCATTATCGCCAATTACCTTTCCCAAAATGGCTGATGGACTTACGCTGCCTCTAGTGGCAGTGAATCATCCCTGTCAATCCTTGGTAAATATTTTCCATCTTTTATTAATTAAAAAAAATTCTGGGGCTTCCCTGGTGGCACAGTGGTTGAGAGTCCACCTGCCGATGCAGGGGACACGGGTTCGTGCCCCGGTCCGGGAAGATCCCACATGCCACGGAGCGGCTAGGCCCGTGAGCCATGGCCGCTGAGCCTGCGCGTCCGGAGCCTGTGCTCCGCAACGGGAGAGGCCACAACAGTGAGAGGCCCGCGTACCGCAAAAAAAAAAAAAAAATCTGGTAAAATACACATTAACATAAACTTTTACCATGGTAACAACGTTTCCGGTTCAGTGGCATTAGGTACATTCACACTGTTGTGAACCACCACCCATCTCTAGACCACTCCTCATCTCGCAAAACTGAAACTCTGAACCCATTAAATATGACTTCCCATCCCTCACCCCCTCCAGCCCCTGGCAACCACCATTCAACTCTCTGTCTACATGAATTAATGCTGCTATAAACATGGACATACAAGTATTTCATCAAGATTCTGCTAGCAATTATTTTGGGTATATGCCCAGAAATGGGATTGCTGGATCATATAGTGGTTCCATGTTTACTGTTTTTTTCTTTATTTTCTTGGCTGCATCAGGTCTTAGTTTTGGCACACGGGATCTTCGTTGAGGCACGCGGGATCTTTCATTGCGGCATGCAGGCTTCTCTCTAGTTGTGGCGTGCGGGCTTCTCTCTCTAGTTGTGGCACCAGGCTCCAGGGCACATGGGCTCTGTAGTTTGTGGCATGCACGCTCTCTCATAGAGGCCCGCAAGCTCAGTAGTCATTGCACGCGGGCTTAGTTGTCTCAGGGCATGTGGGATCTTAGTTCCCCGACCAGGGATCGAACTCGCGTTGCCTGTGTTGGAAGGCGGATTCTTTATCACTGGACCACCAGGGAAGTCCCCCATGTTTAATTTTTTCATGACCCTCCATACTGTTTTCTACAGTGACTGCACCATTTTACATTCCCACCAACAGAGCACAAGGGTTTTAATATCTCCACATCCTCACCAACACTTGTTTTTTTTTCTGTCTTTTTGGTAGGAGCCATCCTGAAGGGGTTTAGGTGGTATCTCACTGTGGTGTTAATTTGAATTTATATCATGATTAGAGATGCTAAATTTATATCATGATTAGAGATGATCTTTTCATATACTGGTTGGCCATTTGTATATCATCTTTAGAGCAATGTCTATTCAAGTCCTTCATCCATTTTTTTCATTAGGTTATTTGTTTTATTATTGTCAACTTGTAGGAGTTCTTTATATATTCTATAAATCGATTTATTTATTTATTTATGGCTGCATTGGGTCTTCGTTGCTGCGCACGGGCTTTCTCTAGTTGCGGCGAGTGGGGGCTACTCTTCGTTGTGGTGTGCGGGCTTCTTGCGGTGGCTTCTCTTGTTGCGAAGCGCCGGTTCTAGATGTCTGGGCTTCAGTAGTTGTGGAACACGGGCTCAGGAGTTGTGGCTCGTGGGCTCTAGACTGCAGGCTCAGTAGTTGTGACGCATGGGCTTAGCTGCTCCACGGCATGTGGGATCTTCCCAGACCAGGGATCGAACCCATGTTCCCTGCATTCGCAGGCAGATTGTTAACCACTGAGCCACCAGGGAAGTCCCATATATTCTAGGTATAAACCCCATATCAGACATATGATTTGCAAATATTTTCTCCATTCCATAGGTTGCCTTTTATTTTTAACTTTTTTAGAGCAGTTTTCGGTTCACAGAAAAATTAAGAGAAAGGCACAGAGATGTCCTACGTACTCCCTACCCTCATATATACACAGCCTCCCCCATTATCAACATCTTCTCCCAAAGTGGTACACTTGTTACGACTGACGCTCCTACACTGACACATCACAGTCACCGGAAGTCCACAGTTCATATTAGGGCTCCCTCTTGGTGGTGTGCATACTGTGGGTTTTCACAAATGTGTAAGGACATGTATCTGTCATTATAGTATCACACAGAGTATTTTCTGGGCTCTCTATTCTATTCCATTGGACTGTAAGTCTGTGCAAATGCCACTCTGTTTTGATTACTGTAACTTGTAATAAGTCCTGAAAATGGGAAGAGTGAGATCTCCAAGTTTGTTCTTTTTTCAGCATTGTTTTTGCTATTCCGGATCCTTTGAGATTCCATATGAATGCTATTTTTCTGAATTCATTTTACACCTAAGTTTTTGTGGTGGAAGCTTGAGGGTTTTCACATATAAGATCATGTTATTTGCAAACAGATAAGTTTACATCTTCCTTTCCAATTTTGGGTCTTTCATTTCCTTTTCTTGCTTAATAGCTCTGGCTAGACTTCCAGTATTATGTTGAAGTGGTGATAGCAGGCAACCTTGTCTTGTTCCTGATCTTAGGGTAAATAAAAGCTTTCAGCCATTCACCGTGGAGCATGATGTTAGCTGTGGCTTTTTCTTATATGGCTTTTATTATGTTCATGTAGTTTCCTTCTATTCCCAGTTTGTAGGATGATTTTACCATAAAAATGTTTTGAGATTGGTCAACTGATTTTTCTGCATCAATTGAGATAATCATGCGGTTTTCTTCGTACATTCTGTTAATGTGGCGTATCACATCAGTTTTAGACTACTGAAACAATGCATTCCAGGAATAAATACCTGTACATGGTGTTTAATCCTTTAAATACGCTGCTGAATGTAGTTTGCTAGTATTTTGTTGAGAATTTGTCCATCCACGTGCATAAGGGATATTGGTCTGTACTTTTCTTGTAGTATCTTTGTCTGGCTTTGGTATCAGGATAACGCTAGCTTCACAGAATGAGTTAGGAAGCGTTCCCTCTAATTTTTTAGAAGAAGGATAAGTGTTAGTTCTTTAATTCACCTGTGAAGCCATCAGGTCCAAGGATTTTCTTTGTCAGGAAGCTTTTAATTACTGATCCAGTTACCTTGCTAGTAATGAGGCTATCCAGATTTTCTATTTCTTTGTGACTCGGTCTAGGCAGGTTTTGTATTTCTAAGAATTTGTCATATTATCCAGGTTATCCAATTCGTTAGGGTACAATTGCTCATAATCCTTTTTATTTCTCCAGTCAGTGATAATGTCTCCGTGTTCACTTCTATTTTAATAATTTGTCTCCCTTTTTTTCTTAGTCAGTCTAGCTAACAGTCTGCCAACTTTGCTAATCTTTCCAAAGCACCTACTTTGGGTTTTGTTTTCTTTATTGCTTTCCTATTCTCTATTTTATCTCTGCTCTAATCTTTATTGTCAGCTTCCTTCTGCTAGCTTTGGGTTTAATTTGTTCTTATTTTTTTAGTTCCCCAAGTTGCATAAAGTTAGGTTATTGATCTGTGATCTTGTTTTTTAGTGTAAGCATTTATAACTATAAATTACCCTCTTAGCACTGCTAAGTTTGGTATGTCCTGTTTCATTTGCCTTCATCTCTAAGTATTTTCTCATTTCCCTTGTGATTTATTCTTTGGTATAAGGTTCTTTTGAGTGTGTTGTGTAATTTACACAAATTTGTGAATTTCCCACTTTTCCTCTGTTACTGATTTCTAAGTTCATCCCACTGTGGTTGGAGAAGATACCTTGTATGACATCTATCTTTGAAAATCTGCTAAGACATAAGTTGTACTCTGACACGTGGTCTGTCCTGGAGAAGGCCCCACGTGCACTTGTGTGTTGTGTTGGTGGGTAGGGTCGCGTGTGTCTTAGATCTGGTTGGTTCACTGTGTTGTTCAAGTCCTCTACTTCCTCACTTGTCCTCTCTGTGGTTGTTCTATCCATCCCTGAGAGTGGGGTATTGAAAGCTCCACTATTATTTAGAACCGACTATTTCTCCCTCAGTTATGCCCATTTTTGCTTCATATATCTTGATGATCTGTCATTAGGAGTGAAAATGTTTACAGTTTTATCTTCCAGCTGTACTGAATATACAGTGTTTTCTTTGTCTCTTGTAACAATTTCTGATTTAAACTCTATTTGTGTGATGTTAGTATAACCACCATGCTCTCTTACGGTTACTGTTTGCGTGGCATGGACTGTCTTTTTCAATCCTTTCATGTTCAAATTTTGTGTCTTTTTTTAAATTTATTTTTTATTTTTGGCTGCATTGGGCGTTCGTTGCTATGCGTGGGCTTTCTCTAGTTGTGGCGAGCGGGGCTACTCTTTGTTGTGGTGCGTGGGCTACTCATTGCGGTGGCTTCTCTTATTGAGGAGCACGGGCTGTAGGCGCACAGGTTTCAGTAGTTGTGGCTCGCGAGCTGTAGAGCACAGGCTCACTAGTTGTGGCACACAGGCTTAGTTGCTCCGCGGTGTGTGGGATCTTCCCGGACCAGGGCTGGAACCCATGTCCCCGGCACTGGCAGGCAGATTCTTAACCACTGCACCACCAGGAAGTCCCAACTTCTTTGTGTCTTTGGAACTAAAATGAGTCTCTTATAGATAGCATGGCGGGATCATACATTTTTATCCATTCTACTAATCTGCCTTTTGTTCGGAGAGTTTAATCCATTTACAGTTAAAATAATTACTAAAGACATTTCTTTTACTCTGGTGTTTGTTTTCTGTATGCCTTTTGGCTCTTTTGTCCCTCATTTCCTGCATGGCCATCTTCTTTTGCTCTTAGCTGATTTTTTGTAGTGAATCATTCTACTGCCCTTCTCATTTCCTATTGTGTATATTCTATGGCTATTTTCTTTCTGGTTACCATAGGATTACACTTAACATCCTAAAGTTATAATGGTCTAATGCCAAGTTATACCAGCTTAACTTCAATAACATATAAAAACTCTGCTCCTGTACAGCTCTGACCCCACCCCCTTTCAGTTACTGATGTCACAGAATTACACCTTTATGCATCGTGTGTCCAAAAACAGACTGTGTTTTAAAAATACATTAGTCTCTTAAATCAAGTAGAAAACAAACAGTGGAGCTACCAACTGAAGTTACAGTAGCACCAGCTTTTCTAATCATCTGTGTATTTACTTAATTTCTTCATGGGGCTTTGTCCTTCATTTCAACCTGAAGGATGCCCCTTGTTGCAGCCAGGTCTGGTGGTAAAGGTTGCTCAGCTTTGGTTCATCTGGGAAAGTCTAAATTTCTCCCTCAGTTTTGAAGGACAGTTTTGTCAGATGTAGGATTCTGGGTTGACAGCTTTTTTCCTGCAACACTTTGAATAATACATCAAGCCCACGCCATCTGGCCTCCAAGGTTTCTGATGAGAAATCTCCTGATCTTACTGGAGAAAATCAGATGAAAGCTAACTTCCTCTCAGCTCTACAGATGCTAACAATGTACCTCCACACCCAGGCCAGGTCTCTACTCATCTTCCATGCCGTTTCTTCATATGCATTACTTCCTGGAGCGGACAGTTCTTAGAATTGATGTAAATGCATTCCCCCCCCCGTGTTTTTTTTGGGTTTTTTCTGGTGAAGAATCGCTCTTTAATTGCACAGGGATGGCCCACAGGTGTAGCCGGAAGGACCACACAGAGAACACCTGGATTCCAGGTCTAGCTTTGCTCAAGCCAAGCGGTCCTTGCTGAGTTACTTGTTATAGGAATCATTGCAGAGAGCTAGGCAAACAGAAGGCAGTTGTGTTTTCCTCGTTTAATCCCTAGATCAATTGTTTCCAGACTCCAGTATTTTCCGGACCAGCAAAATGGTTCACTTTATCTTACTGGACTGCTCGGTGAGCCGCTGGAATAGATAATAATCATTTGTAATTAGAACATCAATTCTTTGTAGGTAAGTAGGTGTCTTTGGGTTGTTTTAAAAGCTCTTTAATAGTAGCTTCCTTTAACTCCCAAAGAGACTAAATATTCCTCCTGTTATTTTCTTGCCTCTATCCTTGTGCCAGTAAGGCTTTTTCAAAAAAATACATAGCACAAAGGAAAATTTGGGGCCAATGAATTCCTATTTAAATTATATTCTAATTGTTTCCTCTGTGTGGGTTAGTTGGATTGTGAGCTCCACAAGGGGAAGTCTGGAATCACCTCTCAACATCCCAGGTTTTCAAATACTATGTATTCGACATAATAACAAAAATAATAAAGATACTTATCGTGTCTTATGCAACAGAGCATTTTTCTATAGTGTCATGATATCAGTTGAGTTGTAGTATTATTTTGAGACCAGAGTTTAAGGAAAAGGAATTCAACATTTCAAGTGTTGATATTATAAGGTCTTTAAAAGCCAAAATTATTACACATTTTCAAACTAGAAATGAAAAGGCACTGAATTATCCTACAGTTTTAATTTCGAATAAAGTATATATCAATCTCTAATAACCCACATAAACAAAAAGCTCTTTATGTCCTTTTATTTTAAGAGTAAAGGTGTCTTGAGACCAATCAGTGAGAAAACCACTGTACTTTATCCCCATCTGTGACTGGTCCGTTTCTTGCTCTGACCTCATAAGGTGCCACTGTAATGTATTTACAGAAAACCTATAGAAGTCCCTGATAGACCCAGGTTTTTGGTCCTTATAGCCCAGGAAGCTGCCTTTGGTGACCTGATGGCCTTGGACCCAGAGTTGGCTTGTTCCACTCACCCCCCCATTTTGTTTATTTTTTTCATTTTTCCTCTACTCTTTTCTTTTTCTTTATTTTCTTTTTAAAAAATTTTCTTTGCTCTTTTTCTCATTTTATCTTAAATTCTTTTTCTTAGTATTTTAGTATAGTTAGAATTGTTGGTACAGCTACCATAGTTAGTGTAGTTACTATTTATTACCATAGTTAGTAAGCATAGCTTTGTTAGTATCACTAGTTAGTACTAGTTAGCATTGCTAGCATTGTCAGTATAGTTAGTGCAGGGCCTCACTGAGGCCTCCCTGCTGACAAGGAGGCTCGTATGGACTGTTCCAGGCTCCTCAGGACCACTGGCCGAGGTAGCTTCGCCAAGGTGACATTGGCCCAGATGGCCATCAGGGTCTTAAGGAAACTCAGCAGAGCTCCTCCAGCCTCCAGGCACTTTTCCATGAAGTCCACAGCATGAAGGTTTTAAATCACCCAACATCATAAAGTTATCCGAGGTGACTGACCGGAGGAGACCTGTTGGACCATTTACAGGACCACGGCCGCAGGACAGACGGAGACCCGGGGCACATGGGCAGCTGGTCTCCGCCCTGCAGCACGGCCACCAGGAGGGGATCGAGCCTGGGACCTGAGCCAGGATACCTCCTGTTTGAGGATGAGATGGACACGACAGCTGCAGACTTGGGCCCCAGTGTGAGTTCACGGGCAGAGGAGCCTCGCGTCCCCACGCGGCTGTACGGGGAGCAAGTGGGCGGCCTCAGGAGGACCAGGAGTCAGGGCAGAGGCCAGAGAGCCCGCCAGTCCCCCAGCCAGCCTGGAGGCGAGGACCACCACCTCCAGCCCAGCCCTGCGGCGGGGCCCGGGGCCTCCCCTCCACCCACAGCACCAGCTGCCACACTGGAGCCTCAGAGAAAGCCACACGCCCCCAGGGCGGGACCCTCCTGGGCACCGTGACGCTGGGACCCCAGCCTCGTGCTCTGGCAGCCAGAACCAGCAGCAGGTGGCTAGGAGATTCTCGAACTTTATCAGAAAGCATCTACGTTTCAGGCTGCCGGGCAAGAAGCATCACAGGAAAGTGAGCCCAGCGTGACCCCTTTTGGACGGCTGAGGAAGGGCAGACTGCACTCCCTGCATTTAAATGCAGAGCAAGAGGACGCGGAGCCAGGAGCCTGGCGACACTCCTGGGGCCACGTGGGGCCATGAGGGATGCATCGTGCTATTCTGAGCACGTGTGGCGTTTCTTTGGGGGGCATATTTCAGCATTTTTGTTGGGTGTGTCCCAAGGAGTGCAGGATTTCACCTCGGGTCCTTAGCACCTATGTTCAGCTTTCGTCACTTTTGCCAACTCTCCTTCCCAAAATGGCTGTCGAGTCACACTGCTACTCACAGCTGCACTACATCCCTGCCAATACTTGGTATTCTCCACCTGTTTAAAAAATGCCATTCTGGTGGAATTTTATAGTTTTCTTTCCAAACATTTAGAAAGAAATCATGCTGTGAAGCTCCGCAAGCCTGTCCCCTAGATTCTGCAGCTAACATTTGTTTCTGTTTCTCTGCTGCGTATCTATCTACCACCTTCCCATCCATCAGTCCATCCCACTTTCTTATGCCTCGAAAAGTGAGCCGTGGGACTTCCCTGGCAGTCCAGTGGTTGAGACTTCGCCTTCCAATTCAGGGGGTGCGGGTTCGATCCTTGGTCGGCGAGCTAAGATCTCACGTGCCTCATGGGCAAAAAACCAAAACATAAAACAGAAGCAATATTGTAACAAGTTGAATAAAGACTTTAAAAAATGGTCCACGTCAAAAAAATCTTAAAGAAAAAACAAAAAAATGAGCCGCAGGCATCAGTACACTTCATCCTAAACGCTTTCGCACACACATAATTATCTGCAGGTCAGTATTTCTTTAGGGTTCTTTTTCTCTTAAGGTCAGATTTACACAGGAGAAACGCACAGATCTGGAGCAGGGCACGCCAGGAATTCTGACAAAGGCAGAGCTGGGACCTGGGACTGTGGAACCCAAACCCTGTCCACTATCCTTTATCCCTGGGACCTCCTGGCTGCAGCCTGTGGACGCCCCTCCAGGGGCATCTCCTGCCATTGGTGGGCCTCTCTCTCCCACACTGATGTTTGCTTCCACCCTAAACGGTGGCGTCACTGTGGACACAGTCCTTAAAGCCCGGTTTCTCCTGGACAGTCAGAGAGGATGCAGCAGCACCTCCAGGGAAGGATGTGAATGCGATGATGTCCAGGGACGTTCTGTGCCGTCCGACAGCTTCACGCTCAAACAGCTCCGTGAGTGCCGACACCCGCGGTGGCGACGTGGAAAGCCGCTCGGCCCCACAGGCGAGCCTGCAAACCCCTCTGCTGTCAGCTTCCTGAACTCTGCCAGCACCACGTGGTCATTCCTCTGCTCCAAAACCAGCGGTGGCCCCCACTTCTGGCCCCTGAGGTCCACGCCCCCCGAAGCCCCCCGTGATTCCAGATTCGACAGGTTCCGCCACGCCAGGCCACTGTGTACACACACATCCCACGGGCGTGCCCGCGAATGCTGCTCCCCGCCCACTCTAACCCTGCCCAGAGCCCTGCCAGTCCTTGGTTTTCATCATCTGCAATCGGAGGGCACTCCCTGGGTTGACTCCCCTGGGAAGCAGGGGACTAAGACTCCAGGGTCAGTGTCAGACACACCCAGCTCCATATCCCTCGTGGCCCAGGAACCTCACGGGACCTTGGGCAGTGCAACGCAGCCTCAGTCTCTTCGTCTGACATGTGACCCAACCACAGCCCCTCTTCCCACGGTGGCTGTGACGCCTGGTGAGGTCACGCATGCCAAGTGCACACGCAATGCCCAGCAGGGTTGACACCCCGTAAGACGGTGGCTGAGCATAGCTGCCACCATCAACACCAATATCACTGCCCGGCCCTGCAGTGGGTGCCTGGCTTTGATGGCCCTGGAGGGATGGACCGTGCAGTCACTAAGGTGTTATAATTCTGTAACCCGTCAGAACCCCTATTTACAGTGTATTCTGAGCACGTGTCACATTCCAGGCACTGCAACGGGCAGGGTGACATGAGCCTCTACTTCGGATGACACCCATTTTAGAGATGTGGAAACTGAGGCTCAGAAAGCCGAGTGACATGCAATCACATGGCAGTAAGATCCAGACCAGACCACTGCTGATGGTGGACAAGGGGACAAGTGCCATTTCTCAGGCTATGACCCTGCTGCTGGTGCAGCCCCTGAATTAGGAATCTGGGGCAGCCCACGCTGAGAACCCAGGCCGTCGGCCCCGACCCTGCCGTCCGGCGGCCGCTCACAGTGCTGCTTTACCTGGGAGCAGCTGGAACACGCCCTGGTTCTCCATCTCCACCGCCAAGTCGAAGTGGGAGCAGTCGCTCAGCGTGACCACCTCGTCAGCCCCACCGGGAATGAGGCCGTGGATCCTCAGGGGCAGCTCCAGGCTCTGGCCCACGCTGGCCTCCACTGGGCACGGGGCGAACGCCATGCCACTGGGCTCGATCACGTACACCTGGAGGACAGGGGCGTGCACGGTCGGCAGGTTCCTCACAGGAGGAACAGCCGCTGCTCGGCTTTCCTGATACCCTGGTGTAGAAGCACTGAGGACCCATCGGTGAGAAGCCTGAGCTTGGGGGACACGATGGTGTGTACTGGGGGCGGGGAGACCTTCAGGACAGAGCCGTCAGGGAAGGCCTCCCTGGGAAGGTGCTGTAGAAGCTCAGACCTGGTAGCCATGTCAGAGGTAGCCTGACAAAGGTCTGGGAAGACGAGACAGTCTGCGCAAAGGTCCTGAGGCACATACGGCTCAGCGCGTTGGAGGGACATAAAGAAGGTGAGTGTGCAGGGTTAGAGAGGCATCACCAGCAACAACACTAATACTTACACCACACAAAACTTCTCACACGCCAGGCTCTGTTCCAAGAACAGAATGAACTCATCCAATCCTCTCAGCCTCCTTGTTAAGAAGGTTCTATTATCAACCTGTCTGCTTGATGAGGAACCTGGCACGGGAGGTTAAGAGCCTGCCCGGCTGGAGCATGGTGGTGTCTGGACCAGGCAGGCGGCCCTGGAAGCCAGGTTCTGACCACTACACACGCTCAGGAACTGTCCTCAGGCTCTGAGCTGAGCAGTCAGGTGACAGGGGCACATTTACTACGATAAAGAAGCTTGGGGGCAAGGGAGGGGGCAACCTGGTCACAGATTATCCAAATACTTGACAATTGTGCTGCAGTTAAGGGGTCTCAGTTACAACCTTCCTTACACGAGTTAGATGGATCTTTAGGTAGGTGTGTGGATCGAAATAAAAAGAGGAGAAAAATGTGTACGTCAATGTCCCAAACAGTGTAGGAGAAGGTTGGGGATGGACGCACTACATATGGAGCTTTCATTTCAGCCCTAAATGAGGTAATAAAACAGGCTGAGATCAGGGTCAGGCGTTCAGGAAAGAGTTGGGGTCCGGAGGCCACCAGGTGGGGCTGGCAGATGCTCGGCTGCAGGTGGCCACTCCCACCTTCGGCCTTTGCTGAGTTGGTCCCACGTCACTTGGGACGAACACAAGGTGTAGGGTCCCCGTGCAGGGACTCCCGACTTGGACCTGAACAGGAGTCAGAGGAAAGGAATGGGGCCAGTCTCTTGGAGTCTGGGGGCTTTCCCTTCACTGTGAATTTACAACCCATGCCCAGTGGCCCTTCCAA
The DNA here is from genome assembly GCF_964165515.1 of Mesoplodon bidens. Classification (NCBI taxonomy): domain Eukaryota; kingdom Metazoa; phylum Chordata; class Mammalia; order Artiodactyla; family Ziphiidae; genus Mesoplodon; species Mesoplodon bidens. The sequence continues at coordinate 2,715,361 of NC_138172.1, forward strand.
CTTGGGAGATTCATAGCTTTCAGGCTGGGGGAATCTTCTAGAATGACTCCTTTGAATACCTCGTGTCTCTGTGTCCTCTGGTCTCCCTTCCAGAAACCTGGCTGGTTCCATCCCTGCCTGGTGTGGGATGGGACGACCATCTCCTGAATTGGCCGTGAGCTCAGGGGCAGGGCTGGACCTGACACTAGATGCTCTCACCACCACCACCAAAGCCAAGTGCAAGACCGAGGGCAAAAGGGTGTTTCTGAATTAAGCCTGAGGCTGGTTAAGACGGTGGCTGCAGCCCACCACCCGAGCCTCCCCGCGGCCGTCCTGGCCCAAGGTCTCACCTTCATCTCACCGAAATGTAGCGGGTTCTGCACATCATGTGCCTGGATCACACTGAGGCCAGTGTCACTGCCTGTGGCCATCACGCCCTTGACGGTGACTGTGGCAACCACAGAGCTCGAGGAAGACCAGCTGAAGTTCCCACTCCCACCGTGGGCCTGGGGAGGGAAGTCATGATCAGGTCAGCCCACCTGCCCGTCCCTTGGTCCCTCTCTCTCTCACACGCAGTCGGCATCGCGCCACCACATGGTGACATGTGGCATCAGCCAACGTCTGGCTGGCACTGCCTCTGCCCCTCGCTCTCCCCACCCTGTCTCCTTCTGGTCCTCATATTCTGGGGACCTTGTGGCTGACACAAGCGTATGCATATGCCCATGACAGTGGCCCCCGGACCCAGGGGCACCTCCTGAGCTCAGGCTGGAATGGGAAGACCCGCGCCCCAGAGCTGGGTGCAGGACTCGGCTTCCCTGCCCCCTCCTGACATAGACCCCTGCCCGCGCCGAGTCATCTGCCGTGAAGTCAAGGACAGCCCAGAGGCTTCCAGACCAGGGGCCACCATCCCAGGACCCTAGAGGGGCCAAGAAGGTGACACACCTGAGTGAAGAGGCAGTGGGTCCCAGTACACACACAGGACACCTGTCCTCACTGCCGTGAGACAGCAAGGACTGATGGGACGGGGCAGGCCACATGGGCTCTAGCCCTGACGGGCATCAGGCCCCGCCACTAACGCCAGGTGGGCACGTGAACATCAAAGACCAAGAACACCTTATATGTGACAGAGTTGGAGACACCTTCCCCTCGAATTCCAAATTTTTCTCTAAAGATCTTTACGCTGTTTCCAGAAAACAATAATTTTTTACAAAAAGAAACACATGTGGAAGTTAAATCTGCGTTCAGGACTTTCTTTATCATGCTTTCTTTACTATTTTTCAAGGTTTTTTCCTAATTACCAAAATACACTGCTGTGATAGAAACCTCAGAAAATACAGAAAGCATAAAGACTCTGATTTTGAATTCTCTCCTGACCACTAGAACGTAATTATAACAGAAACAGAATGGACGTAAAGCCCCAACCCCATGGAAACACCCAAAGGAATGCACCCAGACGGGGTCTCACGGTTACCTTTATCGTGTACTGATAGGCGCCCGTCTTTGGTTGCCAGGGAAACGTCAAGATGCTTGGATAGAGGGTGATGGGGACATGGATTTCCACCTCCTGCTGGTTCCACACAGGCACCCGCAACGTGTGGACCCCTCCGTCCTGCAAGGGGGTGAGGGTGCCGTATGCCACCATGACAACCAGGTCAGCACTCAAGCAGGCCCCCGTCCCTCCCTGGGGACTGGTCTCCAGGGTAGATTTTTCAGTTGTGGGGGAGTGGGAAGGAAGATGCCAGGTACCCTGCGGCCTTCTCCATCTCCATGGAGATGGCTTTTGGTGGCCCTGCAACAGCTGCTGAAATAAATGCTGCTTGACTACATCCTCACAGCACCCCTGACAAGATGCATGTGGTTTATCCCCACTCTACGGATAGGGAAATCTAGTCATGGGGCATGAAAGCAACTCGCCCAAAACCCCCAGCACAGAAGTGGTCACTTTGGTAGGAATCTCTGCCTGGTTCACAGGCCATTTCTGCCGCTGCCAGGTCTGGGAGAGGTGTGCGTGGTGGGGTAGGAAGATAAGAACACCCGCGCCAAGCTTCCAATCAGTAAAATTGGCTCCCACCGAAACCGAATGGCCTTTTAAATACAGGGGGAAATTTAAAAACTTTGAAGGATCCAAGCAGCCAAAACAGCCAAAGAGATGCTCATGGGTCCTGGTCAGTGCACGGCTGGACACACGGGCCCAACACTGCTCCCAGCAAGGGATTCTACCCCCAGCCCCAGAGATGCAGGCTCACTTTTACAGGGGCCAGCAAAGGGCAGAGGAAGAGGGGCTCTGGCCCAGCACAGGGGACAGGGAAAGGCCAAACCCCCTACCCCCAGACACCACCACTGTGAGCCCAGAGCAGGAGGGAACCCCGTGGTGCCCACAACAGCAGTGCACTCTTGGGGTCCCAACTGCCCTGGGCTCATGTCCAGCCTGGTTTGACATTTCCATCTGCGAAGGTCCCGGGGGTGGGGGGGGGGAGGGCTGAGGGAGGCGCCAACTTGCCTGGTCCACCACGGAGGTGAGGGCGGCCTCGATGGCCGTCTGGCCCCTCTTTGTCGCCCTGACATGATGGTACGACCCGTTCTGGGAAGAAGCCAGAACCTCAAAGAACTCCGCAGGGAGCATGGTTTCGATCTGGATGTTCTGGAAGGTGAGGCAGGAAGGTGAGAGGAGCTTCCGGGACAACTCAGGGACGTTGGGACGCAGGAAAGAAGCCGTGTGGCCCCAAAACAGCAGCCAGGCCAGGGGGATGAACTACACGAAGCCCTGGATCTGGGCTCTGACCCCTCCCAGGCTGCCCTCCCCTTGTGACCCGAGGACCTGGCGCTCGCGAGCCCGAAGGCTACTGTTGGCTCTCAGATCCTGCGGTCCCAACAAGAAAACCACCAAATAAAAAAAAGGACACCAAAAGCCCTTAGAGCTAATTTCACCCAAAATGGTGATCGACCGAGCCTTTGTCTACTAACGCAAGGAAGGCAGTGGCTTCTGCAGAGAGGCTGAAGGGGAACCTCGCCCCCTCCTTGAAACCTCAGACCCCACAAGGAAGGTCTGGAGATTCTCATGGTCCTGGGAATTTCTCACAAAGGACCAAACACGGCCGAGACTTCTCTCCACCTGCCCATTTGTGATGCTCTTTCCAGAGCCAGGAAGCTACTGAGCTTGGCCTCAGTCAAGGGGCCTTCTGGACAGGTTGCAGGTATTCCTGGCCCTGAGGCTCTGCAGGGTAGGGAAGGATGGATTCTCAGTGCTGTGAGGTCCCCGGGCTAATGAGGAGGGGCAGGAAGCCCTGTAGGAAGCGGGGTCCCTGGTGCAGACTCACAGGCTACAGGCTCTTGAGATGCCCGAGGGGTCCCACGACAGTGTCTCCCATGGACCCAGCCGCACCACTAGGAAGCACCCCAACTCAGCCTGCCTGCTCAGGGCCCCCTGTGTTTGGGGGCTGCTCGTTGGGCAGCTGCTCCAGGAGAGGCACCCCACCCCCCAACTCCATCAGGCCAGAGGGGGACTCACATCCGACAGGTAGACCTTGTTGCCGGACTTGTCAAGCACTTCGACGGTGATTTCGTACAGGCGGCCGGTCTCGAGCACCCACCTGCCACCAGGGTGGACTGTGAACCCTACAAAACAGGCAGGCGCAGAGCCTCAGCGTTGAGGCCACAGGGGCCTGTGGCTGAGGGAGAGGATGGCACCAGGCCTGGTCAGCACCGAGGCCCCAAAGCCATTCCTCTGCACTCCTCCGGGGAGGAACCAGCTGTGCGTGACGGTGAGACCTAATGCCCATATCAGGCCTGAGCGCTCAGAACCTGAGCTGACCTCAGATGCACAAGGACCAAACATTCCCCACCGGCTGCTCCAGGGCCCATTCAAACTTGACCCTATCCACGGTGGCTCTGACCCACAGTGAGCCTACACTCTGAACCCACAGTAGGTCTACACTCTGAGTCCATTGTGAGTCTGTGCTCTGAATCTATAGTAGATCTATGCTCTGAATCCACAGTGAGTCTGCACGCTGAACCCACAGTGAATCTATACTCTGAATCCACAGAGAGTCTACCCCCTGAATCCACCGTAGGTCTACACTCTGAGCGCTCTCCCTGTGAGCTGGCCCTGCCCTCCCAGGCCTCCAGCTCTGTTCCCACACACGATGCCGCCAGCTGTTGGCTGACCCCTGCAACGCCACGTGCTTCCCACCTCCACACCATCGCCTGAGCTGTGCCTCTGCCAGGATGACGAACCCGCACAAGAGCAGCTTCTGAGAAAACGCCGGCCTCGAGCACCATCTCCCAGAAGCCCTTCCACTGCACTCACGTTTACTAACTCTTTACCACTGTCCTGTCACCTGTTTGCAGTGGTCTCTCCCTGCAAAACCAAGCACAAGGCCCCCACTTCCCTCCTCCGGACTCCAGTGCCCCGCACGTGCCAGGCAGATGGAAGGTACCAAGGGTTCTGAGCAGATGGCGCTCCCAAGACACACAGGGCCACCCCGCCCGAGGCCACTACACGTCAACATGGGTCTCCCCCAACAGCAGTCTCACTCAGCAGCCAACAGGAGGACCAGGGGGCTGCTGGGCCCCAGCCAACAGCTCTCTCACCCGAACCACCTCAGGGCGCCCAACGGGAGAGGCGGCTCAGGCCCAGGGAACACGTGTGTCCAGACATCTTTCCAGGAGTCGTCTCTACAGCAGCTCCTGGGCCCTGGCTGTGCCCGTCCAGGTCCTCCATGGCTGTGGACTCCTCCCCTCCTCTCTCGGCCTCAAGCCTCCCCCTCTCTTCCGCCAAGGCATCTTCCAAACGTCCATAGCCATGGTGAGGTCTGGGCAGAGCCCTGGTATAAAACCAGAAGACAGAGCCCTCCCCCACTCTACCCTATCCTGTTTCTCTCCCTGCAGAGCTGGCCACCAGCCGACCGTGGTCTACCCTCCGCTTATTCTGTGCACAGACAGGGGAAGGGCTGGGGGGGCAGCCCCGGGAAAGGCAGGGTAGCACTGACGTCCCGGGCCTCCCCGCTGGCAGAGCTGGCCAGAGGGAAGCGTTTCCTGGGGGGCTGTTACTTTTATTTGACTTTTTAACTCCTGTAATCACAAACGACCCAGGATGCCCACACTCACCCAGGTACCCGGGTTCCACCACGAAGATGGTGCTATTGGGTAACCGGGAAGCGCCCTGCATGCGGATACCTGGATTCTGAATTAAGGAACAAATAAACTAGCTGGCAGGCGTCGGCTTCGTTATCATCAACATCACGTGGGGAGAAGAGGGGATGGGAAGGTCCCGGCCCGAGGCCACGCACAGCACAGGCCGTTTCCAGAATCAGCGGCCACAGGGCACTTCCTCCACTCCAAAAGGGGGCCCTCTGCAAGGACCCTGGAGACCACCCGGGGCATGCAAACAAGTTGGGGACACATGACAACCCACACGCTGGTGTGGAAACAGCCTCGGCCAGGCCCCTCAGATGAGACCAGAGAAGGTTCTGGAGGCGAGGTGGGGGCTCCTCTCCAGCCACCACCCCTCACCTCAAAACCTCTCCAGCAAGTCTCCCCAGAGGTGAGCGATTCCACTCAGCTGGGGTACGATTTTGGTCCTTTCTGATTTTCAGACCTTGAGAGAAAACGGGGCTATTTTTAGCCTCGCCAAGCTTTCAGGGAGAAAAGTGACTTGACTTCCAAACAGCACATCTCCTGTGCAAGACATGCAGATGCGTGCGCGCTGCCCGGGGAAAGGATACTCCTGTGACCGAGGACCAGGCTGCTCTGTCCCAGCTGCACTGCGGTGACCAACGATGTGTCCTGGGCCAAGACTGCCACGGGCCGGCCCGGGTCTCCCTCGGGGCCCCAGACGTTGTTCTGAAGCTGTAGCTCGTACTGATCGGAGGGCATTGAGAGTTCTGGCCACCCAGAAACAAAGAAGAACAAAGAGGGGAGAGAGAGCAAAGACAGGAGATGTTAAACATCAATGTCACCTCCTTCCCCCACCCCAGTCCCTGGACCCTGCTGTCAGTACAGCTGCTTGATTTTTTTTTTTTTTGCTTAATTTTTTTTCAGTGCTTTAAATTTTAATATTCTCCATGCCTGTGGACAAAGCTGACACTCTCCATGAATTTTCAGAGGCAATCACTTTTTTGTGGATGCCATGAGCAGCTTTTTTTTAAAAAAAATTAAGCACAGCCTGTGACTCAAACTGCCAGCTGCTGGCAGGATACCAACATCAGACCCTTTTCTGTTCGTCACAGAAGCAAGTGAACTCTGCTTCTGCATCGAGGGGCCCAGGGTGGGGCTCACTGGACCTAGGGGTCCTTTGGGGGTTTCCAAATAACCCACTCACTCTGCCTGCGTTTGTGGCCCCGTTCCAGCCCTCTTGCATGAGACAGGGACAGGATGCAAGGACCACACACAGCTTCCCTGCTCACCACTGGGTCCCAGGCAGGGGCTGCCATGGGAGGCGCCCAGGACAAAGATCCTGGAGGAGTTTCAGCTAGAACATCCTTCAAAACTCCCAGGAATTCTGAAAGGGGGGCAACTTGCCCACCTCTTGTGCTAGGGTATCTGTTGTGTGTTCCAATAAGTCCCCAAGAATTTGCCCTGGAACAGAGGGTTCTCAAAGTGTGTTCCCTGGACCATCAGCATCACCTGGGAAACCGCAAATAACTGGCCCCATCCCAGACCTGCTGAACCAAACTCGGTGGATGGGGCAGGAGGGGTGTAGTGGGGGCAGCCAGCACTTTGTATTTGCACAGGCCCTGCAGGGGATTCTGACACTTCCTGGAACTGAGAAGCCCTTCCAGTCCACACAACCCACTTCCAGGTCTCCAATGGGGAAGCCCAGCCATGCTGGGCTGAGACTCTTATAGACGACGTACCCAGTGATCAGAACACAGCAGCAGTGCATCAAGGATACACGTCATAATAAAATAATAAGGTAATGCCACTGCTCAGAGAGCAGCATTACTCGGCGCTGCTTCAGGAATCACTAGTGTCCTCCCTTGTTTAACATTCTGCAAATGAAAAGGGCCCTTTTAGGAAATAAATAGACCGACTCTGGACGATCTTGCACCACATGATGTAACCCTATTTACAAAGCCCGAAGGCGATGAAGAGGAGGGCTTGTCTGGCGGACCCCTTCAACACCTCTTTTTTTTTTTGCGGTACACGGGTCTCTCCCTGTTGTGGCCTCTCCCGTTGTGGAGCACAGGCTCCGGACGCGCAGGCTCAGCGGCCATGGCTCGCGGGCCCAGCCGCTCCGCGGCATGTGGGATCTTCCCGGACCGGGGCACGAACCTGTGTCCCCTGCATCGGCAGGCGGACTCTCAACCACTGCGCCACCAGGGAAGCCCTTCAACACCTCCTGTATTGCAAGACCTCACTACTTCTCAGAGGCACTGAACAATGAAGGCTTTGCGGATGTGAAAGGTCCCCGTCTGTCCACAGGCAGAGGAAGGCTGCTCCTGGGGCCCCAACGCAGCCCTGCTATCACCCGCTGAAGGTAATGGGTCACCCTGTAGGCTGTCCTCCCATGGCCAGGAGGCCCACGTTCTCCTAGGAGACCCGGTCTCTGAGCCCTCCCGACCCTGGCTGACCCCCCAGATGTGCTTCTGTCAGAACCCCCAACTCCCACCCCATGCAGGGTCCGGGGAGGACCATGGAGCTCCGGGGGCGGTGGGTCCGAGCCCAGAAGGACAAGCAGCCCACTGCCCTGCCTCCGAGCCCAGCCCATCAGGCAGCCCAGCACGCACTCGCTCTGCGAGGCCACGGCTCAGGGTGCGATGGGTCCTTTACCAGCTGAGTCTTGGACGCAGGAACCCGTCCCACATCCGTCCTTTTTCCAACCTCAGCACAATTTATCCCAGTAATTTCCAGCATTCCCGTCACCCGAGTTCTTTTCAGACATCGACTCCCTCAGCCAGCTTGTCCTCCCCACATCTTGTTCTGTCTAATAGGTTGGTTACTGGGCCGGGCACATCAGCAACGCCAGCACCAGGCACTGAGCAGCAAGGGGAGAAGTCTGTGTCCCCTCTCCGTGCTGGGAACGCTGCCCATGGCCTCACAGACACTCCTCCTCCAGGCCCCTCTCTTCCCTCCCCTGCCCCACGGGCGGGGGTGTCTGCAGGTCATCGCTAGAACTCCAGGCGGGAGGAATCCGGGCAGCCCCCTGACCACTGCAGCCCCACAGCAGTGCCCGCAGTACAGGGTAGGGACTCCGAAAACGGGCCCGAGAGAAAGGAAGGCAGGCAGACGTCGGGAAATAAAAATACGGAAGGCAAGAAGGAACATTACATGTTTAAGGAAGAAAGACTGAAAGAAAATATGAAGAACTAATTTGGGGTAACTGCCCTCTCACCTGTAACTCTCTGAACCTTCTGCGGATGCCGTGCAAGACAGGGGCTTGCCAAAACTCATGTTCCCTCTCATGATGTCATCCCCTGACTTTCCTGTCTAGCAGCCAGTTAAAAATGACAGTGATGTGAATTGTATCTCAATTAAAAAACAAAACAACACAACCCATCAAAACGAATGGACAGTGAGCTTCCACCCGGATGTCTTGTTCTTGGTGGACCTTTGCAGGCCCCTCCCCCATCTGTTCCCCTAGAGCATCTGTCTGGAATCCACTCCAGCCCTGCGGCACCCGACACATAGGTGTGTTTATTTTTGGAGGCGTTTTCCATCTCATTACCACACAGATGCAAGAGAGGCAGCTTAACTACTTCCTGTCTGGGGATATCTTTCATGTGCCCCGTTCTTTGACTTCTACCGTAGGTCACTGAGCAAACCCCAAAGTTCTCTGGGTGTCTTGGGATGTGCTGTCCATCTGGGCCATGCACCAAAGGGTAAGCTCTGAACCCCTCTTTATTAAATGCCCTTTAACCTCCCTGGTGGGGGCACAGCTCCCCGCCCTCATCTGCCCTCACAAAGGGGCCACCCGCCCTGCCCTGGGAGAACAGAAAGCCCTTCTTGGGCTCCTCTGGGGCCCAGCACCACTCGACCCTGCAGGAGTGATTAAGGCCAAGGACCCGACAGCTTGGTGACTATCAGGCATTCTGTGTCTCGGTTTCTTCGTCCGTAAAACAGGGTATTAATGAAACCCACCTCACAGAGCTGTTGGGTCATAATGTGAAAAGCACAACAGCTAGGAAACTCTCATGATGGTCAGATGTTCCAGACTGTCTCCATCAGGCCACAATGTGTTCGAGACAGTGCTCCGGTGGAGACGGTATTTCTGAGAAGCCCCTGTGGGTGCCCTCTGGCCTTTAACTTGTCTCCACTGCGTTCCCCCTGAGGACGCAGGGGCAGGGTCCTGAGAACTCCACTGCTGAGCCATCTCCCCTTTTAAGAGTCTCAGAAAGCCACACCCAGGTCCGTCCCCTTGCTTTTAGACTCTGCTTCCCTAAAGTCTGTGGTGCACGCCAGGCTCTGGCCAGGACCCCCAGCCCAGCTTCGTACACAACCCGCCTGCACGTTGACAGGTGCTAAAGAGCCGGACGCTCCACGCCCGGCACACGGAGACGCTTGGGACCCCCAGTCTACTGTCCTTTAGCAGGGCACCCCGTGTGGGAGAGAACCGGGCCTCGGGGCAGGAGGGGCCTGTCCTCGGCTCTGAGGCCTCCCCAGGGCTGCAGCGCCCTGCCACACAGTAATGACTGACCAGACCCACTGCCCTCAGACTTTCAGACCCAACTATAGACCAAGCCCAGGCTGCTCGGATGCTGAAGCATCTACACGCTTCTTAACTGATGCCCTGTATTACAGACAGAGCAGCCAGCAACCTGGGGAAAGCACCTGCCCAGACATGTGTCCAAGTGCTCGGGCCTAGAATGGAACACTCTTGTACCCGAGATACTAGATGACCTGTGCTCTGACCAAGAAATGTGTGTAAACTAAACAAAAAGATGATAATGATAATAATTCTTAGGAGGCTTGGTGCTGCATTAAGAACACTCATCACTGAAAATGCATCACATGTACACGGCACTTTAGAATTTCCAGAAAAAATCCATGTCCATTAATTCATTCTGCCCTCAGCACAGGCAGAAAGGCTTTGAGGGCTCCAAGAGAGAAACTGAGGCCCAAAAGGTAGCGGTGTCTTGCCAAGGCTGCCCAGCAGTCAGTGGTAGACCCACGGGCAAAACCCAGTCCAGCGTGAAGCTCATGGCTTCGGACATTCTTAAAACAAAGGGATATAAACCCAAAAAGATGGAAAGCAGCGTCTCGAAGAGATATTTGTACACCTATGTTCATAGTAGCACTATTTACAACAGCCAAGAGGTGGAAGCAAAGCAAGTGTCCATCAGTGGCTGAGTGTCTAAAACGTGGTCTATACAGACAATGGAATGTTATCTGGCCATGAAAAGGAAGGAGATCCTGACACCTGCTACAACACGGTTGAACCTCGAGGACATTCAGTTCAGTGAAATAAGCCAGACACAAAAGGACAAATACTACATGATTCCACTTATACGAGGTCCCGAGAACAGTCAGATTCATAGGAACAGAAAGTCCAAGGGTGGTTGTCAGGGTCTAGGGAAGGGGGTTGGGGAGTCAGTGTTTAATGGGCACAGGGTTCCAGTCTGGGAACACGAGAAAATTCTGGCGATGGATGGTGGTGATGGTTGCACAAAATGTGAATGTAATCAACGTCACTAAAATGAACACTTAAAAATAGTTAAAATGGGGGCTTCCCTGGTGGCGCAGTCGTTGAGAGTCTGCCTGCCGATGTGGGGGACACAGGTTTGTGCCCCGGTCCGGGAGGATCCCACGTGCCGCGGAGCGGCTGGGCCCGTGAGCCGTGGCCGCTGAGCCTGTGCGTCCGGAGCCTGTGCTCCACAACAGGAGAGGCCACAACAGTGAGAGGCCCGCGTACCGCAAAAAAAAAAAAAAAAAAAAAGTTAAAATGGTAAATTTTATGTTATGCCTATTTCACCATGATAACAAAAGGGCGCCGTTGCCATGAGTCCCAAGCTGAGCTGGTGCCCCACCTGTCATCTTTCCTTGCCTGATCTTCTGCACCTTGTAGCGGATGGATGTCCCCACCATGAGGTAGACGTCATAAGCTGGGTTCAGAAGGATGTTCTCCAAAATCAGCAGCCTGACCTCCGCGGGGCGGACGTTCTTAGCATGAGGAAGAGAGAAGAGGCGAGGTGAGCCCGGAGCAGGGGTCCGTGTGAGCAAGAGAAAGCGTCTTTAGAACTTTTCAGTCTGTTCACGTGGGCACAGGGAGGTTAGGGTGAGAACACAAGGCAGCGCCTTTGGACACCCCAGAACCCCAGGGAAGCCCTGTGGTACAGCAGGCAGCCATTTAGAGGTCACTGCTAAAGTATACCGAGCCAGGGGTGATGGCTATGGATACAGAGGCCACTAGGGGCCCAGGGGCTCCACCCATAAAAGCCCCAAAGGCCCGTGCTGGGGGCCGTACTCCTGCATCCCCACAGGACCCTGACGAGTGGAGAGACTATTCTTGGCAGGACACCACCCCTAGGGCACTGCACAGACAGCAGAGCGACACACACCGGGCTTTCTGAGAAAGAGGCTTATCTGCCTGCGCAGAGGGGCCCACAGAGGGCTCTCAGGGACGGGGGCGAGGAGGGCACCGTCACAGCCCCTCTCCTTACTTGAGCGCGCCGGTTTCTTACAGAAAGGAGTATATACCCCCGCTCTGGTGCCCTGACTCTGGCAGCTGCTGCCAGAGAACGTGTCTCCATGCCCGTCTCTGGTGCCCAGCCATGGGCTCTGGGGTCCCGCAGGACCGGAACCGATGGAGAAAGAGTTCTTAATCAGCTACCAGCCCCAGGGCACAGCAGAGAAACCCGATCTTTCTGGAAAGAGGCCCATTAGCTAATCATCACGGCTGCACCTGAGGGGCGGCTTCTAATTAAACACACATCTAAGGGCTGACAGTAAACCCTTCCTGAGGCCTTGGGGGTTGGGGGGGGACATACCTTCATGCCCTCCCTCTGCCCCACTCCAGAGCACCGGCATCTCTAGGAGGGGGGCTCTTATACGTGTCTAGGACCCCAGCTCTTAACACCTGGTGCCCTGGGTTTTGCGGCTGCCGCCCAGGGGATACCCCTGGATCCCCTGGCCCTGGGGGCCCTTGGGCCCCACAGGACCATCAATCAGAGACAGTGCTTGGGCTACGACCCCCGACACTGCACACACAGCTGACTGACACCCCCCCGCAGTCATTAGGTGGAAGAGGCCTACCTGCTGGAAAGAGGCTTTGGCCTGGAGGGCAGGCTTCAGGGTTGTCACATGTAGGGTCTACAGAGGGGCTCTCGGGGAACGTAGGCTGGGGACATTATCTTTGTACCCCCATTGCCTCACTACAGCTCATGGCATCTCCCAGAACGGAGCCTGCACCCTTGTCTGGAGCCCCGATTCTTGTGACTGCCGCCCAGGAGACACCTCCAGATCCCCTGGCTCTGGGGGCCAGGGAGGCTCTGCTCACAACCCCAGAGGACTGTACATACGTGTGTCCTTTAAAAGCTGTTGTCTGGGGACTTCCCTGGTGGTCCAGTGGTAAAGAATCCGCCTTCCAATGCAGGGGACGCGGGTTCGATCCCTGGTCAGGGAACTAAGATCCCACATGCCGCAGGGCAACTAAGCCCGTGTGCCTCAACTAGAGAGCCTGTGTGCCCAAAGTACAGAGCCCACGTGCTCTGGAACCCACGTGCCACAACTAGAGAAGAGAAAACGCACATGCCACAATGAGAGAGAAGCCTGTGCGCTGCAACTAAAACCCGATGCGACCCCAAAATAAATAAATAAATAATAAGTTAAAATCTAAAAAAAAAAAATTAATTAGGAAAAAAAAAAGCTGTTGTCTGAAGGCTTGGCTTCTAACCAGTCTGGATCTGGATCTAGGTACTGACTGAGATCCTCCCCTTAGGGACAGAGAAAGACAAATAACATATGGTCTCACTTACACGTGGAATCTAAAAAACACAACAAAACACCCAAGCTCACAGACACAGAGAACAGATTAGTGGTTGGCAAAAAGGGGGTGGGCAAAATGGGTGAAGAGGGTCAAAAAGTACCAACTTCCAGTTATAAAATAAATAAGCCCTGGGATGTCCTATATAGCATGGGGACTATAGTTAACAATACTGTATTGCATATCTGAAAGTTGCTCACAGCATAGATCTTAAAAGTTGCTAGCACAAGAAAAATACACTCTGTAACTACATATAGTGACAAATGTTAACTAAACTTATTATGATCATTTTGCAATATACACAAATATCGAATCATGTTGTACACCTGAAACTACTATAATGTTGTATGTCAACTACACCTCAATAGAAAAAACCCAATAAGTTAAATAATATCTTTGATACATTAAAAAGAAAAAACAACCACACAGAGCACCCACCTTGGGCCGGGCTCTGAGGTGGGTGCTTTCCATAGGCAGGACAAGGCCGCCTTTGCAGCTCAGCGGGGGCCCGGTCCCGGCCCAGCCCTGTGCCCCCATGGGGCCCAGGACACAAGGAGACAAACTCCCCAAATACTAACTGCAATCCCAGGCACGTTGCAGGACTGCACCGGACGTGGCTGCCTCATGTTTCCAAAACCCTCCAGGATTCCCAAACTACGGCTAAACCGCTGAAGAGAGTGAATTCTCATCTGTCACTTTAGAAATTAATCAGCAGATGTACCACAAACTTCCTGCTTGGGCTCCAGGAACCAGGCAAACAAAGAGGAAGACCCCAGGTCTGCAGCTCAAAAGGAGGCCCAGGCAGGGCAGACCTGAGCCCACAAGAACCAGGGAGGAACCAGGCCTTGGTTAAACCCACTTCTCGCTGTCCTTTCTGCCCCTGCCCCACCTCCACTCTCAAAATGGGGCCTTGATGGAGAAGCAGGTGCTGGTGAGGCCAGACGACAGGGGGAGGGGGTAGTCGGAGTCCGAGCCCTCCACACGTGGGACCAGGCAACCAGTGTCAGGGCTCAAGGTGGGGCACAGGGTGAAATGGCTGGTGGACCCTGGGAGTTCCAAAGCCTCGGATGTGTCTCTACAGCAGGACAGGAGAGCTCACTGAAGATAAGCTAGTTGATGCCAACCCCACTGCTCCCGGACCTCCCTGGAAATTGAGGAGAAAAGATGCCTTGTGACTGTAGAGGTGGCGGCTCTGGTGCCCCGGCCACCTGTTCCTAAGCCGTGGCTCACACCAGATACGGTTCCCGGTAGGGCATCTCCTCTCTGCTACTAAATATGTGAGGGAACCAGTCGTCCAGATCTCGCCCCGGAGAGCAGGTGCCCCCCTGCACCCACCTTGTACACGGCCTCCTGGATGCGTGCCTTCAGCTTGGAGCTCCCCGTCTTCATCCCGGACACCAAGATTGTGTCTCCCTGCTTGGCCGCCTTCTCCATCTCTGAGATGTAGGAGGGAGGGATGTACGTGGACTCCAAAAAAGTCAGGATGCTGGAAAAGGAACGTGCGGTCAGACCTGATGCGTGGAACCCAGGAACCTCACACACTCACTCTCCGAAGCACCTCTGCAGGGTGCCAGACCCCGTGTAAGTGCTGCTGACCTAGTCGGTGCTGCCTAGAAACCTGTCCCTGAAATGTCCTACATCAGAACTGCCAACGTCCCTGTGAAACATGCAGATTCTCGGCCCCGGCCCGGCCCTTGGTCTGCACGAAGCCTGGGGATCTGCATTTTATAAAAATCCCAATGTGATTATGATGAAAGGCAGGCACTGAAATTTGAAGACCGCCCGCTTAGTTGAAATGTTTTGGTCTCATAGACATGAAAGGTGAGGCTCACGGAAGCTGAGAGCAGGCCCAGGACCACAGGCCCAGCCAGGGTCCTTCAGGGCTCCCCACGCGTCCCAGCCCCGCTCCTTGGCCAGCTCCTCCATCTGGGAAATGGTTCAACGACCACGCCCTCCAGTGTTAGGAATAGGGAATCACATCGAATCCTACCTTCCCTGGGGTTAGGCTGTGGGGAGAAGGGAGGGAGAATTCGGGATGGGGTGGAACCCTCAGAGCACAGGCTGGTAAGCAGGGCCAGCCTGAGTCTCTCCCGATTTACAGATAAGCCCCCCAGTTCCACCCGAATGAGAGCAGTCAGTCGGACACACTTTCATTCTCCCCAAGATCTGCCGGGCGCTATAGTATGCAGTGATTTATTTCCTGGCCCAGTTTTACGAGGTGTCACACACTGAATTTAATGAAAATCCAGGACACTCTGGTTCTAGCACCCCTTAGCACCTTGGACTTTGGTCAGCATTCGACTTACATACCGGGTGCTTGGAAGCTCCGGGAGCCGTCAGGGCAGGAAACAAGCCTGGTGGTGCGAAGCGGGGCAGGCAACCAGCGTCCCCTGAACATCTAGTATGTGCCGGGCCCAGAGAGGGGCTCTCACCCCCGTCAATGTGCTCGCCCACCCTGCCACCCTCCGAGGTGGGCACAGTGACACCTCCAACTGCTGCAGGAGGAAGATGGTGCTCAGGTGGTCAGTCCTTGATGACGGCCACAGGCAGGACATCACGAGGCCAGGACCAGAATGCAGGTCTCTTGGACCTAAAGCCCACATTCCTGGCTTACGGAGACCCCAGAAATTCCAGTGCTCAACCAGAGACAGAGGCTGACAGCCCAGCACCCAAAGAGCTCTGACCCAAGAGGGCAACCTGGCTTGCACAGTGTCAGGGCATGAGGGTGCCCGCCGTGGAAATGGCCGTGAGCAGAGCCTGGATGTGTCCTGGAACCCTGAGCTGGACTTCTGAAGGTGTAAACAAAAGGCCAGACTTGTGACTCCCCACAAAATACTTATCAATTGCAAGGGAGTAAGAAAGTGACATCAGAGCAGGGCACCTGGCAGACCCCACCCTACCCAAGTGATGACAGCGAACAAAATCACTGATGGACCAACAAAATCACGACACGACACAAGGACAATACGGCATCTCGCCTCTGTGACGTTCCTGCAAAGGTGCAGAACTCTGGGTCTGATCAGGAGGAGCGTCAGGTAAACCCGAAATGGGGGAGGCTCTGTAAGATAACTGGACTACAGTCTTCATGAGTGCAACGTCCCAAAAGTCGAAGAAGGACTGAGAAACCCTACCACGCTGACGGAGACTAGGAGAGACAGGACAACACGCGGCAGGTGACCCTGGGGGGCATGTTCTGCTACAAAGGATACAACTGGGATAAACTGGCAAAACTTGAACACGGTCTTGTGACTGCGGGCATCAGTGTTAATTCCCTAATTGTGATGACCGTCTTGTGGATGTGCAGGAAAACGTCCTCAGAGGTAGTAAATGCACATTAAAATAACTGGGGGTCACGGGCCCCAGGGTGGCAGCTTGCTCTCAGATGGTTCGGGGAATCCACTCTCTGTACTACACTTGCAACTTTTCCGTAGGCTAAAATGTGCTGCAAAATTTTTTAAAAAATAAGTCTTCCTCCCCCGAAAGGGACTATACTCTTTAACATTTTTATAATACAGCATGAGGCAATGCAGCATAGCAGGGGATATTAGCCCAGACCTTGGGTCTGCACCAGCACTGGCCAGCAGAACCTTCTGTGATGGAAACGCTCCACGTCTGCCCTGTCCAGTGTATGGTAACACCAGCCACACAGCTAACGAGCCCTTGACATGTGGCCAGTGCATCAAGGATCTGAATTTTCCACTGTACCTAGTTTAAATTTAAACAGCCAGGATAGGGTTCATGGCCACCACACTGCACTGTGAGAATCTATACACATCTGAGTTCAAGCTCTAGCTCCGCCCCTTAGCAACCTAAGGCACGTGGACAGTGGTACGGAAGCCACATGGCTGTTGGGAGGACTGGCTGAGTCAAGATGGGTAACGAGTCCGTCTCACAAGGAGTCTGCCTGCAGGCCCACCTCCACCCCCGTGCTGGGGAAGGCAGCCTCCTGCGCCTGGAAGAGGTCTTTGCAGGAAGGTCACCCCAGCCGGAACTGTCTCCCTGTTAGCTCACCCCCAGTGGGGCCGCACCCCACAGCTGGACAGCCCAGCTGCCTCGACGATGTCGCACAGAACACACCCCCGTGGGCTGCCCAAGCAGCAAGGTTCCTGCACAACCGTGTGAGCCGACGGGGATGATGATGATGGAAGCCCCCAGCCCACACGGAGCCGGGCGACAACCCCCTTCCCGCCTCCCCTCCAAGGCAGGCGCCTCTTACCGGAGCGCGTTGTGGGTGTCTGAGTACCCGTCGGCCTCTGTGTCCTTCACGATCATCCAGTCAAAGACCAGCCCGGCCAGGGTGCTGAACGTGTTTCCTGTAGGAGCAGGAGCAGAGGGGCGCACCCGAGTTACCCCCCCGGGGCCAGGGGCAGGGGAGGTGCACCAGCCCCTGCAGAGCAGGCGGCACTGCCTGCAGCCTCCAGCCTCCATTCAGCAGGGAGGGAGGGAGGGGAAACGAGGCTGAAAGGATCAGGGTCACGTGACCGTGAGGGCTGAGCCGCGTGAGTGAGCCCTGGCCTCTCGGGGGGAGCCGTGTCCTTCCCGCTGTACCTCCTGCCTATGCGCACCCATCACCCCTCACGTGGCTAAGTGCTTTACAGTTTAGATGGTGGCTCCTGAGACTGTCACTCACTCCCCCCTCACCACCTCCCTGTGCTGGGAAAGGAACCCAGGCCGTCTGGTTTCATGTGCCCATCCTTGCCCCTCGGCCGAGATGCTGAGACCCCAAGTCCCGGGTGGAGGAGGTGGACGCTCGCACAGCCGGCCTCCGCGTGCCTTGGACCAGACGCCAGAACACATGGAGCCTGGCCCGTGACTGGGCGACCGTTCCCAGAGGAGCAGGACTCAGGGTGGGTCTGAAACCCTCCGTAAACACCTTCTCAGGGTAACTGCAACACCTGGTTCTATGCAGACACCCGGGAACAGGGCGGGAGATGAAAACGGGGGGCTCAAAGGCCTGATCTGCTGGGAACTATGGTTTGTTTTTTCCCCAAGTGATGTTGATTACATTTTTTTTTTTCTTTTTTTTTTTTTTGCGGTATGCGGGCCTCTCACTGTTGTGGCCTCTCCCGTTGCGGAGCACAGGCTCCGGACGCGCAGGCCCAGCAGCCATGGCTCACGGGCCCAGCCGCTCCGCGGCATATGGGATCCTCCCAGACCGGGGCACGAACCCGTATCCCCTGCATCGGCAGGCGGACTCTCAACCACTGCGCCACCAGGGAGGCCCCCTTGATTACATTTTTTAATTGGCTCTCATCATTTCAAATTAAGAAATGCAGTATACTATATACCCAACTTCCAAGTTCAAAAGTCTGAAGACCCCGCTGCCTGGGCCCTGCTCCCTCTGGTGATGAGAGGCTGGCTCAGCCTCTCCAGCTGGTTTGCCCCACTCCCCGCCACACCCTATCGCCCACACCCACTCCACCTCCATCATCTACATTCCTGCCTGGCCAGCCCCCAATACAGAGCATCTGGGGCCTAGGAAAGCTCTTCCTTCACTGCAAAGCGCAGAGCATTTAGAGTCAGGCCCCACCCCACCTCTGAGGTCTCAGGGCTGTTGAGAAGATCGAAAGGAGAAAGTGCCCCCAGCGAGGTGCCTGGGGGGTGCCTGCCAGCTCAGGGGCAAGTACGGTTCACCACGGCCTCCTGAGGACGCGGAGACCGAGGCTGGGGGAGGCCTCCTTGGGTCTCTTAACCTGGAAAATGGAGAAGGAAACCCTGTGTTCATCCATTTCAGTGGTTACGCTTGGAGCTCTGTTTTTCAGACTCAGAATCCCCGCATCTCTGTCATCTTCGGATGTGAGGGGAGGGATGAATGTGGCATCATTCCTGGAGCAGAAAGCATCCTTGGGCTTCCAGAAGTTTCACCCACATGGGCAGGTGCGCATGCAGGACCAGCTGCCTAATTTGCAGGGCTCTATGCCAATGAAAACTTGGGGCTCCTCATTCCAAAGGCAGGGAAAGCACCAGAAGGAGGCAGGTCAGACTTGGGAGAGTTGGAAGGAGACAGAGAAAGCCCCAGGCATGGGGCTGGCCGAGGGGGTGCTCCCTTGGGCGGGTAGGGACACTCTAGGGTGAGTACAGACCCTTAGAGGTACCCAGAGGCCCTGCCCTGCAATTTGGGGTACACATGGATGTGGCAGTTACAGGGGTCCCCTCCTGCCAGCCACTGGACCAACACACTGTGTCCTAGCTGAGCAGGCTCTGTGGAAACTGAGTCAGGCATCTCTCCTTCCCGCCCTGCTGATGCCCACGCTAAGCCTCTGTAGCCTGTGCATGGATATGCTAGGAAACCAGACGAGGGTGGGTGAGAGGCTCACTCCGGCCAAAATGCAGCCTCTAGAATGGACGTGCCCTGGGACAGGGATGGCCTCTGCCACGCTCCACCCCGACATACCCTGGAGACACGCGCCTATCCCAGGCCCCCGCTGGGGATGGAAGGTGGCCGTAGTCACAGGACAAGGCTGGGGAGGGAGAGGACAGGCAGGACCCAGGACACCAGGGGACAGGGCACAGGTGGCCAGGAACCCAGCCCAGGAGGCACGGAGGTGGCAGGGAAGCAGGATCTCAAATCACTGAGGCTCCAAGTCCCATCAGACCCCACTCACAAAACACGAGTACAAAAATAAATTTATTAAAATTTCAAGACGGCAACAGTGGAGCATTAAACCAAGCCTGGGGACCTTCGTAGCACGAGACCCTGTGTGAAGCTGGCCCTGACGTCTGGGTGACAAAATAAAACCACAGGAGATGGCATGTGACCTGACTACAACTTCCCAGAGTAGACAGTGAGCAAGGGCACCTTCCAGCAAAACAGGCTCCAAGACCCACACCTTCAGCAGGAATTTGCAGGCTTGGAGGTAGGGGCGGTTCAAGAAGCTTCTGCCTAGAGTTTTGCCTTGTCTGTTTGAAAAGCAGCTATTATGTACTCCTGAAACTAACACAACATTGTTAATCAACTATATTCCAATGTAAAATAAAAAAGTTTTTTAAAGCAGCTATTAGACCGACTGTGTGCCAAGTGCTCATATTAACAAGGAAATCCCAGGGCCCAGTCTCCGGAGGCTGCACCCCCTGTCCTGGTCCCAGGAGGGCAGCCGGAAAACACTAAGCAATTCAACTTAACAAACATTTGCTGGATGCCCGCTGGGCCCAAAGTCCAGTGTCAAACAAAGAATGAAGTGATCTAAATTCTGCCCAAGTGCGAAGCCTGACAACGAGTAAAAAGTGCCCCGTGCCCCAAGGCTGGGCCTGCGAATCACTGAGGGATTTCAAGGAGGGACAAACTCCACCTTGGGAGAGCCCTGGAGGAGAAAATATTAGAGGGGATGCCCAGAGGGCCTGGGCTTCGGAAAGCAGAGATCCTGAAGTGGGAGTGGAAGGTGCTCTGAGTGGGAGGGGAGGCGGGACATTTGGGGGACCGGAGCCGCCCAGCACTGCCCAGACACCAGGTACATGCGGGCTGGGAGAGAACTCTGAAAACATTAACTCGAGGCAGGAACCCTGCAGATGGCCTCAGGCCAATAAAGTAGACCCCAGCCCCTGGTGCAGACCACGGTGCCCAGGAAACACGCAGCAGTTGGAGACAGGCAGCGTGGCCTAGTGGCCAAGAGTTCCAGCCCCTGCTCTGCCGCCCATGAGCTGCATGACCCTGGGTGAGTCACTGAAGCTCTCTAGGCCGCAGCTTTCTTGTCTGTACAATGGGCTAATGTATAATTACCATCCACCCTCGTGGGGTAAGAGGCTACACTTAGGGCTGGGCTCCTAACAATGTCTGCTGAGCCACAAGCAGGGTAAAAACCAAACAGGCACCGACCTAGATAACGTTCATCCCTTCTGAGACCGTGGGGCCCTCCGAGGTTATGAAGGTCAAGTTCATCCTTACAAAGGAGACTGACCAGGAGGGAGGATACAGGCTCAGGACGAAGGATGAGGGGATTTCTAAGGAACTAGTCCAAGTGCTTCTGGGTGGGGACACCCTCCTAGTGAACAGGGAGGCAGGGAGTGAACCACCTGGTGCCACAAAGGTGGGCCTTGATCTGGGCTCTTCCTGAAAGGCCAGTGTATGCAGGCCTGGGTGAGCCAGGGTTCCCCCCGGAAGTGGCCACATGCACCACCAAAACCTTAGGAGTGGGAGGACTGTGAAACGTGATCCCCCAGGGCCACGGGGCACCTGTCCCACACAGGAAGGCCGGGCAGCCACCTTCCATTCTTGACACATCCACCAGCTGCCCAAGGGGAAAAACCAAAGTGACTTAAAAGCGAATAAACTATTAAAAAAAAAAAAAAAAGATGGAGAATAACAAGTGTTGGTGAGGATTTGGAGAAACTGGAACACTCATGCATTGCTGGTGGGGATGTGAAACGGCACAGCCACTGTGGAAACACTCTCTGGCTGTTCCTCAGGAGGTACATATAGAGTTGCCCTTTGACACAGCAATTCCACTCCTGGGTGTAGACCCAGGGGAAATGAAAGCCTATGTCCACACAAAGACTCGAACCCATGTTCACAGCAGCACTACTCACAACAGCCCAAAGGTGTCAGCAACCCAACTGTCCATCAACTGGCGGATGGATAAACAAATGTGGTCCATCCATACAATGGAACATCACTCAGCCGTGAAAAGGAATGAAGCGCCGCCACGGGCTACAACATGGGTGAACCCTGACAATATGCTCAGCGAAAGATGGCAGACACCAAAGACCACATACTGTATGATTCATTCATATGAAATGTCCAGAATAGGCAAATCTGTACACACAGAGAGTAGATGAGTGGCTGCCAGGGGCCGGAAAGAGGAAAGCACGAGAACTGACTGCTAATGGGTGTGGGGTTCCATTGTGTAGTGATGAAAATGTTCTGAAATTAGACAGTGGTGACGGCTGTACAACTTTGTGACTACACTTTTAAAATAAACCACTGAACTGTACACTGTAGATGGGTAAATTTCATGGTATATAAATCTTGATAAAAATAAACAAAACTTGGGTCGTGGGGAGGGATAGATTGGGAGTTTGGGATTTGTGTGGATATTTGGGATTTGGGATAGTGTGACATGTACACACTACTATATATAAAATAGATAATCAATAAGGACCTACTGTATAGCACAGGGAATTCTGCTCAATACTCTCTAATAACCTATATGGGGCAAGAATTTGAAAAAGAATACATACATGTATAACGGAACCACTTTGCTGTGCACCTGAACCTAACACAGCGATGTAAATCAACTATCCTCCAATATAAAATAAAAATTTTTTTAATAAACAAAGCTTTCTTTTTTAAGTGACAAGACAGGAAATAGACCAGAGAGGTTAAGAGCAGGGGTTGCCACACTACGGCCCTTGGGCCAGATCTAGCGCCCACCAGTGTTTGTGAATAAAATTTTATTAGAACAGCTACGCCCATTCATTCCACAGTCTGTGACTGTTTTAGAGCCACGCTGACACGCCTGAGTAGTTGCTGCAGAGACGGTCTGGCCGGCAAAGCCTAAAACAATTCCTAACCAGCCCGTCACGGAAAACACGTGCTGACTCCTGGCTGAGAGTGAACTCGGGACCCAACCAGGCCGGAGCTCAGATTCTGGCTCTGCTGCGTACGAAGGACTAGCATGTGTGTGTGCCTGGTCTGTGTGTGTCTGTGTGTGCACGTGTGTTCTCTCTCAGTCTCCACTCCTGGAAGTGAAACCAGTCAGGACAGGTGAGGCGCCCAAAGACGCCTGGCTCCAGTGAGCGGCATAGGACCCCCGCCACCACGTCGGGCAGGTGAGCTCCCGTCAGCTCCCTGCACAAACCCCTCCTCGGTGCCCTCTGCCTCAAGACCAGGCGCAAATCCCACACCTGACACAAGGCCCCTTTATATCCTGTGTCCCTTGGCCTCTCCAATTTCAGTCTCAAGGATGAAACGGGGTCCCCGCCTGGCAGACCCCACATCCCTCGAGGCTCAGTCAAACATCCTGCCTTCTAAGAAACTGTTCTGACCCCTGACCTCCACGCCCCACCTCCAAGCCCCCTGGAGTTGCTCCCCCACCCAGTGGTCCCTTCACACTTTGCACCCAACGTGATTACAAACCTCAGCTGCCAGGATGCATGTGGGGCCTGATCTACATGTGGACCCCCTGGCCTGAGATGCTAGGGGCAGAGGCCCAGTGCGCCCGCCCCACCACAGCAGTACCCCAGGACCTGGCAGACCCGGAAGGCAGAACACACTCCATGGCCACCCAGCGCACTGAGCACCCACCACACACCAGGCGGGGCTGACCCTTCACACTCACTCACCAGGTCCTCGTGACCAGGTAAGCATCATTATGTCAGTTTCACCAATCAGAGGGGGGTTCAGAGAAGCTGGGCAGCTTATCCGATGAATGAATACAGAGCGGAAGGAAGGCTCGGACAGATGCTTCGGAACACTGATTCTGCCCCCAAGGGACATTTGGCGATGGCTGGAGAGATTTTTGGTTGTCACAACTCAGTAGGTGCTACTGGCATCTAGTGCATAGAGGCCAGGGATGCTGCCAGACACCCTGAAATGTACTGGACAGTCCCCACCACAAAGAATTATCTACCCCAAATGTCAATCCTGCCTAGACTGAGAAACCCTGATCTATAACAATGTTTTTAAAAAGCCGGGGCAGGGGGGGCTAGAGTGGTCAGGGGAGATTTCAAAGACAAGGTGAGTCCTGGCCTGGACTTGAAGTTTTAGAAGATCTTTCGTCTGGAAGATGCCTTTTGCCTGACCTACTTTCTTCAACAAGAACCTTAACCTACAAATTTTCCCTTCGCTCCTTGACCAAGAGGTCAGGCTACAGCCAACACAGTCTGCCAACCAGCAGAACAGACCTTCTACAAAGAATCCCAGCCCAGAACAAGCCAATGTTCTGCTACGAAGTGAAGGATGGTACGTGGGGCCGGCAGCATAGACGTGCTCTCTTCCACACCCACTAGCACACGCACGCGCATGCGTAGGCTGCAGTCTGGATCAGGAAGCCGGCCCCAGACCCCACAGCCTCTGCTGTTCACAGCAGTGACCCCGTGAGCCCCTCCCAGCTGTACACAGGCACGGAGCTGGCCTCCAGGCCCTGTGGAGAAGTGGCCGAGGCCTCGCTGCCACCGTGGGCCTGGCGTCCACTTTGAGATGGTCCTGACCTCTTCCACGTTGCCCCCCTGGCCGGAGCAGCCCGCCTTGGGGGAGAGCAGGCCACACACAAGGAGAGAAAGAAACAGAGCCCGCCAGGCCAGTGGCCTCACCTTCCGAGTCCAGGGCCTGGATCTTAAGCTCCAGCGGGGAGTCCTCCAGGTAGAGCTCACGGGTGGTGGAGACGATCTGAATGCCATGGATGAGGTCCACGATGGCGTCGCAGCGCAGGACCTGGCCGGTGGCTGCAGGGGCGGGAACACAGGGTCAGCCGGAGGGCAGCCACCCCACCTCCAGCGCCTCATAGGTTGGGTGGTCTTATTCTTTGGCAAACACAAGGAAAACCAACAATACCCCCAAAAAAACAGGGCTGGAAGAACCGAGTCAACCCTCAGGAGACCCACGAGGCCCGAGAGTCAGCATGGACATCCAGGAAGTAAGGGCCTTCCAGACATTTTCATTGCCCATCTTGTACTTTTCCACCGCGAGCGCCAGCGTTTAAAGCTGTGTGCAAAACACTTCCTAGAATTCCTAGTTTTGTTCAGAGTGTAACCACTGAGCTGAACGACAAGGGTTCTGGTATGATAAGTTAGCATCCAAAAGGACGATGCTGTTCTGAATGCCTGTCCCTACTCTGAGATTAGCAATTACACCCGGAATTTGTGCGTTTGTGTGTGTCTGTGTTTACACTGCAGTTTTTGCATAAGACTATCAACTACACTATAGTATAAAAAAAGAGCGTGCACATCTGCATGGATTTTTTACTTGCTCCATCAATAAGACACATAAATGGCATTACCTGGAGAATCCTCTAACGTGAAAAATAACAGCTTGTGACACAAAATCATTCTGACCATTCTCCGGGCACCATATAACTACTTGTACACCCTTAACTTTGTGAGAAAGCCATTCAGCCCCATTTATCAAAAACCTTAAAAATATTCATAGGCTGTGACCCAGCAAAGCTGGGAATCTATCCTTGGCAGGAAATAACCTGAAAGAACCCAAAATTGTTCCCTGAATGAAACTATTTATTTTCCTATATAACACTGAAACAAACATCTGAAAACAATCTGAATGCCTCATATAAGGGAATGCTTATAGCACAACCTCTGGTTAAAAATATTATTTGGCCATTAAAAACAGTTCTATAATAAAGTGGGAAACTTTTCATACCATGTTAGGTGGGGGAAAAGCATGACAGAAAATTCATTGTTTTCTAAGCATCTTATGACCATAATGTGGCAAATTAAATATGGGGAAGTGAAACATTGCACAACTTTCTTCATTTTGAGTCAACGCCCATTAAGAGTTATTTTGGTAACAACTAATAACTTAGAAATGAAAGCCAGCCTCCACGGGAGGGAAGGCAGGACAAGGTGCTGGCAGGAGGTACCAGGGTTCATGCTGCTTGTTCAGTGTCCCCCCAGCTCCACGGGCGTCCTCAGACCCAACAAGAGAAGGGAAAGCGTGGCCATGGGCTCTTCAGTCCCTGTGGCCCAAGGTCTCAGCAGGGTGTTTCCAGCCCGAGCCCCCATCCCCACCGGGGGCCACGCGGGGCACTGCAGGGCCTTACTGATGTCCTCCGCGAAGATGATGCTCGTCAGGCGGGCGGGCTGGGACAGACGGGCCTGCACCACTGCCTTCCGGGAGCACTGCTGCTCGTCCAGGCCCAGCGGCTCAATGCTGGCCACCTCCGGCCGGGTCGATGACCTGGGGCAAGAAGAAGAGAAGTCACCCTCGGGAGCCACTGGAGAGGCAAGGCTGGGACCAGAAGCCAGAGCCGCAGCCACCCCCCAATCTGTCCCAGACTCGCAGGATAAAGGGGCCAGGCTCCACCAGCTTCAAACCCAGAGGAGACAGGCAGCCGAGGCCCCTCTAGTAGGAGGAGGACATCCTGAGGGCATGGACCTCCCCTCCCACCTCACCCCCACCCCAGCCCTGAACATATCACACAGGCAGAGAGTCACTGCTCGGGACAATGGAAAATACCTCCATGGTCAACAGTCACCTGACAGGACTATTCCAAGGAACTGGAAATAACTATTGGCGGGAAAAGTGCCTACGGTCCCTGGGGAGGAGGAGAGGCCAGGTACCTGCTGACCTCTAGGCAGGACCTGGCACACGGCAGCCTCCCAGACGGTCACCTCCATCCCCAACAGGCCCTACAAACCCAGAGCTCACCGACGGGAACCTTGGCAACAGGCACAAGGCCCAGCGCACGGGGCCGAGGTTACAGGGAAGGTGGGTGGAAGGGCAGGTAAACACCTTCGCCCCGGAGGGAGGATGGGTCATTCTTCACAGAAACAATGGTTCATCACCCTGCACCCCGAGCCAGGCAGAGAGCGCCGGACATGAGAGGGGACGACAGGAAGAGGCAGGTCCCGTCTGGCAAACGCAGAGACACCCAGACTGTTATTAAAATACAGAAATGTGCTGGGGGAGTGTGGTGGTTAATTTTACGTGTCAACCTGGCCAGGCCGTGAGGTGCCCAGCTACTTGGTCAGACATTATTCTGGGTGTGTCTGAAGGTGTTTTGGGATGAGATTAACATTTAAACCAGTAGACTGGGTAAAGGAGATTGCCTTCCCCAGTGTCGGTGGGCCTCACCCAATCAGTTGAGGCCTGAATAGAACGAAAAGGCGGACCCATCTGCAAATGAGAGGGAGTTCCTCCTGCCTGACAGCCTACAGAGGTGTGTATACACACACACACATACACACATATTGTTTCTCTGGAGAACCCTGACCAATACGGGGAGGGCAAAGAAGATAACGAAAGAAACTATCTACCACGTGTTAAGCCCAGAGCTAAATACTTCTGTCCATCAGATTACTTAATCCTCCAGTAGGCCTATATGGGAAAACCAAACCGAGGCTCAGAGAGGTTGAGTAATTCCCCAAAGCCACACAGCTGTACGTGGCAGGGCCAGTGATCACAGCCAGGTCTGTGTGACTCCAGATCAGACAATCCTCCCACTACCGGAGTGCTTTCCCCAGGGTACGGAGCACACAACACCAGACAGCAGTGAGGCACCGATGATGTATCTTTACATTGACTCTTTAGGTCATTTAATTACTACACATTCATTTTTAATTGTTTCAGGAAAAACAAATGTATCAAACTTACGAGCTCCTAAATGTTAATACTGAAGAGGATGTCCGATGTTCAAAAAAGGAGTCATTTTGAAGAAAATAGTAAGTTTTTGTGTACGTGGTACACTGAAAAGGCAGCAGTCTGACAGTGTCATGAAGCGGCTGCGTTTGGGAAGGAAACACAGCATCCCCAGGACAGCTGTGAGGCGCGGGGTCTGTCCATCAGCTGCCATTTTCCAGTGTTTCTATAAAACAAGGACAGAGCAGCCCCTCGCACTGAGAGCTGGAGCTCTCAGGACCAGCCTGTCCACACACTGGTTGGGGAGGACCCACATGAGGAACGGAGGGAAGGGGGTAGAAAGCACGTGGGCCGCATCAGCTGCCTCAGCCTAACCCTCGCGGGCTCTGGGCTCATGGCCCAGGCGGCAGGACGGCTCCAGGGAGCAGGGCTCAGAGAAGGCGGGGTCTGCACAGAGCTGACGGCTGAGAGGCCCACCCAGAAACCAGCTCCGAAGGCCGAGTCACTTGGACACAGCATCACGTTCTGCCAAGGAAGCAGGTCCAGGCTCAATGGCTTTTCTGCCGAAACAGCCTTCCTCTGTCTCCAGTTTAAACGAACGGCCGCTGCTCAGAAAGGATGAAAGCTGCTCCAGCTCGCCCACCTGGTCATTCTGTGCATCTCAGCTGGTGGTTAGCACGCCTGCCCACCCTCCCCACTCATGCACTCGCCTTGAGACCCACGGGAGGAGCTTCAGGGGCCTCCCCGGGCCCCTGGCGCAGGCAGTGAGGGTGACATGGCCTCACCCTCTGCTGAGACGGTTAAGGCCCAGGGCAGCAGGTTGCTGCCACCCGCCAGCTGTGTGACATGTGACACTGAGCAAACAATTCCACCTCAGTTCTCTGTGCCTCTGTTTCCTCAGCTGTCCAGGGCAATAAGAGTGGTACCTGCTGCAAAGGGTTGGGGCGGATTAGATAGGATGACGGATGTAAAGCTCTGACTGCAGGGCGTCACACATAGTCAGCGAGATTCTGACCACAGAACTTTGCTTTTTAAAAAAGTAAGAAAACATGGGCCCTTCTAGACTGTGATCATTCACATGTGACCTGTCCATCCCCTTCCCTGAATGAAGCCTGACCCTGATCCCTGCTGGTGGGGCCCCAACCCCAACCGCAGACATCCTCAGAGCCACAGGCAAAGATTCAGGCCCAAAGCAGGGTCCACCACTGGCAAGAGCCTGAAGCCTCTGACTTCAAGCCTAACCTCCGCTCCGAAGTTCTCCCTCCCCCAGCTTCCCCCCCAACCCTCCACTGCTGCTGAGCCCTCCACTCCTCGTGTCCCTCCCACCGCTCTTGTGCGGCCCGGCCTTGAGGGCTCATGGGAAATGGTACCTCTTCCACGGACCCATCCCTGATCCTCCTCAACCTCCACTCAGCTCCCACAGCTTGGGGTCCCTAAGGCACCCATTCATTCATTCATTCATTCATTGAATCCATATTCACTGGGTGATGTGCAATATTCCAGGTACCATTCTAGGTGCTGGGGACACAACGAAGTACAAAATACACATTAATTCCCACCTTCACGGAGTTTACGTTTTAGTGGGAGGAGAACAAGAATAGACAAAATGACTGAGTGAACGTGGGATCTCAGACAACAGTGCTACGGACAAATAGAAGGCAGGGGAGGGAAAGGCTGCAGTTTCCAACTGGGTGGTGAAGGGAGCCTCCCTCAGAGGGGACACGTGAAGAGGAGGGGCAGACACAGGATCCCTGAATACCTGGGAGAAGGGCTTTCGGGCAAAAGCATCGGCACAGGCAAAGGCCCCGAGACCACGGCTGGCATGATCCTTCTCCCTGTCCGACCCCTCGGAGACTGAGTGTGAGGACAGCGCCCGTGGCGGGCTCATTTCTTGCCCTCAGTGCACCCAGCATAAGACTCTGGTGCAAGTTTTTGTAGATGCCCCTTATCAGGTTACGGATTCTCTTCTACGCCAAACTTGCTGCAAATTTCTATCATGAATGACTGCTGAATGCTCTGCACCTATTGAGACCATTATATGGCTTTTCTTCTTCATTTTGTTGATAGAAGAATTAATTATTCATTGTTGATCAAGCAATTACATTGATTGGTTCACGTTAAACCAACATTGCATTCCTGAGATCCACCCCAGTTGGTCATAATACAATACGCTTTTTATATTTTTCTGGATTTGATGTGCTGCTATTTTGTTCAGGAATTTTGTACTCTGCGTCTGTGAATTTCTTTTTCTTATAACGTTTGAGCCTGGTTTGCAATCAGTGTGATGTTGGCCTCATAAAAAGGAGCTAGGAAATGATTGTTCTTCCTGCCTTTCCTGAAAGAGTTTATGAAGGATTTGTACTATTTCCTCCTTAAACATTTCCTAGAATTTACAAGTGAGGCCACCTGGGTTTGGAGTTTTCTTTTCTTTCTTTTTTTTTTTTTTTTTTGCGGTACGCAGGCCTCTCACTGTTGTGGCCTCTCCCGTTGCAGAGCACAGGCTCCGGACGCGCAGGCTCAGCAAACACGGCTCACGGGCCCAGCCGCTCCACGGCATGTGGGATCCTCTCGGACCGGGGCACGAACCCGCGTCCCCTGCATCAGCCACTGCGCCACCAGGGAAGCCCTGGAGTTTTCTTTATGAGAAGGTCTGTAATTATAAACTTAATTTTACCAAATGTCCTAAGTGGACCGAGAGGCACCAAGGGCTCTATGCCTGAGAACCCTTCCCCAACTCCTGCACAGGAGGTGGGGAGCCTGCGGTTCAGTGTTGGTGGACATGTTGCTTCCTCTCCCCTCGAATTGCTCACCCACATCCCAGCGAGACCCCTTCCCAGATCACAGCAGCTCCCAACAAGGGCCCCAGGTGAGCAAACCCAGGGTATATATACTGCCCCCCACCACACGCGCGCGCGCATGCACGCGCACACACGCACACACACACACACACACACACACAGCTGGGCAAACAGGAAGCAAGGCAAACGTGCACACATGGGTGTCATTCCTGCAGGGGACCCGTGTTGGGTTCTGGCTGCCCAGACTCCATTCCCCCTCCTCAGTAAGAGCACCCAGCTTTTCTGGGGGTGCTGCTCTCCTCTACCCTCAGACCATGAGGCTCCAGGGCACCCATGCTCCTTGGACCCTGGGAGGCAGGTGGCTGGGGCCTGGCCGATCGGCTGTGCATCCCCCTGGATGGAGGTGTTCAGACCCAGCGTGCAAGGCTTGACAAGGGCTGCAGGGCTGGACCCATCCTCTTGCTACCCCAGGGGGCACCCAGCTGAGGCCCGAGACCAGGCCCTGCTGACATCACTGAGCCCTGTGTGCAGCCTGAAACAAACTCTGCCAAAACAACGTCCCTGCTTTATTTAAACTATTTTGGTTTGAGTTTCCTGTCACATGCAGGAAAGTCAGGAGAGTTGAGACAAATGAAATCCCCTGACTGATTTCTTCAAGGCGACTTGCCTTATTACATTCAAACTACTGGTACTATATTTTTTAAAAAAGAAAACAAATTGTCATTTATTATGTGCTTACTATGTGTCAGGCTCGGAATAAAACATATCACAAATGTTTTATTTGCCTCCCAATAGTCCTTCTGAAACCCCCCATTTGATACACAAGGAAACCTCTGCATGGATGTGGAGTAACCTGCCCAGGGTTACATTCCCGGAAAACACCTCAGTCCGGCCTGGCTCTAGACCCCTGGTCCAGACACAACCTTCCCCCTTGTGGTGAATGCACCCAGATTGTTCAAAACAGAGCTAATGGCCTCCACCTACCTGGGGCTGCCCATGGGAGGGCCCAGGCTGCCAGACGTCAGTGAAAAATGGCTCAATCACCCCCTACCCCACATGCATCCTAAATACTGCTTCTTAATGTGTCATCAACTTCCCTAAAATGCTACTGAACCTGGGTAAAACAGCCATTGATGAGAAGGTCTGGCACACTTCCTGTGTATCCCAGGACTGAGCTGAGTCTGTGACCTGGTTTTGAATGTGGTTCTGCCTGTGAGTGGGGAAAAACATGCCAAGTATGCAAAGGAATTAGCAGAAAAACTGGTTCTGCTATTTGGTTCCCTCTGCCACCCTCACCTGCAACATTCAAAGTCCCTGCCTCTGGACTTGGGTCTCTGGCCACCCACCGGGGCAGCTGCCTGGACACCTGCACATTCCGCCCTTCCCGGCCCCCCATCCAGTTACATCCAAGTAACCTTCGTATCTTTTTCTTATTTTCTTTTATTTGTTTTTTTTTATTTTTTTAAGATTTTTTTTTTATGTGGACCTTTTTAAAGTCTTCATTGAATCTGTTACAATACTGCTTCTGTTTTATGTTTGGGTTTTTTGGCTGCGAGGCATGTGGGGTCCTAGCCCCCCGACCAGGGATCAAACCCGCACCCCCTGCATTGGAAGGGTGAAGTCTTAACCACTGGACCACCAGGGAAGTCCCTTACATTTTTCTTTTAAATTGATTCTTCCTTATTGAAAACGTACTTATTTATTTATTTATTGGCCGTGGCCCGCGGCATGTGGGATCTTGGTTCCCGGGATTGAACCCGCGCCCCCTGCAGTGGAAGTGCCCCATCTTAACCACTGAACCGCCAGGGAAGTCCTGAAACAATACTTTAAAAGGAAACTTCATATCACTAGTATAAATAGAAAGCCTACACCATTTGCCATCCATCTGAGGTAAACATAAAAACAAACAAGAATCGAAACAATGTTACTGCATTTGGGGGTGGGGTGGGGGACACTGTCACCCCCAAAAAAGAAACAGGCAGATATTACAGGGTATTAGGAAAAGCAGAAGGTGGTTGTAGGGGCCGGGGGATGGGGAGGGGTTAGCATTTAATGGGGACAGAGTTTCAGTTTGGGAAGCTGAAAAAGTTCTGGAGATGATGGTGGTGATGGTTATATAACAGTGTGAATGTCTTGATGCCACTGAACTGGACACTTAAAAGTGGTTCATTTTACGATATGTATATTTTACCAAATTTCTTTTAAAAAGAAAAAATGGAAACAACATGTTGGCGCCAGAAATGAATTTTTTATCTTGAGGGTGTCTAATGGGACGGGGGCACCCGAGGACAGGGAGGGTCAGGCCAGAAGGCCACGGTGGAAAAAGGAGCAGTGACGGTTGTGCCACGAAGCAGTGAGTGGGAGCAGGGGAAGACACAGCCCTCCCTCCACCCACCTGCAGGTCCACCCTTCCCTGCCCCCCATGACAGAGGCAGCGCCTGCAGGGCCTGCAGGGCGGAAGCCACCTCAGGGGGCCGAGCAGGCTTGAGTGGGGGGTGGGGGGGACCCGCAAGGGAAGCGGGAGGAAAACCGCCCACGGAAGCAGGTCCACGGCGCAAAGACACTTGCTGTCACCTCCTTCTGTGGGTCTGGGTCGGGGCCGTGACCAGCCCGTGGGTCTGGAGCAGCAGGGAGAGTCAGGCCCAGGCCACCCTGCCCAACTCCTGACCCTACAGCCCCCTCTCCGTCTCCGGTCCACCCTGTCCAGAAAGGCACTCCGCCCCTGCGGTCACCACCGCAGGCCACTCTCCCAGACTTACTATCATAGGAAACACAGCCACTGACGTCATCTTGGTTTACTATTTAACTCCCACAATCAACTACAAACGCCATGAAAGGAGGGCCTCACCTGCTTCTTCACCATCCAAGCCCCAGGACCCGGCTCATCGCAAGAGTCACAGACATCCATCACTTAGCTGGTGAGTCCCCAGCCCTTACCTGTGAGCCACCCCTGCTGATCAGGGCTCGTCCCCGGGCATCAGCGGGACAGGCCTTCACAGTGAGCACTGTCCTGGGCACTGCAGTGGCTCTGGCATCTCTGCCCAAACCTCAAACCGCCAGAAATATGAGCCCCAGCTGAGAGGTCTCCAGGCCCAAGGCCCCAGCAGAGGAAAGAGGAGGGAGGTGTGATCCTGGGGTGTGAGGGGACACAGCGCCCGCAGACAGGCTGTAAAGGGCGAACGCTCTACACCCAGAGGAACAGAGGACAGCTTCGGGGTCAGGGAGGGCCAAATGATGGGCCTCTGGTGAAATTAAAGCCACTTTTTCGGTAGGGCTTCCACACCACAAACTGTTTACGTCCATTTCTGAGCCGCTGCACTCTCCCTCGGGTGTTACTGCCCCACCCGCCCAGCCTCCTGCACCTGCCCGCCTCTGCCCCGCAGGCTCTGAGCAGAAGGCAGCGGGGCTGGATGCTATTCCAACCTGGCTCCCTCGGCGGGCAGGGGGGTTTCCGGAGGCCACCCCCGCCCCTCCCCGACTGCCCCGGCAAAGGGCTGCAGGGTGACCCACGGCTGCCTCCTGCTGGGGGTGAGCAGAGGGACCCTGGGAAGTGCACGGCCTCAGGCCTCCCGCAGTCACGGGCGGGCAAGGACAGAGAGGCTGGGGGCTCCTTCTGCCCACCGCCTCTCCAAGGGTCACCTGACCCGCCTGGCACACGGCACGCTCCACGGATGAGCCCCACTCTACAGGGCCCAGGCAGCAGAGAGGGCTCCCTCTGGCCTCCCAGAGAATACTTCCGCCCTCGTCTGAGAGGTGCCTCGGCCGTGGACCGTGGTGAGAGCGTGCACCTTGGCTCGGACCAAGCCTGGCCAACACATCAGGCAGCTCCCAGGTGCTCAGGAGAGGACGAGGCATCCGGGCCCAGCTCAGTACAGTGGGCGCTGTGGACACCCTGCCAGATGCTCTTTACCAGGCAGGTCCACCCACCCCGGCCCCAGCTGGAGGCGGGCTGGGCAGCTCACAGTTTACACCTGCGACCTTATTCAGTCCAATACCCTTGGCCAATAGGTGCTTTGCCCAGAGGCCTGGGAGGCTGCATATACCCCCTTCCCCGGGGCAGCCACTGGCTGACTTATAGTGGGTGAAAAAATGCAAAAGCTTGGTCTCCGGCTGGCCTCAAGGGTGGACAACCTGCAGCGCAATTCAACTCCAGACGGTCGAGGATCAGCACAAGGCTGGACTTTCCCTGTGACCACACCCTCGCTCTCTCCCCTCCCCGACCTCGCTCCCCAGCAGAGTGCCCTCTCAGTAAACCAAACCCTGTCTCGGGCTTTACTTCTGGGAAGCCCACCTAAGACACTGACTTCCTCCAAGACAGGGCAGCCCCCTGGAGAATCCAGAACACCCTGGACTTCCAACTTCAACCGCAGGGAAAAGAATCAACGGATGATGGAACATCTACCCGGCGGCATGGTGCTCAGACACTGAAAACTTAAGATCATGAAGCAACATTGAAAAACAGCTGGGCTTTAACATTTGCTGGTGGTTGGTAGAGAAGAAACTTCCCAAGTGACCTGAATACCAGGTTTGAGCTTCGTGGGGCGGGGTGGGGGGGAAATAAGTGATCAAAAGGAAAACAAAATGGTGACTGACTGTGTTACAGTCAAAGGATTATGGGAGACTTCCGTGGTGGTCCAGTGGTCAAGATTCTGCGCTTCCAATGCAGGGGGCGTGGGTGTGATCCCTGATCGGGGAACTAAGATCCCACATGCCACTCGGCCACAAAAAAAAAAAAAAAGAAAAAAGAAAAAAAAAGGATTATGGGACACTTCTCTTTTTCTCCCTTTTCCCAACTTTCTCTCTCGTGTCATTTATATAAAGGATGCCTTAAAAAGAAGCTAATGAAAGATGCTTTGGAGCCCTTTCAATAACATGAAATATCAAAAAAGAATCAGGAGTTTGCCACATAACCAGCAATCCCTCGGTGTGACTGGAGGGGTTCAATCAGGTCTGGCCAATTCGCCAGAGGCTGCAAACCCCTGAAAGAGGTGGAACGGGGGCACGGTCCCAAACTCAAGACCGTCACCACTTACACGCGTCCCCCAGAGCACTGCCCTGAGGCTCCGACTGAAATGTGAACAGTTTTAACCTGATGCTCTCTACAGTTCCCCTGACCTTAAAATTGCCTGATTATTTGATGCTATAAAATCAAGAAACAGGAAAAGTAGACTTAAAGCCCCCGGGGCTCAGGCACGCAGTGATTCCAGTAAAGTGGGAGCTTGGCCGAAAAGTCAAAGGATGAACAAAAATTCCCCCAAGGTCCAGGAAGGTTTTCATTTTCTCTGTTTTTCACCTCACACACTTCACAATGAACTCCTTGAGTGAAGAGGCTATTTTCCTCCCAGGTATAGATGAATGCAGATAGGAAGCTTGCCTTCAGGCCCACTCTTAAAATTCCAGAGGGGACTCTTCAAAACCTAAAGCAATACCTGACTGAACTAGGAAGCGCATACTGAAAATAAGGAAAACATTTCCAATGCTTGATTGACAGAAGCTTCTGTGAAGTTAAGGGGAAAACCACAACCACCAAACACCTCCAAGACACTTAAGGTAAGCAGTTACACATTTGCAATAAAAGCTATGGATCAGATTCAAAACAAGTTATAAGATACTTAGCATCCCTCTGATGC
Source organism: Mesoplodon bidens (assembly GCF_964165515.1). NCBI lineage: Eukaryota > Metazoa > Chordata > Mammalia > Artiodactyla > Ziphiidae > Mesoplodon > Mesoplodon bidens. The sequence continues at coordinate 2,750,935 of NC_138172.1, forward strand.
ATCAGTGATTAGGAATGGTTTTTTCCCTTCCTCCTCAGAAACTATACAAGTAAATTAAAATCCACCAGCTCTTCTCAGAAAAGAAAATGCAGTTAGAAAAAAAAAAAAAGTTACTTCAGAAACAAAAAACACAGCTCTAGAATCTCAGAGGAAGTAGCATACAAATACACCCAAACGGATTCATTTGAAGCCAGCTGTTTTTAATAGCCAGCTTCCCCTTTCTTGCCCCCATATCAAGAGTACAACTTCTACCAGAGAATGAGCACCAGCAAGCTGGCGGGGAGGTGTGGTAGGGCCTTGGTCATACCCAGCACCGCCTTCACCCTGCTAGGAATGAACCTGCTCGGGGTGGAGCCTCGAGGCCGCTTCAAGCTGCTGCTTCTCCATCTGAAGGATGGAAGGGCTGGACCACATCACCCAGCTACCGTGAGGTGGGGCGGACCTCTAGTTTCATTAGTTCCTGCGGTTCCCAGATCACATCCCCCACAAAAGGTGCAGAACTCCTGAGTCCCCCCAGGAAGCTAGGGATCAAGGCAACCCTGCTCTGTGGGCAACCTGGGGTGAACCAACCATTCCCTTGCCTCTCTCATCTGTAAAACAGGTGCATCATCTGTTGAACACCTAGGGTTTCCTCTGAAAGACCTTTCATCAAAAGTTTACGTTCCTCCCAAAGACGCGGAACGACTGATTCCACTCCCACACACACCTTCCCCACTTCTCCACAAGCCCAATTCCCACACCAGTCCAGCGCCAGGCATGAGACCCGGTCACCAAACTACGGAAAGCGGCGTCCCCAGCCCAGGGCTCTATAGGGCCCTGACCACCTCTCCCGGAGCCTGGACGAGAAAGGCGTGCGACCACGTGGACGCGCATCCCGGGACCAGCAGCGCCGGTGCGACCCTCTCCCTCCGGCAGGAGGTCCCTCCTGCAGCCCCGGGCCGGGCAGGCCTTCGCGGGCCCTCCGCCGCGCCCGCCGCACGCCCTCCGTGAATCCCGCCGACAGCAGGTCTCCCGCCCGCACCACCTCCCCAGAGGGCCCCCTTCCCGCCAGAGCGCGCGGAGGCCTGGGCGCCGCCATGCGCAGTAGGGGCGACCCAGGCGCACGCCGCCGGATCACGCGCGACCAGCCGTCAGGCCAGTGGCCGCCCGGCCGGCAAGCCGGCGCCGGCGCACCTGCTGCGCGGGCCTGCTGGGGGCGCGCGGCTCCCGGCCTCCTGGCGCCGGCCGGGCCCGAAGGCCGCGCGCCGCAGGCCCCGCCGGACCCGCCCGGGGCCGCGGCCTCCTCCCCGCGCCCGCGCACCTGCAGCGCGCCCGCCCGGCCGCCCGCTCCCGAGGCCTGCCTCCCGCCCCGGCCCCGCGCCTCACCAGCGGTAGCAGCCCTCCGAGGCCTCCAGCGTAAAGTTCACGCGCGTGGCCCGCGTGAAGGGCAGCAGCACCTTGGGGATGTTGAGCTTGGCCGCCGGCGCGGGCAGCGCCAGCAACCCCGAGAGCGCGAGCAGCAGCGGCCACAGCCGCCGGCCCCGCGCCGCCATCCTCGCCGCGCTTCACCTCCCGGGACCCGGAGCCCGGCCGCGCGCGCACGCGCGCGCGCTCCCCTCGCGCCTGGCCGGCAGGTGATAAGCGCGGGAGGGAGGGAGAGGGCGGGGCGAGGGCCGAGGCCTCGGGCCCCTTCCTCGAGCCTCGGCGGGCCCTGAGCGATGGAACTGAGGGGGCCGGGCTCCCACCCCCGGCCCCCGGCACTGCGGGGCGGAGGGAGGGGCCGGGGAGCGCACCCGGGGACACGCGGGCCTGGGTGAGTGGGGTGGGGCGCGCCCCCGAGTCACCGTGGGCGGGGGAGAAGGGATGAGGCGCCCTGCGGCGGTGGCGCCCCTCGACCAAGCGGGAAGCACTGCACGGTTTTCTGGCCTCCACACTCGTAGCCCTGGTTTCAAACTCTTGGTTTCAAACTCTCGGGCGGCACTGCACGCGGATGTGGAGCCTCTCAGCCGTCCCGCAGCCATTCATTCGGTCCTGTTCAGCGACTCTGGCCAATGACCCTGGCCAGGGCCCAACAAACGAGTCCGCCAGGCTCCTGAGACCTTGAGCTCAGACCATCAACCCACAAAGGAACAGGCCCCCAGGAAATCTGGAATGCGGAGCGCATCCTGGCCCAGGCATCCAGTAGAGGGGCCCAGTTCCGCAAGGGCAAGCGGCCTGCTGAAGCCCTGGGGGCCCTGTGGGTGCTCCCTCCCCCTTCAGCCTCCTCCAAGCCTTGCCAGGGAGGCTTCATGATCCCCAGTTCTCCAGGAGGAAACAGGGTGAGTTGGCCTGAAGACCACGCAGCCACGAAGGGCAACACTGAGGCTCTCAGATCCCAAAGCCCTTCTTCTCTGCGCCGCACCCACTGTCTTCCGGAAGCCGTGAGGGGGTTACCCAAAGGGCAGTTTTAAGGCGCCAACACTGCCAGAGCACATCCTACCCCTCCCCCGCACGCACCAGAGAGAGAGGGAGAGAGAGAGAGAGTTCAGCATCACTGAATTGTGCGTGCAGAAATCTTAAATCTTAACTTCACTTTACAGGTTGTGCCCTAGGTTTGTAGTAGTGTTTGTCACGAATTACAGGAGGGGGTGAGCTCTGCAGTTACCCTGTGCACCAGTGCCTTTAAGATGTTAATCTGCTGCGGTGAGGGCCCAGCCTAGTGGGAGGTCAGGAAGAGGCGGGGTAAGTGCACTGGGGCCCAGCCTGTGTGAAGGGTCCAGGAAGTGTGCCCTGGATTGTAACCGGATAGGCACATAGATGCCCCTGCCTGATGATGGAGGGAGAAGCTGAATTTCAATCAGGCTGGGAAAGGCTTCTTGGAGGAGGTGGCCCCTGGGCTGGGCATAGACACCTCACTAGGCTTCAGAGAGGCCCAGATGGTCTGAGCGTGCCCCTCAGGGGTCATCCAGCTTTTGGATGGTGAGGACGGGTGTTTGGGGATCACCCTCAAAGCCTAAAGGCCCAAGACCAGAGATCTCTTGGAGCTGGGCTCTTCCCTGGGTGGGGAAATTCCAGTGGGTTCTCTTGTCTAAAGAAACAAGAGTTGTATGGACAAAGCAGCCTCAGAGCAAGTATCTGTGAGGAATTTTTAGTGTTTTTGTTTGCATGTTTTATTGATTCATTTTTTAGTCAATAACAGATGGGTTTAAGCTAAAAAAGGCTCAAAAGGGCTCATAGTAAAAGTGACTCCCCCTTACTGCCCCTCACCCAGTACCCTTCCCAGAGGCAACCAGTATTTTCTGCTTGTGTATACTTCCAGACAGATTTTACGCATATACAAGCAAATACCTGTGTGTATACAGTTAAAACTCATGATATAACTTATCATGTTCCAATTATGCCCACTTAAATTGGCAAACCAGGAGCCTTGCCCAGCAGGTAGATAAATACAAAGGACTAGGCGGGGCATCAGGGATCTTAAGCCCATCTGGCCTGTTAGGAGCATGAGTCCCTATGGCCCCATCTTTCCAGATCTTCTGATTATTGAGAAGAAATCAGTAATGTGGATTTGTAGATGAAACAGCTCAATTGTAAATGAATGCAATTGATTTATTTAAAACAAACATCCACACTCTTGGCCGTTTATCCCAGGAAACTGAAAACGTATGTTTACACAAAAGCGCCTACATAAAATGTTCAAAGCAGCTTTATTCATAATAACCCAAAACTGAAAACAGCATAGAGGTTTTTCCACAGGTGATGGTTAAACAGACTGGGTGCATCCACACCATGGAATGCCACTCGGCAATAAAGGAACAAACTGTTGACGCACTGGACAACTCAAATCTGCAGGAAATTATGCTGAGTGGAAAAAAAGCCGATCGCAAAAGGTTACATATGGCATAATTCCATTCATATAACGTTCTTGAAAAGCAACGTTATAGAACTGGAGAACAGGTGAGTGATTGACAGTGGGTGAGGGCCACATGGGGTAGGGGTGGGGGGGTGATGTGGCTATAAAAGGACATGTGAAATCTTTGTGCGGCTGGAAATGTTCTATGTCTTGACTGTGTCAATGGTAAATCCTGGTTACAATGTCCTGTTTTTGTTGTTGTTTAATTGAAGTATAGTTGATTTACAATGTTGTGTTAATTTCAGGTGTACAGCAAAGTGGTTCATTTATATATTTTTTTTCAGGTTCTATTCCATTGTACGTTATTACAAGATATTGAATATAGTTCCCTGTGTGTCCTATAGTTTTTCAAGCAGTCACCATTGGGGGAAACTGGGAAAAGGGTGCATGAGTCTCTCTGTATGTCTTAAATATGTCTCTCTATATATGTCTTTTTTTTTTTAAAGAATCAATTTTATTTATTTATTTGTATTTGGCTGCGTCGGATCTTCCTCGCTGCGCCCCAGCTTTCTCTAGTTGCGGAGAGCGGGGGCTGCTCTTCGTTGCGGTGCGCGGGCTTCTCAGGCTCAGTAGTTGTGGTGCACGGGCTTAGTTGTGTGGGATCTTCCCAGACCAGGGCTCGAACCCACGTCCCCTGCTTTGGCAGGCGGATTCTTAACCACTGCGCCACCAGGGAAGCCCTCTCTATGTCTTAAAACTGCATGTGAATCTACAGTTATCTAAAAAGAAAAAAGTTTAATTACACAAACAAAAAAGCAAACATACAAGCAGGCCTAAGAAAATAATCCGGGTGGACACAGCTTGCTGACCACCTATATGCTTAATTTAATGCAGTCAGGAAATTTCCCCGGCAAAAAACTACAAATGGGAAGCAACAAAATGATGGATAGAACATTCTTCCATTTGAGATGTTTCCCTTTATGTTGTCCTTAACTCTGTCCCCCCTCCCATTTTCACTTGCCAGTGAACCTGGTAAGGGACCATGTCGGGACCCCGGGGTCCATGCAGCACCCTCCTTCCCTGCCTTTGGGTGCCTTCTCTGGGTATCAAGTGCTTTATCTGAGATTCAAGGAGACAGTGGGCATGGCCTGAGCAGGCCATGCTGCCCCAGGCACAGAGACCCTCGGGGATGAAGGGACCCCAGATTTGTCTACCTGATAAATAAAATGATATAGGAAAAAGACTTCTATCGGTGACTTCCACTCTCGGCATTTCCTACCACTCGGAAAAAGCTTACAGTATCTGAGTACCATCTGTGCTGTTATTTCCTATTTGTCTTTAAATCAAAGTGTTTACATATATTTCAAAAGGAAACTTTATCACTCTGGTAAGTAGAAAAACAGTATCTGTTGCCAAAATAGAAGTAGCCATAAAACAAATACAACGAAAAAAAGGGATGCCATTAAGTTACAAGGAGACACTGTTTCCTTCCAAAGGCTCAGAGCCCAAGGCCTGTTTTCACCATTCAGCAGGAGAGGACCAAGCACTGGACGATAGGGGCCTTTCTTCTTGAGCAAATAAGGGTTGAGAAGGAATTTCAAAGGCAAGGAACTATTCCTAGTGGCATGTTGTCATATTAGAACCTATCTACCATCTTTTTGCAACAAATACATTTTTAAAATTGTGCAGTGGAGAAGCTCAAGCATTCACAATAGTTGATAGAATAGTATAATGAAGCCCCAGGCATGACCGTCCAGTCCCGTGACCATGCTCCTGCAGCCAACCCCTCACCCGTATCATTTCGTAACAAATCTGAGACATCCCATCTCTAAAAGATAAGGACCGTTTTAGATGTACACTCTAACCACAATACTATTATCACATCTACAATATGAACAATAATTCCTCAGTCATAAAATATCCAGAGTTCAAACTTCCAACTGTCTCATAAACATCATAGCTTGTTTTTCACAGTTTGTATTTTCAGAATCAGGATCCATGTTGAGGTTCACACTGCAATGGCTTGAAATGAGCTTTTAATGTCCAGGTTCCCCCTTCAGCGCTCTTTCCCTCCTGGCATTGTCTGTGTTGCCCCTTTCTGCTGGAGTAAAAGCTTTTCTCTAGAGCACCCTCACTCACACCCAGCACACCCCCATATGCAGGACCCAGCCCAGCAGCAGTGGTTTCCCTGCTGCACAAGGCTGCAGCTACCTTCTGGTCACGGTCCCTGGGGACTGAGGAAAGGGGGTCCCACTGTGGGCCTTCAGCACTGTCTCTGGGCTGGAAACCTCGACGTTTGGGGAAATAAAAAATAAGAAAAAGTCTGGGAGCATTGGAACAGTTTCAGCCTTGGCAGAATGCTTTCCAAAACTTCATCTTGTGTAAGATAATGGCGCCATTTAATTACAGAAATCGCTGCTTTTTATCAGTGCGCAGACATGCTGCCTGCTCACAGGATCTAGTTTCTATTTGTGCTTTTACTCTCACTCAGGACGGTTTTCTTCCACTTGCCACGTCCATCCTCTGCCGGAGTCAGGGACTGCTTCGGCCAGTTAGCTTTCCCTGGACCACTGAACACCTCATCCTCACCCACCTACTCCCTTCGTCCCCAAAGGCATCGCTATGGGACAGTGCCTGCAGGAGAAGCTGATTGCAGCTTCATACCGTCAGGCCCCCTTAGAAGTTCTGGCACGTGTGTTATCCCAGCCGGCTAAGTCTGACACCAGCAGCCCTGGAGGGACACACAGGAGTCCTCAGACATCACTAGGCCACCAGAACTGGAGGAGGGTACGTCCTACCCCTGGCTCCCCAAATGGCTATTTCATACCTCCAGTGTCGTACCTAGCCCATCAAACCTCTTAGGTAGGAAGATTTTTTTTAATACTCCTTTATAAGAAAAAATTATTTTCTGTAATAAACATTAAATGAGGGAGTTCCCTGGCGGTCCAGTGGTCAGGACTGGGCGCTTTCACTGCCATGGGCCTGGGTTCAATGTGCAATCCCTGGTGTGGGAACTAAGATCCCACAAGCCATGTGGTGTGGCAAAACAAAACAACAACAACAAAAAAACATTAAATGCAACATATTAATGGCTGGGAAAAAATAACTTTTTAAAACTTGTTTGATTGAGCTTTGTATATACAAGCAAGCTAGCAAAAGCAAGTTTTTAATTAAAAAAATAAAATAAATATTACTTAATAGCCAAAAAGGGAAAGGTAATAGATTAATAATTTTTAATGACATTAATCTATTTTTTAAAAACTTATACTGACATATTGGCCTGTTACAATAATAAATAATATCAGAGTGTACTGGTCCATTTAATAAATGAGAATAGCAACAAAAAAAATTTTATTCTTAATCTAATATGAAAATTCAGTAAAGTAGTTCAAGTAGAAGGTGAGATTTGCACTTAAGCAACAAAAATATTACCCCTTACAGTTTGCACTCTGTTTCACTGTCTTAAAATTTAAACCAGGTAAGAATCATAAGTGGGCTCATAGGATGGCTGAATAACAATAACAGGAGTTCTTTTCTCTGTCTTGACAATCATGGTGCCATCATTGATCTTTTCGGATCTACTGTTTAGGCACAGAAATGTGTACCATGGTGGAGGCTGGAGACAAGAACTGTGTCTGAGGCAAATTCACAGGATTCCAAAAGTTACTCTGGAAACAAACACAAATCCATATGTATGGGGCCTACTGTGTAACTAAGAGTTTTCAGAATTAACATCCATGTAGAGTACATTGTGTGTTAAAGCATACATTTTTAAAGTGTATAATTTTAATGTTTATATGTTATTAAAATTCAACAGTGCACAGGCAACCAAAGTAAAAATAGATAAATAGTACCACATCAAACTTCAAAACTTCTATGCATCAAAGGATGCAATCAATAGAGTTAGAAGGCCACCTGTAGAATGGGAGAAAACATTTGCAAGTCACATATCTGATAAGGGGCTAATATCCAAATATAGAAAGAACTCCTACAACTCCACAACACCAATATAAATAACCCAATTTAAAAAAAAAATGGGCAAAGGACTTGAATAGTTTTCTCTAAAGATGATATACAAATGGCCAATAGGTACATGAAAAGCTGTTCAACATCATAATCATCAGGGAAATGCAAATGATTTTTGCATGAGATCTCATCTCACACCCATCATGATGGCTACTATTTTTTTTTTTTAAAGGCAAAACCAGGGCTTTCCTGGTGGCGCAGTGGTTGAAAGTCCACCTGCTGATGCAGGGGACACGGGTTCATGCCCCAGGCAGGGAAGATCCCACATGCCACAGAGCGGCTAGGCCCTTGAGCCATGGCCGCTGAGCCTGCGCGTCCGGAGCCTGTGCTCCGCAGCAGGAGAGGCCACAACAGTGAGAGGCCCGCATACCACACACACACACACACACACACACAAAAAGGCAAAACCAGAAAACATGTTGATGAAGATGTGGAGAAATAGGATCCCTTGTGCACTGTTGGTGGGAATGCAAAATGGTGCAGCCACTATGGGAAACAGTATGGAGGTTCCTCAAAAAAGTATATAATTACCATATGATCCAGGAATTCCACTTATGGAACCCAAACAATTGAAAGCAGGGTCTCAAAGAGATATGTTCATAGCAGCACTGTTCACAACAGCCAAAAGATAGAAGCAACCCAAGTATCCATCAACAGATGAATGGATAAACCAAATGTGATGTATACACACAATGGAATATTATTCAGCCTTGAAAAAGGGAGTACTGACACCTGATAAGATATGGATGGACCTTGAGGATATTATGCTCAGTGGAATAAGCCAGTCACAAAAAGACAAATAGAAAAAAAAATCCACTTATATGAGGTCCCTAGAGCAGTCAGATTCATAGAGGCAGAAAGTCAGACGGTAGCTGGGAAGGGGAGCAGAATATGCCACCCCAAAACGTGCCACGCTCACATGTGGATCATTCTGAACTGAAGACAGTCATGGCCCAAAAGACTCAGGAAGAGCTGTGTACCTCCCTTAACTGCCTAAAAGAATTAGAAGGCATGGTCCGGGAACAGAGCTGCCACCAGAGATAACCAGCGTGTGGGCTGGCGTGGTGAGCTGGGCGTTTGGCAGGGCCTGACCCTGTCATCCTGCAGGGCCTGACAAACCTGTGTTCACCGAGCACTTGCTCTTCCCAGCTTCCTGTGACTTGTCTTCCTCGCCCTGGAGCCCCAGAGCCCTAGCCCTTCACCTTAGCTCAGCCGGCACACAAGCCTCCATTGCCTGACTGTCTTGGAACCTCTCATGTCTATGTGAGGCTCCCATAAGGACGATAATAAATTTGTTTGTCTCCTGTTAACCTGTCATATGTCAATTTAATGACTAGACCAGCCAAAAGAACCTAGAAGGGTAGAGGAAAAAGATTCCTCCCCTACAGCTGCCAAGGGCTAGGGGAGGGGGAATGAGAGGTGGTATTTAACGGGTATGGGGTTTCTGTTTTGCAAGATGAAATGCCTGGAGATTGATTGCAAAATAATGTTAATATGTGTGACGCTAATGACAGGGAAGTCTACTCAATGCTCCGTGGTGACCTAAATGGGAAGGAAATCCAAGGAAGAGGGGCTATATGTATATGTGTGGCTGATTCACTTTGCTGTACAGCAGAAACTAACACAACATTGTAAAGCAACTATACTCCAATTTAAATATATATATATACACACACATACTTAATGCTAATGAACTGCACACTTAAAAATGATTAAGATGGGGCCTCCCTGGTGGCGCAGTGGTTGAGAGTCCGCCTGCCGATGCAGGGGATACGGGTTCGTGCCCCGGTCTGGGAGGATCCCATATGCCGCGGAGCGGCTGGGCCCGTGAGCCATGGCCGCTGGGCCTGCGCATCCGGAGCCTGTGCTCCGCAACGGGAGAGGCCACAAGAGTGAGAGGCCCGCATACCGCAAAAAGAAAAAAAAAAAAAAAAAATGATTAAGATGGTAAACTTTATGTGAATTTTACCACAGTTAAAAAAAAATTTTTTTTAAACCCCTTAACAGTAGCCACAGCAATTCTTTAGAACTTAAACCTACAGAAGTTTGCAGGGATTAGTGTATTTTATCCCTGTGTGCTAAATAATAAATACACAGTGTGTATTTTTTTTTTTTTTTTTTTTTTTTTTTTTTTTTTTTTTCAGTATGCGGGCCTCTCACTGTTGTGGCCTCTCCCGTTGCGGAGCACAGGCTCCGGACGCTCAGGCCCAGTGGCCATGGCTCACGGGCCCAGCCGCTCCGCGGCACATGGGATCCTCCCAGACCGGGGCACGAACCCGTATCCCCTGCATCGGCAGGCGGACTCTCAACCACTGCGCCACCAGGGAGGCCCCACAGTGTGTATTTTATCACTGACATTATTTAATATTGCCTGTGCGTGATGGTCATAAAAACCAGACAAGCTTCAGTCCATCTTGTTACTGTTTTCAAAATCTCTGTGGACAACGCACCCTCGTGCTGCGGGCGGCCCCCCTGCCCACCTTGGGCACAGCTGGCTTTGAGGCCTTTGCAAATGCTGGGCAGATGCTGGCTCTGCTCCCTACTGGCTGCGTGGCCCTGACAAGTTAGTTAGTTACACCTTCATTGATAACATGCAGCTCCTCATGCTATCTAAGGCACAAAGATTCCATTAATAACACATGTAGCATTAGGACAGTGCTTAGCACAGTAAGTGGTCAAGTAGTCACTCCACAAGGAGGCCCTATTAACCATCGGACAAAAAACACTACCCAGATTTCTTTCATTTGAATGGTTTCCCAATATTTAAAAATTAGGCTATTTTATATAAAATCTAGATTGATAATTTCTTTCAAAACATCAGAAGTGCTGGTAACACTGGGCTCATATTTCCACACGGCAATGACATGCTGGAGATGAGTGGCAGCCACTTTTAAAAGAAGGATTCGTGACCTCCCTGGTTTGCCACAGTTCCCACCACTCCCTTTTGTACACCCCAGCCAGCTTTACATTATACATTAAAAAAAAAATCACACCCAAGAAACCAATACACGTTAGGAAACTCATTTCACGCACAGCTTCGCCAACGCAGTGATCAAGAGGAATTCTGTTTTTTCCATAACTTCCCATATGTTCACTGAAGGGGGAGCCACAGTTATTCTGTCAACCTTGCAGCAGCCCTCAGATTGTCTGCCCTCCACCTGAGACGCCTATCAGAGCGAGGGCGACTTTCTGTGTGATGCTCCAGTCTCCCTACCCACGGAGCAGGCTTACTTAATCATTTAACAGATCAGGCAGGTAAGTTTAGCTAAACAGTTGACAATATCACAACGTTTACATTACAAAGGTACACATTAGACTGTGATGAACCGTAATGTCCTTAAGTCATAACCTGACTTGACTGGATAATTTAGGTTTTGTGGTTTTGCACCCATAAGAAAATTAAATGAGCTCAAGATTTAATTAACTTGGGGGAGGGTGTCTTTCCTGCCATTTCTACCATGTGGGCCCTGAATGCTTCTTGTAGGATTGAGAAAGGCAGTGTCCGGAGGGAAACTACTAATAAAATTGACACAAGACACATGAACAGGAGAAAAAGAAAGAAATTTTAATTTGTGCTCATAGAGGTTTCATAGAAATGGGACCTAAGAAGTGGCCAAAGCAAGCAGCTTTTATAGTTTTTAGACAAAGAAACAAATTTGAGAGGAATTGACAGGAAAAAGAAACTTAGGCTTTGGGTACTTAATTAGGGAAGACTCTAAACAGGGTTTGGGTTTGGGGTGGTAAATTAAAGAAGTAACAGGTTGTTTGTATAGACTCCCGGCCCTGAATTCCCTAGTTCTGGCAATAAGAGTGTCCTTCTACCTCCAAGTGCAGAGAGTGGACCTTTCACATGAGAGATTTATTTCCTGCTTTCAGGAAGACAGAGAGGAGGGTCAGAGTGCCCCTCTTGTATCAGCTATCTCTTAAGTAACTTTAATTCAAAATAGTTACTATGCCATTAAGGCATATTTGGGGGTGGCCTGCGCTGGGTCCCAACAGCAGAAATCATCTTTATTTGAGATTTCTTACTTTCTCTCCTACCATTATTATCTCATGGAAAAAAGATAAGTTTGTGAGACTAAATCCAACTTCACTTCATGAGAACAAAAGACCCTCCTATCAGCCAGGGAATCCCAAGGGATTTAAGAGCTCTGTGTAAGGATCCAGGGTTAAGGACCAAATATTAGAACAAATGATGCTCCTAGTACTTTTATCATTTAGGAAATTAAAAGGGCTTTAGGAGCTCTGTGCTACGAACTGGGGGTGGAGACCAATTACACATTTCCTATTATTTCATAGTAGGCAAGTAAAACCAACCCCATTTCACAGATCTAGAAACTGAGCAAGGCCAGTGGCTTCCAAAAGGTCACATGATCACTTGGTTGGTAGAATAACACTTAAAACCCAGTTCTCCTGACATCCAGGCCAGTGCTAAGGATATTTCCAATGACATGTGGGGTTTTTTTGTCGTTTTTTGAAAAATATTTATTTATTTATTTTGGCTGCATTGGGTCTTAGTTGTGGCATGCGAGGTCTTCATTGAGGCATGCGAGATCTTTAGCTGTGGCATGTGGGATCTTTTTTTTTTTTTTTTAGTTGCAGCATGTGGGCTCTTAGTTGTGGCGTGTGGGATCTAGTTCCCTGACCAGGGATCAAACCTGGGCCCTCTGCATTGGGAGCACGGAGTCTTAACCACTGGACCACCAGGAAAGTCCCGACATGTTTTTTTTAAAATGAGAATTCTTTTCCTGTTTCGTTCTTACTTTGAGTGTGAGGTGTCCATGAGAAAAGGAACTGGACCCATCTGTGTTCTCTCTTCCACACTAATTAGTCTCAGTTTGATTTTGCTCAGGTCAGTTCAGGGACACACCGAAACGAGGATATTAATCATTAGAAGAGATTTAAAAGGAGCTGCTGTGAAGTGCTCTGTTGTTTTCCAATGCCAATTTTCATCCCTGAGGTGGGATGAGACGTTTGCCTGTCACAGAACTCTGTGTGTCTTTCAGCAAAAATGGGCTGCATTTGGATGCTAAAGAGTTGACGTCCTGAGAAACTTGGGCTTCAAATATCAGCTTCTTTTCCTCCTGGGCAGAAGCAAATGACACCCTGCCTGCACCTCAGCTTTTAATTTTCCAGATGCCACTGTCAACTGTGATCTTTCCATCCTCACTAAATATCAAAGCACAAGACAGAGGAATTGGGAAAGTGTTTTCAAGAGACCCAGCAAATGCATGCTTTTATGCTCACTCTCATCTTACAGGCAAGGACACTGAGACCCAGAGACGCAGAGTGAGGTGCCCATGACACCACTGTGTCTGACTGAGACCTTGGCCCCAGTGCATGTTCCTGTATTTGGGGGCTGCGATCGAGGTGAGGTTAGAACACTCCACACACCCCAGGACAAGAGCATTTTGTTAGTTGGTTTAATTATTTCTCTTTTTAAAAATCTGATCTTGTTTATTCATGTATTTATATTTTTTTATTGAAGTATAGTTGATTTACAATGTTTCAGGTGTATAGCAAAGTGGCTCAGATAGATACATATATATCTATCTTCAGATTATTTTCCATTATAGGTTTTATAAGATATTGAATATAGTTCCCTGTGCTATGCAGTAGGACCTTGTTGGTTATCTATTTTATACATAGTAATTATTTCTTTTCAGTCAGGGAAATGGACCACATTCCTGCTTAAAATAGCTTCATGGTCCTTAGACCAATGACCGGAAAATTGTGAATAATAATCATTTTTTAAAGAAACATGATAGATTAGGCAGAACATGCTATAGCTTCTCGAAGAGTGTCCATGGAATCCTGGTTCGAACATGAATGATAGGTTTTGACTGTGAGCACAGACAAACAATAGCACCTCCAGGGATGAAGGATTCATCACCACCTAAGCCGGCTGCTTGCTCTGTGCCCCACTCAATCCAGGATCTGCCTTCCCACAGCTTCCCTCCATCCGTTGGCCTTAACTCTCCCCTCGGGAGCACCGCTGAGGATAAGCCTGACACGGCCCTCGCCCCACTGCTTGTCCTCTACACTCCTGACACAGGCCTGCGGGAGGAGGGGACTCCGAGACACAGCTCAGCTTGAGGGTGAGGCCCCGACGCCACTCCGAGCCTGAAGGTCTGCACCCCAGTCCTGGATCCTCCACTACTGATGGCGGGGCCTTGGCCAAGTCACCTCGACTTCCTTTCTGTCCTGAGAAAGCTGATTGCGCACCTTTATTCTTTCCTGACACAACTGCTTAGAGTTTTATTAATCAGGGTTCTCCAGAGAACCAGAATAGGATGTTCATGCGTGTGTACGTTTCAAGAGATTTATTTATTTACCTATTTATTTATTTATTTTTAAGGATTTTTTTTGATGTGGACCTTTTTTTTTTAAGTCTTATTGAATTTGCTACAATATTGCTTCTCTCTTATGTTTTGGTTTTCTGGCCGCGAGGCATATGGGATCTTAGTTCCCCCATCAGGGATCGAACCCGCACCCCCTGCATTGGAAGGCAAAGTCTTAACCACTGGACCACCCGGGAAATCCCTCAAGAGATTTATTATAAGGAATGATTCACATGGTTAATGAGGCTTACAAATCCCAACATCTGTGGTCTGCAAGCCGGAAACCCAGGAGGGCCAATGCTGTGGTCCAGCCCAAGTCTGAAGGCTTGAGAACCAGCAGAACCAATGGGATAAGTTCCAACCCAAGGGCAGGAGAGGATCCAAGTCTCACCTCAGCACTCAGGCCAAGGAAATTCCCTCTTACTCAGCCTTTTTGCTCTATTCGGGTCTTCAGCTGACTGGACCGCATTAGGGAGAGCAATTCACTTTACTCAGTCTACCGATTCAGGCGTTAATCTCATCCACAAACACCCTCACACAGAGACCCAGGATGTTGTTTGACCAAATGTCTGGGCGCCCCCAGGACCCAGTCAAGCTGACACATAAAAATTAACCATCATAAGAGCTACTAATTTCCCACAAGCAGTGGTTTCTGGGCTTCCCACAAATTATGAACTGCTGTGTTTTCACTCTCATCCAGTTGAAAATATTTTGAAACTTCCCTTGTTACTTTGTTTTTTATTCACTGCTTATTTAAAAGTAGGTGGTTTGATTTTCAAATTTTTTTTTTTTTTTTTTTGCGGTACGCAGGCCTCTCACTGCTGTGGCCTCTCCCGTTGCAGAGCACAGACTCCGGACGCGCAGGCCCAGGGGCCATGGCTCACGGGCCTAGCCACTCCGTGGCACGTGGGATCCTCCCGGACCGGGGCACAAACCCGCGTCCCCTGCATCAGCAGGCAGACTCTCAACCACTGCGCCACCAGGGAAGCCCTTCAAATATTTTTGAAATTTTCTGGATAGCTTTTTAATTTTCTTTCTCATCGTAGTAAATACACATAACAGATATGATCTTCTTAACCATCTTTAAGTGTACAGTTCAGTGGCATAAGTACATTCACACTGTTGTGCAACCATCACTCCCATCCATCTCCAGACCTCTCTTCATCTTGCAAAACTGAAACTCTGTCCCCAGTAAACTCTAACTCCCCATTCCTCTCTCCCTGAGCACCTGGCAACCACCTTTCTACTTTCTGTCTCTGTGAATTTGACTGCTCTAGGTACCACAAATAGGTGGAATTATACAGTATTTGTCTTTTTGTGACTGGCTATTTCACTGAGCATAATGTCCTCAGGGTCCATCCATGTTGTCGCCTGCATCAGAATTTCCTTCCTTTTTAAGGCTGAACAATATTCCGTTGTCTGCAGAGACCACATTTTGTTTATCTATCATCTGTTGCTGGACACCTGGGTTACTTCTACCTTTTAGCTATTGCAAATAGTACTACTGGCACACGGGTGTAAAAATATCTCTTGAAATCCTGCTTTCAATTGTTTTGGACGTATACTTAGAAGTGGAATTGCTGGATATAGTAATTCTATGTTAAATTTTTTGAGGAACTGTCATACTGTTTTCCCCAAAGCTGCATCATTTTACATTCCCACCAGCGACGTATCAGGGTCCAATTTCTCTACATCCTTACCAACACTTGTTATTTTCTGGGTTTTTAAAAATAGTATCCACCCTAATGGGTGTGAAAAATAGCTTATCTTTATTAATACCTAATTTAACATGATTTTTGAGAGTTATTTTATGGTCCAGCATGTGGACTATATGCAATGTATATTTCATGACTACTTGAATAGAATGTGTATTCTGCAAGCGTTCAGTCTATAAATATCAATTAGGACAGTTTGTTGATAGTGTTGCTTAAATATTCTATATCCTTACTCATGTTTCATGTACTTTTTTGTCTACTGAAAGGAGGTGTTAAAATATTCAATATTGGGCTTCCCTGGTGGCGCAGTGGTTGAGAGTCCGCCTGCCGGTGCAGGGGACGCGGGTTCGTGCCCCGGTCCGGGAAGATCCCACATGCCGCGGAGCGGCTGGCCCGTGAGCCATGGCCGCTGAGCCTGTGCGTCCGGAGCCTGTGCTCCGCAACGGGAGAGGCCACAGCAGTGAGAGGCCCGTGTACGGAAAAGAAAAAAAAAAAATTCAATATTATATGCTAATAAGTTTGACAACCTAGATGAAAGTAACAAATTCCTTGAAAATCACAACTCAGTGAAATGGATACAAAAAGAAATAAAAAATCTGAATGATCCCTTAACTGTTAAAAAAAATTAAATTGTAATAAAGAACTTTCCCACAAAGAAAAATCCAGGTCAAGATGGCTTCTCTGGGGACAGTAGATCAAACATTTATAGAAGAAATCATTCTAATTTACACCATCTCTTCCAGAACATAGAGGAGGTGGAGATGTTCCCTACTCTTTTTAGTGGGCCAACATAACCCTGATACCAAACTCTGACAAAGATATTACAAGCAGAGAAAAGTACAGATCAATATCCCTTTTAAACAGAAAAATTATTAACAAAATATGGGATGATAGTTATAAAGCAGGAAGCAACACACCATTGTAAAGCAATTATACTCCAATAAAGATGTTAAAAATATATATTGGAAAACAGAATCCAGAAATATATAAAAATATAACACATCATGACCAAGAAGCACTTATCCCAGGAATGTGAGTTTGGTTTAGCATTCAAAACTTAATCAGTACATATCATCACATTAAGGAATTAAAATGGAAAAATCATATGACCATCTCATTAAGGCAGAAAAAGCATTTGAGAACATTCAACACCCACTCATGCTAACAGCTTTCAATGAAGTAAGAAGAAAACTAATAAAATGCATCTATGAAATACACATAGTTACCAGCCTTTTTAATAGTGAAAAGTGGAAAGCTTTCCTTCATATCAGCAACCAGGCAAGGATGTCTAATCTCACCACGTCGATTCAACATTGTATTGGAAGTTCTAGCCAGTGCAGCAAGTAAGGGGAAAAAAAAAAAAACATACTGGGGACTTCCCTGGTGGTGCAGTGGATAAGACTCTACACTCCCAATGCAGGGGGCCCGGGTTCAATCCCTGGTCAGGGAACTAGATCCCACATGCATGCCGCAACTAAGACCCAGTGAAACCAAATAAATAAAACCAGTGAATAAATTTCTTAAAAAGAAAAAAAAAACATATTGGAGGAAGAAATAAAGCTGTTTCTATTTGCAGGCAACATAATCCTGTATACAGAAAACCCAAAGAATCATAAAAACAAAACCAAAAAATTACAAAAACCAGTAAGTGAATTTAACAATGTGGCAGGTGATACGGAGGAGGAATTTTTCCTGGACGCTTCTAGGTTCTTCTGGCTGGTCTAAGAATTAAATTAACATGAGACAGATGAACAGGAGAAAATCAAACAAAATGTAATAACATGTATACATGGGAGAGACCAAGCTAAATGCAGGAATTCAATAAAATGGCTGAATCCGTTACCTTAAATACCATCTTCAGCTAAAGACAAAGAGGATGCTGGGGAAAGTAATTTGGGACTTCAAAGGGGAGGAAGGCAATTCACACAGAGATGGAAAAGCATGTGTTTGGTAAACAAGATGTGGCTGGACCAGGCAGAGACAATGGAACACAGAGAGGAAGTTTAACCAACAGACTTTGCTGGGTTCCTCCTTGTGTACACACCTAGTTCACTGTACACACCTAGTTCACATTATCTATAGTTATCTGTGGAGATAGCTCCCTTCCTGGAACAGCTCCTCTATCTACATTTGTTTTAGGCAGTTAGGGGGATGTCAAAGATTCTTCCAGAATCTTTTTGGCCTTGATTATTTTCAACTTGAAATAATTCCATGCCAAAGAGATACATTTGGCATGGCAAATTTTGCTCCTTTGCACAGGATATAAGATCAACATACAAAATTTGAGTTTACATAGAGTAGCAGCAAGAAATTGGGAACAAAAATGTAAAAAGACATCATTTGTAATACCATACAAATATCACATATTTAGAAATTAATTTGATAAAATAAATACATGATTTTTACATTGAAAACTATGAAACAACGCTGAGAGGGCGGATACACTATGTTCATAGATGGGATGATTAAAAATTCGCAAGCTGTCCATCGTCCCCAAATTCACCTATAATTTAACACAAATCCAAGAAAAAAACTCAGTAGGCTGCTTAGTAGGAACTGACAAGCTGATCCTAAAATTTACATGAAAATGAAAATTATCTAGAAGAACCAAAATGATTCTGGAAAGAACAAATTCGGAGGACATCTACTTTTTTATTTCACCACTCACTGTAAATTAATCAAGCTTTTATGGTATTGACATAAGAATAGACAAATATATTTATGGAACAAAATGGAGTCAGAAATAGACCCTCACATACATAGTCAACTGAATGTTGACAAAGATCCTAAAGTAATTCAGATGGGAAATGCAAGCTTTTCAGAATACTGCACAAAAACATAAAAAATAATTTGAGATCTAGGCAGAACCATAAATCTTCTAGAAGAAAACATGGAAGAATACGTTTGTGACCTAGGAGCAGGCAGAGATTTCTAAGTAACAAAACCATACAAGAAAAAAAGTGGTAAACTGCATTTCATCAAAATTTTAAATTTCTCCACTTTGAGGACACCGATAAGAGAATGAAAACACAGCCACAGACGTGGAGAAAATATTTGCAAATCATGTAACTGATAAAGGAATTGTACTCAGAACAAGAATGCTCAAAACTAAATAAGAAAACAATCCAATTAAAAAAATACACAACAGATTAGAGCAAACTCTCCACGAAAGACATATGGGTGGCAAATAAGTAAAGGAAGATATACACAACATCCTTAGTCATAAAAGAAAATGCAAATTAAAACCACAGTGAGATACATTACATAGCTATTAAAATGGCTACAATGAAAAAGATGTATCAAACCAAATGCTGATGAGATTATGTTGGAATTGGAATCTTTATGGAAAGCTAGTGGGAATGTGATATTGTACAGACACTTTGGAAATCAGCTTGGAACTTTTTGATAAGTTAAACATATACATACCATAGGACAAACCAATCTCACTCATAGGTATTTACCCAACGAAAACACAGCATATGTCTCAAAAAGATTTGAATACAGATGTACATATTGGCTTCCCTTGCTTTAGCCAAAAATGGAAAATTCCCAAATAACCATCAGCAGAGGGGGGAAAAAACAAACCGTGGTTTCTCATAGCATGGAATATGTCACACTAATACTAGAACAAGGTATTAATACCTATAGAAACATAGATGAATTTAAAAATACCTATCATGAGTGATGAGGGCTGCAGGGAGGGTGTGAAGGAACTCCAAGTGAGGGAGGGTGAAGGGACCCTGCATGACGAGGGTGAGAGGGAGTCCCAGTGAGGGAGGGAGAGACGGAGCCCAGGGAGGGAGGGAGAGAGGGAGACAGAGGGAGGGAGGATGAGAGGAGCCTGCGTGAGGGAGGGAGAGAGGGAGCCTGAGAGATAGAGGGAGGCTGCGTGAGGGAGGATGAGAGGGAGACAGAGGGACGGAGGGAGAGAGGGAGGCTGCCTGAGGGAGGGAGGGAGGGAGGGAGCCTGCGTGAGGGAGCTTTAAAAAGAAAAAACAAAGCAAAACAATGAAACAAAGAAAAGCAAAAAAACAAAAAAAAAAAAGCTGAATAAAGGAAGCCAGATTCAAAGGGAGGTACACTGCATGATCGCAAATATATACAATGATGTAGACAATGAAAACTCATCTATCGTAATAGATAACTTATCAGTGGGTGTCTGGGTGTGGGTTTCAGGAGAAGGGCCAAGGGTGCAATAGGGATGAATCACAAAGGGGCATCAGGAAAGCGCTGGAGGTGATGGACACTTCAGTACCTTTATCGTAGTCTTGGTTTTCATGATGCACATAACTGAAATTTTATTAAGTTATACACTTGAAATATGTGCAGTTATTTTAAGTCACTTACACCCCAAAGCCGTTTTTAAAAGTGAGAAGAAAATTGAGCTAGGCAAAACTGAGAGAAAATATTTAGAATACGTAGGTCCTGACAAGGGAATTGTTTCCAGAATATGTGGAACATAAAAACAATTCAACAAATTAATACTAAAAAGACGAAGAGTCCAATAAAATAAAATTACGTAAAAATGAACAGACATGGCTTCCCTGGTGGAGCAGTGGTTGAGAGTCCGCCTGCCGATGCAGGGGACACGGGTTCGTGCCCCGGTCTGGGAAGATCCCACATGCTGCGGAGCAGCTGGGCCCGTGAACCATGGCCGCTGAGCCTGTGTGTCCGGAGCCTGTGCTCTGCAACGGGAGAGGCCACAACAGTGACAGGCCCGTGTACCGAAAAAAAAAAAAAAAAAAAAAAAAAGAGCAGACATTTTATAAAAGGTACACAAATGGCCAATAAGTATATGAAAAAGAGTCCACTGTCATTAGTTATCAGGAAATACAAGGCAATACCACAGTGAGACACCACTTCCCACCCACTAGAACAGCTGTACCAAAGGAAAGTGACAATCCCAATGTTCCCCGGGCTATGGATCTACAGAACTCTCATCTGTGGCTGGTGGGAGTTTTAAATGGTACAATGGCTTCCAAGAGTTGTTCGGCAGTTTCTTATAAAATGAAACTAACTCTATGATCCATTTCCAGCTAGATATTTACCCAATTAAAGTGACATGTCCACACACACACAAAAATGTTGTATGCAAATGTTCATAGGAGCCATACTTATCATAGCTCCAGACTGGAAGTAACCTAAATGCCCATCAGCAGTAGGACTCATAACTAAATTGTGGTGTATTCATAAAGTGGGTACCAGTCAGCAGTAAAATATAACAAACTCGTGCTGCACATGAAGATGGAAACAAATCTATAGGCATAATGTTGAATGAATGAAGCCAGAGACAAAAACAATGTCCAAAATATACAAAGAACTCATACAACTTAATAGCAACCCCCCCCAACTAATCCAACTTAAAAAGGGGCAAAATACCTAAGACATTTTTCCAAAGAAGATCTATGAATGGCCAATAAGTATATGAAAAATGCTCAACTTTACTGGTCATTAGGGAAACGCAAAGCAAAACCACAAGATACCACCTCACGCATGTTAGGATGGCCATCATCAAAAAGACAAGGAATGAGAAGCACTGGCCAGGATGTGGAGAAAACGGAACCCTTGGGTACTGCTGGTGAGAGTGTAAAGTGGTGCAGCCACTATGAAAAACAGTATGGAGGTGCCTAAAAAAATTAAAAATAGAACTGCCATATGATCCAGTAATTCCTCTTCTGGGAATATATCCAAAGGAAATGAGAACACTGACTTGAAAATATATCTGTACCCGCACATTCATAGCAGCATTATTTCCAGTAGCCAAGATATGAAGGCAACCTAAGTGTCCATAGATGGATGAATGGATAAAGAAAATGTGGTATATACATATATATAAATGAGGGAATATTGTTCACCCATATAAAAGAGGAAATCCTCCCATTTGTGACAACATGGATGGACCTTGAGGGCATTATGCTAAGTGAAATAAGTCAGAAAGATAAATACCACATGATCTCACTTATATGTGGAATCTACAACAAAAACAAAAACTTACAGAAAAAGAGATCAGATTTGTGGTTATCACAGGTTGTGGTGTGGGGGAGGTGAAATTGGAGGAAGGTGGTCAAAAGATACAAACTTCTGGTTATAAGATAAACAACTACTAGGGATGTAACGTGCAGCATGATCGCTACAGCGACCACAGCTTATGGTGTATAGGAAAGTTATTAGGAGAATAAAACACGAGTCCTCTTTATAAGAAGAAAACATTTTTCCCATTTCTTTTTACTGTATGTGTATGAGATGATGGATGTTAGCTAAACTTATTGTGCTAATCATGTCACAATCCATGTAAGTCAAACCTTTATGCTGCACCCCTGAAACTCATCAGTGACACATGTCAATTATATCCCAATAAAACTGGGGGGGTGGGGAAGACTGGGATTCCAAGAGAGTCACTCCACATCTATGTCCTAGATGCCAGACAAGAGGAGGTCTGCTTTCTTCCAGGAATTAGGTGAGAGTTTCACCTGCTCTGTCCCAGATCAGGAGAGTCCATGGAACATGGGGAATGAAACCCTGGGGCAGGCGCTGGGGCCTGATGTACCTGTGAGCAGTTGTTTCACACCTAGCCACCACCAAACTTTGTGGCTCAGAAAACCATCACTTACTGCTCATGGCTCTGTGGGTCAGTGTGGCGGTTGTGAGCTGAGCCAGGCCTGGCGGATCCTAGCCCTAGTCCACGGGCAGCTCAGCTGGGCTGTCAGGTCTAGGATGGCCTCACATGTGCCTGACAGTTGGCCAGCTGTTGGCTGGGACGACGACAGGAGTCACTGGGCCACGGGTCTGTCACCCTCCAGCAGAACAGCCTGGGCTCCTTCACACGGCAGCTGGGCTTCTTTCAGTGACAGAGGGGAAGCGTGAGGGACCTCTCGGGCTGAGGCTCGTTACTGGTGCAGCCTTGCTCCAGTGGCGGTAAAACCATCAACGCAAGGGGTAAACCACAGGTGCCGCATCTCGATGGGAAGATCTGCGACATCACCTCGCAACGGGCAGGGATATTAGAGAAATGCACATCAAAACCACCACGAGATACCACCTCACACCCACCAGGACGGCTGCAATCAAAGCAACAGAAAACAACAAGTGTTGGCCAGGACGTGGAGACATCTGAACCCTTGTGCACTGCTGGTGGGAATGTGAAATGGTGCAGCTGCTGAGGACAACAGGATGGTGGTTCCTCAAAAAGTTAAAAATAGAATTAACATGATCCAGCAAATCCACTTCTGGGGATATACAGAAAACACCTGAAAGCAGTGTCTTAAAGAGCTATCTGTATATTCATGTTCACAGCAGCACTCTTCCCAAAAGCCAAAAGGTGGAAACAACACAAGTGTCCACTGACCGATTAATGGATAAGCAAAACGTGGCCTGTACATACAGTGGAATATCATTCAACCTTAAAAAGGGAGGAATTTCTTCCTGACACACGTAACACCACAGATGAACCTCGAGGACCCTATGCTAAGCGAAAGAAGCCAGTCGCAAAAGGGCAAACATTGTATGATTCCACTCATATGAGGTCTCTGGAATAGGGACAGGCAGTAGGAGGGTGGGGGCCAGGGGCTGGGGGAGGGGGAGGGGGAGGTGTCATTTACTGAGGACAGTTTCAGTTTTGCAAGGTGAAGAGTTCTGGAGGTTGGTTACTCAACGATACGAAGGTACGTAACACCACTAAACTGTACAATTAAAAATAGTTAAGATGGTCAACTTTATGTTATGTGTATTTTACCAAAATGAAAAAAAGAGAGGCACAGATATTGAGACTAGTGGAGGATTGGGACTAATTTTGTAAAACATCCACCACACTTGGGTTCTAAACTGTCGGATGTTGCCAGGTTACCTCTCTGAGATTACCTCTGAGGCTGAACTTGCTGGGGCCCAGGGCAGGCTGCCCCCAAATATACCTCAATGGCATATTGATTATTTTAAATTAACTTAAGAAATGGCCAATGCAGGAGGGACTCTTTGACCCTCCTCTCTGTCCTCCCGAAAGCAGGAAGTAAATCTCCCATGTGGAAGGTGCCCTCCCTATACCAGGAGAAAGACACCCTTACTGCCAGACGCAGGGAATTCAGGGCCAAGAAGCCTGTATAAACAAACCTCATTACTTTTTTACTAATTTACTACCCAAGCCCAAACTTAGCTTACATTCCTGACTAGTTAAGCACCCAAACGTGTTTCTTTGTCCTGTCAATTCCTCTCAAATGTATTGTTTCTTTGTCTAAAAAGTATAAAAGCTGCCTACTTTTATGGAGGTCCCATTTCTATGAGACCTCCCTACATACAAATGAAACTTCTTTCTTTTCCTCCTGTTAATCTGCCATGTGTCAATTTTATTATTAGTCCAGCCACAAGAACTCAAGAAGGATAGAGGAGAAATTCCCCCTCCCTGACAAACTTCCTTCTGTGATCTTTATTTCCATTTCACAGAGGTGCACATGAGACAGCTGAAGGCCTTGCTCCAAGATTAGAAAGCTGGAGCTTCCCTGGTGGCGCAGTGGTTGAGAGTCCGCCTGCCGATGCAGGGGACATGGGTTCGTGCCCCGGTCCGGGAAGATCCCACATGCCGCAGAGCGGCTGGGCCCGTGAGCCATGGCCGCTGAGCCTGCGCGTCCGGAGCCTGTGCTCCGCAACAGGAGAGGCCACAACAGTGAGAGGCCCGCGTACAGCAAAAAAAAAAAAAAAAAAAAGATTAGAAAGCTGGCCTTGGCCTTTCTCTTGGTCATGTGGTCCTTCAGCTGCCTCGGAATGGCAGCTATGGGCATTTGGGGCCACCTCTCACAGTCGGCAAGGGACTTCCTCCCCGGCATTTTGAGAATTCTCTTCGCCAGCCCTCATCTTGCCTGTGTCCTGCTCATCACTCTGGTCCCAGCTCAGACATCACCTCCTCCCTGCCCACTCCAGACAAAGCGGCCCCCCTGACTCAGTCTTCACCCGTCACCCCATCTCATCTTTCCCACAGCAGAAATGGCTTATTTACATATTTTCTTAGTGTCTTTTGTGTGCCTCTCCCACCTAGAATATACGTTCCTTGAGGGCACGAAGCAGTCTGGTTGGTTGTTGGTATTGCTCGTTTCTGTATCTCCAGTAGCTAGGATATGCTCATAGAGTATTTCTGTAGTGAGGGAATTTGATCCTTAAAGTCCTATGAGATAGGGATAATTATCTTCATTTAATAGACGAAAAAACTGAGTCTCAGAGAGGCCAAGTAACTTCCAAGAATCACACAACAGGTAGCTGAAGAATCTGGGGCTGAAAGACAGACCACACGATACCCGATCTTGTAACTACCATGGTGCAGGAATTTCAGTCTGGCTCTTCATGGGGAGGGGATACATTACCAATAAACCAGTCCCACAAATCCAGATGAGTGGGAAGGGTGTGATTCATTTGCAGCCTTGCAAGAGCTGGTGGAACACTGCACAGGAGCATGCCCTGATCCTCACAGACCTGTAGGGCTTCCTCTTGTTCCCCACTCCTGTGCTGTGTTACACCCGGTAAGTCACCGCCCTTCTCTGGGCCTCAGTTCCTCTACCTGTACAATGTGGAGCCAAGGGAAGGAGGGGACAGTGTCTGGAAATGCTGTGCTAGGTCCATGTCAGATGCCCCATGTTCTTTTGCCTTTCCTGGTGACCTGCTCACCTGTGAGTGAGCAATACATAGGGTACAAGTCACTTCCTGTCTGGAAGCTCGCCTCCTTGATCCCAAGGCAAGGCTGCACCCCGTGGCTCCGTGGGCCTCAGAGAGTAGAAGCAGGATGTGTCCTGAGGATTTGGGGCAAACTCTACCCTGAAGGGAACTGGTCCCTTCCTATTCACTCTTGTAAAGTCTAAAGCAGAGAGGTGAAGGATTGATCACTCTGACCAGGGGCTGGGGGTGAGGGCAGTGCAAAGAGACCAGTCTGGTCGGGAGGGCCTGCCCTCCTTGAGTCTGGCAATACCTACTCTGGCTCACTTAAACCAAAAGGGGGGCTTACTGAAGGGTACTAGGGGCTGCAGGATGCCTGGGAACCTGGAGAAAAAGGCTGGCAATATGGGCCAGAACCCAGGGTGCTAGTGGTAGGGGGTCGGGCAGCAGGATCTTTAGCAGAGGTCCTGCTGCAGCAGCAGGAATGGGCCACTCTGCATGTCCCCACTTCAGGACAGTCAGTATGGCCTCCAACTGTAACCAAGAAGGACCCTAAGGGACCTTCCCAAAACAGGCCCCCAACCATGTCCTCTGCCTGCTTCTTTTCTGTAGGAAAACTTCAGTCTCCTAGGTGTTCCCCAAGTTCCAAAGAGTACATTTAATCAGAGAAGTGACAAAATGCACAAAGAAAGGAAAACAGTCAAGCAAGACAAAATAATAACAGTTTAGCCATTAAACAAAGTCAAGGACCTTTAGTTCCTCCTCAAGGGCTATAGATAATATTCTGAATCATGTCCTTTGAGCTGTTTTGCGGACACTGAGACCCCCACCAGGTGGAAGAAATTAACTGTATGCTGCCTACAAGCCCACAGACCCCAGACGGGTTGGAATCAGAAGATTGATGATGTTGAGTCTTGGTTATCTCACCACCAACCAATCAGAAGAATGTCCATGGGCTGATCACAACCCCACAACATACCTCCCTCACTTCATCTTTAAAAACCTTTTCCTGGGCTTCCCTGGTGGCGCAGTGGTTGAGAGTCCACCTGCTGATGCAGGGGACGCGGGTTCGTGCCCCAGTCTGGGAAGATCCCACATGCTGCGGAGTGGCTGGGCCCGTGAGCCACGGCCGCTGAGCCTGTGCGTCCGGAGCCTGTGCTCCGCCACGGGAGAGGCCACAACAGGGAGGGGCCCGCGTACTGCAAAAAACAAACAAACAAAAAAACAACCTTTTCCTGAAAGCCTTTGAGGAGTTTGGGCCTTTTAAGCATTGGCTATCTTGACTACTTGCTTGGCGCCTGCAATAAACACTGTGATTTCCTTCACCACAACCCGGTGTCAGGAGATCGGCTTTACTGTGCTCAGGCCAGCGGACCCAGGTTTGCTTCAGTAGCACGATCATTCATGACCGTGGCTCCCCGCTGAAGGATCCAACCCTGGGTAACAGCAGTGGGTTGGCCACACCTACCTCACAAGCCTCTCCACACTCCCCTGGCTGGGCTGGTGAAGGAGGATGTAATGGACGCTGTAGGTTGATGCTCCCTCTGGGCTGAGGTGCTGTTTCTCTGGCTGTCAGAACGCTTTGCCCACTGGCAGCTCATCTGGGCTCCTCCCTCATGGCCTGTCCTGGGTGGAAGTGGGGGGTTGCTTCCCCCAAAGCGAATGCAGCACATCCAATGACCATAGCCAATGACAGGAACGGCAGGGTGTTTACAAAGGCCCGCTGTGTGTCCTTTCTCACCAGCCGCTTGAACTCCGCTCATCTCTGAAGGGCCATCTCCACTCCAGAGCTCCTTCCATCACGAGCTCCTCCACCCCCACATCCCCTGAGGCCTTTCTGCAACTGTGTGGCCGTTAAGTTGCTTGCTTTACCCATTCGTGCTTCCCTTAGTCCAAGACCCCCTCCCCGCTGTTGAGATTGGCTCCCTGGGAACCCCACCTGCAACGGAGAGGGTGGCTCTCCGTCCTCTGCCCTTGGCTGCTCTATATACTGCCACCAAAGGTCCACTCCACAGGGGCTCCTGGGCCACTCAGCTCTCCCTGCCCTCCTAACAGAAGCCACGCACTTTAGCAGCGCCCCGGACGCCCAGCTAAACACATTTCCCGCTCTCTTGCAGCTGCAGTCATGTGACTAAGTTGTGGCCAATAGGATATAAGCAGAGTCATGTGAGTCACTTCTGGCCAATAGGATATAAGCAGTCCTATGAGCCGCTCTTGTCCAGTAGTATAAAAGCAGAGTCACAGGAGCAGCTACTGGGGCGAGGATTCAGGAGGAAGGCACTTGCCCTTCTCTTCCTATTTAGATGCTTATGGAAAGGGGACAGTCATTTTAGAACCAAGAAGCCATGCACAGGAGATGGCAGAGCAACATCCTGGATTATTCCGGAGTTGGATTACCTGTCCTGGGTCACCCACACTGACTTCTATGAGAGAGAGAAATAAAATTCTAGCTGATTTAAGCTTGCTGTTATTTCTAGTTTTAGCAGCCAAGCTTTCAACGCAATCAATTCAAAGGATTCTATAAAAAGAAGAATGGGGGGCTTCCCTGGTGGCGCAGTGGTTGAGAGTCCGCCTGCCAATGCTGCCGATGCAGGGGACGCGGGTTCGTGCCCCGGTCCAGGAGGATCCCACATGCCGCGGAGCGGCTGGGCCCGTGAGCCATAGCCGCTGAGCCTGCGCGTCCAGAGCCTGTGCTCCGCAAGGGGAGACGCCACAACAGTGAGAGGTCTGCGTACCGCAAAAAAAAAAAGAAGAATGGGTATTGAAAGGACAGTAAATAAAAGGGAGGGTTCTAATACACTGACAATACAGATGGGGTCCTTAGAGGGCATCATCTCTTTGCCAGCCCCAAGTCTCAAGTTTCCCTCCCCCTGCACAAAGTTCCAGCACAACCAAGGCTTCCTGGGAAACTGACCCATGATTAGACAGAATTCAGGAGTATTGATCAGCAGCTTGGCGATGAATGCTGAGGCTGGGAAACAAATTGGAATTACTTGTCTTAGATGCACCTGGCCTAGTTTCCCCTTTCCATTTTAAGTGGGAGGTCATTAAGCCTTATCCAATAATCAAGCCCAGGATTTTGCAGTCATAACTGCAGACCTAGGAGCAAACCAGAAAAGCAAAAAAGAAACCTCAGGAAGGGACTGTGCCTAAAGCAAGGAAAATTCGTTGAAAAGACAATTTAACAACAAAATTAAGGGTAACTTGTGCTTTATTTAGCAGCTTGGGGGTACAAATAAAGTCCACCTCTAATTTTTCAAATTAAAACAGATTTGAGTCTGCACATACTAGGTAAGTTGTTTATCTTCCTGAATTTTTGGAAAACTTTGAGGAATTAGTCCAGCAATTCAAAGGAACTCTTGAAAGAGAGCTGGATCCAGCCTCCAGCAGGGCGCGATTTGGTTGTGATTACTTCCGTGCTGCCACACGCTGTTTCTGTGGAGCACCAGTCCTGTGCAGCCTGGCCGTGGGCCAGTGTTCTCACTGTTCTGGCAGTGCTGTCCCACTGTTTAAGGCTTGGATTCACAATCTCATATTCAGCCATTGTCCCCAAATCCTGCCTACCATGCCAGAGTTCCTAGTTTGGGTACAATATATGCTCCCCTCCCCCTACACAACTAGGCCTGGTGTTGAGCCCCAGTCAGAATGCCCCAGTGGTGATTTCTCCATGGGTGACTCTACATGTCCGTTCTTACAAGGTGTCTTCATTCAGGAACACCCCAGTCTGTCAGACAGGTTTACTATAGTGGGATCTCAAAAGAGAATGGGCTGGGATCTTGCTTACTTTGTGCCCAAGAGGTAATTTGGTCCCAATGCAAAATTTCTTAACTTTTCCCCAGCCACCAGCTTTGATAGCTAGTGGAGCCCATTATAATCTCCTTCTCCCAACATCTTGGGTGCCCCTCCACACTTGCTTTTTTGGATAGACTAAGTCAATAACTTAGTTAAGTAGACTAAGGTAAACTAACAGAAGCCACTTATAGTTCTTCTCTAAATAATAACAATCTACTCTAAAGTGACTTTTTGAGTTCATCTAGACAAAGAAATGAAACATAGCTTCTAAAAAGCAACTCCTGTTACTTCAAAACAGAGCCCGCACCCTAAGTTCCTGTAGTTGGACACCTGCGGCACCAAGTAAATGACCACCCATCATCACAGCGCCCATCACAACCGCCAAAAGTGATGTCTGTGTGCTCTCTTCCTGTCCTTGACGCCACACGCGGACTTATCTTTACAGAGCTGCTCAGGTATCTGGGCCAGGAGAGAACCAGCAAGGCAGAAAGCAAGATTCCACTGTGCTGACGTTCCAGAGTGAATCCTGAGGCAGCGACTACAGCACCAAGGCTGCAGATGGGACTTGCCAGCTCGTCCTCTCTCTGCCTGGCGTTACCCTGCAGGATGGGGCCCCTTGGGGTAAGTCAGCCCCCAGGGCCGTAGATCCACTGGTTTGGAGGAGGAGACTCAAGGAAGATAAAGGGCCTTCTGTGGACATCAGGTTCTAGAGCCCGCATACAAGACTCAAATGCATTATAGTCAATTTACGCTTGAAAATTCCTTAAAACACCTGAAATTAACAGAAGTTAAGGCCTTGGGAAGTTCCAAAGCTCATAATTAACTTTCTTCTCTTTTCAATTTGGCCTGGCTTGCCTTGGGACAGTGGAGACCAAGGTCTAATTTGAATGGGGTGGGAACTGCAGAAGGCTTAGGGGTTCAAAGACCTGTCTCTCTCGGGTTGGATTTGTTGTAAGTTCAACGTACCTATGATATACCTCCTGAGTCTAAATGGTAACATGGGCTATAGTGGTCATGGATGTAGTGGGTCATTTAACCTCACAATAGCTCTATGAGGTGGATATTATTATTTTCCATCCACCCTTTATAGATGTGGAAACTGAAAGTCAGAGATGGCCCATGTGTAGCCTCAGGGCTTGAAAATGGCCACTTAGTGACCCCTCCTCAGTCCCGTTGGCTCATCAGATATGCCTGGACGGCTCTAACCCCAGAGCAAGCTCAGCACAGGCTCAGGCTGGAGCCCTGTTCCCCCAAACATCACAGAATACTCTTTGCTCCTGGTTCAAACTGAGGGCTGTGGCAGGCTGTCAGAGTGAGGTAAGTGCCAGTTAAGTGGATGGAAATCGGGGACAAGTCTCTGAGGGGCAGCGCTTTGCTTTGCTCCTGTAGATATTCCACCTGTGAAAGATGGGGGTGAACAGAGCAGAAAGGCATGTCCGGCAGAGGAAGAGGAAGAGGCTGGGAAGCAGAGCCTGCTTCCTGGGGATTAGAGAGTGTGGCCGCAGTGTCAAGTGGGTGGGGTGTTCTGGGCTAGAGAGCTGGGGGCGCCAAGTCAGGGGGAGCCTTGAGTGCCACCATGAGGGGTGAGCTTGGCGGGTGGGGGGGCCTGGGAGATGGCCCACCCCCAAAAGCCCTGCTCAGGATGCCCAGAGATTGTGGCTGCTGGATCCCAAACACAGGGAGAAGGTGCCACCATGAGAGACATCAGTGCAGTGGGCACTTGATGTATATGAACCCCACACGAGCCTACCAGAAACACCTCACTGAGCCACTGGGTGGATTTTGTCTTTATATGAAGCCTCTCTCCGTGCATCTTAGCAGACTGGGGCAATGTGTCTGTGCGTGGCAGGGACAGAAAATCCAGCTCACACTGGCACAAAGGGAGCTTAGGGGATCTGGTCGCGCTGACCTGGCTCTGGGCCTGGCTCAGACCCTCTGGGCCTTGTCCCCACAGCTGCCCCGCTTTGCCACCCGATGAGGATGAATTGGCCTCCCTCTCAGCCAGCCTCTTCCGAGTTGCCCCAAAGATGGTCCCCAGTGCTCCTGATGTAGATTCTTTTTCCCTTAACTTAGCAGCCTCAGGAGAGAAACTGCCTTTTCCGAGAATTCCAGGAACAATCTCAGGAAGGGTTTTCATTGGTCCAGCTCAAGTCACATGTCCTTGACCACATGAAATAAATGCCCACCCCTGGAGAGCCCACTGGACAGGGGAGGGGTGGGGAGGACTCGTTCCCCAAATAGAAGAGATGAGCCCTTTTTTAATAAAGGCCACTTCCTTACCCCTCGTTTTTTTATTGTGGTAAAATACACATAACACAACTTAACCATTTTAACCATTTTGAAGTATACAATTCAGTGGTATTATGAATATTTACATTGTTGTGCAACCATACTACTATCTCCAGAAGTTTCTCATCATCCCAACCTAAAACCCTGTACCTGTTAAATAATAATTCTTCATTCTCCCTCCCCCCAGCCCCTGGTAACCACCATTCTATCTTCTGTCTCTATGAATTGTAGTGCTCTCGGGACCTCATATAGGTGGGATCTGACGGTATTTGTCCTCTCGTGTCTGGTTTATTTCAGTTCGTACAATGACTTCAAGGTTCATCCATGTTGTAGCATGAGTCAGAATCTCCTTCCCTTTTTTAAAAAATAAATTTATATATTTATTTTTGGCTGCATTGGGTCTTCACTGCTGCACGCAGGCTTTCTCTAGTTGTGGTGAGCCGGGGCTACTCTTCGTTGCGGTGCGCGGGTTTCTTATTGTGGTGGCTTCTCTTTTTGCAGAGCACGGGCTCTAGGCATGCGGGCTTCAGTGTTGTGGCTCATGGGCTCTAGAACACAGGCTCAGTAGTTGTGGCGCACGGGCTTAGTTGCTCTGCGGCATGTGGGATCTTCCCAGACCAGGGATCGAACCCGTGTCCCCTGCACTGGCAGGCAGATTCTTAATCACTGTGCCACCAGGGAAGCCTTCCTTCCCATTTAAGGCTGATCAATATTCCATTGTATGGATGGACCACATTTTGTGTATCCACTAGCCCATCTCTGGACATTTGGATTGCTTCCACCTTTTGGCTATGGTGAGCAATGCTGCTAGAAACATGGGTGTCCAAATATCTCTTTGAGACCCTGCTTCTAATTCTTTGGGGTGTACACCCAGAAGTGGAACTGGTTTAATATTTTGAGGAATTGCCCTAATGTTTTCCACAGTGGCTGCACCACCTTACATTCCCACCAGCAAACAGTACATAAGGCTTCCAACGTCTCCATATCCTCATCAATACTTGTCATTTTCTCTGTGTGTGTGTGTGTGTGTTTCATAGCCATCCTAATGAGTGTGAAATTGTATCTTATAGTTTTGATTTCCATTTTTCTAATGATTAGTGATGTTGAACACCTTTTCATTTGCTTATTGGCCATCTGCATATCTTCTTTGGAGAAATATCTATTCAAGTCCTTTGCCATTTTTGAATAGCATTGTTTGGTTTTTTTGTTATTGGGTTATAGGAGTTCTTTATATATTCTGGACAGGAATCCATTACCAATAAGTAATTTGCAAACATTTTCTCCCATACTCTGGGTGGCTGAGATGGGTCCTTTTAACAAGAGGGGGTGCTGGGCAAGCAATTCCACTGACATCCAGCCTATTGGTCTACGTTTCTGGAAGGTGGGAATTAGTCTGCTCTTCCGTCACAGCAGAGGCACATCCAAGGCCCAAGGGAAAGATGGGAAAGATTCCACCCAAATTGATTAATTCGATCACTTTGGATTAGTCAGACCCCGTCCCAAATGGGAATTTGAAAGCCCAGTGTGTCCAAGGAAT
This sequence comes from Mesoplodon bidens, assembly GCF_964165515.1. NCBI lineage: Eukaryota > Metazoa > Chordata > Mammalia > Artiodactyla > Ziphiidae > Mesoplodon > Mesoplodon bidens. The sequence continues at coordinate 2,784,076 of NC_138172.1, forward strand.
TATTCCCAACCTTTCTGGAATCAAGCCCAGGTGTGACTCTTTCCCGAGACTGCACAGATAATTTTTTTCCTAAAGTGTCTAATTCCTTATCAGTTGATAGCAGTCATAATTCAGATTCATGATGGAATTTCCCTTTATGGAAGGATTCTGTGAAAAATAGATAGTCTCGGGCTTTCCTTTTTTTTTATACAAATGTCTTCCCAATTGCACTGATACCTCTGTTTCTCATATTTGGTAGAGTGTGTTACATAGAGTAGCTTCTTTTTTTTTTTAATTGAAATAGTAGCTTCTGAATAAATGTTCAAGATTGCAGCACATTTTATAGTCTGTAAAGGGGTTTTAATTAATGTTCTTTAATTTATGTGCTGACATCAGTCCTGAGAGAGAACCAACCAGGGATTAACCTGTCCATTTTATAATTCAGAAAACTGAGACTCAGAGAAGTGAAGTGACCTGCCCAAGATCACACAGGAATGGGTGGCAGATATGGGCTTTACACGCAGGCCTGTATTACCCCCAGTCTCTGCTCTGAGTGCTGCATCAGGCTGCCTCCAGAGAGAGGAATGGAACAGAATTTTTTATCTGGAGTAGAGTTCTCAGATAAAACATAAGATGCCTAGTTAAATTTGAATTTTAGATAAACAACAAAAAAATTTTTGTATAAGTATGTCCCATATTGCATGGATGTACTTAAAAACACTCTTTGCTGTTTACTGAAATTCAAATGTAAATGAGCATCTTGCATTTTTATTTGCTAAACCGGGTAACCCTAATTTGGGAGACACCTTAAATGGTCCCTGAGGCCCAGAGAGGGACAGAGATTTGCTCAAGAGCACACAAGGGTTAGTGGCAAATCCAGGATTGAGGCCAGTCTGCCTGTTCTCAGGTCCTGCTCCTCGTGGTGAGGTTGCCAAGTGCTCTCAAGTCCCGGGAGCAAGGGTGATGGTGAGAATAGCTGCTCCCTCTCTGAAGGATGCCTGCACGACCCATCACCTTCCCAGCTGTCCTACCCAGCAGGCAACACCAGGAAGCAAATCCCAGCGCAGAGAGATGAGATGAGATGAGAAGAGCGAGGTCGCACCAATTTAGAGAAGATGGTGTTGACTGAGATTTCCAGACAGGGAGCACAGTCTGCTCAGGAAGCGGCTACTTAAGCAGGAGACTCCAATTAAGGAGCAATTTGAGTGTTTGCAGCAAACTCCCGCCCCAGCCAGTGCAGCCCAGAGACCCGTGGGCCGCTCTTGCCTCCTGCTCAAACAAGGGACCTCAGGGCTTCCCTGGTGGCGCAGTGGTTGAGAGTCCGCCTGCCGATGCAGGGGACACAGGTTCGTGCCCTGGTCCGGGAAGATCCCACATGCCGCGGAGCGGCTGGGCCCGTGAGCCATGACCGCTGAGCCTGCGCGTCCAGAGCCTGTGCTCCGCAACAGGAGAGGCCACAACAGTGAGAGGCCCGAGTACCGCAAAAAAAAAAAAAAAAAAAAAAAAAGAATCTCAGAATATGTTGTCTGGGATTTGCTTCAAATGGAGGCAAAGGTACAGTTGAAACAAGTTTGTCATGAGTTGATCGTTGTTGAGGCCAGATATTGGGGACTTGGCGCTCTTTTGTACTATTCTCTCCACATTTGTAAACGTGTGAAATTTTCCAATCGGGAAAAAGCCCCTTCAAGTCCTGCTAAGCCTGTGGGACCACGAAGTCGTGCCCACCCCCGCTGCTGGCATCCACCTTGGGCTAGGGAAGATGACACATGCTGAGTGACAAACTCAGCCCCTTGGTGGCAAGCTTAGGGCTGGCATTTAACCAGGAGTGATGAGCCGGGAGTACAGGATACATATCACATTCCGATCCGTAAAGCTCCGTGCCCAGCAGCCCTGGCTGCGTGTGGACCAGACAGGTGGCAGGTTCCCCAACTTCGGCAGGAGCCTGTGCCACGTGGTCCCCACTTGCTTTCAGGCTGCCAGAGGGGCGTTAGCTGTGACATGTATGCACTTGTAGGAGTGGGACTGCTTAGCTAGAAATCTCCCCATTAAAGCCAGAGTCTCTTTTAATCTCCATTAAAGCCAGCACAAGGATGAACTAAGAGCAGGAGTAAGAAGACAGCATACATAACTGAAAAGGAAGCCCAAGATAATGAGAGGAAAATGCCTTGAAACAATAAGGAAACTCAGTAAGTTCACAAAATTAAGGTATAAAAAGTCAATACTTGGGGCTTCCCTGGTGGCGCAGTGGTTGAGAATCTGCCTGCCAATGCAGGAGACACGGGTTCGAGCCCTGGTCTGGAAAGATCCCTCATGCCACATGTCGTGGAGCAACTGGGCCCGTGTGCCACAATTACTGAGCCTGCGCGTCTGGAGCCTGTGCTCCGCAACAAGAGAGGCCGCGATAGTGAGAGGCCCGCGCACCGCCATGAAGAGTGGCCCCCGCTTGCCACAACTAGAGAAAGCCCTCGTACAGAAACGAAAACCCAACACAGCCATAAATAAATAAATAAATAAATAAATAAATAAATAAAAGAAAAGCTTAAAAAAAAAAAGTCAATACTTTCCCTATAAGTAGATTGTCAGCAGAAAGGATAATAGAAGAAAAGGTTCTGCTCACAAAACAACACTTAGGAGTTGATGGTGTGAGGAGTGTGCCGGACAGACCTTTGCAGTAAGACTCCGTGGGGGCGTGACAGGAGCCACAGGGAGACACGCTATGGTGACGCTGTCCATTCTTGCCTCCAGCACAGACGAAGATGGGTGCACAGTGCTCTCCCTGAGCCCCCCACCCTCCCCCAGGAGACTCACCTTCCCACGGGCCCAGGAAAGCGTTTTATATCTTCTTGCCTGTCCCCAGATTACCCCTTCCTCCTGCTCTATATCCCCCCTAGTGGATGCCATGTCCACACTGCTCAGAGGACACAGAGGCCAGCACTGCCCGTGTCCTCCCTCTGCCCGCATACTGGGCCCCCTGGCCGTACCGCCTCCTCCACGCAGGCTTCCACCCCTGCTCTCTGGCACCTGTTGCATCAGCAGCTTCCCCCTCTCTCCTGAGCATCCCTTTTGCTTTAATAGTTTCATCTCGCAAAGCCTTCCCCTTGGCCCCATATCTCCTCCACCTACTTCTCCGTCTCACAGCAAACTCCTTCAAACAGTGATCTGCACTGACCCTTCCCACCGCCTCACCTACCATTCTCCTCTCAGCCCTCTCCAGTTCCGCTCTTATTGTCTCCATAACCAAAAGGCTCTCAACACCAGTGGCTACTGCCGGGCGTCATCCTCGGTGACACACGTCCCTGCTTCAGGAGGTATTCTCTTCTCCAGGCTTCTGTGCCACCCCTGCCCTTCCCCACCTCCGTTCCAGCTCTCCTACCTCACTCCCTCTTCCTCCTGCAGCCTCAGCTCAAATGCCACCTCCTCCAAGAAGCCTTCCTGGGCTCCACTCACGTATTTATTGTCTGTCCCTTCCCCTAGGAGGTGAGGTCTTTGAAGGCGGGGATTCTTATCTTTCTCATTCACTGCTGTATCCTCACTGCCTACAACAGTGCCTGGCACATAATAGGTGCTCAGTAAACACCTGTTGGCTGAAGATTAGATCAGTGTGGCTCAAATGAGGGTAACAGGCTTTTTTTCCACCTGAATTGACAAAATGATAGTAAAGTTCATCTGGAAAACTACATCTGTGAAGAATGGCCAAAATAATTCTAAAAAAGAAGAGTAGTGACAGGGGCCAACCCTAAAAAGACACACTCTGGTAGAAAAGAAGTAGCTACATAGCTCAATGGAGCACTACTGAGTGGTGGTTCTCAGCCCTGGCTTCCCATTAGAATTGCCTAAAGTGCTTCTAAAAAACAAATGGAAAAAAAAAAAACAATACTTGGGCCCTATTCCCAGAGATTCTGATCCAACAGGGTGGCAACTGGATATTGGTCTTTTCTTCCTTTAAAAAATTTTTAATTTTGTATTTTCTTAAATGCCTCCAGAGGATTCTGTTATGTAGCCAGGATTGAGAACAACTGGGTTGGCAAGTCCCGAAGCGGGTTTGGCCCACAGGAACATGTAATTTATGGTAAAATGGCATTTCAAATTGGTGGTAACAAGAAAGCTTCTTTAGTTAGAGATGCTGAGATAATTACTTGATCGTTTGGGAAGACCATTGGATCTTTACTCCTGGCACCAAAATAAATCCCATATGGATCAAAGTCTTAAATGTTACAAAATAAGAGGGAGGGGAAGGAAAAACCATGAAGGTTCTTGAAGAAGTTATGAATAAGTTTATAATCATGGTGGGAAAGACCTTCCAAAGCTGGTTATAAGCCTAAAGAGAAAAAGTTAAAGTTTAAAAACATAAAAACATTTGATTTCTGAATGTCACAAAATATGGTAAATAAAGTCAAAAGACGGATGAAGAACTAGAAAAATCTATTTAGAACATGCGTGCCAGACAATGGACTACATTTTCTTGATTAACAAAGAGCTCAAATCAGTAGTATGATTCTGACACCAATTATAATTCTGCCCACCAATTATACTGTGTGGGTTCTTTTCCCCACACCAAGCAATTCTGTGACACCAGCTGGGTGTCCTACAATTCAGTTCTGACACTGTCTACCCAGAGGTAGTGTCAGATCCCACAGGTTAAGGGCTCAGTCCTACAAGGCTGTCCCCTCACCCCACTTCAGATGCCAGTCACATGTTCAGGTGCCCCCCACCTCCGTGCTTCTGACCAACAAGGCTGTAAATCGGAGGTTCCACACCCGCCTCTTTGGGTTTGATTAATTTGGCTCATGGAACTCGGGAAAAGTTTTCTTACTAGATCACCAGTTTATTATAAAAGGATATAATTCAGGAACAGCAAGGTGGAGGAGATGGACGGGGCAAGGTATGTGGGAAGGGGCGGAGCTTCCCTCTCCAGGCATCCACTCTTCCCGAATCTCCCCAAGTTCACCAACGAGGAAGTTCCCTGAACCCCGTCCTTTTGTGTTTTTATGGAGGCTTCCTTACACAGGCATGAATAGTTAAATCATTGGCCATTGGTGATTGAACTCAACCTCAGCCCCTCTCCCCTCCCTGGAGGTCGTGGGGGGCTGGGACTGGAAGTTCCAACCCTCTAATCAAGGGGTTGGCTCCCCTGGCAACCAGCCCCCACCTCCTTAGGAGCTGTCCCAAAGTCACTTCATTAAATAACAAAAGACACCTTTAAGGCTCAAGTCAGGAAATTCCAAGGGTTTTTGGAGCTCTGTGCCGGGAACAACAGGATGAAGACCAACTATATCTTTATTATAAATCACAATATCACAAATAGGAAACATACAAACAACCCAACAGTAAAATAAGCAATGGATTTAAACAGGCAATTCATGAAGATGTTCAGCTTCACTCAGAATTAAAAGGAATGCCTATTAGAACCACGCTGATGCCTAAGTGTCTACCCAAGAGAAATGAAATCACGTGTGCACACAAAAACTTTAATCCTAATGTGCCTAGCAACATTATTTCCAAAAGCCAAGAGGTGGAAACAACCCAAATGTCTATCATCTGATAAATGGATAAACAAAATGTGGTCTATCCATAAAGTGGAATATTATCCTGTCATAAAAAGTAATGAAGTACTGAGACCTGCTACGACATGGATGAACCTTGACAACATTTTGCCGAGTGAAATGAGTCAGACACAAAAATCCATATATTATATGATTTCATTTTTATGAAACGTCCAGAATAGGCCCATCTATAGAGACAGAAAGTGGATTAATGGTTGCCTGGGGCTGGGGGAAACAGGGAAATGGGGCAGTGTCTGTTAGTGGTTACAGAGCGGTTTTTTTTGGGGGGGATAAAAATGTTCTAAAATTGAATATGCTGATGGTTGCACAACACTAAATATACTAAAATGATTCAATTGTGCACTTTAAATGGGTGAATTGTTTAGCATGTGAATTATATCTCAATAAAGCTGTTAAAAAAACACTGAGAGATGACTTTTCACTCCCCAGATTGACAAAATTAATGAGTGTAGGGAGACAGACTCTCTCTTACATTGTTGATAAAAGTGGAAATTGGTGCCACCTTTTTGAAGAGCATGTTGGCAATCTCCGCCAGAATTAAAAATGCACAGACCTTTCTTCCCAGGGTTTCTACTTCTAACTGACCCTGTGGAAATTCCGTACATCCAGGTATACCAAGGAGCTGCTGTTGGGGCTTTGTAACAGCAAAGAAACTGTAAATGAACACGCAGAGACAGAGAACGCAGTCCTACAATGGGAATAAAGTGCAAGCATTAAAAAGAAGGTAGAGATCAGGACGTGTTGATCTGGAGAGCTCGGCAGAGATATAGTTTAGGTGCAAAACTTGCAAGGTACAAAATAGTGGGCAGCGTGTGATCCTCTGTTAATCAGTAAAGACGCTGCTGTACCAAAGTATTCAGGAAGGAAATGCAAAGAGCGATCATCTCCAGGGAGAGGGACCGTGATAGAAAAGCTTAGTTTTTATTTTATTATCTTTTTGGAACTGTTTACATCTTCTACATGTGCGTGTACATTAACTTCATTTTTTAAATGCCACTGGGATTATCTGTGCGGTGGCATTACAAGCCATTTTCATTTTCTTTATTTTTTTCTATATTGAAAAAGAAAACCTTGTAAAATCTCTTGCATTCCAGAGAAATGTGTGATAGTTCTGTGTGTGTGTGTGTGTGTGTTTATGTGAGAGATGTACAGCTGTTCCCCATAAGGACCCGCACAGAACTCACGCCCTCCCTCTCTGGGCCTGTTTGCCATCCTCAGGGGAAGGCCTGGGACAGGTGGGTTGGGGCCGGTCCACTTCACTGAGAGCGGGAACCTCTCTCCAGAGGCAGCTGCCATCCCCTCCTTGTCCTGCCCATCTGGTGTGAAGCCAGCTCATATGGGGGAGGTGAGCTTGGAGTTGGGGTCCAGGTGAGGAGGCAGGAGCAGGGTCCACTCCTCGGGAACAGCAAGAACACAGATGGGGATGGCTCCGAGAGGATGCTCTATTATTGGTGTGAAGCAGCTGGGCTGAAGCCCGCTTTCCAAGTGAGGGCTGCAGGGGTCTCTGAAGCTGGTCCCCACAGGGGCCCAGCCCCTGCTAGCCTCCTGGAGCGAGTCTGGAGTCCGGGCACCTGTGTCTGTGCTCCCATGTGTGTTGATGGGCTTACACGTCTGTGTTTGACGCACGTGTTAGAAGTCGCTTTACTGTCAAACTCCAGGGCGCTCACTGACACAGGCCCCTTCCAAGGTCTGGCTCTAATCTGTATTCATAGTTTGAGTCTCCTTTTCTGGAAAAATGTCTCCCTCCCCCAGTGAATAAACATCGGGCCCAACAAAACCTGAATCTGCCCCTGACATTTATATCGTACTATCACACATCTATGTCTCTGTCTCCCTCTCTCCCTCCTGCCCTCCATCCTTCCTTTCTTCCTTCAAGATCTGTGTTCCAGGAACATCCCCCTCTGGGGCAGAGGCACCTCGATGAAGAAGACCTCAGGGATCCACAGGGGCACACTGAGGGGGCATCGCACCTTCCTCCTGGAACAATCCGGAAAACTGGTCCTGGAAGAACGGAAGAATTGGCCAGGGTGGAGGGTCGCGGGCTGGGTGTGGTGGACCGCGCCGTGGGCGCGTATGCGTTTGTTGTGTGTATCTGGGTGTGATGCGGTGGGTGTTTGCCTGTGGCTGTGGGGTGTGTGTCCCTCCATGTGTGTAGCTGAGGGAGTGCCTGTGCACTGTTTGTTGCTGGCCTCCCGGGCCCTCAAGGGACAGAGACCAGGCAGCTGTGGGCTGAGATGCCATGGCTGTGGAGTGAGTTTCCTCAGGGCCAGTCCTCCCTGGCGGAGAAAACTGCCGCTAGGAGCCCAGAGATGGGAGCGATGATTTCATCCCACTCAGGACGTCCAAACATCCCTGCTGGTCTCCAAAGTCCCTGCCAACCTGTCTGTCTGAGGCTAAGGCCCGAGGCTCTACCAGATGCGCCACCTGGTCAGCTCTTGGACCAGCTCTTTGATTTGGGATATGGTTTGGATGGTAGGCAGAGGTGGCCAAGCCAGGTTTCAGGTTTCCATGGTGACAGGCCTTGTGAGTGCTCTGGGTCAACAGTACTGGGGACAGGGTCGATTTTCAAGTCTAACTCACTTCTGTTATAGAGTTGGCTCAGAAAGGGCTGCAGAAATCTTCGAGGTCACCTAGAACACCAGGGGTTATTCTCTGTTTATCCCCATCCCCCAGATCCACTTGCTACAACTTTCCACTCTGCTTTGTGTCCCCTCATGAAGCTGACCTCTGTGCACATCATCACCTGGGCTTCCTTAGCTAGGCTCCAAGTTGGCTTCAACCAATGGGAGGCACCAAAGGAAGATAGCCAATGGGACCTAGCCAGTGGGAGGCACCAGTGGGAGACAGCCAATGGGAAGCATCGGTGGGCATCCGAGGGTGGGAGGCGAGAAAAGTTGGGGTATTTTCCCTACCAACCGCCGGTTTGGGCAGTGGCTGAATCTCTCTAAACGCTGCTCTTCTCAGAGGATCCTTGACTCATACCTGCAGCTCTCACTTCTTCCAGAAAACCACTCCTCACCCACTCTCTTCAGGTTTAGGGGGTGAAGGCTCTCCACTGTTGCCAGCGCAAGTACTGTACCACGGGTTGATTCTCCTCCACACCCCCCAGACACACACTTCAGATAAATTACCCCTTCATTAAACTGTTTTCAATAAACCACTGAGTGGGTCCTCTCTTTTCTGCTGAGACCCTGCCTATTACTTAGTTTCACATTGTGGCAGGAATAAAATATACACTCCCCTTTTTCTGTTTCTTGAATACAAGCTCCTTCTGGCATCCATGCCTCTGCACTTGCCGTTTTCTTTGCTTGTTTAAAAAATCATCTCTTCATCAATAAACAAATAGCAAAACACATTTTACATACTTGGCAGTGCTCTGGCCCTGATTCAGGGTTTAACGAATACTAGCTAATATAATTGTTGTTATTGTTGCTGTGGTGTTAAATATGGACAAAATTGCCAAGGTAGAGCAGTGGAATAGAAAGAGGGGTGCTTATGTGAACTTAAAGGGCATGGTCTTAAAACCGCGTCAATTTAACTAGTATTAACTAATACTGAAATATTGGGTCTGTGCCAATTATTACTCACCTTTGGTACATTTCTACAGTTCATGTTGTCCTTTGTATGACTGTATTGTTCAAAAGAAGTGTTATGTTTTGAGGGCTCCTTATTCATTTTCAGTTGAAATATATTCCAAGACTTCATGAAAGGGGGGAAATAATATAAATGTTCGATAATTCACAGTCTCGTTTTGTCGCACTGACATTTAAAAGAAGATATACATGGTCAAAAAGTGAAAAATAATAATCTCTTCCAAGGGGCCTTCCTAATCACTGTCTAAATCAGGGGCCCCGTCATTCTCTCTCACCATCACACCTTGTCCCTTTCACAACACTTCTCGACACTTTGTAATCATGATTATTTGTTTCCTGGGTAGGTTAAGATTTGTCTCTCCCTCTAACCTGTGAGCTTTGTGAGCTTGACAAAGCCTTTTAGATCTTGCCTGCTGGGTTCGCTGCTTTGTCCCAGTGTGGTGTGTTGGTGAGACTAGGATTCTGTAACAAAGAGGCCCCCAAACACTCAGCATGAGTAACATAGTTTATTTCTCCCAGAAGTAATAGCGTGTGTAGGTGGTCCAGGCTGGCATGGAGGTTTGAAGGTGTTCTCAAGCCCCAGGGCTCCTCAGACCGCCTCTCTCCTCAGCCACACAGGACACAACTTAAAAAACCCTCTTCCCCAGAGCAATCCCACTCTTTTTGGCCTCAGCTCTCCGATCCAGTCTGCCCCAGATCTTTGTTCTCTCAACAAGAGGTTCATCCATGTGACTTCCCAAACCACAGAGCAAGCTCCTGAGATGAAGTCAGCCTCTCTCAATGACACAGGACCCCTGTGTGCACTTTCTCCCTTGTTGTTATTAAATATTAACTTTTTCTTTCTGCGGCTATAGTTTATCTGTCCACATCCCTGACCTTTGGGCAAATTACTTCATTCTGAGCCCAAGTTTCCTCATCTGTAAAATGGGGATAACCATAGTTCCACTCCTAGGGGTGCTGTAAGGATCAAATGAGCATAAAGCTTTTAGAATTGAACCTAACACAAGCTATGTGCTATTTAAATAATAATTAGCATGATTATCTCTTTGGATTCTCTCAGCCTCCTCATGGGTGGAGGGAGGGGCAGGCATCACTTCATTTTCAGACACAGAAATGAAGGACCAGAGAGCCGAAGCCAGTTACCCAAGGCCACAGCGCTGCAGGCAGGCGGGTTTAATCCAGACCTGAACCTCAGTTACTTCATGATAAAAGTAAGGTGATGATGGTAACCCTCGTAGGATTAGGTTGTGAGAATCCAGGGTCATCGTGCAATCAGGTGATGAACACGTGGAGGGCACTGTTCAAACGTCTGTACCCTTCCCCTTCATGGTGCCCCCCCACCTCCACCCCCGTCACACCGACAACCTCACGCAGCCGCCAGGGATCTCAGCTGCCCTGCTCCTGGCAGCCCTGGGGTCAGCTGCTTCTGTTTGGTGGGCGGGTCAGCTGGGCCGACAGAGAAGCCCATTGTCTCTGTCCTCTGGGGCTCTATTGTTGGGGCCTCCTCCCAGGATCCAGCCCCAAGACACTCTCAGCTGTCGCCCGGCTCCTCTTGGCTTCCCGGGGCGGGGGAGGGGGTAGTGTGCAGATAAACAACTGTACCCTGAAGACTGGATCACCAGTCTGGTTCTACTGATAAGGTCACTGAGGCTCAGAGAGCCTAAAGAACTGTGTGGAGAGCGCTTGTCTCATGTCAGAGCCGCCAGATGGGGCTGGGCAGTGGGGGGCAGTGGATGGCCTCAAGTCAGTGTGGTCATGCATCCCATTAGGTCTGAGATGTCAGGGCCAGAACACACGGCCCCCACTTTCCCATTTTACTCGTGGAAACAGATTCCAGAGCCCGGACGTTTGCCCAAGGCCACACAGCGGTTCCGCCTCGGAGTCCGCCGGGAAGCCCGGCGTCCCTAACACCCAGGATGTCCAAGCCTTGCGACCGCGCAGGAAGGCCTGGCGGCCGGGGGCGGCGCATAGACTGGCCCCTCCCACGGGGAGGGGCTATGCCTCCCCTTCTAACTCTGGGACGAGCGGCCCTCCCCATAAGGGGCGCGGCTTCCGAGCCGGGCGAGATCTCACTGGGTGTTAGTCTGAGGAAGGGGGGACTTCGCGCCTGAAGGGCGTTGGGCGGCGTGGCCTCCTTCCCGCAGAGGCGCTCTGCTCGGGACTCCAGACCTCTTTGACGCAGGCGCGAGTGGGGGGCGGGGCGGAGCCGAGCCTTCGGAGCTCCGCCCCCAGTGGAGACGGCCGAGGCCGGGGGCGTGTCCTGGGCGGGGCCGCTCCCCGGCCCGCCCGGTCGCGGAGTGGTGGCAGCGCTGGGAGGGCCCGGCCCCGGCATGTGAGTGCGGCGGGGGCGGGGATGGGGGCGCGGGATGGGGCGCCGGGCCAAGCCCAGGAGGGCTCCCGGGGGTCCCGGTGGGCGGGAGCGCCAGTGCGCGGGCGGCCGGGCGAGCCCGCCAGGTGCGGGCCAAGGTATGGCGGGTGAGGGGCGCTCGGGCCTCTTGTGGCCAGGCCGGCCCCGCGTGCCGGACCAGCCCAGCGCCGCTAATCTGCGGCCCACGGGACGGGCGCCGGCGCGGGGCGCCGTCCCGGCGGGGGCTCGCTACAAGCGCAGGTCTGACGTCCGCCCTCGGGCCCCACCAGCCAAGCGGAGGCCCCCGCAGTGGTAGCCGGGTTGCTGTTCCCTGTGCGGCAGCTGCGGAGGTGTGATGGGGGTCAGCTGCGCGGCGGGGCCCGAGGTGACCCCATTCCTGGCTCCGGGTTGGGCCGCAGCCTGCGTGAGCTCCGACCTGCTGTTTCTGGGACCTGTCACCTCAGCTCTCAGGGAAAGGGCGCTTTCTGTGCTCAGTTGTTAAATGCATTATCTCATTCCTCTCAACAGCCACACATTTTACAGTTGAGGAAAGCGAGGCCTAAGGCCACAGAGCTGTTGATGTAATTGTTATCATGTGGAGGTGAGGTGCTGAGGCCTTACAGCCAGACACACCTGGGTTCACATCTGCTGTTCCACAGACCCGTGTGACCTTGGGCGCACCTGGTTCCCTCCCCGAGCCTCCGGTGGGATGGTGGTGCCTACCCCCCAGGGCTGCTGAGAGGATTGGGTTGAATGGTTCAGGGAGCTCAGTAAGGAGCCGCTATTATTACTGTTGTTGCTGTTGGTAAGTGGCCCTTTTTCTGCCACCGAGGGAGCTGGTGGTACTGGGTCAGGGCTGTCTGCTCAATCCAAGCCTGCTGGCGCAGAAGGGGAAGCTGCTTCCCACAGTGAGGCTGTTCATGTCTGTGCATGTCTGTCCCTGTGCCCATGGAAGGCCACACCCAACCCAGCTGTACCAGCATGTGCCGGAGTCACGCTGGCCCATCGTGTACTCGCCGCGCTACAACATAACCTTCCTGGGCCTGGAGAAGCTGCACCCCTTTGATGCAGGAAAATGGGGCAAAGTGATCAGCTTCCTAAAAGGTATGGAAGGCCCCGCTCGGACCCTACATCTGCTTTCTCCAGCCCATCTGCCACCACCTGCTGCTCTTTCCCTGACACAAGCGTCAGGCCCTCCCACCTCCAGTGTCAGCCCTGAGACAGCCTCCCACCCGTTCTGTCAAAAGGATCTTTCCAACACAGACTTCTAAGCATGATATGCCCCCGTATCACACCTTCACTGGCTCTCCATCGCTGTGGCCCTAAGTCCTGTCTCTGCCCCTGGAGACCCAGTAGAAGGGGAGCTGATGCTTGGAGGAATGCCTTGTCCATAGCCCACAAGCTCCGAGAGTCCGGGAAGTGGACAACCTTTGCTTCAACCTCACGGATTACAAATGAAGGAACTTGAGGCCCAGTGAGTTAGAAAATGTGCCCAAAGGCACACAGCTATTGAGTGGGAGAATGGGGCCTGGACCTCAGAGCCCCATGCTCATCCGCTTCATGGCTCATCCCCTGAGTGGGGTGGTGCTCTGGGGAGCACGTTGTTTCATTTGTGGTTTGTAATCTAGGGGTCTGGTTCATGTGGAAAATTCAGGCATCACAGTAGGCTGGTGAAAAAAAATACTCTAGTTCCATGTATTGTGGGTTCTTTAACTGAGGGAAGTAGGAAATATTACCTGAAATGTTACCTGGCATAGGATGAAACATTGCATATCTTTAAATCGCACAATCCCTCTGATGACACCCTGGGGGAAGTTTCACTTTGGGGCTAGCCCATCTTTAACACCTAAGCCCACCACCCTTTTTAACAAATCTACAGCGAGCCTCAGCCTCTGCACCTGGCAGAAAATAGAATCAAATTAGAGATTAATAACACTGTTATTTGTTTTTGTATTTTTTGTTTTTACTTTTGGTTAACTTCTGTTTATGGCAAGTGATACTGATTTTCCACTTGCAATAGTCACCAGAGCGCGTATTCAAAGAAAAATATTAAGTAGAAAAGAGTACAAGTGGTGTGCAGCCATGGCAAGAGCTCTGGTGAGGTGAGCGGAGCCATCCTGCCTGTCCCCTGGCTGTTTTCATGCCTTCCTGACTGTGGTCCTTTACGCTCTGTTTCCAGTGGTCCTGAGTCTCTCTGTTCATTGCCCCTTCTTGGGCTCCTGTGTCACCCAGTAGCGCAACATAAGGGTTCCTTGTCCCCCTCACTCTGAGCTGACCATTTTCCTGAGTTCCCTCTGAGGATGTGGGTGGAAAGGAGCCAGGGCCACATGGTGAAGGGCCTTGGGTACCACCAAGAAAAGAGCTGGTTCCTTGCCGGAAGCCAGTGGGGAGCCATGGAGTGTTTGGGGTGGGGGATACCTGCTATATGTGGAGCTCTTTGTGAGAAATGTATGGAACTAGTTGGTTTCTACCAGGGTTGGTTTCTAAGAGTGACACAGTAGCACAGGTCCCCCTTGTCCTTCGATTTCCCTAGAACCAGAACATCATCGTCCTGTTGTCACTGTGCCCTAGAGCACTTCCTCCTCTCTGCCTTATTTCTTCTGTTGCAAAAAGGAGCAAGTCTTGTCTGGTGTATGCGTATGTGGTAATGAAATAACACGGTTTTTCCCAAACATCAGTCATTTGCAAACCACTCTTGGGACCTTGCCATCGCCTCATACCACCTGTTCCATTATTTACTTCATAGTTTTTATTGACTTAGCCTTCGTTTTAAGAAACTTAAATAAACCTAAAAGGAAACATTATGTCATCTAAATGGAGGAAGCCAGTTTCATTTGCCATAAATAGAAGGTCATGGTAAAAAATAAATGCAATGAAAACAACAGTGTTATTTCAGCTCAGGCAGCTTACTGTTGCCCGGGACTGTGAAACTGATTGCTCCTTTTGGGGGGTTAAAAAAAGGGAGATGAGCAAGGGTCAGGCAGGTGTTAAAGAGAGGCCCCCCGTATACCAAACCCCCCATGATGTCATCCCAAGGTGGAGGGAGAATCGATCAGAAGAACTTTGTCTCACCTTGAGAGTCAGCGTTAATGACCCGTGTGCCACCTGCCTCTAAAAGGTGTCCAGTCACACTTGAGCTCGCCTCCGGCTGTCAGTGGCCCGGGAAACAGGAGGATCGCTGTGCACAATGTCCTATGTCCCCTGGCCCGAGGGCCTGGCCGCTGTCCCCACTGGCCTGAGAGGTGGCCCGTTCTCAGACCACCCACAAGCCAGCAGGGCCCACCTTGTCCTGGGGCAGGGCAGCCAGAGGTCAAGTCTGCAGCCTGTGGGAGGGACTGGGGCTGGGCCTGGCCTGGAGGCGGCAGGGATGCATGGGGCCTGCTTTGTGGTTTCAGAAGAGAAACTTCTATCAGACAGCATGCTGGTGGAGGCACGGGAGGCCTCGGACGAAGACCTGCTGGTGGTGCACACAAGACGCTATCTCAACGAGCTGAAGGTACAGGGCCGGGGGCTGCCGGCCAGAAGGATGGGCTGGAGGAGGGGGCCGCTTTGCCTGGGGATGCACAGCCTCGACGGGCTCCATTCCTGTCCCTATGCAGAGGGAGCATGTGAGTCTGTGATCCCCAACAGGAGAGAGGTGTCCTAGAAAGGCAGATACCAGGGATGGGCTAGGCTACCCCAGGGGATAGTGAGCTCCCCATCCTTGGGAGTATGAAAGCAGGGATGGCCACTTGGGATTGAACCTTCATTGGGGTTTTGGGCTTCTGCCTCAGTGACTTTCAATCTGTGCTATGTGGACAGGCCTCAAAGACCCCTGCTGGGATGATGGGTGGGGGGGCCCCAGTCCCTTGTCCCCATTCAACCAAAGCTATTCCACTTTGGCCTATTTTTACCTTGGGCTAAAGTATAAGATGCTGTTTCAAGGGCTTCTGCAGTTAAAGACGGGTTGGAAACTGTTGGGCTGAAAATGAGTTTTTACGCCCCAGGGCCCAGCAGGGAACATAAACAAGTGGTGGGTGGTGTCTGGGACAACTGGAGCTCCAACCCTTCCCAAGCTGGTGGCTGCAGCCCAGCCTCCACCGTGGGCCCAGCTTTCAAAGAGAAGCCAGAAATCCAGATCGTTAAGTGACAGTTCCTGATTTCTTAATGTAGCAGCTCATTGGAAGATTTTTGAATCCCACCTGCAGACCACATGGGGTCTGCCCGTGGTGACTTCCTCCTAGAGGAGCTGCATGGCTCTCGTCAGTGTGGTTCTGAGGGTAGAGGCGTTCAGTCAGTCCCCTGTGTGGGAGAAGAGGGCAGGCTGGGCTCGGGGTAGCATCAGAACCTGGTGCGTCAGGGATGCCACAGGTTCTCTGTCCCCAAGGGCGTGGAGTCCTGACCCCTGACTGCTAGGCTTCCAAGCAGGACTCATCTTAGACTCAGAGCTAGAGTGGGCGCCAGAGGTCACCAGGCTTCTCCCCCATAGGTGGAAACACCTAGGCCCAGAAAGAGGCCCCACCTGCTCAAGGTCACCTGGGAAGTCCAGCAGGCCCGGGGGAGACCCCAGGCAGGGCATCCGGTCAGGTCTTCTGGGTTCCTGGCCACGGAAGCTGCCCTCCGTCCTCCTCCACGCTGGCCTGACCTGTGAGAATTCTAGATGGATCCGTGACAGTGTGAGCTCATGAAAGATTACCAGGAAGAGGTTGAAACCTGGCTCCCGGGAGAGCAAGGTGTGCGAGGCCTTGGCACGAAGCCCAGCACTTGGCTGCTCTGGTTTCCCAGGGCCCAGACATGCGTGGTCACAGCCCAGCAGCTGGGTCAGGAGGACGTGCCTGCCAGAGTCCAGAGGGTGAGGGTGGGGGCAGGGAGAGACCAGAACAGAGTGGTGCCAGGCTGGAGCCAGTGCCAGGATAATGCTGGGGATGGGGGATGGGCTCCAGGGCTCCATCCGTTTGAGGGACTTTTCAGGGAACAGTGTGGGACTGACTGCATGCCTGGCCTTGGGACCCCAGAATCCTGAAGGCAGCTTACTATGTGATAAGCAATAATTCAAACAAGTAGAGCCCCAAATAGAAAATTGAGGTCAAGGACAGGAGGAGAATTCAGATATGCCAGCATAACCAAGATGCTATGGTTGTGCCATGTATTTGGAGCTCCCTGGCAGCCAGAGCAAAAGGAGAAACATGATTTCCACATGACCTACTAAGGTGAAGAAGTATTCAGTCATGCAGCACGTCTATATCGAATACTGACTGTGCACTGGGTGCAAAAAAAAGAAAAAAGAATAAGCAAGTTTTCCTGTTCCCATGGATTTGTATTTCATTATAGAAGACTGAAAATGAAGAAGTAACCATACAAGAGCATTTCAGAGAGCACCAAGGGCTATGAAGGGAAAAAAAAAAAAAACGGTAATTAGGCAGAGGTATGCTCGTTTAGCTTGAGCAGTCAGGGAGGGCCTCACAGAGGAGGTGAGGTGTGAGCAGAGATCAAAGAATGAGGAGTAGGTGATACTCATGTGGAGTTTTAAAAGAAGAATGTCCAGAGTCTCAGGCCTGGAGAGGGAGGGGGCTTGGCCTCCAGAAGGGGAGAGGGTTGCTTGAGTGGCCAGGTTGAAGGGAATGAAATGCTGAGGTGGCACGTGATGTGGTCAGGGAGGCCAGCAGCCCTGGTCCACAAGCCCTGCAGGCCTCAGGAGGAGTTTGGATTTTGTTCCAGGTACCACAGGAGAGTGATGTGGGGTTATGTGCCCCAGACGCTCAGGTGAGACCCATGCACGTTCCAGGCATTGTCTGGCGTCTAGGGACTGCTCTCGGGAACAGCCCCCTCGCCCCCGATGTCCACGACGTTTCTTTTCTCTTTTCTCTGCTGCAGGACCCCCAGGGCTGCTTCTCCTCAGCGGTCCTGTGTGTGCCCTGCCCGTACTGCCCCATACCCGTGTTCCGGGCTCATGCCTGGCCCTGCACTGGTGTGACCTTCAATGCTTAATACACTGGGCATTGAAGGAGGTGCAGTGGCCTGATGTTTGCCAGATGACACCCATTCAGGGAAACAAGTGTTTATTGAGCGCCTGCTGTGTGCAAGGCCCAGAGTCGGCCCCACTGAGGGTGGGGTTTGGGTCGGGCCAGGGCCAGGCTCCTGCCTTGTGCTGACTCTGTGACAGTTTGCCTTGGGGCGCCGGGTGGTGGGACGCAGACCCGACATGTAGTCCCTGTGTACCCTGCGCTGGGCAGTGCTCGGGACACATTTATGTAGCGAGTGTTTAGAGCACCAGGCTCTGCTCTGGGTGCAGGGTGATGGCGGAACAAAAGAGACTGAATCCCTCTCTTGATGGGACGGAGTTGGTGTGTTAAAAGGCGCTCAGTGCCTTGGGGAAAGGACAGCGGGAAACGGGGTGGGGAGGACCGCCCTTCAAAATAGGCCGGGGGTCTCACTGCCATGTGACCGTGGACTGAGGGCCCTGAGGGAGTGGGCTCGGTGGGCATCTGGGGGTAGGGCATTCCGAGCAGAAGGATCAGCAAGTGCAAAGGCCCTGAGGCAGGAGTATCTTCAGTGTGTTCCAGCAGCAGCGACGACTGAGCGACTGGATTGGAGGAATGGGAGGGAGACGGTAAGAGGTGGGGTCGGAAAATGATCGGGGCCAGACCACGGAGGGCCTGTGGTCGCTGTGGCTTTGCTCTGAAGGAGGTGGGAGCCCAGGAGTGTTTCAAGCAGGGGGACGTGATCTGACCTAGATTTTAACAGGATTGCTTGGCAGCTGTGATGGGAATGGTTGAGACCAGTCTGTCAGAACAAAAGCAGGGAGCCTGGGAGGGAGCAGGTGGTTGCAATGATCCTGGTGAGAGAGCCCGGCCTCTCAGATGAGGCTGGAAGCAGCTGTGGCCTGGCGGGGGGGGGGGGGGTGTGTGTGTGGCAGAACTTGGGGTTTGTTATGAAGTTGGAACAACAGGATTTTCTTTTGTTCAGATTGGGTGTGGGGTCTGCAAGCCAAGGAAGCCAAGGATGCCAAGGATGTCCCAGAAATTGTGGCTGGAGCCCCAGGGAGTCTGGGCACAACTTGGGCCTCGTTGTTGCCCTCACAGCGCCCCGCGTCTGTGGGAGAAGAGACACAGGCCCCTGTGTGTGCCACAGAGCAGCCAGGGGGACGAGTCTCAGAGAGTCCCAGGGAAATAGGACGCCCGGGGTTACAGGATCAGCTTCTCCATTTCTGCAGAGAAAAAAAAAAAAGGCCATCGGGATTTTGGCAGGGATTGTGCATCTGTACATGAATTAGGAGAGAACTGACATCTTTACAATGTTAGGTCTTCCAGCCCATGAACACAAGATGTCTTTCCACTTACTTAGATCTTCTTTAAGTTCTTTCAGCGGCGTTTTGTAGTTTTCCGTGTATGAGTCTTATACCTGCTTGGTAAATTTATTCTTTTTGAAGGTGTTGTAAATGAAATTGCTTTCTTAATTTCTGTCTGGGGCTATGGCTTCCTCTTTCATTCTCTGTCCCCTGCTGGCTTGCTGAGGGTGGGGGGGGGGCAGCGACTCAGGTGTTTTCCTTCAGGGGCTCGTTGCTCACTTACTCGTAGTGAACAGTGGTTCCCTGCCTCACGTGTGCCGGACCAGTGCTGGGTGATGGGCTTGGCGGGACAGATGGGTGGAGCTGGCCGTCTTCCCCTCTCTGGGTCTGCCCCCTACCACACACGCATACACACGAATGCACGTGCATATGCACACCTATGCACACGTGCACGAACACACACACACACACACACACACACGTCTTGCAGCTGTCCAGCCAGACCATGTTCTCCCTCTCCCCAGCAAGGCTGTCGTGTTGCATATCAGCGCCTCCCCGCTAGGCTGCTATGTGTCCGTGAGGCCAGGAGTAGTGCCTTCTTGGGACCTGCAGCCTAGCAGGCGCTTAGTAAATATCTACCAAGTGCCGGGGCCCCTCCAGGGCTCTGCTTGGGGTCAGTGCAGAGCAGGGTCTGGACCTCGGGCGTTCCCAGGCAGGCAGGAGATGGTCTAGGAGCGGGGTGCATGGATGCTTGCCCAGGGCTCGGGAGGTTATAGGGAAGGCTGTGTCCTTCCTTATCTTGGTGCAGACGCCTTCTGGGTGCCCCAGACCCTCCTGCCTCAGCAGTGGAGGATG
Organism: Mesoplodon bidens; assembly: GCF_964165515.1. NCBI lineage: Eukaryota > Metazoa > Chordata > Mammalia > Artiodactyla > Ziphiidae > Mesoplodon > Mesoplodon bidens. The sequence goes on from NC_138172.1 coordinate 2,803,681, forward strand.
AGGACATCCAGCCCCATTTGAAGGGATGACTGATTCCCCGTGGATGGAGAGGCTGTGCGGTGCCTGGAGAGAGGAGCCCTGGGCATCCAGTCCTGGCTCCGTCAGTGACTCCCTGTGGCCTTGGAAGGAAAGATCCTCCCCCCAGCCCCCCGCCTCTCCGGGGCCTCGGTGCCCCTCTGTGCAGTGGGCGGGCTGGGCCAGTTCTGGGTGGGCTCCGTGGTGACCTGGAGTCCCCTGCAGCTCTCCTTCTGGGCACAAGAGGGCAGCCGAGGGCCTTGGAGCCCGAGGACCGAGGGCTGACTTAGCTTTAAGGAGAGTGCGGTTGTGAGCATCTCTGTACTGAGCCCAAAGCTCAGCCACGGTGGGAGCTCCCATTTCTCACCCAAGGAGCTGCGCTCGCCCGGAGTCCCCCCCGCCCCCGCCACCCCGAAGCTGGCCCAGGGGGAATCTGCTTCCCCACTGCTGCCTCTGGGCTCACCAGGCAGAGGGAGGCCAATGGCCCGCATCTCTTTCCACAGTGGTCCTTTGCTGTCGCAACCATCACAGAAATCCCCCCTGTCATCTTCCTGCCCAACTTCCTGGTACAGAGGAAGGTGCTGAAGCCCCTCCGGACCCAGACGGGAGGAACCATAATGGTAGGTGGGGAGCTGGCGGGGGGGGGAGCAGCGGCTGGGCTGGGCCCTCCACCCCAGGCTCCTTCCCACCCTGGGTCTTTGCCCACCCTGGGCTCTCCATATAGAATGCCTTGTGCTGCTGAGTAGTTGAGCAAAATCCTAAATACTCCTCAAGGCGGCAAAAAGAACTCTGTCTTCCAAAGCCTCTCCTGTCTGGCTAGGACATTAGAATTCCCTGTTCTGCCCCCAAGACCACCTGTTAGAGTTACCGTATTTGCTGGTGTATAAGATGTATCCTCACCCCCCGGAGAGTATGTCCTAAAACTGTGACTCTGAGCTACTCATATTTCAGATGGAAACAAACCCCTATGACATCAGCGATGGATGGTGCCCCTCCCCGCCATCGTGGGTGTGACCATCACAAACACTTGCAGCAAAACTGGGTTTCACATTCTGTGTGTAGTTTCCTCTAAAATTCGCCACAGACTGCTGAGTTGATTGGAGGTCGAGGAGCTGAAATGATTTGAATGTACAATGACCTAACCCAGACAGGCATCAATACCTGCTGACCCCTGTAGTTTTCTTTTTAGCTTTGCAAATTTGTGCATTTTGAAAGTTTATTAGAATATTACTGCTTACCCCAAAATTATGATGTCCTACAAGATTTCAGTATTAAGGCGACAGTATTTCCAGGAACAAAAATTTGTCCATTTTCCCTTTAAAAGCTACCCGAGAATCCTTGTCAGCTCACGTTCCATCCTAAGAGCTGAACTTTGATTTCCTCCAGTTTCCTCACCAAATTGCACAGGGGCTTACGCATGTCTCATAAGCCAGCCAGTTCGCGGTTTGCTGGGGGTGGGTGGGTGCTTCCTGTATCCCACCTCCCAGCTCATCCCCACCTTGGAGCTGGCTGGAAATGGTGTTTATGGGGTGAGTGATTCAATGAATAAGTAAGTGAAGGAAGTGGCCGCCCGCACCCCTCATCCTGTGCTTGTTTCCAAAGGCGGGGAAGCTGGCCGTGGAGCGAGGCTGGGCCATCAACATAGGTGAGTGCCCCGTGGCCTGGCCTGGGTCCTGGGGGCAGCTCTGGTGCCACTGTGGACAGGGGTGGCCACGATGGCAAAGCTGCCTCCTGACCCAGGGATGGTGACGTGCCCACGCGGGGTCAGCTGACTTAGGCAACCTGGAGCCGGAGCCGTCCCTGGGAGCTGAGCGGGGAGGGGGCCCTGGGAGGAAGGTGGGAGGGGGCTGTCTGGGCCTTGAGCCTGGCCCTGGCAACACCTCGGCTGTCCTCGCAGGCGGCGGCTTCCACCACTGCTCCAGCGACCGGGGCGGGGGCTTCTGCGCCTACGCAGACATCACGCTCGCCATCAAGGTGTGCCCGAGAGCATGTTGGGGGGTCGCCTCCGAGAGCCTCCCTGGAATCCCCCAATCTGGTGTGCTCATCCCGTGTTGTAGAGAAGGCAGCTGAGGCCCAGAAGGGGTGGGAGCTCGCCCGGGTCCCTCAACCGGGCTGGGACCCAAACCCAGATCTGACACTTGCTTTTTCATGTTGCCTGAGATGGTCCAGAGGTGACAGCCTTCAACAGTGGCAGGGGACCGAGGGGAACAGCTTCCATGTCAATATAAAATAATGAGAAGGGTGAGACCGAGATAGAAATAATGACCCTGATGGTGGTGACAACAGCTGGCATTTACCACGGGCCCGGCCCTGTGGCCACCTCCGTTCTCCAGGGCTCGCCCCTGCATCCTCACGTTTTACAGGATGAGGAGACGAGGAAATGGGCCCAGAGGGGCGAGGGCACAGCCGGGAAGGGCAGAGCTGGCAGCGGTCTCCACGTCTGTCAGACCGCAGCGCTGCCTCAGCACCCACGCCCGGCCCTGTGCTGGGGGTCGGCATGGGCCCCGTGGCTCCTGTCCCCACGGGGCACGGGGACTAATGCGGAGGAGGGACAAGTGAGCAGACCCTGGTCATTCGGAGAGGGGGACGCAAGGAGACCTTCTTGGAGGGTGGTGGGGGAAGGAGGGCTGCTCAGAAGAGGAGGCTTTAGGGCTGGGCCGTGTAGGAAGGCGGAGATGGCAGAATGAAGTTCCAGGCACAGCCTTGAGGGGGGTTCCCCGCTCTGCACCCCACGCATTTCCCTGGGAATCCTGAGCTGTCGCGGAGGGCCAACCCTCAACCTCCTCACCTCTGGCCCTTCAGGGCACAGCACGTGCCCCTCCAGGGAGCCTTCCCTGAATACGCACACAGGCTTCTCCGGAGCCACACAGCTCCCCAGGGCTCTGCCTGGTGGCCTGATCTCCCATAAGCATGTACAGGCTTCGGCCCACCCCCTCGCTAAGTGGGAGCCCCTGCAGGACTCTGTCCTCTGGCCTGTGTGGCCCTTACCTCTCCGCTCTCCCCTCTCCCGCCCTGGGCAGTTTCTGTTTGAGCGAGTGGAGGGTGTCTCCAGAGCCACCATCGTTGATCTCGATGCCCATCAGGTGAGTGCCTCGCGGGGCCTAGGGTCCCACAGGCCCGCCCCCCAGGCCACCTCCCCACACTCCCCAGCTGCCTCTGACGCGCAACACCGTGCTGTGGGCTCCCCTCCCCCAGGAACATCCCCCGAGCCCCAGGCTGGGCCTCTGCCGCCCGCACCCAGGCACGTGGGGTGTGGTTGGGGGTGCCTTTCCCGGGGCACCTGCCTGTGAGTGACTTCCGCGTGTTCCCCACAGGGCAACGGGCACGAGCGGGACTTCATGGGTGACAAGCGTGTGTACATCATGGACGTTTACAACCGCCACATCTACCCCGGGGACCGCTTTGCCAAGCGTAAGCTGCCCTGTCCCTCAGCCCCAGGGCCTCTTGCTTGGATGGGGCTCTCTCCGGGGCATTTCCTACATGCTGGGGCCTACAGAGGTCCCTTCGTTTATTTATCCTCAGCATCCCCGCGAGGGGGAGATGAGGAAACAGACACTTGACCCACCCAAGACCACATAAACCTGCCCAATAAACACTGTGAGTCCTTCTATTGGGGTAACCATCAGAAGACTAAAGTAGACTTTTCTCCTAGGTATGCAGCTGTCTGGTCAAAAACAGGGAAGGACAAAAAAGAAAAAAGAAGGAAAAATACATAAATAGAAAATATAAAATAAGATGGCAGAAATCGGTTCAAATATAATAGTTACTAAGTAAATGCAGGTGGATTCATTAAAAGGTAGAGACTCTCAGATGAGCTTTGGAAACACAGGGACCTGCCCACCCTGTGGGGAGGGGACATTTATGCACTAAGTGCCGGCGGGTCTGCTGTGGGTACATCAGCCACTTTGCCGCCCCAGGGACCCATTTCTGAACTGCATGTCAGATGTTCTGGATTTGGACCCAAGGGCATATGGGGTGTCCGTGCATCCAGGCAAGGGCTTACGGAGACAGTGGGCTCAGACACCCGACACGGGTCCCTGAATCCCCAGGGCAGTGTTTCATCTGTGATCCCCCTTCTTTTCCTTTGGGTCCCCCTTGCAGCTCGTGTGCTCTTTTTTTAGCTTAGTTTTGGGTGAGTGAGAGGTCGAGCACTGGGGCGTCAGATGGGGAAATGGGCCGTGCTCGCCCTCCCCAGCCTCAGTTTCCCACCTCTGCACATTGGGGCTATTGCTGTCTCCCTCGCAGAGGCCATCAGGCGGAAGGTGGAGCTGGAGTGGGGCACGGAGGATGACGAGTACCTGAGGACGGTGGAGAGGAACCTGGAGAAAGCCCTCCAGGAGCACCCGCCCGACGTGGTGGTGTACAACGCGGGCACTGACATCCTGGAGGGGGACCGCCTCGGGGGGCTGGCCATCAGTCCGCAGGTACCTCCTGACCCTGGGACAGGGGAGGCTCCGGGGACACAGCAGCAGCAGGGAAGGTGGGCAGCACTGGGGCTTCTCTTGAAGCCAGAGGGGAAGGGCAAAAGCAGCAGCAGTCTGGAACAGGGTTAGACCTGTGGCAGGACCTTCCAGGATCTGGGACTGCCTGAGCCAGCCTTCCCCATCCCCCACACCAGGGTGTCGTGAAGCGGGATGAGCTGGTGTTCCGGCTGGTCCGAGGCCACCAGGTGCCCATCCTCATGGTGACCTCGGGTGGGTACCAGAAGCGTACAGCCCGCATCATTGCCGACTCCATCCTTAATTTGTATGGCCAGGGGCTCATCGGGCCCCAGTCAGCCAACGTCTCAGCACAGAACTCAGACGCACCCCTGCTGCCCCTGGAGGTGCCCTGACCACACTGCCCTCTGCCTGCCGCCCACCTGCCCGCCCGTCCACCTGCCCCTCAGTGCTCCTCCTTTTCCAAATGAGGGGGGGACCTCGCGCGCAGCTGCACTCTCCCCACTGGGTGTCGCAGTCTCCGGGCCGTTCTGTGGGTGGGGGCGGAGGGCAGGGCCTGAGTCCCAGCAGGACCCACACGGTCACGGTCACGGCCTGGCCAGGCCCTGAGGAGGCGGCAGTTCTCCCAGGAGGGAGGAGGGCAGCTGAAGCTCCCAGGTGCAGGGAGGGCCCCCGGGGGGGGGGGTGTCCTGGTTTTCAAAACAGTGCGACTGTTTCAGACCAAGGAAGCTTCCACCTCTTCCACAGTTGGGCCCCCTCCCTCCTCTTCTGCACCCTCACCTCCTCCCTTCAGGGGTGGGAGACCTGAGGGGGGCTGGAGCCAGGCGTCTGGGATCCCTGGATTCCCAGCCAGCAGGCAGGGGCCCTGGTCCTGGATGTGAGGGCGCGGCAGGGAAGGGGATGCAGGTGGGTTTTCCCATCTGGCTTCTCCTTCAATAAAGCGAGGGTTGGACCTGCTGTCCCAGAGCCCCGCCCTGGTGGGGAGGGGCGGGGAGGCCTGAGGAGCCCCAAACCCCTGCTTCAGCAGCATCTTGCCCGTCCAGGGAGAGCGCCGGGTTTGGGGAAAAGAACGCTTGGCTCAGGGACAGGCCTTAGCTCTGGAGGCTTGAGGGACAGAGGAAGGTGAGGCCTGGACCAGGTAATTGGGGAGGGACAGGTGGCCAAGCTGGGTCCCGCAGGCCCCGAGGCCCAGGTGGGGACTGAGGCGCTGGCGAGGCCAGGCTGGCGTTGCTGGAGGGGACCAGAGGGTCTCCATCATCCCGGCCTGCGGGCTGTACGCGTAGGGGCTGGGGCGGGGCCCCGGCGGGGGCTGCAGCCTCCACTGGGCTCGTCCGAAATGCCAGGCCCTGTTGTGCTCTGCCCAGGTGGGCCCTGACCTTGTCGTCAGCTCTACTCTGAAGGGGATGCTTAGGACCCCCAGGAAGCTGGGGGTTGGGGGGAGCGTCCACTGCTCCGTTGCCTGCGTGTGTTCTTAGTGGTCAAAGCGGGTGGGGAGGGAAACAGGGCCGTCCCTGATCAACCCGTCCACGGGACTTGTGCTCATTGCCATCTGGGGGTCTCCTGAATTCTCCTACCTTCTCCCTCACACCCCCCTCGCCGCTCCCTCTGCTGGAGGGGGCGGGGCAGGAAGGGTTCCAAGATCACCAAGCGTCAAACACGCTGAACTCCCGGACCAGACCCGAGGCACTAATTACGGCTTGGACGCCCCAACTGCCCCGCCCCTGCCCCGCCCCTGCCCTTGGTCCCTGCAACGAGAACTCGAGAACTCGAGGCACCTAACACCACCTGACCTCCAACACGGCCTGCAGCCTTGGGGGGCAGGTGGCGACGGGCTTGTCACCACGGAGCCTCCGCTCCAGAGAACCATAAAGGCTCTTTTGATCCGACCTGGCTGCCGTGTGTTTTTTTTTTTTTAATTAATTAATTAATTTTATTTTTGGCTGCATTGGGTCTTCGTTGCTGCGCGTGGGCTTTCTCTAAGTTGTGGCGAGCGGGGGCTACTCTTCGTTGCGGTGCACGGGCTTCTCATTGCGGTGGCTTCTCTTGTTGCAGAGCACGGGCTCTAGGCGCGCGGGCTTCCGTAGCTGTGGCACGCGGGCTCAGTAGTTGTGGCTCGTGGACTCTAGAGTGCAGGCTCAGTAGTTGTGGCACGCGGGCTCAGTAGTTGTGGCTCACAGGCTCTCGAGTGCAGGCTCAGTAGTGGTGGTGCACGGGCTTAGTTGCTCCACGGCATGTGGGATCTTCCCGGACCAGGGCTCGAACCCATGTGCCCTGCATTGGCAGGCAGATTCTTAACCACTGTGCCACCAGGGAAGCCTCGCCGTGTGTTCTTGAGATGAAGAATCCATACCTCCTAAGGATTAAAAGAAATAAAGATTGAAAGTTCACACAGCAAGAGGCCTGGCGTGGGGTAGCTGCCTGATAAACGCTAGTGTTTTAGTCCATGCACAGAGTCCCATGGAGAAGGTCATTATTCCCATTGTACAGATGAGGGCGCTGAGACTCAGCAAGGAGTTTGCTTCAGGCCCCATGTCTCGTGAATGGTAGAGCCAAGTTTGACGTCAGCTCTGCCAGGTGCCAAAGTATGTGTTCTCAGCTGCCTCAGGTTTGGCAAGGGTGAAGGGGGAGGGGTGCTCTCCAGACAGAGAGGGGTTCAGGGGCGGGGAAGGGTGGGGATGGGAGGGCAGGCTGGGCTGGGCTCTGCCCAGTGTAGGAGGCGGCTGGGGGCCCTGGCGGGGTGGTGGGTGTGTGTGTGTTGGGGGTCTTCCAGGCCTGGGCTGGGAGCACAGGTGGGGATGGGCTGGGTGGGGGCAGGTGGGGGCAGGTGGGGAGCAGGGCCTTGTCCTCAGCCTGGCAGGGTGACCAGGGCACCCCCAGCGTTAGTGGCACAGCCTGGGTGGGGAATGGACGCTTCCACGAGGCTCAGTGCCGGTGCCAGGGCAGGAGATGAAGACATCGGGGTGGTGGGTGGGTGTCCAGGTGGGCGCTGTGCTAGGTGTGAGGGGGATGAACGCTGGCACGGCCCCGTCACCTCTGTTTTCCAGAGGCAGACACCGAGGCACGGGGGTTGGTTCCTTGCTCAGAGCGCACAGCTAGCAGGCGGAGCAGCAGGGTTCCAGCCAAGGCCTTGGTTCCAGAACCCACAGCTCCTTCCTCCTCTGTAATCTGGGCCTTTAAGGATACCGTAGTCACCTGGAGGGTGGGCCCAGGAGTAAACACCTAGGACGCCATGAGTGCCCGGGGGGCGTTAGCAATGAGGGTGATTCTCCTGAAGGGCAGAGAGAAGAGCTGAGGCCAGTTCCGGTGAGGCGTTCAGGATCTGTTCTTAAGGGCTGGGCACTTTGTCCTCTTTGCAAATTTTTCTCCAAGTTATCAAAACCCAGGGGGCACACTCCAAGCCCTGGCCGTCCGGGCGGGTGCTGCAGCCCAGGGTGAGACTGGGGCCAGGCCGGGAGCTCTGGGGTCGACACATGCTCCGGGGAGAACCTCCAAAAAGGAGCCCGTGTGGGCCAGCCCGGTCCTGGCGGGTGTGGGATTTCTGCAACAGGCAGCTCCAGAGCCTCCTGAATGTCTGAGCTCACATGAGGCCCCTCCCCCACACCACGTGCTGGGGAGCATGCTGGGGAGTGGGCAGACCTGGGACCCCAAGCCCGCCACGCGGGGAGCCCTGCAGGGCCTGGGCCTGGGTGTGGGGCCTTGGGCAAGTGACAGCCTCTCAGAGCCTCCTTCCTCAGCCCTCCTGGCGGGTCACATCCTGAGCCTGCAGGGCTGAGCAGGGGTGTCGGGTGACCCTGGAGGCAGCTCAGAACCTGGCACCACGTGAGTGCTGCGTGATCGCGGCCGTCCCCCTCCTCCCCCAGACCCCCGTACCGTGCCTGGCGCTGGTGGGAGCCTGCTAGGTCTAGGGGAAGGGGGTGCTCTCGCCGAGTCCTAGCCCTATTCTCTGCTGGGGGCTGGTGGCGGGCTGTCAGGCAGCACTGGGTCAGCAGTGTCCCCCCACCTACCCCCTCCTGAGGCTGGTGGGGGCAGAGGCAGGAACGAATGTACCCAGCCTGATGCCTGGGGCATAAACAAAGGCGGGGGCGTTGGCAGGGCCCCCCAGCCTAGCAGGACTCCTGGGCAGAGCTGAAGGAGACGTAGGGTGCCTCCCCGGTTCCTCGGCCAAATGCTTGGGGTTTAGGGCCAGGAACTCCTCCAGGGCCGCCTGCCCTTGAGTTGGTTTCATTTAGCTCAGCCAACACTGGCTGGGGATGCTCCGCTCTGAGCCCAGGGCCAACACGGGGAAGCTCGGTGCCACCCTGGGAGCGATGTTGTCCCGTGATTGTTAGCCAGGCTGCAGGGGGCAGTGGTTAATCCATGCCTCACTGGACTGGCCTTGAGTCCTACCTCCTGCTGTTGCTAGCTGGGTGACTTTACCTCTCTGTGCCTTAATATACTCATCTGTAAAGTGGGATGATACCCCAAATGGGGATGACTGTCATGAGAATTAAATGAGTTAATATTTCTAAAGTGCTTAGAGCAGTCCCAGCATGGAGCATACACTCAGTACAAGTTACCCATCATCGTCATCATTACCACTTTACAGATGATGAGATCGAGACTCAGAGACATCAGGTGACTTGCCCAAGGTCACACAGTCAGGCAATGGAAAAGCCAGGAAAGGGACCCAAGGCCATTTGACTAGAACGAGTGCCCCTTTCCCACAACCAGACCTTCTGGCAAAGGTTTGGAATGAGAGTATCTTGGGGGGGCATGGCATCCCCCCGCCCACCTGGACCTCTCAGCTGTTCCCTGGTTCACGCCCTTACCAGCAATCCCGGGAGAGGCAGGTGTCAGACCCCGATGTCCAGATGAGACAGGGGACCCCAAAGAGAAGGCAGCCCTCCTGGGTCCTCCAGGGTGGTGTCAGGGCCGGGCTGAGGTACATGTGATAGTTTTAAGTGGCTGTCTGCTCAGGCGGCTTCCGCGTCCTGCCGCGGGGCCGCCTGTTCACCTCTCGTGCAGATGGCACCCGGAGGCCACCTCGTGTATGGCAGCTGGACGGTGGGTGGGGCGCACTGCAGGAAAGGGAAGACTGTCCTCGTGGAGGGCCCGCTGGGATCCTGGCTCAGTACTGGTGGTCACCACCGTCAATTTATCAATGGGGAAAGTGAGGCCCAGGGAGGGCTATTAAGGAGGCTGACACCCCTGGCGGCCAACTGGTACCAGAGCCCAGCCTCCTGGCTTCCTCCCGTGAGGGGCCAAGCATCGCTTCCGCCACCACCCTGGGCGCTTTTCTCTGCACCCCTTGTTGCCACCAGGGTCAAGGCACGGTGGCCAGGGCAAGTGGGAGTCCTGAGCTCTGCCAGGATGGCGGGAGGCCTCTGGAGAAAGGACGTGGACTTTGGGGTTGGCCAGCCTTGGTTTGAACCTGCTCTGCCACTGGCCTGTGAGTGACCCTGGGCAGGTGTGTCCCCGCTCGGAAGCTGGCCCTCACTCTGCAGAGGCCTGTGTGAGGTGACGGAAGTGGGCTGGCCTATACTCTCTGGATCATTTGAGGGCAGAATTAGGGTCCAGAGGGTGAGTGTGGGGTGCATCCTTCTGGCTTGCTCCCCACCCTCTCGCTGCACAGACAGAAACGGAGACCCAGAGAGACGGGGACCTTGCTGCATGTGGGAGCTCACCCATCGGGAGGCGGCGTTCATGGTGGTCGGATCCTCACTTTTCCGCCACCTGTGCGGCCCTGAGGAAGGCAGTCACCTCCCTGAGCCCTGATCTTCCCACCATGAGGTGCCCTGGCATCAGCAGGTGCTTAGTTAACGTGAGCTAACGATGTCATTCAGGTGGGAACGAGGCAGGATGTTCTCAGAGCCGGGGCATCCGAAGATCATCTCATGGCCGGGACACGATGCAGCTTCTGGGTTCACGGCATGGTTCATGCACAGGTGTGTGTTCAACCGCTTTGTTCTCAACACAACTGTGTCTGTGGAGGAGAAAAGGGGTGCAGGGAGGGTGGGTCTCCACCCGGATACGACCCCTGCCCACCCCAGAGCCTGGGCCCAGCATGCTGCAGGTACCCCACCTTTGGGTGCCCCATGGCTATGACCTCCCCTCCCAGGGGGTGTGCCAGCGAGGGGTGGTCGGGGATCCAGCTAGGTGGCTGCTGGGACGTCCCAGCCCTTTCTGACTCTGAGCGTGAGATTCTCGGCAGGTTCCCTGGCCTTGGAGGTCCGGGAAAGGGTCACATCCGAGGGGCGCTGCCGCGGGGCTGGGAGGAGTGGGCAGGGCCCGGCCAGAGACTCCTCCCTGCTGGGACCCCCTCGAGCCAGTGCTCGCAGCCCCCCGGTCGTCGCGGTAACCGATACCCAGGCAGCCGGACGGAGTTACGGTGTGTGGCTGGGAGGCTGTTTTGTCTAATATGTTCAACGGCCTTTGGAAATGCCCGGGGCCCATCTGGTCCTAGTTACACCACAGTATTGCTGTCTCTTCAGCTCGCAGACAACGCAACACTTTTATTTGTCCTTTCGGAGCTCAGGAATGTGCCGAGAACACAGGCCGGCAAACGCCCATCTGGTTCCCGAGGTCCTCGATCACGTGAGGACCCATCATCCTTTTAAAGGCTGCGGCTCCTTCCCCAGGAGTCCTGAGATGCCGTGGGGGGCTAAGGCCTTGGAGGGGGTCGCCTGGCTGTGTGATGTGCCCCTGGCCTCTGTGCTTCCTCACGCGTGCAGCAGAGACAGGAGCTCCCAGAGGGGGGCACACTAGCCTGGCATGTGGTGGGTACCTAGTCAGCATGGGTTTCCCAATCAGCTCCATGAACCCGAGAAAGTTCTTTAACCAATCCAAGCGCCAGTAGCCTCTGTCGAATGGGGTCTGCAGCTCTGAGGGATGTCGATAATCATTCCTGACTCACCTGGCACCTCCGCCCACCCACAGCCATCCCCAGAACCAGAGGAGAAACAAGTACAGAGGCTCCTCATCTAAAACATCCATGTGGAGTCCAGGCCAGGCCGCTCGTGCTCTTCTCCCCGGGGTGCTGGTCCCTGTGGGTCCGTCGGGGCTCCTGCTGCGGCAGCGTCCGGAGGCTGGTGTGGCCGCTCGGCGCCCTCGCTCACACACGGCCCTCCCGCCTGGCCTGGCTCACGCTTAGCTGCTGCCCCGGACAATTGTTTAGAGCCGCTGGCACCCTCCTCCCTTCCTGGAGGAACTCCCACCGCTCAGTCCCAGCCTGTAACAGGCACGGTCCCCCCCCATCAGCCCAGCCCCCGCTGCCCCAAGAGTAGAATGTGATTCAAGGCCAATCATCCTAGAGGGCTGCACCTCCCCACCCTCGGAACTTGGATGTGTCCACGGACTTGCTTCATGAGCTGTGAGCTCAGTGGCTTGTGTGTCTCCCAGGGGGAAGCTTTCCCAGCCAGTGGGCGATTCTCCGAGTGCCTCCCCTTGGCTGCAGCAATGGGGGGAGCACATTCTGAGCCGTGGCATCTGTTAGTCTGGGTTTCTGAAAGCCCCCGGTTAGCAGAGCCCCCAGGCAGACGGGGGCAGACATTCAGTGTGAGCGAGAAATGAACTGAGGTTTTACACAGTGAGTTGCACAGCACAACCTTGACGGTCCTGACTGATACCCGTCCCCTTCCCCTAACCATGGGGATGGTTCAGTGACGCAGTGTGACTCAAGCTGGACCAGAGTCTTTACCTAGATTTTTAAATTTGGGGGCAGGAAGGGAAGGGACCTTGTCTCACGAGTTACAGAGCAGCCCTACTTCAATCACAAAGATAAAGCCTGTCTGAGGTACAAGAGAGTGAAATGGAGGGAGAAAAAGATAAAACATGATGGAGAAAGAGGGAATCCTGGTGGCGTCAAGACAGGATGCCATGGACAGCTGTACAAGTTGTACACTGCACAACTCTGAAGTGTCCTGTTCGCAGTCATCAGGGTAGATGTGTGTATTTATCAGGACAGTTTTCCAGCAGGTGGCAGTAAAGTGTCTCAAGGAAGTGGAACCTTGCTCTACTTGGCACAGAACTGTTGTCCAGGATGGCAGCTTTGCAGTGTCACATCCCCGAGTTCAGTCCTGGAGTCCCCAGAGCATCCGGAGCTCGAGCAGGACTTGGTGGCATTTGTTCTCGTGATGAATTCCCTTTGTTGTTAAGAGCCTTTGTCCAGTCATCGACCAGCAAGATGCATCAAGCTTGTTAGCCGCTTTCCAAGCAAACCCTAGGTGCTTCTAGAAGTAACATTCCAACAATAAGAGAGGAGACAGAACAACCATTAAAAGCAGACACAAGAACAGCATCAACAAAATGTCAGTCTGGGGCCTTTTGTGTAGGCGTGAGTAACCATCCCTCTCTCCACAAGCACCTAGTTTCTTGCTCTGCTGTGCTGTGGCCTGAACTTGGTTGGCATGGTTGTTTTTCTTTAGGAGCACAGAGGAGACATTGTGTGGGCTTCACTTCCTCTTGAATGGTTAAGTATAACTGTGTTGTTGCTTAAAAGGATAGACCAAAATTATCTGGAGAGGGCACATGTGTGTGTGGCTTAAGCTAGATAAATAATGTATCATTGTGAAAGGATGGTGTTGGCTGAGGTCCAGCTCCCAGCTGTCCCCCGCACAGGAGGGTCTGCCCAGAGGCCAGCGCCCTGACCCCACTCTGCGCGGCTCAGGAGAGCTCACGACTCGAAATGCCGGGAGTTTCCAGGCAAGGTTTGGAGAAGGCTGGGGGCTCTGGCGTCGGACCATCTGGGGTGGCATCTTGACGTGGCCTTTTCCAGCTAGATGACTCCAGGCAAGCGCTCCCCGCTTCGGAGCCGCAGTTGCCACTTCTCAAGGGACGGAAAGCTGACACCCGCCTGCCGGGTCGTCAGGGGAGTCAGGTGGGCATGGGAGCACCCTGGCACCTAGAGAGTGCTCAGCGCATGGGCTGGCACAGGGCGTGGTGGCAAGTCGCTTCACTGCTTAGAACCTTGGTTTCCTTATCCGTCAGATGGAACTTCGCAGGGTGTGAGGAGCAGTCGGGTCCTTTCTGGTTCCACTCTCTGTGCTCCCTGCAGGACAGTAAGCGCTCACGGATGGGGTCTGCCCCCCAGCACCATCCTCAGAACAGGGCCAGCTGGCACGCAGTAGGTGCTCCGTAAGCACTCCATCTGTGTTCTGGTGGTGAGGGGGACTGGCTGGTGCCTGTCAGGGTGGTCTGCGCCCTGCAGGCTGCGCGTGTGGACAGGCCAGGAGCAGTCTTTGCCAGGCAAGCTTAGAGACCACCTCCCCATCCCACGTCTGTGGGGGGAGCCCAGCCCCCCCTCTGAATCCTGAGCAAGTGCCCCATCGCTTGCCCATCTCCAGCCCCTGCCCAGGCCCTTCCCAGGTCTCTCTGTCTGGGCAGCTTGGCATCTGTGGGACATGGAGGAGGGAGCCCTGGGCCCCTCCGGGAGCCCCGGGCCAACACCACAATTGTTTTTCCACCTGGAGCTTCCAAGGAGCTGCGGGCAGCCAAGCTGGGGGGCTCGGGGTGAGACGCTGGCGGGCATGGAAGGAGCGAAGCTTCACCCTCTCCATCCACAGGGGTAAAGTGGGTGGTGCTGATTGGCACTTTTCTCTGACCTCGGGTGAGTGACTTAACCTCCTTGGTCTCAGTTTCATCCGTAAAATGGGGATAACCTCAGTGCCTACCTCTCAGCCTTGCTGTTGGCCCACGCAAAGCACTTAGAATAATGCCTGGCACAGAATGAGCACTCCAGAAATGCGTTGCCGTGATTATTATGATTGTAAGTCATCGTTCTCGCGGGTTCTAGTCTTATGGTGAAGCAGGTCTGTCCGGCCTCGAGCCTCAGGGGACCCGGTGCGTAGCGAAGCTGTGAGCCAATAGACACGGGGTAGGTGGAAGCCCCTTGCCCCCTCCTGCTCTCCTTCCCCTTCTGTCTTCCTTCTTCCTTCTTTTAGCCTGGGAGCTGCCCCGAGAGGCAGGGGACAGCTCCGTTGGCCATAGAAACGGTGGACCTATGGCCCCGGATATTGCCATGTCCAGGCTCCCTTTGCGCAGAATTAAAAACTGAGGCTGCGGTGGGGACAGGGCCGCCGCCGAGCAGATGTGAGGTCCAGCATAGCTGAGGTGTGGTCAGTCACATCCCTTGGGCCCGGTTGTGAGAACAAGCTGTCCCCACCCGCCTGGCTGCCGTCCCTCGCTGTTGTTTGGAGGAGACGGCAGTCGTCAGCCCCCGGCGGCCCCCCTGCCCCTTGGCTTCCCCGGCTCCTTGGCCTGGGACAGCCCCCGGCTGACCGAGTTGTGCCCTGGGTGGCCAGCGGTAGGCCTGGTGTTCTCTGGCCCTCCATTCCCTGCTTCCACCTGAAAAGTAGGGGATGGAGCTGTGCGTCTCCGCGTGCCCTTCCCACTCCAGGCCTGGGGGACAGCGGACGGGGGAGCAGCGGGGCGGGGCCCTGGGAGCCACCTCCTGATGGCATGTGAGAGGCAGAAGTGGCCGTTGCCCTTTTAGGGAAGAAGATGCCCAGGTGCGCATGCAGGGGTGGGGGCACCTCCCCCAGGGTCCCTGCCTGCCCTCCTTCTCCACCCCCTCCTCCCACCCTGACCCATCTGGGTCTGAGCTGAGCGGCAGCTCCTGGGCTGTGCATTGCCCAGAATGGGACAGGGGCCCTCGGGAAGTGGAGGGGAGATTTATAACATTGGCCTGGGGAGCTTGTCCCGGGCCAGGTGGATCCTGGGGACGGGCTGGGCCCAGGTGGGTTCTTGTTACTGTCTGCTGGAACCAGCAGGGGCGGCAGGAAAATGGAGGCAGGAGCCCAGTTATAGGACCTGATGAACATGACCCAGCAGGGAGACAGCTACTAAGTGGGCCCTCGGGCCCCAGGGTCATGGTCGGGGCAGGGCCCACAGCCCTCCCTGCTGATGGGAGAGAGGCTTCTGTCCCCTCCCTCCCTGGTCAGGAAGGCCCGGGCCCCAGGCAGGGAGAGGCCGGCCTGAGGAGCGTTGAGGAGACAGGGCCCTGGTGCTAATCCTGCCTGGGCTGCTTCCCGGCTGTGTGACCTTGGCCAGTGCCCTTCTCCTCTCTGAGTCCCCGCTCCTCTTCCACAAAGCGGGGAAGTAATGCCTCCAACGTGTGCAACTTGGCCCTCGTGTGTACCAACAGCCTGCGCGCACTTGGCGCTCTGTGCCTCTGGCCACCTCCATCCCCCTTCTCTGTCCGGGGGGCTGAGGATGCAGGTGTGGGTAGTGTGGGCACTGGCTCTGGTTCCCAAGGCCCTGGGAACCTCCAGGCCAGCCCTCGGCTGCCTCTCCCGGACGACGCACGCCCAGAGACAGATTCTCTGCCCATGGGAACTTGGGTCCATCCCAGGAACGGGAGGGCAGGGGTCTGCCAAGCTCTCTTGGGCCTGGGATGGAGAGTGGGCACTGCCCGCCAGATCCAGCGCCAGGGGCTGCCGGCCAGGGTCTAGAGCAAACAGTGGTGCTCCCCACTGAGGGCTGGAAAGGGGAGCCGGGGAAACCTGCAGGTTGTGAGCAAAAAATATCTCCCCAAAGGATGGTTGGAACAGGGCTGACTTGGGGAGCTCCCTGTGGCGGCTGGACACGGGGCCTGGGGGGTGGGGAAGGGGAGCAGCTGCTGAGAGTGAGGGGAGGACGTCTAGCCGGGCTTGGCAGATGGGGTGCGGAGCCAGGGAGCCGGGACCAGGCTTCCAGGCCTGGGGCCAGGACTCCTGGGGTCAGACCTCCATCCCTGGGAGGGCTGGCAGGACCCAGCTGACCCAGCCTGTGTGGCCCCGCAGAGCAGCTGTAGACCTCAGCATGCCTTTGAGTGTGTTGCAGGAAGGTGGCCCTTCAGCAGACACAGCAGGCGTGCTCAGGCTTGGTGGGGGGCACGGCTCCCCATGCCCCAGTGTCCTAGCATCACTAGACACAGCAGCCCTGGACGTCCTCAGAGCTGGTGCTTCCCTTCCCCAAGGCTGGTCCTGGAGGGACAGCCTCCTTGGTGGGGAAGCTGGATCATGGTGCCCCCACTGAACTTGACCTTGAGTCCCTTCCCCCCTCACCCATGACTCCAGGCCTTGGGGTGGGCTGGGGGTGACCTTTCTCTGATGCCCTGACCCCTGCCTGGGGTCCTGCACCAGCGCTGGACTGTTTAGAAAACCCTGTGAAGACTTAGGCACCACCAGAGGGAAGTGAGTCCCCAGAGTGAGACCATGGTGGTCACCGTGTGTGACCAAAGGGATGCCCGGCTGCCCCCGCAGATACCCACAGGCTCAGGCTGAGGTTGGCTCCCTCCTGCAGGTGCGTCTGCACCCCACGCCCTGGGGCGCTGCGGAAGCCCCGTCCCACCTGACCCCCAGCTCCCTTCCCCAGCAGCGCCAGGCTGGGACAGGGCAGCCCTCCCTCCGCGGCACCCCAGGGAGAAGCTCTCTGACGAGTGTGCCCCCTTTGCAGCCTGAGCATCCCAGAGATGTGGGGAGATTTCCCTGACCCTTCTGGGCCTCTGTTTCCCCAACTCCAGCTCCAGCCAGGCTGTCCTTGGATGGTTGGAGGGGATTACGAGGTCAGGGGCAGGGAAAGATGAGGCAGGGGACGGTGGCTAGCTGCCCAGGTGGGGACAGTGCTGGGCCCCCCTCAGGGAGGCCCCCGCCCTCTGAGCATTCCGTCCTGCCCAGACGGCTCCACAGGGAAGGTATCCACCCAGAGATAACGCTGCCTGAGCCCAGGCCAAAATCTTTAATGGGGGGAAGCTGGCAGTGTGACCAGGGACACCTGGGTGGCCACCAGTTGGAGGATCCCCTAGCAGGCCCGGTGCCAGCACCCCTTCCTGACAGCCCTGCAGGACCCTGGGCTGTGTTGGTCTCGGGGTGAGGGCAGACTCGTCCTGGGGTCGGAAACTCAGGGAGCCTCGCGGCGGGCACCTGGCGTGGTTGGTATACCGTGCTCTCTACTTCTGCTGGAAACTTGAGGTAGTAAAAAGTCATGAAGCAAGTGCTAAAGAATAGCAAAGTGCTTTGTCCATCGTGGTGTGAAATTTCTCACTTTGAATCTTCAGCCCCGGACTATTTTATTTATGACAATGTGGGGAAGTATTCTGCCTTCACGTGGGTGTAGACGGGCACTATGGTTTACAGTTTCGTGCAAATAAACAAAGTGGAAGTGGAAACAGCTCAGAGGTCTATCCATGGATGAACGCGTACAGTAAACGTGGTCTATCCACACAGCGGAATGTTATTGGGCCGTAACAAGGCCCAAAGCGCTGGCCCCTGTTACACTGTGGCCGGACCTGGAATGGCATATAGGGATACGTCAGTATTAAATAATGAAGCGTTTTGTATTGAAAATTGTAAAAAAAAAAAAAAAAAAAAAAAAATCATGGTTTTAGAGTCAGTGAGCCTGTAGCCCCAAGTGTGAGATGTCTTCTCTGAGCCTCAGTTTCCTTGCCTATAAAATGTGGGTAATAATAGCGCTTTCTCACTGGGTGCTCGTGAAGTGATTGGGGCAGTGTGAGCCTGTTAGTGAGAGCTGCCTCGCCCCCCTGCAGCCCCATCCTGAATTCTGGGCCCCGCTGGCTTGAGGCAGCAAGAGGGGGCTCTGCTCTGGGACCCCTGGGTCCCCTCCTGCCTCCTCCTTGTACAGCTGCGTGCCCTTGGGTGGTTGTGCCTCTGGAGGGTCAGTTTCCCTGTCTGTGAAATGGGAATGAAGCCAGCAAGGCTCTCTTCTTCCTCCTCATGTCATGTCCTCAGGGAGGCCCTCCCTAGCTTCTGTTTTAAAAACAGCAACCGCCGCAAAAAAGAAAAAAATAAAATAAAATAAAAACAGCAACCAGTCTGTCCTTGTCCTTCCCTGATGGATTTCTTTTTTACCTACCACTTTCGGACAGGTTACCTATTTATTTGTTCATTTATTCTTTTTTACTGTCTCTCTCCTCTCTCTGTGTCTGGCTCCATGAGGGTCTAGAACAGTGCCTGGCAGTCTACTTTGTAAATACCTCAGGGGTGTTGAATGAACCCCGTGTACTGTTGGCTAATACAGGAAGCTGGCATATTCCTGCCTCAGGGCCTTTGCACGTGCATTCTTTCCCTAAATATGCACACAGCTTACTCCATCATTTTATTTGGTTTTTTGCTTACATGTTACCTTCTCAGAGGAGACTGACTCCCTGCTAAATATTCACCCTCCAGCAGGTGCTAGCTCTTCCTGCACTTCTCTTGCTGCCTGAGTCACCGTTGGACACACTGTCTTGTCCAGTGGTCTCTTCCACTAAGCCGTCAGCTCCATGAGAGCGGAGAATCTGACTTGTCGATTGCTGCGTCCCCCGTGCCTGGAACAGTGATGGGCACAGAGTCAGTGCTCAGGAAGTATGTGTTGAATTAATACTACTTATTCCCTAGGGGTGTGTATTATACATGTATGGAAACCCATAGAAAAATGTTTGAATGTCTATGCAGCAGAGTTGTGGCCGTGGGTCCCTCTGGGCAGTGAGGAGAAGCCATGATGGTCAATCCTGCGTCTTAAGGAGACATCAGCTTCCTCTGTGGTATGTTAGGGAGCGCTGCCTAAGTGCCAGGCACTGGTGGAGGGCCTAAGAGTCCTTGCTAACTCAGAGGTTCTCAAAGTGTGGTCCGCACAGCCCTAGCCACCCCCACGACTCTCTTAGAAGATCCACAAGGTCAAAACTACCTTCCTAATAATCCTGAGATATTATTTGCCCTTTTCTCTTGCTATGATGCAAAAGATGGCAGGTCCAGCATGGATCAGGGCCACAGCACAGCTGCAGTAGTGGTCTTTGGACTCTTCACCACCGTGCCCTTGCGCTACATCCTTGCTAAAGCGAGGACATAACTAAGTGTATTGCTCTTGAGCACGCATCTTTTTCCTATTGTGTGTGAAGACATGGGAAGCACACAGAAATCATCCCCAAGTATGATGGTTGTCTCAGGGAAGAGCATGTGTATGACTATTTGAGTTGCTAGCTGAACCACCTGCCTCTTTATGGAGAGGAAAACTGAAGAAAAACACGGGTTATTCCGACTTGGGCATCTGACAGACATATCCTTGAAAGTGAAGTGAGTTCTCACTTCAAGGGAAGCAGCTGACAGTAACTGTTGCCAGTGATAAAATTTGAGCTAGAAAGTTAGAATATGGGAAAACTTCCACGTGCACTAGAAGCCAAAACTTTAAGGCTTTTCTGATGAGATAGGCAGTGTTATCAACAAATGTGAAGTTTAGTAGCTAGTTAATGAAATATGTCAACATTAGGAAGACCAGGAAACCTGTATTTCTCAAATGACCAATGCAGGTTGTTATTAATACAAAATCTTGTGTAAATAAAAGACCCATTCAAAGTGCAAGGTAGACCAATGGATTTTTCTGTAACCAAGTATGAAAAGTTCATTCATATGTTTTCAGATTCCATGTAGCAACTGAAGTTTAAGAAATTACCATTTGTTGAGTTTTGGTGTGAAAGCAAAGACAGTTATTCACAGCAATCTGAAAAGGCTATTAGAATACTCCTCCCTTTGCTGACTGCATTATCTGTGTGAGGTCAGGTATTCCTCACGTCGTCCAACCAGAATCACATGTCACAGAAAACTGAATGCAGAAGCAAATAACAGAATCCAGCTATCTTCAATTAAGCCAAACATTAAAGAGATTTGCAAAAGTGCAAAACAATGCCACTTTTCTTATTAATTTTTTTTGTTTTGCAAAATGGAGCTCTTTTTCATAAAAATATGTTATTTCTTGTTTTTTAAGAATAAATATTTTAGCAATTTTTCCATTTTAGTTTCTAATACAGTAAATATCAGTGTTTGTAATCCCATAAACATAAGCTCTTTGAGGTTTTCAATAATTGTTAGGAGTGTAAAGGAGAGGGTTGCCAGATAAAATGCAAGTATGTTCAATATTTGAGACACTTATACTAAAAAAATTGCTTGTCATTTATCTGAAATTCCAATTGAACTGGGCATTCTGTATTTTTATTTATGTACTAAACCTGGCAAGCCTAGTAAAGGATCCAGAGAGGAAACTATTTGCGGCCCACTGGCTTATACACCTGTAGGTGTTACACCGGGTCAGAATGCAGAGAGAGAGGGAGAGCCTGCTTGCTCAGCGTGACCAGGGCCACGGTGACACCAGGGCCCAGACCCAGGGCTCCACAGACGCCAGGGCCTGGGGTCCAGGCAGGCTGGGGGCTGGGGGACACAGCAAGGAGCAGGGGGCACATGGGGACAACGGGGACTCCCACTGCCCTAAGGTCTGCTCCGGGCGTTAGAACATCTCTTTGTCCAGGAAGTGGGGTCAGACTTGTGCAGCTGGTGTGTGGCCATCAGGAGTGGCCCCCTTGGGTGTGACACCAAAGCCCATGTTTGACCTTTCTAGCATTTTCCGCAGCTGCAACACAAGGGCTGGCCTGCACAGGGCCTGGCGGTGGTAGATGCTAGGCAGGAAACCTCCTTCCTCCCTGGACTCAGGGAAGGCTGAGATGGGGGGCCAGGGGCAAGGGCAGCAGAACAAAGGCCTTTTGTGCGTAGGAGGGATTCTGGCTGGCCCCCGTCTGCACGTGGGATTAGGGTCACCAGTCTGGCAGAGCAGGCATGGGTTGATCCAGGCTGCCTGCTGGGCGCCGCATCCCTGCTGGTATGGGGCTTGGCTGCTGGGTCACGTCTCTGCAGCGGTGGGCTCGCGGCCATCTGGCTGGGACAATGAGAGCCAGAGAGAGCCTGACAAGTATCTTTCTGGGGTAACAGGGCACAGCCGGAAATGTCCGCATCCTCAGATATTCCCCCCACAGGCCAGCCCTGCCACTACTCAGATCAGAGGCCTGGTGGTCGCTCCAGGTGGGACACAGTCAGGGCGAGGACCCTGTTGATCTGATGCCTACCGGGTGGGCCCAGCAAACAAGACAAAGGCTCCAGCCACAGGGCCCACGTGGTGGCCCCAGGGCAAGGCCTGGGGAGCAGGACCCTTTCTCACAGCTGGAGCAGCCCCCCATGCCCCTGACAGCAAACATGGGGGCCTCGCCTGTACATGATTTGCATCAATAATAAAGGCAGTCTGCTTTTTATCATCACCATGCGCCAAAACGTCTAAAAAGAGGTCAAGGATAAAATACTTCACTGTGCTCAACCATTGCTGTGGATACGGTTGTTTTAATAACAGATGCATGCTTCAGATGTGCGAATTTTGATGACGTATCTTTTCATAAGCATTATGTTGTATGTGGAATTTAATTGAAGTCCCCGTGATCCAGTCGCCCTGGCACCTGTGGATTCAGCTCTAGGCATGTGTTTGGGGGGTAAGTTGGTGACGGTTCAGAGTACTGAGGCCACTTACGGTGCCTTTGGTGGCTCTGCTGCCTGTGGTGCCACCTACTCTTATGTTTAGGCAGTGATTGGAAATAACTGGGGACCGTACAGTGATTATAAAGATGGAAAAGCAGGACTTGAGTTACTTTTGTTCTTTCTATGTGACCACGTGGAGTTTTACTTGGGTTTAAAATCTAAAAACAGTGGGGAAAAAAATGCAAACTCTGAGAGAAATGCTTTCACTTGGTGGGTGCATGTTTTTGTCCAGGCATAAAACATTTCCATTTCATGATTAAAAGTGGGGTCTTGGGCTTCCCTGGTGGCGCAGTGGTTGGGAGTCCGCCTGCCGATGCAGGGGACACAGGTTCGTGCCCCGGTCCGGGAAGATCCCACATGCCGCGGAGCGGCTGGGCCCGTGAGCCATGGCCGCTGAGCCTGCGCGTCCGGAGCCTGTGCTCCGCAACGGGAGGGGCCACAACAGTGAGAGGCCCGCGTATCGCAAAAAAAAAAAAAAAAAAAAGTGGGGTCTTGAACAGATATCTGCACATCCATGTTCACAGCAGTAGTCTTCACAATAGCCAAAGGTGGACTGGCTTGGACACCCCAGGGTTGATTCATGTATTCATATGAATGGATAAACAAAATGTGGTCTGTACATATAATGGAGTATTATTTGAGCATAAAAGGAAGAAACTCTGACACCTGCTGCAACATGGATGAACCTTCAGGACATTCAGCTCAGTGAAATAAGCCAGTCACAAAATGACAAATAGTGTATGATTCCACTTCTAGGAGGCCCCTAGAGCAGTCAAATCCATAGAGACAGAAAGGAGGATGGGGGGGGTGTGTATGTGTGTGGGGGCCAGGGAATGGGGGAGGGGGAGTTAGTGTTTCATGGGGACAGAGTTTCCGTTTGGGAAGATGAGAAAGTTCTGGAGATGATGGTGGTGATGGCTGCACAACTGTGTGAATGTTCTTAAGGCCACCGAACTGCTGTGCTCTTAACAATAGCTTAGATGGTAAATTCTATGTTATGTGTATTTTACTACAATTATGTGCTATGTATAAATGACTACAATTTAAAGATGGTGGCCGTGATGTTCCCATGGGGAGGGGAAAGGCAGGCCAGGGAGGCTGGCATGGTGGTGCCAGGGCCAGTGCTGCCTGTTCCCAAAGCCCCAGGGCAGCTAGCTCTGCCCCAAGACAAGGGCTCTGCATGGCCCACGGGGTATTTAGTCCACCAGGTGGGGACCCAGTGCTGTTGTACGACATCAGCACAGTGATGGGCCCGGCCTGGGAGGTGCTGAGGGACGCTGTTGTCTGGAAGAGCAAGCGGTGTTGAGATAAGACTGGACACTAGGCATGGGCTCGTCCAGCCCTGCCTTCCATCTTCTGCAGAAGTGGAACTGATATACTTTATCAGGTTACCCGCCACCCCAGTCTGTGCGAAGACGTTGACTTCGTGAAGCACTTTTTCCTGTGCCCATTGAGACGGTGGAATGGCCTTTTGCATCTCTGGTGACCCGGCCCACCTGCCCTCCAGGTGAGGCCAGGCTCCCCAATGGGCCGTGCTTGCACATGATGCCTTCCCTCTGCGGAGGTGGCTGGATTTGGTTTGCTCATCTTTGTTCAGGATTTTGGCATCTGTGTCTCTGGATGAGACTGGCCTGTGCTTGTCCTTCCTTGTACTTGGGGGAGTCTTCTATTTCTCAGCTTCCCCTGCCCCGCTATGCTCTCACCAGCTCAGCCGTCTAAGCTGGACGGGGCCCCAAGACTGAGGGCCAGGTTGTCAGTGCGGGTGCAGCTTCCTGGGTCTGCGTAGACCTGAGCCCATCTGTATAGCCTGGGGGGTTCTGGGGAGGGGGGGGCTCCTGATGTGTGAGGCTGGTGGCCACTGGCAAAGTCATCAAGCGGGCGGAGACCCCCTTAGTCTGCGTGGCAGGTGGGGGCCTGACTTGGTGGATGGGGGGCTCCTGCAGCTGTGTCGCAGCCTGGTGCCCTGGAAGCCCCCGTCTCTTCCTTCACAAGGCCCAGCTTCCTGATTCACTGCCACCGGTTCACTGAGCAGCCTGCACTCCTGGGGGGACAAAGCAGAAGGTTCTTTTCCTTCCATCCGTGCTGCCCCCAGCTCTGCTGGCTGGCTGTTCCATGATCTCTACCTCCGGCAGATCCCAGAGGGCTCAGCTAGAGAAAGTCGGGTTCCGGCCACTGCAAATCTCCTCCCCTTTTTCCCCTCCCGGGTTGGATGTGGTCTGTGGCCCGGGACATGGTGGGAGGGTGCGGCCGGCCTTCCCCTGCTCCCCGCCCTCCTCTGCATCCAGCCTGCGGAGGTGGGGGGGGGTGCAGGGAGGAGGCCGGCGTCCAAGTCTTCTGTCCTCTCTCTGCTGGTCTCTGTAGCCTCCTGGGCTGCAATGAGCGGCTGTCAGTGTCCCCAGTGTGGCCTCCATCACCACCATCACATTCATGGCACATGTGATTCTTCCAAAAGCGGTTAGGGAGAGGCCCCCTCTGCGGAGAGCCCTGACCTGGGGCACCTGGGCCCAGCTGGACGCTTTCCCATCTGCTCGGTTCCTGCCCCAGCAGGGCCCCCTGCTGCTGTAGTCCCCCTATTGCCAGGCGTCCCTCTAGGGTGGGAAACAGACAAAACAGCCCACGCCAGGCCCCTTTATTGTGGTGACCATCGGGCACCAGTGGACAGTCCCTGCAGCTGCTCTCTGCCCTGCCCACTCTCTCCTGCCCTCCTCTCTCCTGCACACGGATGTGCAGGATACAGAGCCGCCGGGCCTCTGCAGGACGTGACATCCAAACTGAGAGTGAGGGGCCTGTGTCCTTGCAGATCCACCTGATCTCCCGGAGATTTGGCTTCTGGGGGAGGGGAAGTTTGGCTTATGTCCTGAAGAACAGGGCACAGCCCTGATGGTTGTTGAATGCCCCCCCCAGCGCCCCATGTCCTCCTGGTCGGCTATAGGTTCAGATGGGCGGGTGGGACGTGAGGGGTTCCTGGGGGGATGGCCGCAGCTTCAGGCTTCTGACTCTCTTTAGAACGTGGGCTTTGGGACTTCCCTGGGGGTCCAGTGGTTAGGACTCAGCACTCTCACTGCTGAGGGCCTGGGTGTGATCACTGGTCGGGGAATGAAGATCCCACAAGCCGTGTGGTGCAGCGCCCCCCCAAAAAAGAAAATATGTAAGAAAACCATAATCTGAAACTCTCATAGAATGTGGGTTTCGGTGGGCATCTTTGTCCTTAGCTTTGGGTCCTGGCCACTAGTTCCTGGAAAAGCAAAAGTCTCTCTCAACACCCTGGGCTACTGACAGGCTCAGATAAGGCGGTGACTCAGCCCTGACCCCACAGGATGTCCTGATTAGATCTGAGGCTGCCTTCCCTCCTCTGGATCCCCAGATAGGGATAATCCCTCCATCCCTCCCTCTTGCTCTGACATCTAAGGACACAAGGAACAAGGATTCGGGTACAAGTAGTGACCCCAGAAAGCACAGTGAGGGTGGAGGCAGGAGAAGGAGGAAAGTCACCAGCAGGGGGCGTGTTCATTAGCGAGTCATCACCGGGGCAACTGGGCCCAAGTCAGCTGGGGACCCTGAAGGGCCTGTGCAGTACACCCCTCAGAACTGCCCTGGCGGGGCACGAGAAAACCAGGTGCTTGCCCAGCCATCCTGCACTCAGGTGGCCCTGCACACATGGGCCAGGTGCACCCCTGTGACCAGAAGCCATGTGTGAGCAGGGCTGACCAAGGGGGCTGCGGTGACCTTTCACGTGGGCTAAAGGGCGGCGGGCAGGGCACGGACGTTGTCTGCCACTGGACCACTCTGGTACCTTCTGGAGACCTAATCAAAACACACATAAACAGACCTGGGGGGACATCGCAGCTCACCGCAGTCCTGTCTTTGGGTAACTTCTTATGTCCCCGGCATAAGTGTGTGTGTGCTGGATTTTCACAAATCATACAGACTCATGCAGCTGGGCCCCAGATCAAGAATCAGGACCTGAGCAGACCCCTGAAAGTCCCCTGTGTGCTCCCTCCCAGTCCCAGCCACCCTGGGGGTACCCGCTCCCACTGACTTCTTGGGCTGAGTTAGTGAGCGATGTCCGCGTTGTCGTGCGTGACCGGGAATTGTTTGTTTTCACTGCGATACCATCTGCAGGTGTGTGGACACACGCTGACTCGCTTGTCCATCCCCTCTGTGGTGGGCATTCGAGTGACTTCCAGTTTGGGGAAGTACGGGCAGTGCTGCTGGGGATCTTCTTGTCGGGCCTCTGGAGGACGCCCGCTCACCTCCTCTGGAGGAGAGTTTCCGGGTTATCCAAGTTCAAGTGTTCAGCTTTAGCCAATTCTACCAAACAGTTTTCTGAGATGATCGTACTGTGTGAAGCTCCCAGCAGCGGCGGACAAGAATTCCAGCTGCTGTTCCTCCCTGCCCACACTGGAGACTTCCGTCCTCTTCCTTCCACAGACCTCGTGGGCGTGGGGCTCGTTCGCACACACCGTGTCCTTCTGCTCCCCCACGAGCCTCTACCACACTCCACAGATGACAGAACAGAGGCCCAGAGAGGGAGTCCCTTGCCCCATGCCACACAGCGTGCGGGCGGCGGGACGGGACTTGAGCCAGGCTCTCTGCGGGAGGCCTGCTGGCAGGCGGCGGGTGGAGGGGACGTGGGTGGATGCGCCGCAGATTTCCTGACACCAAGTGGTGAGTGGGCCTGAGATGCGCTCCCCCGCTTGAAGCTGTGCCGCAGGCCGGGTGATGACAGCCGCCCCTGCCTGTCCTCTGATCTGCTGAGGGGAGGCTGTGCTGCACCCCCTCTTCTCAGGGCAGGGTCAGGGGAGGTTGGGTGGAGGATGCCCCTGCCCTGGCTGCTGAGAGCACTGGAGGGTACCATGCTGTGACCCCGGGCAGGGAGACTCTGGGCAGTGCAGCGACGCTTGGCGCAGCCTCTGCCCCTCCTGGCAGAGTCTGAGGGCCCGGGACAATGACCTCCAAGTCTCTCAAGTTCCTCATCTGTTTAACGGGGCTGGTGGCGACGCCTGCCTGGAGGGCTGGTGTGAGCCTTGCATGAGCCAAGGGAGGAACATGCTTTGACTGGCACTCTCAGGCGCACGAGACTCAGAGGGCAGGGCCTGGAGGCTGAGAGGGATGCTGGGATGCTGCCTGCCCGCCGCCCCCTCCTCCCACATGTTGGCATGTGGCTTCGTTCAGCTGCAGCCAAGCTGTTGAAAGAGTCCAGAACACGGTCCCTTTGTTTGGTCCCACATCTGCCCACCCCCGTGGCCTGAAATGGTGGGTCATACCTCAGGCTGGCCACCCAGGGCATGATCTCTGATGGGAAGAAGGCCAGGGCTCCCCTCTGTGAGACGGGGAGACAGAGAGGGCTTAGTCCGGCTGGACTAGAACCCAGCTCCTGGACTCCCAGTCCAGTGCTCCCCCCTCCTCCACCCTGCCTGTTCCTAGTGGTCCCTGGGTCCCTCCCAGGGTCTGTGTTGGGGCCACCACGTTTCTTAAACAAGCCCATGCTGCCCCTGTCCATCCCTGTCTTCCAGAGAGAGTTTTGTTGGTCTGGCTCTGTGCAGCCATCTTCCCACTTATGAGGAACATAAGTGTGAGCGAAATAGTCATGCTCTTGACCGTCAGGGAGTTTGCCGTCCAGTGGCAAAGGCTGATGAGGCTGCTGACAATTATGGCACAGGAGCAGTGCCCGGAGACAGAGCACACAGGCACTGTGGCCCCACCGTCTGGGTTGGGGTGGGGAGAAGCCAGGAGGGCTCCCTGGAGGAAGTGATGTTTCAGCTGAGACCTGAAGGCTGAGAAAGAAGCAGGCAGGCAAGGATGTGGGGCCAGTGGGGAGAGGGAGGGTGTTTCTGCCAGGTGCCACAGCACGAGCAGGAGCTGGGAGGTTGCAGAGAGCAGGGTGTGGGCAAGCAAGTGGAAGAAGCCCCGTAGGCGTGGAGGGGAAGGGACGCTGTGAGAGGAGAGTCAGAAACACTCTGCTCCTATTGAGGGTAGACACAGATCACAGCCCAACCACTGTAGGGCCTTGCCGGCCTGGCCTCCGGGCGTGGGCTTTGCTCCATGGCCCCTGGGAAGCTACAGAAGGGCTTAAAGGCAGGGAGTCACATGGCCAGACTGTGCTTTAGAAATCAGTGATGGCCAAGAAGAAAACAATATCTTCGGGGGCAAAAGACATGAGCAGAAATTTCACTGAAGAGGAAATGCAGATGGCTGGCAAACACATGTCAAGGTGTTCATCCTCATTAGTCACAAGGGACATGTAAATTAAAACCACACTGAGATACCATTTCACACCTACTACACGGGCTAACATTAACAGGGTTGGAGTGGAGGTGCAGCATCGGCAGCAGCTGGCGAGAGCGCATGGTGGTACAAACACTCGGAAACAGCAGTTTGGCTTGAGCTGGTGAACTTGAAAATGTGCACACCTGTGACCCAGTGCTGCCTCTCCTGGCCCCTGGCCCCAGAGGACTAGGACAAATGTCACGGGAAGACTGGTGTGAGAGCGGTCAGATCAGCATCACCTGTAATAGGGAAAATGAGACGGCACCCTAAATATTGATACACAGGAGATTCACCCAGTGTGTTAGGGGCAGTGGAGTATTACACAGCACTGAAAGGAAATGCAGACCGGCTGCAGACTGGCATGGGTGCGCTCATCGATGCAAATAGGAACATTTACACGGTGTTTGTTTAGGTCAAGTTCAAATACAGCCCAAATGGCATAACAGTTTAGGGATGTACCCAGAGGTAGTCACCCTTTTCAGGAAAACTGGGGAGATGCTGCAACAGGGGAGGAGCCTGGGAGAGGACTTCTGGATCTGGAAGGCCCTGTCTTTCACAATCTCCCCTTCTGGCATTTTCACAAACTGGGAATCAGCCACTGGGCTCATGTCACATTCTCTCCTGCTGGCTTAACATTTTTGCAATGGGTGTAACCTGCTTGTTTTATTATTAGTCACCAGCCACAGGCGACAGAATTCCTATCAGGCCCACGTCGCTTCCACGGTGGTGCCTGGCCTCTGGTACCCAGCCCAGCAGGAGTCAATGACTGTGGGCTGGGCTGTTAGGTGTGGAGAGAAAAGTCTTCTTCTCACACAGATTCCTGTGTGAGATCCAGGAATCTCTGGGCTCTCATTGGCTGGACTGGCTCAGGGCTTCCTCGGCTGAGAGCCATTCACTGATGAGCTTGATGAAGTCCCCTTATGTCTGTTGGGGCTTTTACAGAAAACATGCTTTAAGAATGTGTGCTATTAGCTGACAGTATCTGAGTTGAATGTAGAAAAAATCAACTTCAAATCCAAGAATGCAAATTTACCCTCCCTGTCGGGGTCATTCATGGATTCCTCTCCAGCATCTGGCAACGGACCCCAGTTTCCAATTAGAGGTTCAACCCCCCCCACCAAGCCAGGCTTTTGGGAGAGCAGATGACCTGGGCTGAGCCAATCAGCACAGCCCATTCCTCTGGCTGCAGTGATTGGTCCAGGCCTGAGCATATGATTTAAACCCCTCCAACTGGAGAGAACCTTACTACCAGTGGAGTATTGCTTCATTTTGTCTGGACTTGAAGGGTTGTGGGCCACAGCTGCTGGGAATTTTGGTCCCCAGGAGAGGTGCTTTTGGTGGAAAATGGAGGAGAGGGGAGGAGAGCTCAGAGACAATGGGGGAGAAACTTGTTCCTGGAGACATTTGAGTACCTGGATCCAGCTATGCTTGAAGTCCTCCCTTTTATGGCTTAAGCCTCTTCTTTTTTTTTTTTTTTGTGGTACGCGGGCCTCTCACTGCTGTGGCCTCTCCCGTTGTGGAGCACAGGCTCCGGAGGCGCAGGCTCAGCGGCCATGGCTCACGGGCCCAGCCGCTCCGCGGCATGTGGGATCTTCCCAGACTGGGGCACGAACCCGTGCCCCCTGCATCGGCAGGCGGACTCTCAACCACTGCGCCACCAGGGAAGCCCGGCTTAAGCCTCTTTGAGTCAAGTGTTCTGTGACTTGCAGCAGGAAGTCCAGACCGGCACCCCTCCGCAGCTCATCAGTGACACCTCCCGAGCCAGAAACCCAGGAGTCACCCCTGCCCCTCTCTCTCCCGGGCTCCCAGCATCACACCAGTCTGTGTGGTCTCTCTCCTCAGTATCTCTCCTCATGTCACCACCCTCATCTGAACTCCATCATATCCCACCTGGACTCGTGCGAGGAAGACTTTTCTTTCCACACCTAATAGCCCAGTTTCTGGCTCCTTCTTCCAGGTTCACCTGGGGCAGGAGGATCCAGGCTCCTCCACTCAGGGAGGGGTGTTCTGGGCCCTGTGCCCTGGCATCGCTATGGCCAAGTGGGGCCCAGGGGTCTCAGAGTTGGATCAGGAAACACAGAGCCTGCTGGGCCACGGCTCTGGACTGGGGGGCCTAGACTGAAGGGCTTGGGACTCTGGGGTGGGAGTGGGCACGGGGCTCACACAAGCTGCCTGGTGGGACAGAGAGAGCCTGGATTTGGACCCAAGCCCAGCTCTGAGTCTCAGCGGTGTGGTGGAGAGGGATGCAAGAGACATGGTCGTACCAGAGCTTCATAAAGTGTATGACACCATGACTATTTCAGTTACTGTCTTTACCATTATTCCAAAAAGCTTCAGCCAGAACGAGGGGACCCTCAGCCACTTTTCTGCTGGGGGGATACTGGGTCTTGCTGGAGTGATCCTGCATTTGTAGCCACTGTGCTCCGTTGCTGGCTGGGGGGCAGCTCAGATGGAGGGGGTGGGCGGTCACCCGCTCTGCTTGGAGCAGGAGATCTGAGTGATGCGTTACCATGGCCGCCACGAGCATCCTTACCCTAAACTCCTTGGCACCCAAGGACTGGTTGGGTGGAGCCCTGTCAGATGACTGGAGGTCATTTGCAGCCTCAGATGCCAAGGTTCATTATTTAGAGATGTGTTTCCCCTCCCCACATTCCTAGAAGGGGAGGCTTCCAGGAATTACCGGAAATTCCTGTCCCTCAACAAGGCATTGTGCTAAGGGTCCAGCCACCAGCTCTGTGGACCCGGGTAGCCAGAGGACTTGGGGTTAGATTAAAGGGTAACAATGAATGAAGGATGGATGAATGAATGAACAAAAAAAGTGCTGGAAGAAAACATAGGTTGCTTACTACGTCTATCTTAGAATGGAGAAAGCCTTTCTAAGCACAAAGGAAAATACTGGAAAGTTTTTCTACATCAAACTTTACAAGTTCTACATGTAAAAATATATATATATATATACAGAAACAAAGTTAAAACAGAGGTGTCTACTGTATGTACTTGGCAGACAAAGGGCCAGCACTAGTACTATACAGAGAAGTCTTAAAAATTATTAAGATGAACGCCTCAAGAATGAAAGTGAATGAAGGACATGTCCATGAAGTTCTCAGAAGACACACAAATGGCTGGTAAACATTTACAAAGGCAATCAGCTTCAAACAACGGGACAACATCTTCCCCCGTCAGACATACCACAAGCATTTACAAATGTACACGCCCTTCGCCCTTGCAACTTCTGTGAGGTGGACAAATGTCCCAAAATACAGATTCAAGAATATTCTTCAAATCATTTTTCATGATAAAAAAATTGGAAATGATCAGTGGAGGATCAGATCAACTGTGGTTATAGCAGATAGTGGAATACTGGGCAGCTCTTGACAGTGATTGTGTAGATACATGTTTTGTTGTAGAAAATGGCCACAATATATCACATAAAAATGTAGCAGAGGGGCTTCCCTGGTGGCGCAGTGGTTGAGAGTCCGCCTGCCGATGCAGTGGGACACGGATTCGTGCCCCGGTCTGGGGAGATCCCACATGCTGCGGAGTGGCTGGGCCCGTGAGCCATGGCCGCTGGGCCTGTGTGTCCGGAGCCTGTGCTCCGCAACGGGAGAGGCCACAGCAGTGAGAGGCCCGCGTACCACAAAAAAAAAAAAAAAAAAAAAAAAAAAAAGTAGCAGAAAAAGTGTTCATTAGAATTTGATTGTGGGTATACATATATACATTCATTCATGCAATGACTTATATGTATAAAACAAAAGGGGTTGGAAGAGGTTCTCTTGCGAAGGTGGATTTGCTGGTGTTGAATGTTTTATTATGTGTGTTTCCTAAATTGTTTATTAAAATCAGAGTCGGCCTCTCCCATTTCACAGATGGGAAAACTGAGGCTTGGAGTGAGCAAGAAACCTGCTGGGACCAGGCCTCCCGTCTCTGGGCTGCTCCAGTAGGGAAACGGCTCTGAGACCCTTCAGCCTAGTTTTCCAGCCCACTAGGGAGGTCCCAGCCCCTGAACGGAGTGCCCCTGGCCTCCTTTCTCTCCCCCCTGCCAGGAGAGCTGGCCTGATTGCAAGGCTGGGCCAAGTCTTGTCTAGGGTGGCCAGAACTTTTCAGAAGTGCCAGAAATTTCATCACACCAGGCGGAGGGATGGGCGGGGGTGAGTCACAAACGAGCTAGGCCACAGGAGGTAGGGGCTGACCATTCCCAGATGGGAGGCGTTTGGCTGGGCAGCTTTCCTGGAATAAGCAGACAGCTTGGGAAAGTGTGAGTGAGAGAAAAATTGTAATGGCTTCCCCCACCTCCTCTCTCTGCATACCCCACTCCACGTGCATCAGCCCCTCCAGCCACTCTGCCAAGGGGGCGCCCGGTCCCTGTTCATACCCTGGGGATGGAGAACCCACTGCCTGACTGCAAGGTGCTTCCCTCCTGCCTCGGGAAGGGCAGGGAGAGCACGTGAACTCGAGTAAGACTGCTCTGGGCTGGGGCCCTAGCTATGCCACCGAGCCTCAGTTTCTTTGTCTGTAAATTGGGGGTAATAATATCTAGTCCCACTAAGATTGTTTTGAGGATCGAATGAATTAATCAGCGTAGGGTGCCTATTAAAGTGTATGATGAACAGATACGGGTTTGTTTTTCATTTATTTAAGGTAGAGCATCCTTGGGGATCATAAAAAACTGATCCCTGATGGCTCAGGGATCCAAAGGGATCCTGATGGCTAACTAACCCGGTGTCCAAAATGGGCCTGGGCAATGCTGGTGGGTAATGTCACCACAGTGAAACTCAGGCTATTAGCCAAGGCTCTTGGGTGCAAGTAATAAAAGCCAAATATAGATTGGCTGAAGCCCCAAAGGGAATTTAGTGGCCCCTGGAACTGAAAGGGGTGGGCTGGCTTCAGGCCTTACAGACTCACAGCTTACTGCATTTGAGAGCTCATTTCTCTCTTAGGTGAAGGTCCGGGCCAGGTACAGTGGCTCCATGATGCTCAGGGATGCCTTCCACCCAAGTGTGACTTCCACCTGGTAGTCGAGGCGGTGCTGCAGCTCCGTGCCCACCCCAGGCTGTTGCTTCAGCCAGCAGGAAGGAGAAAGGGAGGGAGGGGCCACACCACTTGTGCTCCCATTCAGTGGCCTCAAATGTTCACTTTCCTACCTGCATGCTGGAGAGGCTGGGAATGTAGTTTTTAGCCAGGCAGCCGTGGGTCTGTGTCAAGTTTCTATAGTTTTGTTTCTTACATGAAGAATGGGGGATGGCTGGTCATGTCTGCCCCGGGTGGCCCAGCATCCACAGGGGATGGGAAGGCCAGGAGGTGGGGAAGTCTTCAGTGCACGATCAGCTTTTCATTGGGTTGAAGAGTAGGAGGTTGGGGCTACGGACAGGAGCGTGCATGGGGTGGGCGAAGAGGCTGGAGAGCTGGGTGGAGTCCAGACCAGAGAGGACCTGAATTGCGTTCCCAGGACTGCCTGTGTGCCCACAGATCTGAGCTCCATTCATGCCACCTGCCAGCCGCTGCCCTCGGCCACCCCTTGGGCCTGGGGTGTGTCTACCGCGGCCCACACCTGGGGGCAGGGCCAGCACAGACCCTGGGACTCAGGGCCGTCTGAGCAGGGGATGCCAGGGCCTGGCATGAGGAGGCATCGTGGGCTCCAGGTGGGAGGGACACAGTTGGAAGAAGGGCAGAGGGAGGCTGTGCTTTCCACACTTGGCAGCATCTCCAGGCAACTGGGGCCTAACAAATACTGATGCCCACCTGCGTCCTCCGGAGACTCAGCTTGACCCGTTTTGGAGTCGTGTGTAGACGCCCCGGGGTGATTCTAGAGGACGGATTTGTCCTACAGCTGAGGTCTGGGTGGTGCTGCCCTGGGGCTTGTTGGGCAGAAGTCTGACAGGCAGTGCCACCCCTGGGTGAGGAGCGCCTCTGTGTGAAAACCACTGCCCATCCGCTCTGAATATCTATCCTGTAGTCACGGAAGATTCTCGAGTCTGGCTGGGCCCAGACACTTACTTTCCGTGCTGCCCAGTCATGGTGGCTACATCGGATGCTGAATGTGAGGCCAGAGCGATGACGGAGCCGGCCCAGTGCAGAGCTCACCCCCGGACAAAGGGGGGGCCCTTGGCCCCCAGAAGCAGCAGCAGGCCAAGTCCTGGCAGAGAAGTCAGGCCCACCATCCAAGGAGCTAGCTGTCCCCATGCTGCCGGCACCCAGGCGTGCAGGGAGATGGGGGCACCATGCTAGCTCAAGTTGGTCTAGGTCATGTGCCATTAGGAACAACAAACATTCAACTGAGGGCTCATCACCTGCCAGACCTGCTCTAAGCATCTCCAAAACAATCATAGGAGGCAGGAAGTATTTTATAGACGAGGCCACTGAGGGCAGAGGGCTAAAGCTACCGTGAACATCACACAGGGGCATGTGGCTTTAAACCAACCATGTGGCTACAGAACCCATGCGTCTAAACCCTACGCTACTGTCGTGTGGGTTATTATTGTCACTCTCATTTCTCAGATGCCAGAAGAGGCACAGTAACCTCCTCCTGGCTACCCAGCGAGGATGCAGACCCCGGAAGCCCGGCGGGCCTCCTCCGCTCCACCCGGGCTGGCCGGGGGTGCAGGTGGGCCCCACACCCGTCAGCCCTGGCGCCTCGATGCCCGGGAGGCTGCCGAGATGTCACCGATGTAACTCGGCTGCCCACTCTGAGCATTCTGTCTTGGCCTTATCGGCCCGGAACTCCCTCCAACCGTGTCTTGGCCGGGCCCCGGGCCCCAAATTCCTGGTGGGTGATGTGCACTCCGTCTGCGATAACAGCCCTGGCAGGGCTCCGAGGGGGCGGCTGCCTTAGTGCATCTCCAGCTCAGATAACAGCGAAGTATCTCCACTTTCTCTCCTGGAAAGCTGGCCAGGCCTTGGGGGCAGGCTGGAAGGGGAGGCCAAATCTCGGCTCAGACACCTGGGGCAGGAAGGGAGGGCATTGGAGGGCAGAGAGTTGCCCAGGCTCACGTGAGGCAAGGCCTGGTGCCTTCCACAAATAATGACAGAAGGAAGGATTCAATCTACCACTCACTCAGTCATCAGATGCTTACTGAGCTCGCCCCCGGGGCCAAGCCCTGTTCAAAGTACTCTTGGATTTCAGTTCAGTTAATCTTCCCAACAATCCCACCAGATTGGCCCCGATATCATTCAGCTCATTTTACAGTTGAGGCAGTCAAGACCCAGGGAAGTCAAGCAACTTGCCGAAGGTCACACAGCTGGCGGGTGGTGGTGGAGTTTTTACCAGGCTATCTTACCTACAGTCACTTATAAATGAATTTTAAAAAGGCCGCTAGTGACAAGTACTCTGAGGGGTAGAGAGGGGAGAGAGTGACCGAGGGAGGGGCAGTTGCTATCTCTGCTGCGGTCTCAGGGAGGGCTCTCTGGGGTGGTGACACTGCACCTGTATCTAATCAAGGATGAGCCAGCCATGGGGACCTGGGGGAAGGGCATTCCAGGCAGAGGGAACAGCAAGTGCAGGGGCCCCAAGGGAGAACAAGCTCCAGTGGGGAAAAGGGCCCAGAGAGGAAGGGCCTGGCATGGTTTACACAGAGAGCCGGGGTAGCCTGGCCCCAGGTTCTCAGTGCAGGCTTTGCCCCTCCGTCTCATCGTGGCTCCTCCACGGCCAGCCCTGTCTGAGCGCCTGGGCACTTTCTGGCTTTACCGCCTCCCAGCTGTGTGATCCCAGGCAGGTGGCTTCCCCTCTCTTTGCTTTTGCTCTTCGCTGCCTCACCCCAGTCCTGGGCTCTGGAGGCCCCTGGCATGGGGGTGGGGCACACTCTGGGCCCACGGCTGCTGCTCTGATGTGAGGTGGCAGCCGCTGGGCCATGTGTCTCCTGGCAGGGATGGAAGGGGCTCCCAGAGGTCCTGGGCTAGGCCTCAGGTCCTGGAGAATGTGGCCCCAGGACTGCGAGAGACACAGAGACTAAGGACAGAGTTGGAGGGAAATGCAGAGACCAAGGACAGAGTAAGACAGAGAGTCAGACTGCTGTCAAAACTGAGATGGAGACCCAGAGGGAGACCCAGAGCAGGAGAGACAGGGTGGGTGAAGAGTGAGACGCTCCAGAGAGACAGGGAGACACGGGCCATGTGAAGGCGACACCGAGAGCTCCAGAGAGACGTCGATTCACAGCAGCAAAGAGAGATCAAGATGGAGTGGCTAAGAGATAACAAGAGAAAAAGTTGTGAATGCTCTGAATGCCGCTGAATTGTACCCTTTCAATGGTGAATTTTACACTATGTGAATTTTACTACATTAAGAAGAGAGAGACAGAAGGTGGCAAAGAGAGAGAGACAGAGATGGAAGGACAGAGTTCTGGGATCCCGACTCTCTTTGGGACCCTAAGATGGTGGTGGGGGAGGGACCAGGGTGTGAGTCCCTGTGCCAGAGTCCAGGCCTGCAGGGCCCAGTGGGTTTGGGGCCAGTCCCCCTTTCACCGGGTCTGCTCTGGTGCCAAATGTTTGCCCTGATCTGGCAGTGCCTGATTTTGCTTGTGTGGGTTTTGGGATGGGATTTTGAGCCCTTGGCCTGCAGAAAGCATCTGGGAGGTAGCCTGTTCCCTGTGGGTCCCCTTACCAGGCACAGGCTCCAAGGCTGCCAAACCTGGTGAGTGGGGACCCGACGATGACCCATCCGGCCTCTGCTCTGGGTGTGAGAGTTACGGTACTTAACGTTTTGAGCTGAGAGCCTGGGCTGTTCAGGCCTGTTGGGCCCTGTGCTGAGGGCACAACATGGGGTTCTCCATGGCTCCCCACCAACAGCCCAGGGTTAATCTGCCCAAGAGATGAGGAGGCTGGGCTCAGACAGGTCAAGGGCCTTGGTTGAGGTCACAGAGTGGCCACAGGCAGATGTGGAGGTTAGGGAAAGGACAAACCTAGGCTGGAGGCTGGGACCCGGTGCCAGCAGGCCGGGGTATGTGTGGGGGGAGGGGTGTGGGATTCCCCCAGGGCAGGCAGCAGGGGACGGGAGGCGGCCAAGCTGGGCCTCCCTCCTGCCAGTGTTACTCCTAAGCCCCGCAGGCCCTCCCAACGTGCCCGGGGTGGCCCGGCCCATGTTCCCGGCGGGGACACTGAGGCCCAGGCTGGCTGAGGTTCCGGGCCAAAGAACGCTGAGGGCAGCAGGGCGGGGGCTGGGACTCCGCGTTTAGACGGGGCGACGAGGGGGTGCGGCGAGGGGGGCGCGCCACGGGAGAGCGGGGCTCGGAGCGCACGCGCAGCGCGGCCACGTCCGGCCCCGGGTGCGCGGCTGGGCGAGGAGCGTCGGCGCCGGCTCGGCCCCCTCCCCGGCCGCGGCTGAGACCCCGCCCCGGAGGTGGAGGGGGCAGGGCGGGCAGGGGGCCCGGCGCCGGCTCAGCCCGCCCCTCGAGCCGCCTCGAGCCGCCCCGCCCCGCCTCGCGCCGCCCCGCGCCGCCGCCGGACTCCCGAGCTCTAGACGCGCCGACGGCGGGGCGGACGGAGTAGCGGACAGACTCGCCCGCCGCGGGACGAGCGGAGCGCAGCGCGGTGAGTGCACGCGGACCTCGGCACGCGCCGCGGGCTCCACGCCCCCGGGCCGGCCGTGCGGACGGCGCCCCGGCGGGCAGATGCGACACCCTGGCCGGCGCCCGGCGGGGCGCGAGGTGGCGGAGGGCCCCCACCCGCCCGGGTCCCGCCACCCCATCCCTCTTCCGCGCCCCCCACCCCCACCCCCGCAAGTCCCGAGCCCGGGTCACCGTTCCGGGAGGGAACTGGGCCCTCGGTCGGGCACCGCCGCCGCCGCGCGCTCTCCTCCCCCTCGCGTCCGCCCATCGCAGGCGGCAGAAGTTCCTCAGGCTCCGCGGGGCGGCCCCGCGTCTCCGTCCCGCATCCCCCCTCTAGACCCTTTCGCTCTCACGAACGCCCGGCCCCTCACACTCATCTGTCACACGTCGCCCTTGCGCACGCAGGCTTCACACACACGTGCCTGGCACACGGGCGTCTCCCAGACACGCACGCCTCTGTCAGCCCGCCGTCTGTGAAACGCGTGTGCCTCGTTAACACACACGCGTGTCTGTCACACACACATATGTCTCACATGTGTTACACACGTGTCTCTCACATCCCTGGGGCGGCAAACAGACCCCCTCCCCCCCCCACCGTGAATCTTGCACACAGAGTCGTACACGCCAACAACTTAAGAGTCCAGCGGACCCCGGCCCTCCCCTCTGGGCGGGCACAGCCCTCCGTGCCGTCCTGAGCCCGGTGGGCCCCGAGTCGGGCCGGGGGAGGCTCTGGGCTGAGGCTCCCTTAGGGTGTGGGGAGCACAGGCAGGGGGCTCAGTAGGCAGGGGTGGCCCCGACTCCGGGGACCTCCCCATTCCTCATCACCCCCTGCCCCCCTGTATCCTCTCCCCCTTCCCACTCTCCCTGCAGGGGTGCCCTCCCTCCCTTTGCTGTCACAAGGTCTCACCCCACCTCGGTTTGTGACCACCACTTGGGCGGGTCCGAGCCAGCAGGTGTCGCCGTGACAGGCCAGAAATGGAAAGAAAATTTGGGTGGTGGTCATCATCCAGAGCCCCTTGAGTAAGGGTGCCCGTCCAGGGCCCTGCCTGAGCAAGCCCTGATGCCTGGTCCTGGCATGTGTTTGTGGCCGAATCATTGGGGCTCTGAGCCTCACCTTCCCCACGTGCAAATGGGGGTGACGATCCCCGCCAGGAGGAAGGGAGGGCCCGGGAACTACTGCCCCAGCCTCCCCTCTTGGCGTCCAGCGCCCGCCCGTGTTAAGAGGAGTGGGCAGGGGAGGGATGAAGTCAAAGGCTGTTACCTCCTGCAGGCGCAAACTTGCCAGCCCCTACCGCAGCTGGCTGTGCATGTTTTGTTTGGCTCTTACCATGTTGTTATTATTTTTAAAAAGTTAATTAGCTGCCAACATTTACAAATTGGCAGCTTTCACATATAAGTCCGGATTTCCGTCTTCTGAAAAATCACAAGGTCTGGAGCTCAGGACTCACATCCCTGCGAGGTGCCCTTGGCTAGCGCTGCTTTTCTGCTGCCCCTGGGCTGGGGCAGGGGACCATTTGGCCGCAGTTCCCACCCGGCCTGCGTAGACCTCTGTGTCGGCTGTGCCTGCTGTGTAAACTGGGCTGTTTTTGCAGCAGTGCCCACCCCGAAGTGGACCTAGGGTAGGCCCCTCGCCCATGGCTGGGGAAGCCTTGAGTGAGCCTTGTATGGCCTTAGTGGTGGGAGCCATGAGGGGACCTGGACCGCGGGGCCTCTTTGTGACGGTGGCCGGCACTGTCTGCTGGGCTCTGGGGGTGGGGGCTGGGGTCCCTGTGGGAGGGAGGCAGGGATCTCAGAGCCAGGCCTCGTCCTTCGCTTTTCTCCCCAGATCCCATCCATGATCCTGGAAGGTCGCAGTCTTCCCCCTTTTGAAAGATGGGGAGACTGAGGCCCAGGAAGGGTCTCCCAGCAGACAAAGGGCACAGCTGGGGTTTCAACCCAGGTTTTTCTGACTCTAAAACCAAGCTCTTTGCCAGCCTTTCAGTGAGTCCACGAGGGGAGGGACTTGGTCTCATTGACCCTGGGCCAATTCCCTAAACCACGTTCACACCTGACAGGCAGTAGGTGCTTAGTAAACGCTTGTGGGAGGACTGAGGGCAGTGAAGCCGCCTTCTCAGCAGGGGTCAGCGTGGAGCTCAATTCAGGGCCTAAGGTGACAGTCTCACGTGACCTAGAGGACCACTGCGGTCCCATTTGATCGGCCCGAAAGCCCAGCACACTTTCCTGCTCTGCTCTCGAGTGACTGTGACCCCAAGACCACTGTAGTGAAGACCCCCAGTCCCTGCAGGGCCTCAGGAGGACCACGGTGTGTCCTGTTGGGCGTCAGAATTCTGTGTTTGCCTTGCACGTGGGGCTGTGGGTGGGAGCA
This sequence comes from Mesoplodon bidens, assembly GCF_964165515.1. NCBI lineage: Eukaryota > Metazoa > Chordata > Mammalia > Artiodactyla > Ziphiidae > Mesoplodon > Mesoplodon bidens. The sequence goes on from NC_138172.1 coordinate 2,843,609, forward strand.
TTTTTTCCTTCACTCCCTGGCTGGCCTTGGTGGAGGAGGCGCCCTGCAGGGAGGGACTGGGCCGAGGGACAGGCCCAGCTCCCGCCCGCTCCTTGGTGGCCTCTTGCTGGGTGGCGTGGGATGGGGCAGCTGCTAAATTATTTTAAGTCCTGGTTCCTGTGACTCTGCTCTGTTTACCATGTGTATGCGGCTGAATTCATGGGATCTGAATGTCCCTGTGATGTGTGACCTCCTGGACGTTTGTTGACTGACTGAACGAGGACCAGCCCTATCGGCGGCACACGGCACTTGGGGATGGTGGGCAGCCCCTGGCCTCATCCGTGTACCTCCTCGAGGTTTTCGTTCCTGCTGGGGAGGAAGGTGCTGGGTCTGGCCACACAGGTGGTGCAGGGGGTCTCTCCCTCCCGTCAGTGAGCCTCAGTCTTCCCTTCTGTAAAGTGGGTGCTGTCTGACTGCTTTCTGGGGCTCACAGTACTGAAGTGCGTGTTGGGGATGGGAGCCGGGGGTCTGTTGCCTAGGAGGTAGGTGATGCATCCCCTCTCTGGCTTCTTGAGCTCTGAGCACCCGCCTCCCCACCAACTGAAGGCCCTGCCCTGGGATGTAGTTCCAGCTTGCAGTGGGCAACCCAATCCAGACGGGAGGGCAGGGCCCTCTGAGAAGGGGATCTCTGAGCTGAGATGGGAGGGTGTGGGCAGAGGGTACAGCTGGTGCAAAGAAAGCACTTTCGGAGGAGCCTGGCTTGGTGTGTGCGAGGGACAGGAAGGGAGGAGGCAGGAGCGGGTGGGGGAGGGCAGGGGGGAGGAGGAGAGGGGTGGGGCAGGACATTTGAAAGCTACGGAGAAGTTTCTCTCCAGGGACAAATGAGATCTGATACCCATTTTAAGAGACCCTCCCTAGCTGCAGGATCTAGAGGCTGTGGGCCTCTCAATGAGGATGTTGGCAGGAGTGTGGAGGCCCTGTCCCGGGCCCTGTGCCGCAGGGCAGGTCTCAGCCTCGAGAAGCCACAGGTAGGTGGGGAAGCAGGGCTGTGGACACACTTGAGATCCAGGGTGATATGTGCTGGTCAAATAGATGTTGGTGCAGCCATACAATGGGATATCACGCAGCTGTAAGAAATGAGGAGGCTCTGATCTTTAAGATCTGTTGAGAGAGGAAAACAAGGTGCTGAATAGTGTGTAAAATACGCTGCCTCTTGTGTCAAATCAGATGTAAATCCACGTTTGCTTACAGGCTCATAAGCAAACACTGAGAGGAAGCCCTGGGGGGTTGCAGTGGTTACCTGTGGTTACCTGGAGGGCGTGTGCAGGTGGAGGACAAGGGTGCAAGGTGAGGTGACACTCCCATTGTGTGCCTTCTTATATTTTCTGGATTTCGAGCCATACCACTGTATTGCCTGTTCAAATATTACATTAAATTCAAAAGCAGTTAAGCAGGTGGTGGGTGACTGTTCATTTGTGAGTTTTAAGTGCAGTGTTTAAGGATGGGTTTTAAGTTCCCTTTCCCGACCTTGTTGTTGAACAGACTGACTTCTTCCTGGCGTGGTATACAAAGGTTTCCACTGTGATTAAAATTAGATGGGAACAAAGTCACTTTTTTGCACAGTTTGGCAATCGGACAAAAGAAAAAATGCCCCCTTTTTGTCTTCCCCCTTTTCCTGTGGGTGTTTCCTTCTGCTGATTTGACTGCTGGCTTTTTCTGGGGTGGGCACCACAGCAGTTAGCATCCCATCCTCAGCCTGTTTCCACAGCCCGCCTAGCAGCCGGACCGGAGCTTAGCGACAGGTCCAGACCCCCGGGGGTCTGTGCAGGTGGCAGCTGGGCACAGGGAAGTCCCTGCTTTGGACACCTGCCAAGCTCAGATCGCACCTCTGCCACTCATAGGCCATGCTTCCTTCGGGCCAGTGACCTTTTCTGAGCCTCAGTTTCCTCATCTGTCAAATGGGTGTCGTAACCCCTCTCTTAGGGTTGTTGGAAGGAGGAAGTAAGTGATACCTACCAGGGTGCTGGTCACTGTTCTTGGGATAAAGCAGTACCAATACGACCTCCACTGCCCCCACAGAGCTTGCTTTCTGTGGGGAGATGCAGACGGATGCTCACCGTAATGTCAGAGCTGGCCGTGTGCGCCTGGGCTAAAAAGCAGATGGAGCTGGCTGAGACCAGGGTGCGGGTGGGGCTGCTTTAGGTAGGGCGTCGGAGGAGGCCCGTGGAGTACGGACACTCAGGCAGAGGGCACAGCACGTGCAAATGACCTGGAGCAGCTGGAGGACAGGACCCCTGTGAGCAAGGAGGGTGGTCAGATCTGGGGGTACAGGAGGGCTTTCAGTTTTATCTTGGGCGTGGTGAGGATTCAGCTCGGGGAGGGGTGAGGTCTTCCTGGGATTTTCAGGCTCCCTCCACTCCCCACCCTAGCTGCTGGGAGGGGAGCAGGCCGGAGGGTGGCGGCAGCCTGGGGCCTTGATCCGGGCCTCGTGGGGCAGCGGGAGTGGAGCGCAGCCTCCCTCCTCGAGGGTGGGCAACCCTGGGCAGGGGCTGTGTGGGGGTAGCTGGGAGAGGCTGGCAGGACTCGGGGTTCCTTCCACATCAGGGGCCTTGGTCCCTCTCCTTGCACACAGCACTCATAAGAGCCTCTGGTGTGGGCCGGCCCGTGGTCCCTCCCTGGCCCTCCCGAGGGCCCCAGAGACCCATGTAGGCAGTTCTGAAATGCTTCAGTCACGGCTGTCCTGGAGGAGAGCACAGAGGCTCTGGGAGCCTAGGCATGGTCAGGGAGGGCTCCCTGGAGGGGGCGATACTGGCACTGTTATGTGAAGGTTGAGGGGTGGACAGTGGAAGGTGGATTGGAGGGGGGGGGAAGTAAGGCTGGCCTCGTGCACTGGACCAGACATGGAGGACCTCGTGTCCTGCTCTGAGGGTGGCAGATGGGCAGCCTCGGGGTGTTTCTGAGCAGGGGAGGGGCATGGCCAGAGGGCTGGAGGGGCCCTCTGGCAGCCCAGGTGGTGGGGGGGGAGTGGAGGGGCAAGCCGGCAGGCAGGAGGCCCGAGCGGGTGGGTGACGGCAGGGAAACAGGCTCAGAGGGGGTGGGCGTGACTGCAGCTGCACAGCAAGTGAGGAGGAGGGGCTGGGCGGGAGCTCGGTCTGTCCACCTCGAGGTCCTGCCCCGGGCTGGCCGCCCCTGGATTGCGGGGTACTGTGGCACGTACGCACCACCAATTCCTCTCCTTTGGGCTGGTCCCTTCCTGGGGCCCCTCTGGGGTCAAGCCATGCGTCATTTTGCCCCATTGTCCTCAGTGTTGTTGGAATTTGGAAACATTGCAAAAACGCCTCTGTCTTCTCATATATGGAGATTATTGCAAAGAAAGTGCTGGTTTGGGGAAGGGTTATTTCCTTCCTCGAGGGTGGGGAGCCTGGCTTTTTGGTGTGTGGGGGCTATAATGTGGGCGGCCACGGCGACCCCACCCGGGTCAGTGTAGGTGAAGAAGTGGTGCTGCCTGCCTGCCTGTCTGCTGGGGGTGCGGGTGCGGCCGGGGGATGGGGGGAGCGTGGAGAGCCTCCGCGTGGCCAAGAGGGTGGCGGCTGCGGGCGCCCATGTGCCCGGGAGTGGATGGCTGCCTGGGGCCACGGGAGGCTTTTGTCTTTAAGCAGACCCCGCTGGCCTCAGGCCATCTCACCTCCCAGGGCCTCAGTTTCCTCATCTGCGCACTGGGGACAGCCCTCCTGGTTCTGCTGTGATTTGGTGCACAGGAATGGCCTGAAGCGTGGGAAGAGGGTTCTGAGGGGCTGGGTGAAGGTGGGGTGAGGACCCCGCCAGGCCAGGGAGGCACCTGCCTGGGCCCAGATGATGGGGGCCTTGGCTTCTCCATCTGTAACATGGGCCTGGTGGTGGTGCCCGCCTAGGAGGGTCCTGTGGAAAGCCCCCAGCGCGGCTCTTGGCACGTATACAGTGCTTAGTTAACACGTGTTAGCTCGGTTCTGTCGAGGGTCATGCCCCCCTTCTCTGTGATCACTGAGATGCCATTGTCTGCATCAGGGCTGGCCCTGGACCTTGTGCTCCGGGCTCACCCATTGTTGATAAGCCTCCCAGAGTTCTTCCTGCCTCAGCCTGGGTCTCTCATCCAGCTGTCTCTGCGATCACCAAGTGAGCTTTTGGCGCTCCAGAAAATTCTGTTCTTAGAGTCTCACCACAATGGTCTTGACACACTTGCAAAACCACACGGTACCCTCCTTGACCTGAAACACACACAGGCGCCTGTAAACACACACACGCACACACATGTTCTCTTTCAAGACCACCATGCTTCACTCTGGTTTCCACGTCAACTTCCCGAGTCCTCAGGAGCTGAGAGATTAGCCATCCTCCTGGGGGTTCAGTGCTGGCCGAGCTCCCTCATCTGACCCCCTGCATATCCTCAGAGCAGATGAATTCACGTGTTGTCCGAACATGGGCACTGCACAGGGGGTCTTGTGCCCTTTCTTGGCAAAAAAAAAAAAAAAAAAAAAAAAAGCCAGGGCATGTTGGCTTCCGCATGTGCTCAAGCGACCATTAGCACGATGCCATCAAGTTTTCTGCTGGATTGCTCCCACCTCCTGTGCCTTTACATTATAGTTAATAGATTTTAAATAATTCCTCCCCTGTTTTACTTACACTTATACTAAAAGGAGGCCGTTTTTCACAACTGTAGATAGAATCAGGATCACTCGCTCTAAATCAGCAATACCCGTGAGAACAAAGATGACAGCCCCAGTGCAGGACTAAACCCAGCCCCTGCCGTTCCCTGCCTCTGTCGGCCTTAAGCCCAGTGCTCCTGCCCCCTCTGTGCTACGAAGGAAGGTTGGCAAGGGTCAGGGAGGTGTTCGCTCCACACAGAGTTCTCTGCCATCCTGACTGCGTAAGAGGATAAAGGGGGATGGATGCTTACTCACCACGGGGCCACTGGTACCTCTGCCTTCTCCCTGAGGTCTCACCTCACCCCGAGAGGTCAGCTCTAGCCCGACTGGGAGAGGACCCTCTAGCTGGTCATTACACACCTTGCATCTTCTGGGGATCCCTTCCTGCTTTCTGGGCCCCCCTTGGCACATTTCCTGCTGGGCGGGGCCATGAGAGGAGGCTGCTGTCCCTCCAACAGAGATGTCTTCTCTGAGACTAAGTTCCTGGTTCTCAGGTAGCGGCTGGTCCCCATTCCCACGTGGGGGCTGGGGTGTCCCCTACACCCCAGCTCTGTGCCCTTCTGGCTGCCTGGGCAGAGCCCTGGAGGGTAAAGTCAGCTTAGCCTGGGCCGTCCTGCGGCCTGGGGTCCATGCTAGTGGGGGACAGGCTGGAGCTCAGGGCCAGGGCTCCAGTGCCGGGAAAAGAGGGCGATGGTGCCTGGCAAGGTGAGGCTGGGCCCAGTCCAGGGAGGAGGTGGGGGACTAGGCCTGGCCAGATGGGAGGGTGCCTTGTAAACTGTAAAGTTCTGCGCTCAGCTGAGCAGTCATTAATGTTACTTCTTGCGGGTCACACCACTGACACCACAGTAACGGCCGGTCAGGCCCTACTTAGCCACGGACCTGGCGTGGAGGAAAGTTTGCCCCAGTCCTCGTACCATCCCCCCACCTAACGTGTTTTCTTTTCTTTTTTTAACTTTTATTTATTTATTTTTGGCTGTGTTGGGTGTTCGTTGCTAAGCGCGGGCTTTCTCTAGTTGCGGCGAGCGGGGGCTGCTCTTCGTTGCGGTGCGCGGGCTTCTCATTGCGGTGGCTTTTCTTGTTGCGGAGCACGGGCTCTAGGCACGTGGGCTTCAGTAGTTCTGGCACGTGGGCTCAGTAGTTGTGGCTCAAGGTCTCTAGAGCTCAGGCTCAGTAGCTGTGGCACACGGGCTCAGTTGCTCCGCAGGAGGTGGGGTCTTCCCGGACCAGGGCCCGAACCCGTGTCCCCTGCATTGGCAGGTGGACTCCCAACCACTGTGCCACCAGTCCCCTAACGTGTTTTCTGAGTGCCCAACCTTACACTCTCACAAGTGACAGAGAATTGTTTAAGGATTGGCTGGGGATGGAAAGGTTGTGGTGACATCACCTGCCCGTCCCCAAGGCAGGACATGCCTGACCCAGGTACACCCCCTCGGCGTGGCTGTGGCTTCCCATGCGTGGGGTGGGAGGAGTGACCCTTCCTTGGCCCCAGACCCCGGGGGGTCCCACAGGGATGGTGGAGCCTGAGCACATGGCCAGGTAGCCCACCACGACCTGGGCTCAGACCCCCATAGTGCTCTCCCTGCTCCTGGCGTCAGGAGGGGCCTTCCCATCGCTGTGGGGGAGGGTCTCCCTCATGTGGGCTTATCTGTGTCTGAGGGGGTCCCTGCATGGTCAGTGCAGGGCTGGGGACTCCATGCCACCAAGGCTGCCTCACGCCCCATCTTTTTTTGTCTCTGCTTTTCTCTGTGAGTCTGGGTGATTCTCTCAAAATGACTTAAATGTGCCCACCCTCAACTCACAGTTTCTTCCCGCCAGAGATGGTCTTTGTTTTCTTCTAGTTCCAGTTCAAAATCCTGGGGAAGAGCTCTGTTTGGCCCAGGTTGGGGTGGGGGAGCTCTAACTGGCTGAGCTGAGGGTGAAGAACTCTGATTGGCTCAGTTTGTTGGGGGAGAGCTCTGATTGGCCCAGCTTGGGCAAACCTCCACTCTGGGCCAGTCAGTCGGCTGTGGCTAGGGGTGGGGTCACTTAGTCCTGACAGTGACTGTAGCTCCAGCTGGTCCCCAAGGATGGGCATTGAATGAAGCTGGCTGCCACCTCAGGAGGTATCCACTGCAGGGACAAAGTTCAGTAACTCCAGAGACTCAGATGTTCTAGGAATCTGGTCGGTGACACATACGACACAGTTGCTCCTCTTGCTTCCTCATCACAGCTGTCAGGAGTGTTCTGGTTGCAGGTGACAGAAAGTACGACTTAAGCAAAAATGTCGTGGGACTAAAATGCACAACGGCTGGCTTCCGGCCTGGCTGTATCTGTGGGCTCTAGAGATGCCGTGGGGCCTCTGTCTCCATCCTCCATGTTGGTTATTCTCCGGCGGGCTCTGCCATGTGGCAGTCGGGTGGCCCAGCAGCTCCAGGCTCCCTCCCTTCGGCCCAGGGGCTTCCCCGTGGGCCCGCGCAACTGGGTTACAGGACCATCCCTCACCAGTCATTGTGAAGGAGGAAGGAGCCTCTGATGGGCCATTCTGTGGGCCACGTAGCCTGAAGAGTGGGAAAGTTGGGGTTCTCCTACCAGGAGGAGGAGGCAGAGAGCCGCACAGCATCACCAGCCTGCTCTCCATAAATGGCCCCCGCATTTCCTTCCCCGTCCCCATCTTACGTGGTGGACCCATCCCGAGGGAACGTGAGGATGTCCCAGTGTGAGTAGAGGCAGCTCTTCACCACCTGGGGTAGTTCCTGTTAGAATGGGGAGTTGGAGGTTGGGGTTGGCACTGCGGGGTCCTGGCCTCCAGCCCAGCCACACTTAAGTCCACGTGGTCGGGAACTCCATGTACAGAGCACAGGGAGGTCAAAAAAGGCAGCCATGAACTCTGAGGAAAGGTTTCCCTGAAGAGGGAATACTGAGCTGGGTTTTTAGGGATGGACAGGAGTTTGCTCAGGGGCAGAGGGTGTGCCTGGCAGAGGGAACAGAGGGACGGGCAGACTTGAGGAGCTGTGAAGGATTCAGAGGATCGAGGGCAGGTCATTTATTTTTTATATTGACTGCGTATTGAATGCCTGTTGTTTGCCCCGTGAGGGGCTGGGGTCTTTACGTCCCCGCCGTGAGTCCTCCCCGTGTTGCTGGGAGGCCATTGTGATTGGGCCCGTGAGCAGATGGGAGTGTGTCTGTTCCGGGGTCATGTGCTCTGAGCCGCCCGGCAGCCTGGGGGGAGCTGGGTTCACATTTGAACCCTGACCTCTGGGACCCAGGGCTTGATCTCACTTGCTGCCCATCTCTGCTCTGGCTGGGGCGGCTGACGGCCCCGGGGGCCCTACGGTCATGCCGCAGCCTGGGCTAGACCCCGCGGTTGGCTGCACACCAGCTGCCCTGCTGGCAGCCTTGAGAAATTCCTAAATTTCAGGGCCATGCAAATGAATAGGGGCGCTGGCCTGGCAAAGGCGCGAGAGAGTTGCAGAGCTTCCCTGCGGAGCAGCGTCCCACGCCTCTGTGAGGCTCAGAAGAGGACACCCGAGCTGGGGCTTCTGTCTGAAGGGTGGACAGTGGTGGTTACGGTGCGAGGCTCCCAGCTCAGCCCCTGACTTGCCAGGGGGCCTCAGGCAAGTTTTTCTCCGTCTTTGAAGGCCCTACGGGGATGAGTGTTGGTGACGCTCACGTTTATAACTCATCTCATGTCCTGTGTCAGCCCTGTGCTGGGGCCGTACAACTTAATCAATCCACCCATCCCCACCCTGCCACCCACCAAAAGCATCTGAGTGCCCATGTGGGCCAGACCCCGGGTCAGGGCTGAGCAGGAGAGCAGGGTCCCTGCCTCAGTCTCGTCCGTGTGAGATGTCAGCTCCTAGCGTGGGGAGGGAACCTGCCAGCCTCAGCCCCAGTGAGCATCCCGTCTGCTTAGAGAGAAGGTGGTAGCAGAATGCGCCTCCCAGGGCGCTGCGTGAGCCTCGCTGAGGGGATGTTGGCAGGGCTGCCTGCGCTGAGGCCGGACAGGACACGGGATGCCTTAAGCGCTGACGGGCTCCAGTGCAGCTGTGAACCCGGCGGGAGCAGGAAGCAAGTCCTGGGTTCTAGGACGCAGCGTGGTCTGGGCAGAAGGTCAGGGTCAGGGGCTTCGGGGACTAGGGACCCCCTGCCCCTGCTGGGGCTGGAGAAGGGACAGGACCCACCAGGTAAGGGCGGTCCAGCATGCATGTGCATGCACACGCAGGCTCACCCCCACACACACTCACACACACTCACACAACATACATGCCTAAACACGCCTCACGTGCACACACCTGCCCACACTCACACAGACTTAGATTTCACATACACACAGATGCACTTACACACCCAAACTCCCCCCCCCACCCCTCGGCCCCCCAGCACTCACACAGACCCGCACATACACGGACCTCTCATGCAGGGACCCTTGGTCTTTCAGCTTCCCTTGAAAACACATCTTGTATCCAAAGGAGAAGGAAAAGAGAAAGCAGGAGACGGTTTGCGTGAGCTCAGAGGTAGGGTGAGGACGGGGTCCGGGCCCCGCTCTGGGGACTCCCTCACCTCCTGGAGCGGTTTCTTAGTGTAGATGGAGCCCTGGACTCAACTCCAGGATCTGGAGAAGGAGTGAGAAGGGGCCATGCCATGGTTTGGGAGGCTCTGGAGGAGGGTTGGACCCGAAAGTTTATCTCCCACCTTTGTCTTCCTTTCAGGGGAGGAATTAAATCCCCCAAAGGCCAGTTTATTCTGTGAGAGGGGTGACGGGTAAACCCATGCTCGGTGCCTGGTACGGAGGGGCCCCTCCCGTAGGGACCGAGTAGATGGTCCCCTTTACCAGGAGAAGCTTACTTTTCTCAGAGCTTTTAATCACAAAATGTTGACGTTTATTGACTAGCATCTACTGAACTGATCACGTAGATTTGTCTTTTAGTGAATTGCATTGATTTGTTGGTATTGCACTACAGTTGCATTCCTGAGGTAAACCCTATTTGGACACAGTGTATTATTATTCCTGTAATATGCTGCTGGGTTCAATTTTCTGCTATTTTACTTCGGGCTTGGCAGCTAGATTCATAAGTGAGACTGGCCTATACCTTCCTCTTGTAGAACCACATCTGCTTTTGGTATCAGGATTTTCCTAGTCGCATAAAATGGGAGGAGGAGCCACCTTCCTTTTTCTAGGCGTTGGAACAGTTTTTTAATAGGGTGGGAAATATTGTCACCTCTGACTGTACCATGTCTTGGGTTGGCCTCTGTAGATACTTTTAAATTTCATCCCACAGCACCCTGTGAGGGGAACGTGATGCTTCTCGTTGAACAGACGGGGAAGGTGAGGCTCAGACAGCCGGAGCCTCTGCTCTGTGGTCAGACAGCAGGTGGCGGCTCTGCTGGGCTGTGAGCGCAGGCCAGTCTGACTCTCCCTGGGCCTGTACTTTTCACGCTGCTCACCACGGGCAAGGATCGTCTGAGTTGCTGGCCTGCAGGAGAGCTGTTGCCCTTGCTCTGGGTTTTCCAGGGAGGCTGGGAAGAGCACTGATGGAGCATCAGGGGAAATTTCCTCGCTCTGCTCACCATCCGCTGGCCCACCCACCGTCCACGCATCCGCTTGTCCGCTTGTCCACTACCTGCCCAGTCGGCCAGCCGTCCTTCAGCCATTTGTCCCCATGCTGATGCACCCACCATTAACCCACCTTCCCGTCCACGCCTCCTCCATCTCCTCACCCATCTTTCCACCCACCCACCTGCCCCTCTATTAGACATTTATCCACAGGCTGGTTACTCATCCAGCCACTTTTCCACCTTCCCATCCATCTGTCCTCCATCTGCCATCCATTCCCTCACCATTTATCCATGATGGGACCACCATCCATCTGACACCCAATCATCTCTTCATCAACGATCCATCCACATACCAGTTCACTTAACCATCCGCTAGTCCACCTTCTCCTCCATCTGTCTTCCACGTGATACCCACCCACTCATCTGTCCACTCATCCATGCATCCATGCATCCATCCATCACATCCAGTCACCCATTCATCCATCTACCTGCCCTTGGGGCTTGGCCTTAAGGTGGGGGGTAGGGTTTGGGTGTGGAGAGATTGAGGAGGGAGGGCACCCTGGTTTGGGACAATGATACAAACCAAGATCAGGAGTTGGGAACCAGAGTCTTCGAGGTTAGCAGGAATTGGGTGTATGGAGGGCGACCGAGGGAAATGGAAAGAAAAGGTGGGAGGGGAAGATAGGTGGGAGCTAGATGGTGAAGGACTTAGAATGCCACCCTTAGGGGTTTTCACTTTATCCTTGGTCCAAGGGTATTCAACCGGGGTCCATGAGTGAGTTCCAGGGAGTCTGTAAGACCCCTAAAATGACAGGCAACAATTTTTTTTATATATAAGCCCAAATATCTGTTAAGAGTCTTGGTTGCAAGTGACAGAAAACCTGGTCCAAGTTAGCTTGAGCAAAATGGTTGCTTGAGCAACTTTGTCATTGCAAAGTTCAGCTTTTCAATTAGCTTCACGTATGGCTGGATCAGGTATGGCTGGATCTCAGCAGCTGTCACTGTGACTCTGTTATCGTGGCTTTTCCTTTTCCCTTTTTTTTTTTTTTGAGTTGACTCCAGCCTCAGACAGTCTCCACCTGACAACAAGATGGCTTCAGGGACCCTCAAGGTTAAATCATCTGTTGTCTGATACAGTGGGAACAAGAGGCCATTTGCCTGATGTCTCACTTGAATTGGGTCTCATGGGCTCAGGTTGGCCTGGTGTCCATCCCTGAGTTAGGCATTGTTGCGAGAGGGATGAGAAACACGGATTGGCCTGACAGTTGAGTAGTGTGGACCCCAGAATGAAATCCAGGGGCCCTTCTTGGAAGGAGGGTGAATGTACGATGGATGATGAGAAACCACCCCATGTCCACTACTAAGCTTTGTTCACATTTTCCTTTTTTGGTGGACGTGGGTGGATTACCCAAGGGCCAGAGGTGGTAGGGAGCCATCAGGATTTCGAACAGGGTGGGAGGACATCAGACGAGAAGTCCTCGGCAGGCAGGACCGCGGGCAAGCCGGATGCGTGTCTGGGGCCGGGTGGAGGGTACTGGGGACGCAGGTGGGGAGAGCGGTGAGCTCAGCCTTGGCTGCGGGCAGGACGGTTTCTCATCGCTCTGCCCAAAGAGCGTTTCCTCTCCAGAGTCACGACTTGTGGGGAAGGAAAATATCAGCCCCCTCCTGTGCCAAAAGCAACATTTTCTTTTCTCAAAGGTTGATTATAAGTCACGGACATTCATCTGTGTAATTTTTCACCTGTTTATGTTGATAATGAGATTAGTGATTATATATGCAGGGTCACTTCTCACCCAGGGTTTAAGGAGCTTTTTATTCATTTTACTTATTTTTTCTTTAGTAGCTAAGAGAGGGAAGGGAAGGGAACAAAACCTGGCTGTTGTACTGGAAGGCCGATTTTCCCAGTGTTTTCATGAGCTCACCCATGGAGGGTCCCCAGGGGCCCATGAGCGTGAGGACACGGGCCCCCAGCACCCTTTGTGCATTCCACCTGGACCTGACTGCTGTCAGCACTTTGCACCCAGGGTTGGCCTGAGACCCGGTGTCCCTGTGCTCTGGACCCAGCCCCCCACCCCCACCTCGGGGGTCTCAGGCCAGCCCCCTGTGCCCTCAGCCTTGCCTGCTCTCCCCAGGCCAGACTTGTCGTTTTGCAAACGATGGCATCAATTATTGAGATTTTTGCCCATGAGGAAATGAAGGAAAATAAGTGTTTAACGGTGGAAGCCAGGCTTGATCATTTTTCTTTCGGTGATTTGTGATTGTTTTTCATATCCCTCCCCTCCTATCCATTTCTTCTGCCAAGAAGTCTCTGGCCTCTGCTCTGTTTCCTTTTTCTGGACTATTATAATAGGCTCTTTTCTTTTAAAAGTCTCTGCTCTTGTGAAAAAATACATATAAAAACATACAAAAAGTACATGGAAGTCAGCGTACACCCGCCCCCCATCGCCCTAACCCCAGCACCCTCCCCCGTCCGCAGGTCTTTTCCGCATCTCCCCGCCCCGCCCCCCCCGCAGGTGCCGTACTCCCTCCATGGTGTTAAGGTGTTACCCAGCTCTGCGCTTCCTGGGGCTGGAATCTTCCTCCGTCTTCCTGAGGACTTCTCAGCATGCTGTGGCCCATTGGTGCACCGCCCCCACCCCATTGGAACAGTGTCCACTAAGTCAAGACACTGCTCCATTCTCTGGGGCCCTGGGCGTGGGTGACTGACTGACCAGTGTCCTCTTCTGACCTTGTCTCCTTCCTTAATTTTCACGCCCCGCGCCCCTTTCCCTCTTGCTGCCCACCTCACCTCCTCCCACTCCCTTCTTTGTTCCTTCCATGCCGGCCACAGTGGGTCCAGCTGGTTCCAGCCTCAGGGCCTTTGCCCATGCTATTACCTCTGCCTGGGATGCCTTTCCCAGATCTTTGCACGGCCACCGCATCTGCGCCAGGCAAGTCTCAGCCGAAGCATCACCTCCTTGATGAGGGCTTCTCTGCCCGCTCTGGCCACAGGGGAGGACCCCAGGCCCTGTCCCTTACAACCTCCTTACTGTCTTCTTACTTACTTGTTATTTGTCTCTTCTCTTCACCAGGATGTTGGCCACACGGGGGGAGGGCCTCTGTGGGTCTTGCTCACCGCCACATCGCAGTACCTGCTGTGGGGACGGGCAGGTAGCAGGTGTGCAGTGAATATCGACAAACTGAAGGACTCTGGCTGTGCTCTCCCGGCCAGGCAGACCTGGCTTCGTGTCCGCGCACCACCTTTTACTGATGGTGTGACCGGGGGCAGGTCATTTATCCTGTCCGGGCCTGAGTTTCCTTATCTGCAGAGCATGGTTAAATGAAATCAGCATCCCTGGAAGCTCTCAGGCCAGTGCTCGGCATCATGTCAGTGCTGGGGAAGTGATAGGTATACGAACCTGATCAACAGCTAAAGTCCCTCCTAAGTTTCTGTGCCGAGAACACGTTTATTATTTTTCCCAGTGAATTAGATGACTTCCTCTTATCATACAAGGCGCACCAGGTCAGCCTCTAATTTCCCTTTTGGCCTTGGGTGCCAGGAAGCTTACCGTGATGAGGAGGTGTCAGGGGCAGCTCTTGTTTCCTGTTGGGTCCTCAGGGCAGCACTGTTTTTCCTTTCCTCTCTCTGCTCTTTGATTACTCACTTTTGGCTCCACAGTGCATGTTGTGTGTGTGTGTGTGTGTGTGTGTGTGTGTGTGTGTGTGTGTGTGTGTGTGTGTGTGTGTGTGTGTGTGTGTGTGTGTGTGTGTGTGTGTGTGTGTGTGTGTGTGTGTGTGTGTGTGTGTGTGTGTGTGTGTGTGTGTGTGTGTGTGTGTGTGTGTGTGTGTGTGTGTGTGTGTGTGTGTGTGTGTGTGTGTGTGTGTGTGTGTGTGTGTGTGTGTGTGTGGTATGCGGGCCTCTCACTGTTGTGGCCTCTCCCGTTGCAGAGCACAGGCTCTGGACGCTCAGGCTCAGTGGCCATGGCTCATGGGCCCAGCCACTCCGCGGCATGTGGGATCCTCCTGGACTGGGGCACGAACCCGTGTCCCCTGTATCGGCAGGCGGACTGTCAACCACTGCGCCACCAGGGAAGCCCTACAGTGCACGTTTTATTACTTTTTACTGTAGTAAAATACATACAAAACTGACCCTCTTAGCCATTTTTTAGAAATTTTAATTTATTTTTGGCTGTGTTGGGTCTTTGTTGCTGCGCGCAGGCTTTCTCTACTTGCAGCGAGCGGGGGCTACTCTTTGTTGCGGTGCGCGGGCTTCTCATTGTGGTGGCTTCTCTTGTTGTGGAGCACGGGCTCTAGGCGTGCGCGCTTCAGTAGTTGTGGCACACGGGCTCAGCAGTCGTGGCTTGCGGGCTCTGGAGCACAGGCTCAGTAGTTGTGGTGCACGGGCTTCGTTGCTCCACGGCATGTGGGATCTTCCCAGACCAGGGCTTGAACCTGTGTCCCCTGCATTGGCACGTGGATTCTTAACCACTGTGCCACCAGGGAAGTCCCAGAACGTCCTTTTTAAGGCTGAGCAATATTCCATTGTGTAGAGAGACCGCATTTTGTTTATCCATTTATCTGTCGATGGACACTTGGGTTACCTCTGCCTTTTGGCCACTGTGAATGATGCTGCTGTGAACATCGGTGTGCACATACTATTTTTAGTACATTACTTTCTTACCTTTCTGAGCCTGGGGTGATCTCAGCCAGATTTGCAATGAAAGCTAGGTGTGGGGATTGTTTCTAGGAGCAGACTCTCCGACCTGCTCTTGCAGGGGCGTGTGTGTGTGTGTGTGTGGCGGAGCCTGTGCCCCCGCCGCCGCCCGGGCTGGCCCCTCCTCCTGGTGCACTCGTCCCCCAGCTGCTGCTACTGGCTCACACCTGCGCGCTTCTTCAGACGCCCTTGGCCAACAGGTGTTGGTTCCCCGCAGGGGCCCAGGAGGTGATCCCCGACTTCATCCCACTGCCATCCTTGGCCAGTGACCCACTGATGTCCCTGAGTGGGATGAGCCCTGGGGTGCCAGTCATGTTGCAGAGCTTCCTGTGGGATCCGGCTGGTGTCAGGCTTCAGCTGAGACCACACCTTTGCCATCCTGTCTCCCGTTCTCTTCTCCCAAGGGTTCTCCCAATAAACCACATGCTCAGAACCCCATCTCAGGCTCTGCTTCTGGGAGGTCCCGGCTTCAGACAGTGTGTAATTAACTCGAGCGTCCCCTCCCGTGGTTGTGCGGCTGTGGGGATGCCGCTGGATTCTGATACGATTGACCTTCAAGCCTACCTGGGTGGGAGCGGGCTCCTTGGAGGGGGCACAGTTCCCAGTATCTGCCACTTACAGAAGAGACAGGTCCTAACCCAGGAAACCAGGCCGTTCAGGCAGTGGCTTTGGGCCAGGGGGAGCAGGAACTCCTACCTCCCCTGGGCCTCCCTCCTTTCTGTGTAGACAGGAGAGGCCCAGGAGGGTTCCAGAGATAGAGGGGAACGGGGGAGCCCAGTGATGCCGATGGAGAGTGAGTGTGGACCAGCTGCCCTGGACCAGTGATACCCCGCCCTCAGGCCCAGCTTCTAATTTTCCTAGAGAAGTTGGGAATCCAACTTTGGTGTAAAATGTTCTGATTTTAAGTGTTATGACTTTAAATCAATTATAAATGATTAACATTGCAATGTTTTAATAACAGCAACTAATTTCAAAAGTTCCGTGTGGGCCCCCAAACACACTCCATAGACAGACGGCCAGGCGGCTGGTTGGTGACTACCCTCTGGCTGGACTTGGGGGCAGCGGGCAGCCATCTGAGCAGGCTTCTGGGAGCAGCTGGGAGCGGCAGTGCCCTCAGAGGTAGTGGCCGGCGGGCCAGGTGGTCCTGATTACTCGCGAGCTTGTAACTGGTGTGTCTGCAGGGTCCTGAGTGTCTGTTTCCCTTCTGTTGTCCCCAGCTACTTGAGAATCTGTGTTTGGCTGTAGCTGCCTCTTGTTTAAAAGAAAGATCCCCTGCAAACATTTTTAATGTTTTGAAACCACACCAGCACCAACCTGAGTCTTTGTTCTTGTCTGGGGTTGCCCAGTAAAGATGTAGGATGCCCAGTTAAATTGGAATTTCAGAGAAGTGGTGAATAAGTATCTCCCAAATATTGCACAGGACATACTTAATACTAAATCATGATGCACTGTTTATCTGAAATTCCTCTGTAACTACATGTCTTGTATTTTTATTTGCTAGCTCTGGCAAGCCTATTCTTGTCAGAATCAGAAGGCTCAGAGAACTGGAGAAAGGAAGAATTTCCTTACCTTGTGATTCGGTGTCACATGAGGCCAGACCCCACTTTCGGTAGTGGTGGCACTGGTGATCAGTCAGTGCCCCAGGGCCATGAGGGGGGCACCAGGGTGGCCTTACCCACTCGGAGAGTTTGCATCTGGGGCCTTCTGTGGGTGGCCACTGAGGTTCATTTATCAGGACGGGGTCATTTACTGTAGAGATGTGTATCTGTGTTTGTGGGCGGGTAGCAGTGAGGGCGGCAGAGGCGCGTTCAGCTCTGATCGCCAGCCCCCCTTGCCCGGACTCCCTGGGGTGGGGGAGGGAGGATACGGGACAGTGGGCGTGTCTTGCCCAGAGCCCTCAGCCTCCTGTCTCCCTGGACGCTCCCGGAAGAGACCCTTGCTGAGTGTGCCCCTGCTCCGTCCCCCCACATCCTGGTTGTGAGAAGCTGACCCCGGACTACGTGAGAAGCCCGCTGCCCCCACCCTAGCAGGGGTTTGGCCAGCCAGGGCCTCCGCCACCTCCCCGCTCCTGCCTTGAGCCTGCTCCAGCCCCGCAGAGCTGGATGCACCCCGGCGTGGTGTTGGGGGCTCCCATCTTCCTTCTCGTCTAAGGCCTGTTGTCTCCGTCTCTTGGTTATGGAGTGTGAAGCCTGGAGAGGATGCCCAGACGCCCATCACCGGCTTTCACTGGTGGGCACAGTTGGCTGCGTGGCCTTTGTTTCGTGCTGAGTGTGTGAGGGCACATCGCAGGCTTGGTGGTACTCAGAGTGTCAGTCTTTCAGAAACACCACCATCTGCAGCTGTCAGAGCTCATGGAATGATGCTCTTCC
Source organism: Mesoplodon bidens (assembly GCF_964165515.1). NCBI lineage: Eukaryota > Metazoa > Chordata > Mammalia > Artiodactyla > Ziphiidae > Mesoplodon > Mesoplodon bidens. The sequence continues at coordinate 2,860,867 of NC_138172.1, forward strand.
TTCATGTCCCCTGGCCCGTGGCCCATCTCGGAGCCCGGGGGAGCCCGGTGTCCCTCAGCTGTCTGTCCGCTCCAGGTCCGAGCGGGAATCCTGCACGCGGTGGCTGTCACGTCTCAGGCCAGTGTGAACCCAGCACAGCATCTCCTCTGCCCACGTTTGCTGTGTGCCGAGGACTCGGGGCCTTTGTCCTTTAGAAGGTCCCCCCTGGACTCTCTGCTGGGGCTGCTGACTTGGGTCCCAGTGCTTGCGGGTCCAGCTGCCGCATGACCAGCGGCCCGACACCTGGTGGTAGCGGTGTATTTGCTCAGGGGTTTAGGCAGGTGTGGCTGGTCCTTCTCTCAGCTCCATGTGGCATCGTTGGGGACACTGGTGGTATTTATACTAGTCTCTGGGCTGATGGGGGTGTCCGAAATGGCCTCATTCACATGCCAGCGTGTGACCAGTGGGAGTGGACACTGGGCTTGCAGGGTCTCCCAGGCAGGGTCCTCACCCATTTTCCTGGTGGCTCAGGACTCCAGAGACCAGGGCGGAAGCTGCCAGCTCCTGTTGGGGGGGGGGAGGTCGGCGTCCCTCTGCGTCCCCTGTGGGAGTGGTCACCATTCTGAGTCTCACTGGTTTGTGGTTACAGCCCCCCGCTGCCAGTCGCAGCAAAGGGGGGATGGGCTTGTGGGTTGGCTGGATGTGTTCATGCCCTCACCTGAGCCCTCCTGCAGGCTAGTGGGGTTCCAGCGGGAGCTGTGGCCATGGGGGAGGGGGAAGGAGCCACCACCAAACCCCTGCTCTGGAGGGAAGGAGCAAGGGAGGTGGGGAACCAATACCCCAACCCCTCCCCTGCCCTCTGATCCCCTGTCAGTGGTGGCCCCTGGGCACTGCGGGAGCCCGGGAACACAGTCTGAGGAGGGCAGCACCCCTGTCCCTGCCGGTGCAGAGCCAGGTGGAGAAGGGCAGGGCAGGGAGTGGGTCTGGGGGCCGGTCACCGGCCTAGTGGCCTGCACCCGTGTCCTGTGTCCCCTCCACCACTGGACGAATACCCAGTGGCCATATGGTGCAGAGTTCTCAGGGAAATGCACGGGGCAGAAGAGCTCGGCACTCACCCCGCACGCACGGGTGGCCTGCTTGTGTACGTGCCCCTCTCCTGGTGTCCGCTCCAGGGCTCGTGGAGGCCAGCTGGCACTGTAACAATCGTAGTCTTGTTAACGTGAGTGCATTACCCAGCTTCGTTCATTTTTGGGTGTCGGGCGATCCTGGGGGTCTTTCTCTGTGTCTTCCGGGTCCCCGATGAGCCCCTACCTCGGAGTGTGTGCCCCATGACCCAGCCTCGGGCCCAGCCTCAGGGGTCTTTGTCACCACAGTCTGCCTGCCGGGGCTCCCCACTTCAGGGAGGTCAGGGCCCCTTTTTCAGCCCCTCCCCTCGTGATTCCTCTTTCTAGATTGGAGGGGGGCCGATTTGCAGAAGCCACACATTCAGGGGGCCACTTCCTGCAGGGGCCATGGGAAACAGCAGCTGGAGCCCCCCGGGAGGGGCGTGTTTGAATCTGAGAACCAGCAATGTAGAGATCGTGCCCTCCTACTTCTCACTCATATGCGTGTTCCCAGCCCCGCTAGCTTGTCTCCAGGGACGGGGAGCTCCCTCCGCACCTGCAGCCTGGTCTGACTCTGACCTGGAGAAAGCTTTCCCCACGTGGAGCTGAAGTCTCTTGCCCTCCACCTTCCGTACACACCTGAGGGGCCATAACCCGTCCTGAGCAGCTGTGGAGATGCGCCAGGCGCCCCTGAGGCGGCTCTTCCCCAGGGCAGCCACCCCAAGGCACCCAGCCCCTGCCACTGGGCCACCTCCTGCGGACACACCCCAGCCGGCCCCATCCCTCTCAAAGGTGGGGCACACCCCCTTCAGACTGACGGGGGTTCTGAGCAGCATGCAGGGGCCCGGACTTCCATTCTCCCAGCTGGAGACCACAGTGGGAATGACCATGGGGCTCCCAGTTCAGAGGTGAGCCTGGGGGGACCCTGAGCTCAAGCACGTCCAGCCACATGTGAATGAGCAGAGAGTCTGTGGCCTAGGCTTTGTGGGGAACCGGGAGGCCACACGCTGCATGACACCTCAGGGTGGCTGGGGCTCAGGAATTTTCCAGAGAAGTAAGAAGCTGGAATTTTCACGTGAGCATTTCCAATCTGTAAGTGCTGGTTCCTAATTGAAAACTAAAAGCTCACTGCGTCGGGGACTTCCGTGGTGGCGCAGTGGTTGAGAATCCGCCTGCCAGTGCAGAGGACACGGGTTCGAGCCCTGGTCCGGGAATATCCCACATGTTGCGGAGCAACTAAGCCCGTGCGCCACAACTACTGAGTCCGTGCGCCACAACTACTGAAGCCTGTGCGCCTAGAGCCCGTGCTCTGCAACAAGAGAAGCCACAGCAATGAGAAGCCCATGCACCGGGACGAAGAGTAGCCCCCGCTCGCCGCAACCAGAGAAAGCCCGCTCACAGCAACGGAGACCCAACGCAGCCAAAAATAAATAAATTAAAATAAATAAAACTGAAAAAAAAAGCTCACTGCGTGGGACACACAATGCATTCGTGGGCTAGGTAGTGCCCATGGGCCCCAACTATGACCTAAGGCGTGGTAGGGCCTCTCCGCTGTGTACAGATCCAGAGCCGAGGCTTAGAGGGGGCAAGGGTCTTGCCCAGGGTTGCACAGCAAATGAAAACACCAAGCGGGGGGCTGATGTTCTTTGTGTTTCCTCCGGGCCTGGGGTGCACCCAAGATCTGGATTCACATGGTTGTGGGCAGTTTGTGACGGTAGGGGGTCCAAGGGCCAGGCCCCGCTGGGAGGCGTGCGTGGGCTGTGGCGGGAATATACTGCCTCCTGGATGCAGGGTTCCTGTGAGTGTGTGATGAGGAGGGGCAGGGGTGGGCTGGGGTGGGGGGGACGGGGTAAGGAAGCTTCTTTCTTAAATGACACTGTTGAGGGCAGACTGGAGGGAGGGCCTTCGTCCCTCCCATTTCCGTGGTTTGTCATGGGGATCTTGGGCCCCTGTCCTACGGGGCCCTCCACCCTCCTGAGGCGGCCGTTCAGCTTGGGGGGACGTGCGTGTCAGCTCTTGTCCAGAGACACCCCCCACCGGCCTCTTTCCGCGCCCAGCACAGGCTCTTGTCCCTGGAGGCGCCCTTACCATCCTCACCTGGACCATCTCTGGGCTTCTCAAGCTCGACAAGGCCCAAACCAGGCTGCCCATCTCCCATGCAGGCCTGTGGCCCTCCTCCGCGGCTTTCCCTGCCTCAAGAAGCCCCAGCTCTATCCTTCCAGGTGCTCAGGCCCAAACTTCTGCTCACCCTGGACTCCCTTCCTCACCCCCACCCAGGCCGTCAGCACATCCTGTCACGTCCTCTCCCGCTGCCCATTTCTTGCCCACCTTCCCATTCTCAGCACAGCAGCAGACGAAGCCTTTAAGTAGAGCGTCCCATCAGGTCAGTCCAGGCTCCAGGGCTTATCTGGGCATTACCACCCTGGCCCTTGCCCATTGGTTCCGCTGTAGTGGCCCTTGCCCATTGGTTCCACTGTAGTGGCCCCTGCTGCTCCCCACCTCCCTTGTGCAGTCCTGCCTCGGGCCCTTTGCACTTGCTGTTCCTGCCACCTGACATGCTTTGCCTCCAGACGTTCATGGGGCTGTGTCCACCGACTGGCTCGGGCCTCAGCTCAGATGCCACTTCCTTCGAGAAGCCTTGCTTGACCACCGTGGCTAAAATCGGCTCTCCCACACCCCGGCTCTTCCTATCCCATTTCCTGGCTTTCGTTCATGCATGTCTTCATTGTCCTCATGACTGCCTGGTGTTCAGTAACCTCTGGAGTTGCTCCCCGCTCCAGAGTGCCAGTGCTGGCAGAATGTCCATGGGGTCTGCCTCACTTGCTGGTAAGCCCCAGTTCTGGAGGGTGCCGGCTTGGAGGGCCTGTGCCCTCCATCCTGGCTGCCTGGCCTCGGAGGCAGAAGTCCTCTCCGGCCGCGTGGCCGCTGAGCCGCTCCGTCACTGCCCCACCCGACAGGGTCCTTGCGATGCTGTCACGCTCCCCGCAGCTCAGCCAGGAGGTGGGCGGCACAAGGGTCGCTCCTTTCTCCTCTCTGTTAAAGACTTTGAAGAAGTTCCTATTGTTCTGTTTTTTAGGTTTGAAATTCACAAAGTTAAAATAGTAGCGATCTCACTTGATTGTCTTTTTTTCTAAATCCGACAGTCGTTGCAGTGACTGCAAATGATAGCGCAGCTTCGGGGCCGGGAATGGGTGGAGAGGGAGCCCTTGTCTGTGACTGAGGAGCATGCAGCCCGGGGGTGCGGGCCTGGCCCCGAGCCACGCGGGTCCCAGGGCTGTGGGACCGGCGACTTTGGCGAGGATGGAGGTGGGGGGAGGAGCGCGGGCGGTGAGAAGGTGACATTCGAGTGGCTTGTAGAGGGTAACAAGGAGGGGCTGCGGGAGTGTCATGCCAGGGCCCCTGGAGGGAGGGTTAGGGTGGCTCTCCCAGGGAACCCAGACTGTTGCTTCCCGGTTGGGAAGCCAGGAAGCCACGCACATCGGGGTCAGCTGTTTTCAGGTCACAGCAGCTTTGCAGAGAAAGGGCAGGAGTGGATGGCGGGCACGGAGGTGGCAGGCGTGTTCCAGGGCAGATGGGAGTACAGCTCGAGCCGGGGCGGGGCTGCAGCGGTGGAGAGAAGTGGGCAGAGGGCAGGGCGGAGAGCCGTTCACGCAGCTCAGTGGATGGATGGGACTTGGCGTGTGTCCGTGTGTGTGTGTGTGTGTGCACGCGCGCACGTGCGGGGCACAGCGGGTGTCCAGGATAATTCTGGGGACGGTGGTATTGTTTGCTGAGGCATCTGAGGAGGTTGGCAGGAGGCTCCCCTGCAGCGTAACTTGCAGTGCAAGGGGATCTGTTGGGGGGTGTTCCTGGGCCCTGGGGTCCGAGGGCCATGGCAGGGGGCTTGGCTGTGTGCCGAGGCCTGGGAGGGCCTGGTTCCTGCCCAGCGTCCACCTGGCCATGCCCTCTGGCTGGCAGCCACGGGACTCTGGGTGCATGGCTGGGGATCAAGCTGGGTTTCGGGGGGAGATAAACTGTTTGGGTGCTGGTGACTGTGTGTGGGAGACCACCCGTGGTGTCCCGCCCGGCGCATGGGTGAGGCTGTGGGTGAGACAGTGCATGTAACTGTGCCTGGAGGGCTGTAACCAGGCCTCTGTGTGCCTGCCACGGAGGGCGTGAGACCCCAATGCCCCAGGCGTGCCAGCCATGTGCCTGGAGAATGCATGTGACAGTGTCAGTGTGTGCGGGACCATCGGCTGAGGGTCCCAGCCAGGGACACGTGTCAGGTGGCAGCTGAGAGTGGGGGTCAGCGGCCCTGGGCAGGGCCACGCTGGCGACTCTGCCAACACGTGAGCGACGGCAGTGCCTGTCTGTGCATGTGAGCAGGTGCGAGTGGGAGCGTGTGCGTAGGGACGTGAGGACGAGTGCACGCGTGTGAGTGAAGGTGGGGAGGCTGCCCAGCCGTGCACACGTGTCCCTCTGTGGCCGCCACGTGGTGCTGATCTGTGTCCTTTCCGATTCCCCCAGGGCCTCGTGAGAGAGAACGGTGGATCTGGAAGCAACGCGTGGCAGGCTGCAGGGCATGGCACCACTCGGGGAGCCTGTGGGAGCCTGGCTGGCCGTGGCCGTGGCCCTGGCCCTGGGCCCAAGCCCCAGCACGGCGGTCCCGGGGCAGGACTGCACGGGCGTCGAGTGCCCCCCGCTGGAGAACTGCATCGAGGAGGCGCTGGAGCCAGGTGCCTGCTGCGCCACGTGCGTGCAGCAGGGCTGCGCCTGCGAGGGCTACCAGTACTACGACTGCCTGCAGGGCGGCTTCGTGCGCGGCCGCGTGCCCGCCGGCCAGTCCTACTTCGTGGACTTCGGCAGCACCGAGTGCTCCTGCCCGCCGGGCGGCGGCAAGATCAGCTGCCAGTTCATGCCGTGCCCGGAGCTGCCGCCCAACTGCATCGAGGCCGTGGTGGCGGCCGACAGCTGCCCGCAGTGCGGCCAGGTGGGCTGCGTCCACTCTGGCCGCAAGTACGCCGCCGGCCACACCGTCCACCTGTCGCCCTGCCGGGCCTGCCACTGTCCCGACGCCGGCGGCGAGCTCATCTGCTACCGGCTCCCCGACTGCCACGGAGACGCCGCCCCCGGAAACTTCTCAGACGCCGAGGAGGGTGACCCTGAGCGACACTACGAAGACCCCTACAGCTACGACCAGGAGGTGGCCGAGGCGGAGGCCGCGGCGGCCCTGGAGGGCGAGCTCCAGGCGGGCGCCGGGGGCCCGGCTGCTCTGGGAGCTGGGGGTCAGCCACCTTCAGCCATCCAGGCCACCCGCTGGCCGGCCGCCCTCCCCAGGCCCACGGCAGCTGCCGCCCTGGGTCCCCCAGCCCCCGTGCAGGCCAAGGCCAGGAGAGTGACAGAGGACAGACAGGAGGAGAGAGAGGCATTGACCGTCAGGGAGCAGCCGGCAGCAGGTGGCCCCAGGGGGCTGGATGGACGGTCCACGGCAGGTCCAGCCCCTGGTCTCCCTGTCCAAGAGGAGGCGGCAGAGGCCAGGGCACGGCCCGAAGAGAACCTCATCCCGGACGCCCAGGCCACCCCCCGCAGCGCCGGGCAGGAGGGAGCTGGGCCCATTCCAGCGTCAAGCACGGCCAGTGCCCTCCCATCACAGGCCACGCAGAGCGCTCCCGAGGGCCCGGCAGAGCCCAGCACCCACGCCATCCTGACCACACCTCACCAGGAGGCGGCCCGCGTGCCACCCACCCAGGAAGTGCCCAAGCAGCCACCGGGTCTGCCCCGTTCTCGGCCAGAGGAAGACGCAGACCCCAACTCTGTCCATTCTGTCCCCAGAGGTGACCCTGCAGGTAAGACTTTGCTGGTTCCTCCAGGGCCACTCATCCCAGGGAGGGGCAGCCTCGGGGCTCCGTAGCCTGGCCCAGGTCTGTGCACAGCTGCCTGCAGCAGGGGAAGCTGGGTCTGCGGGCCCAGGCCAGGGACAGCCAGCACCATCCCCAGAGCTCCGGGCTGGAGGCTCTGAGATGGAGCTTTCTCCTGGCTCAGCTTCTGGGGGTAGCATGGTGGGTGGATGGGTGGGGTCCCTGTCACGGTAGGTGCTGGGCTACCTGATAGGGCTGTGGCCGAGGGCCTCTTACATGTACCTTATCAGGGCTGGGGGGGCCCCTGCGGAGGGGTCCACGGGTGCCCTGGCAGGAAGTGGGAGCTCACAACCCTGATACAGCTGCCTGCTCACACCTCCCTGACAGTAGCCTCTGGGCGTGGCTGCTGTGCTCTTGGCCTCTGCGATGGCAGCAGAAGGGATGCAGGCTCTTGTGGGGGCTCCTTGCAAGAGCCCGGTACCGGGTCTGTCACCGCTTCCTGCCAGGGGTCCTGGTAACATACAAGTGGTTTCTGTCCCTCCTCTGGTCGGTACCTGCTGTGGCTCCCACCCACTCAGAGTAGATACTGAAGTCCTCTCAGGGCCCTCAGGCCCTGCACAGCCTGCCCCTGGGGCCTCCCAGGCCTTCTCTTCTTCACCCTCTTCTTGTCCCTTCTGGCTGCTGTAACAAAAATACATAGAGTGGGTGGCTGAACAGCAGACGTTTATTTCCCATAGCCCTGGCGTCGGGAAGTCTAAGATCGGTTGTCTGATGAGAGCCTGCTTCCTGGTTTGCAGAGCTGTCTGCTTTTTGTGCCCTTACCTGACAGAGCAGATGAGGCCACATCTCATCTGGGTTACATCAGAGGTGGAGCAAGCTCTCCAGCATCTCTTCTTAGAAGGGCACTAATCCCATCACGAGGCTTCCACCCTCAAGACCTAGTTTTCTCCCCAAAGCTCCGTCTCCAGATACCATCCCACTGAGGATTAGGGTTTTAACGCACGAGTTTGAGGTGGGAGCATAAACACTCGGTGCCTAGCAACCCTCTCCCTCCGCACTGTGCTTAGCTGCACGGGGCCTCCCGGCCCCTTCCAGTACTTTCCAGCCCCAGGGCCTTTGCACTTGCCACTGCCTCTTCCTGAAGTGCTCTTCCAGGTGTCCATGAATTTTGCTTCTTCGTTCCATTTGCTCTCTGTTCAAGGTTACCTGCCTAGAGAGGCCTGCCCTGACCACCCCAGTCAAAGAGCACCCCACCTTCCTCTTACACTGCTTGAATTCCTCCCAGTAATACCTGGCATTGTAGCACATCGTTACTTGTTTAATTTTGTCTCCCCCGGGGGAACGTTAGAGCCATGAGTGGAGGGACCCTATCTGCCATCTCCTCTGCTGTGCCCACAGCTGGTGCTCTGGAAACACTGGGTAAATTAATGAGGGAATGGGGGGGGCTCTCTGGCCACCCCTTTGCCAGTCATCCCGCCTCCTGCTAGTTCCCTGCCACCCCGTGAGCACCCTACACTGTCATCTCCCCTCTGTCCCACCCCTTTGCTCACACTCTTCCCAGTGAGCTCCCAGGAATCCTTCGCTGGGTCTGTGTCTTGTATGACCCTTCCTCCATCCCCCCTCTGTAGCTCCCTGCCCTCCGCTCTGAGGGAGCCCTAGGCGTTGTCTGGGTGTCTAGATATCTCTCTCCACAGCTGCGAGTCCATGTCTTGTTCAGTCCTGTGTCCTTCACTCTGTAGACCCTCATTAGGTAGCAACTGTGGACAGGCCCTAATGGGCCCCTGGGAGGCAGGAACTGGCCAGTGTGGTCCGCAGGCTGTGAGCGGGGACTGCCCGGGTGGCATCTGGGACGGTTTCCTGGGGGAGGGGGCCCGTGTGTCCAGAGCTGTGGCCCTTGCTGGGCGTCTGCTGTGTGCTGAGGCCGAGACTGCAGGCTCCCCCAGCCCCCAGGCCCCTGCCCTGGCGGCTCCTTCCATCCTGCTCTCGGTGGACGGGCACAGAACTCGCCCTTGCTGAGCACCTCCTAGGTGTCTGGCCCCGTCTGTGACTCGACCCTCCCACAAGCTGGGAGCTGGGCTCCTTCTCATTTTCAGCCGACCAGGTTGACGGTGGAGAGGTGTGGCTCGTGGCGGCGGGGACCAGGGCAGGGGGCTTCCGGGGGCTGCTCCCCACCCAGCCCCGAGCCTGCAGGGGGCGGGGCATGTGCGTGGGGCGGGGCTCTAATGAAGTCCACGTGTGCCCGGGCGGGCTTGCAGGCCTGGCGCCGGGGATGGTACGTGCAGCCTCCAGGGTTTCCAGAATAGACCCGGCCCCGTCCCTGTCCCCATCACCCACCCCCTTGCTACCAGAGGCCTCTCTGTGGTGTGGGCCTTGGAACCCTGGAGAGCTGCTTCGTTCTCAGGAGCCCCGGGTTCTTTCCTCTGCCCCAGGCTTTCTGAAATGGATTTTGGGGTGTGGCTGTTGGTGAAGGTCGCCTGGGGGTGGGGCCCCTGACTGAGTGCCCCTCATCCCATCAGAGGCCCAGCCCATGCAAAGCCCAGAGCAGGGCACGGACAGGCTGTGCTTCTTGGAGCTCGGGGAAAGGGAGGTGTAGGAAGTTGGGAGTGGTGGGCCGGCGGGGTGAATTTAAGTGGGACCCAGGAGTTGGCCCAGGCCGTGTAAGCAGAGGCTGGCTGCCGTCCACCTCCCCGATCCATCTTCCCCGCTGTGCTCACCCAGTGTCCGCCTGACACCCACCGGTGCACGTGCTCTGTGATTCAGGCGGGCCGCTTTCCGCCTTCTGCCTCATTTTCTCCATCTGGAAGCGGCAGAGAAGGCCCTGCTTTCTGGGGGTGTTTTGAGGATTCAGTGAGCTAACTCATTCAAGCTCGGCATGGGGCCTAGCACTGCCAAGTAATTAAAAATGTCAGCCGTCATTATTCACCATCTGTTCCTCCATCCACCCACCTAATTTCTTCAGCAGATAGGTGCGGCGCACCCTCTCTGCACCAGGGGCCGTCCAGTGAACCGGACGGGCACAGCCTCTCCCCTTTGGGGTCTGACGGGGGTGGAGGGCAGTAATGGATGAGCCCACACAGATTTGTCCGTGGTCACAGCAATGCACACGGAGTGGGGAGGTTGGCAGGGGGGTGCCTGGTGGGTGGGGGTCAGGGGCCCGATGAGCGTCCTTGGGGCAGTGAGGGCCTTAGAGCCTTCTGACTGCTGTTGTAGGGGGAGCCCTGGGGGTTCCCAAGGGATGAAGGGGCCCTCGGTGGGGAGAACTGGGGAGGTGGCAGCTTTGTCCTGCTTGCCCGTGGGGCCGGCTGAGAGGCAGGCCGTGGGGCGGAAATGACCCCCGGCCATGTTGCCATGGCAGCCCTGGGGCCTGGAGAAGGAGGTTTCCAGTCCTTGCCCCAGGCCCGGCTGCAGTGGGGGTCCTGTCTTTGAGCCGGAGCTGTGCCAGGGATCCAGGCTGCCTCTGAGCATGTCCAGATGGAGCGTAATGGAAGCCACATGCCCGGCTCCCTGCCGGGGAGAAGGGCTCTGACGTCTGTCGTCCCTCAGGGGGCTTGTGAGGGCTCCTTCTACGACGGCGCTGGCACGATGGAGGGAGCCGGGGACCACCCCCCGCCCTCCTGGGCCACAAGGGTGGGAACCCGGGTCAGGGTGGCCCTCAGAAGCTGGAGGTTCCTGTAGCAGCAGCCCCTCTCCTGGAAAAGGGCTCCAGCAAAACCTGCAGGCCCCAGGACCCCGTGGCAGGAAAGGAGCCCCTTCCTCGGGGCCTCACGTCACCGGATCCTGTGGGGCAGCGCTCCTCGAACGGTTTGACGTTCCAGTTACTAGAGAAGCTTTAAAATTCAAATAACTGTATATTAATTGCAGACACCATATCGGCTTATGACCTGTGCCTGCACCATCATAAGCCCTCTGAGATCACTGGCCCCTTTAATCATCACAGCCACCCCCTTGGTGCACAGCAGAGGAGTAGGGCCACTTGCCCACGGACACACGTGCAGGAAGCAGTGGATCCAGGTGCCCCTGCCATTTCTTCACGTCCTCACCCCTGATAGTCATCTCTGGTGCCCGGCGTGTGCAGGGGCTGTGACAGATGCCGGATGGACCGTGTTGCCCCTGCCCTTGGGACCTTATGGTTTAGTGGGGGAGAAAACGTGGTAGTCATAGGACGAGGACCGAGGAATGGGGTGGTTGTGCTCTGTGAGCCTGTCCGGGGGATCGGACTCCCCTGGGGATCAGGGAGGTCTTCCTGGGAAGTGCTGTTTGAGCCGAAGGAGTTGCTGACTGGGCGAGAGGTGGGGAGCAGAGAGAAGAGAGTGCATCAGGCAGAGGGCATAGCACGTGCAAAGGCCCTGCAGCTGGAGGGAAGGAGTTGGATTGAAAGGAGGCTGTGTAGCTGGTGTGAGAAGAGGCTGGGAAGTGGTCAGGGGCCAGGCCCAGGGCGATGGTGTTTACCCTCAGGATGAAGATTTGGGCCTTTCCCCAAGGGCAGTGGGGAGCCGCTGCAGGTGGTGGGCAGGAGCTGGGAGGATCTTATTTGTGTCCTGCAGCACTTCCTTTGGGTGAAGGGAGGAGAGCACAGGAGCAGGCTCTCCCCGCCTCACCCTGCAGCCCCAGGAGCCAGCCCTGGGCCTTCAGTGTCTGGGGGTCTCCAGGGCCCCCCAGAATCACTGGGCTGTGGCTCCAGGGGGCAGAGGGAGACTCGTCCGGCCTCTCCCTATCCGATCCCAGAGGATTCCTACAGACCCTCCCCTCTCTCTTGGCTCAGCTGTGGGAGACTTAAGCTTGTGTGGGGTCTGAGTGGTCCCTGAGCACAGCCTGGGGACCAGAGGGAGCCAGGCTGGGAGTCTGGACACCTGAGCTCATGTTCTGTGTGCCGGAATCAGCCACAGGAGCTCCTGGCTCCCAAAGCGGCCTGGGGAGGGGGCGCCCTGCGAGGAGAGCTTGCAGGTGGGCCAGCCGGCCCTTCCCCTCCTCACCCCCAGCCCACGGGCCTTGACCTGGGATGTCTGACTCTTCCCTGGCAGCGTAGGGTCTGCCGAGGGCAGCAGGACCCGCAAACGAGGGGCCTGGGCTTCCCGCAGCCCCTGCTCATCCGTGGTGAGTCCCGGGCCGAAGCTCACGTGCGCTCGTTGTGTGACCTGGGGCCTGGGCCGCGATGCCTCTGAGCCCCCGTTTCCTCAATGACCCCGCGTAGCTGGGGTTGGTCCCACCTCTGTCTGCTGTTCTGCTAATGGTACACGCCCCTGTCACCTGGCAGCTTCTTTCTGCAGAGCATCTTTGTAAGCACTAGAATTTTGTTGCAAACATTTAGAGGCTGGAAGACTTCACATAAATTCCAGCTTTCTGGCTTTTGTTGAAAATCGGCAGCTGCGGGCACACCAGGCCCATGTGCCCTGGGCCAGCCACTGGGGGAGCTGAGAAGGGGCTGCCTGCCCGTCAGACTTGGGGGGAGGTTGGGGGGCTCTGAAGGTGACGAAGGTGATAAAACCGAGGAGAGCTGGGTCCTCTGCTGGGGGCATCTGTCAGGCACTGAGTTTCACCCTGTGGCGACCTTGAGAGAGTCTGTTTGGTCGTTCTGTTTTATGGAAGAGAAAATGGCACCCTGAGAGGGGAGGAGGCTTTTCTGGGGGTCATAGTAGAGCTGGGCAGGGGGCCCTAGTCTCTCAGTGGAGGGGCTGGGCTCATGGCTCCCATGGAGGACTTGGGGCAGGCGTGGGTCTGAGTGGCTTGTAGCTGGGCCCCCTGGGTTTGGCTGCCCCAGAGCTTATGGCACTTGGAGGGAATGGGTGCATTTCACAGCCGCTCCGCCTAGAGAGGGTCTGGGGCCAAGGCTCGGCCTGTGGTGGGGTTCTTTAATTTTTAAAAACTGTGTTTCCTTCCTTCCTTCCTAGACAGCTTTATTGAGATACTGTTCATGTACCATAAAGCCCTCCCATTTAAAGTGTACAGTTCAGTACTTTTTGTCAGGGCCGTGAGAACATCATCAGAATCTAATTCTAGGTCATTCTTGTCACCCTACTGCTATGCAGGTAGCAGCCACCTCCCACTCCCTCCTCCTAGCCCCCAGCAGCCTCCAGTCTACTCCCTGTCGCTATGGATTTGCGTATTCTGGACATTCCTGGACATGGAATCATACAATATGTGGTCTTTGTGGACGGTCCTCCGTTGCTAAGCATAACGCTTTCAAAGCCCCCTGCACGTTGTAGCATGAATAAGAGCTTCATTCCTTTCCGTGGCGGACATTCCAGTGTGTGGATGGGCCCCATTTTGTTCATTCATTCACTAGGTGGTAGACACTATGTTTGCACCTTTTAGCTATTGCGAGCACTGCTGCCGTTAACATTCATGACATATTTTTGTGTGGACGTATGTTTTCATTTCTTTTGGGAATGTACCCAGGAGCAGAATTGCTGGGTCATCTGGGAACTCTGTGTGTGACCATAAGATGAAACACCGAACTGTAATCCTCAGCGGCTGCACCATGTTACATCCCCAGCCACAGCGCACAAGGGCTCCAGCTTGTTACCGTCTGTCGTTTTGAATGTAGCCGTCCTAGCGTGTGAAGTGTGAAGTGGTATCTCACTGAAGGTTTAATTTGCACTCCCCTGGCGACTAACGATGTTGAGCATCTTTTCTTGTTTTTTTTTTTTTTTTTTTTTTTCTTGCGGTACGCGGGCCTCTCACTGCTGTGGCCTCTCCCGTTGTGGAGCATGGGCTCCGGGCACACAGGCTCAGCAGCCATGGCTCACGGGCCCAGCCACTCCGTGGCATGTGGGATCTTCCCGGACTGGGGCACGAACCCGTGTCCCCTGCATCGGCAGACGGATTCTCAACCACTGCGCCACCAGGGAAGCCCCGAGCATCTTTTCTTGAGTTTACTTTAGAACATTCTAGAAAACGCAGAATACACAAGTACACATTCCATTGGCCATCAAAGTGATGACATCATCACCAAGTCACGTAGAGTCTGGAAGACTCCGCTGTATGCTCATAGGAGAAAGGGCGTGAAGGAGGCAACCAGTGTTGCAGTGTTGTTCTGAAAATAATGTTGATCCCGTGGGTCCCTGATTAGGTCCCGGGGACCCTCAGGGCCTATAGGACCACACTTGGGAACCACAGGTCCTACGACGGCAAGCGTGCAGGTGTGTGCGCTGTTTTCCTCACGTATAGCATCTTGTGCTCACCTTTCTGTTCTGTGCTTTCCTCCATGGACAGCCCCCCTCAGGAATCTCCCTGTGGGCACGTGGGGAGCTCCCTTTACCAGCCAGGGCTCCACTGTGTGCATGTTCCAGCTGTTACCGTCCTGGCAGACGGATGCTGCGTTGTGTCCATTGCCGCAGTGAATGGCTTCCTGCTGCACCCGGTGTGGAATCGCTGGGTCCGTGTGCACATGCGTTTCTTTATTTTCTCTTTGTAAGCCATTTATCCAAATGTAACCAGGAGAACCTATTAGAAGCATGCAAATCAGTAATACATTTCACAAAGGAACACCCCGTGTGCTCGGCACTCAGATCATGAAACATCCCGAGACAACCCAGGTCCCCTCCTCCATGCCCGTCCTGGGAACCGCTTCCCTGACTGTGACTAGCTCTCAGACTTTCGTAAATGGGGCCACGCAGTCTGCTCTCATGTGTGGCTTCTTGTGCTCAGCACAGCATTTCTAGGTCTACATGCTGTGGGCTCCGTGGTCGGTCCTCTTTGCGGCTGAGAGCTGCTCCATGGTCTGGTCAGACCCTAGTTTGGTGGCTCCTTCTCCTGCCAAGGGCTGTGGGGTTGCTTCCAGCCTGGACTGTTAGGAAGAGGGTTGCCGTGCACCTGCCGTACCAATCTTTTGATGATCGTCTGCACACTTTTCTCTGGGGAGGTGCTGGCTGCCATGGGCTCCACTGTAGAGGCCACAGGATGCCTACTTAAAACCCGGTACTTGCCAGCTCACCTCCATTGATGGTGTACCAGATTTTGCTCACACCTGCCATGTATGGGAATGCCTGTTTCCCCAGTTTATTTATTCAACAAATATTTATTGAGTGCCTACCGCACAGTTCTAGGTGCCAGGGATACAGCCGTAATCAAAATGGATGAAGTTGGTACCCTTCACGAGGCTTGTGTTCCATGGGATCGGGGCAGGGGCAGGGGGCACACAGTCATTCATTAGGTAAAATCTGTGTTGCATGGTGAAAAACGCTAGGGAAAAAACCGAGCAGGGGCAGCCAGATGTTCCCACCTTGGCTGCTGGGAGCTTTCTTGCAGGGGCGTTAGTTTGTGAGCGTGCGCTGCTCCCCCCAACCCCCGTGCCCCCGCCTTGGCCCAGGGCTCCCCAGCGAGTCCGGCCACACCCCCGCCAGCAGCACGTGGGCCTGGGGGGTGGTCTGTCTGCCCTCTCGCCAAACCCGTGCCTGTCCTGCCTGCCAGGGACAAGCCTCGGTCATGTAACGAATAGTCTCTTGCCTCAGTAATGCGAGTCGCAGGCGACTGCAGAACCTCTGTGGCGCACAGTAGGCGTTTCTACTTGATCCCAAGTCCACAGGTCAGCCGGGCTTGCTGCCCCAGGCTGGGAGTGGCTGCCGGGAGTGGCTGGTCTGGGGCAGCCTCTGCCAGGGCGGCTACCTCTGCTCCGCGAACTCGTTCCCGTCGCAGAAACAGGGCTCTGAGTGAAAGATGAGACGCGCACAGGAGCTCTTGGGCCCGGGCTTAGAACTGGCTCGGCCACTGCTTTCTCCACGCTGGGCTGCCTGCCTGTCAGGAGGCCGGCCCGGGGTTGAGGGCTCCTCTTCATGGGCATCACGGGGGTGTGGGAAAGGCAGGGAGGAGGGTGGGGGGGTCAGGACAGGAAGCTACCCCCTGCCCCGGCCGGTGTTCCTCCTGTCTCATCTCAGTCCCCACACGACCTTACCATGAGTCCCTTCCCCTTCCCAGGGGAACATGGGCCCACAGGCCAGCAGCGAGTAAGTGGTGGGCCCAGCTCCGGATCCAGGTCCTTCGGTGCTTCAGGCGTCTCTGGCCTGGTCCAAGGCTCCCCCGGGCTGAGGCTGCTCCGCCCCTCACTCTCTGTGAGACTTTTAGGCAAATCACTTCACTGCCCCGGGCCTCAGTTTTCTCATCTGTAAAGTGGGCTTACTGAGGGCTCCCTCCTAGAGCATGTTCTCACTGGGAGAAAGCTGGTGTCGGGCACCAGGCTCTGGGGTCTGCCGTGTAGCAGGGCTCTGCTTACACTGGTGTCCTGGTTGTCCTCCGCTTACACTAGTGTCCTGGTTGTCCCCAGAGCCCTGAGGGCTCTGCTGGGAGGGCGGCGGCCTCTGAGCTCCAGCTTGCTTCCCATTCACATGCCGAGCGGCTCTCCTGAGGCTGAGCCAAGCCACCCCACCCCAGCCTCCTGCACCCTGAGCCTTCCGGAATTCCGGGTGCCTCCGTGAACTGGAGGTCAGAAGTCTGGGCTGTGACCTTCCCTGGGGAAGGGTCAATGTCGTCTGCCTGACAGCACCTCCTCTGCGCCGGGCCAGGGGCTGTGTGGCCTCCGGGTCCCTTGTCCTTCAGCAGCTGGAGCTTTCAGGAGGAACTTCCGTCTAGCCAAGGTCAGCTTTGCATGGACTGGGGCTTTGCTGGGCCCTCCTTGTGTACTCTGGGGTCTCCATACAGGGAAAGAGGGCTTGGGGCCGAGAAGTGCTGGGGATGAGCCAGCTTGGTCCTTGGAGGGTGCATCCGTGGGTGTGAACCCTACCTCTGCTGCCCTGGCTGTGTGACCTCAGGTGATGGACTCACGCTCTCTGAGCCTCAGTGTCTGCAAGATGGAAGAGTAATCTCTGTCCCCCCAGGATTACTGACAGGGGTAGGGAGAGGGCGTCAGCTGGCTCAGAGCAGCTGCTGTGACTGTGAACCCCTTCCTTTCCCTGCCCGAGGGCCCTGCACTCTGGGTGGTGGGGCATGGATTTGTTTTTGTTTAGATGAACAGATGTGGGTCTTTTCTGGTGGCCGGGAGTTGTCCTGCTGTTGAAAAGGCAAAGGGGCCAGGTCTCGTGCGGTTGGGTTGAGGGTGTTCAGCTGCTCACTGGCTGCTCCCACCCCGCCGGTCACTCCATCTGCCTCCAGGTGTGCAGGGCGTGCTGCCCCTCCACTATTCCGTCCCTGCCCTGCGGCTTTGTTCCAGCGTCTGCCCACGAAGTCAGCAAACGCCCATCCTGAGGTCTCACCTGCAGTGGCTCAACCTAGCTGCGGGGCTGATGTCCCAGAAACGGGGAGGGTCTCCTCCTTCACCCTCGCAGGGGCAGCGTTTATCACGTGGCTGTGGGCATCCCCGGATGTGAATTGATCAGTGTGTTAAAGCCTCGTGACACCCATGTGCAGGGGGACGATCGTTATGCCCATTTCAGAGCTGAGGTGACTGAGGCACAGGGAGGTCACATGAATGTCCAGGGTCACTGAGGGCAGTGAAGCAGATGTTTGTCAACCACTGACTCTCGGCCTTTGCCCCAGCACCTCCCAGGGTTTGCCCAGCTGCCTGGCACGAGTAGGTATTTTCCTGTTGTCAGCAGATCGAGGCTCCAGGGCTGCCCTGTGTCCCCAGCCCAGGAGGGGCAAAGCGGGGCCCAGGGCAGGGCTGGCAGGCCCCCAGCCCCAGAGTCTGAGATTCTGGGGTTCTCTGGGGTCCATATGGTGGAGGGTAGGGGGGTGCAGAACGAGCCAGTCTGGCTGGGGGGAGCCTTCCTGGACCCAGTGCTCCCAGAAGCTGACGGGGTGCGCGGGGAGAGAAGGAGACAAGCTGTCTTGTCTCCCTTCCAGCCCCCCACTCCCTGCCCCACTTGAGTACTCATTCATGACAGTTCATGGGCCCCGTGCTCTGGACCAGACTGTATCGGGTGCTGGGGATGCAGTGGGAACCAGAACGGTGGAGACCTCCCCGCCCAACACACTCCTGCCCGGGGTGGGGGTGCCTGCTGGGACGCGCAGGCCTGGGGCGGACGCGATGAGGGAGCAAAGCCAGGTGCCTCCGGTGAGGCAGCTAGTGGAGGGGAGCCGCTGGCCGTGGGGACGAGGACGCAGCTGCAGCCGCTCCCCGGCTCCAGTTGTCACCCTGGAGTTCGGGGCCCAGCGTGGCCCATCACTTTAAGTTTTCCGAAAGAAGCCTAAGATCTGGAATTTTATATAAAATCTCCCCGTTTATAAATGTTGGCAACTAATTCACATATATCAAAGCCTCAGTAAAGCATGAAGTGGGCACCGGTTTGCTGCCAGTTTAGACTCACGGAGCGCCAGCTGCTTCTCGTTATACGTCTGGGTCGCAGAGGCCCAGAGGCAGGCAGGGGGCTGGCAGAGACTCACAGCGAGCTCCAAGGCTGGGGTCCCCGAAGTTCCGACTCCCAGGCCAGTGTGCTCCCCCCATGACCTCCCTGCCCAGCAGAGTCAAAGCCCAGGAAACAGGTGGCACAGGCTCAAAGCCCCTGGAGAGAGTCACAGAGGGGACTTCAGGGTGAGGGCACAACAGCAGTGGGAGCTGTCACCCCAGGCCCGGAGGGGAGCTGTGGCCTTACGTAGAGGTGCCCATGCCTGAGTGGGGGCCAGGCTCCATCAGCAGTGGGCAGGGTAGAAGGTGAATCTGGGACGGCAGGTTTGGTGGCTGCAGAGGCACCGGGATCTACAGGACTCCACCTCCCAGGCCCAGGTGCGGCAGCGTGCTTCCTGAGATGGGCGACCCCAGGTCAGTGGGTGAGGGCGGCTCGTGGTCAGTCCCATCCTGGAAGTGTCGGAGCCACTAGCTGACCCCCATGGGAGGGGAGGTGCCTCAGGAGTCGGGGCAGAGGTCCAGGCCGGAGGCGGAGAACGATCGGCCAGGCTTCTGTTTTTTCCCCCCTGGGTTGGCCTCACTTGGCAGGTGGGCAGCCGGGGGGTGGTGGTTGATCACCTGGGAAGGTCTCACTATTCCTTGTCCACCACCACTTGGCCCCTGAAGCCCGGATGCAGGAACAGGGAGGCCGAGGGTGTTGCCTGAGATGGCTCAGCCAGTGGGAAGCTGAGCAGGGTTCTGGCTTCCTAGCTCTGCTTCCACCTACACCCAATTTAGGGTCTTCAGTGTGGGGGAGTCTCCTGGGCCCCTTGATTGGGGCTCATTGCTTCACTTTGAATATTCACCAGCCACTCTGCAGGCTGCAGGGGGAGTGGGACAAAGGATGGAGATATTGGGGGTGGGGAGGGGAAGAGATCTGGTCAAGGTCTAGTTGGGGCCGTGGCCCAGGTATGTGGGTTAAGAGAAATGGAAAGTCGCTGGGTGGGGTCACTGGGAATTTGGTCTAGAAGAGCCCCAACCTGGCCCCATGGAGTCCCACTTGGGAACGCTAGGAGCCTGAGGTCACAGACTTGCCACCCCCAGACCCCTGGCCAGAACAGCCCTCCCACCCAACCCCGCACCTCGTCTGATGCCTGACCCCAGGGTGCCCACTGCCTGTTCCCCAGGCAGGATTTCCATGTTGCCACTGCCTGGCCCAATACTGCCACCTGGGGCTTTGCAGGAAGCCACGCTGGTGACCTGCTTCCTGTTTGCCTCTAAGAGGAGAAAAAAAACATGTCCAGTTTTTTATGTGATATTTTCAATTTTTGTATTTTTTTAACCAATCACTTTCATTAAGGTGGGAAATAAGGTTATGTTTACATTTCTCTTATAGTAAATACTGGCCCGGGAAAATCAAAATTGCCTTAAAGTTCAACATCATCTCTTATTAAACTGTGTGCGTGTACGATGGACTGGTAATTAAATTAAACTATCTGGAAAGAACAGTTAAATAGAATTAAGTCATTTACAAGATTCATCTATAAAACAAAGTGCTATCCCAAGAAGCGAAATGCCATCAAACTCTGGTTTGAGCCATAGCATAGTCTGGGGTGGCCACGGTTTCTTCAACTAATAATGAAAGAGAGAAAATTCGCAGTTCTTTTTGAGGAGGAACAGAATGCGTCCCAGGTGTCTTGGTGAAAGTCCACACGTTTGGTTTGTGTGAAGTGTGAGTTACATTGGAAGGCTGTGCTGGGTGGGGCTGGGGGTCCGCGGAGGCCTCCAGGAGCACAGCAGGGGGTGGACATGGCTGGCAGCGGAGGTGAGCCTGGCGGAGGGAGGGACAGCTCTCCTTTTAGGTGAAGGCCCACCTGATGGGCATCCAGCCTCGGTCACACGCTCTGTGCTGGAAGGACACTTGCAATGGTGTGATTCTAGACTGACCTCCCCGGTGACTCGTTCATTCTTAGGACGTGAGCTGTCCACTCCCGTGTCCAAGTGCTTGGATCTCTTTATTCTGTCCTCGTGCTGGGAAAGTTATTTTCTCAGAAAATGAGGCTGGTCCCATTCAGTTTTTCAGCATTTGCCTGCAGGTTCCATGTGGCCGCTGACTCTCTCTGGGGCAGCATCCTCTAACCCAGATGCCAGGGCCGCATAGTCCTCTTGAACAGAGCTGAGCTCGTCGCAAGTCTTTGCACTGCTCCCCGTCAGGGCAGCCTGTTTTTGTACAAGCGGCTTTTCTCATTGTGAAAGTACCAACAGAGTAGCCCATTAAAATACCCATGACAGACGCACAACCCCGCTCCCTGGGAGGCCATGGAGGGAGGGTAGGGCCTGTGCACGGGTCATCCAACCCTCACCCCCCCACCTCCCAAGAGGGTAGGGCCTGTGCACAGGTCATCCAACCCTCAGCCCCCCACCTCCCAAAGCTTCCCGGGGACCAGCCTGAAGCCAAGCACCGTGGGGCCTCAGGGCCCCTCCACATGAGCAAGGCCCGCCGTCGAGTCGCCTCGTAACTGCGGCTTCACCAGGCACAGCGCACCAGCATCCCAGAGTCCCACCTGGGACCCCAGCTGCCAGACTTTCTAAGGGCAGGGGGGCTCAGGGAAGAAGTCTCAGCCCCATAACGGACCAGTGCTTGCTCTTCTCTCTGGTTTGAGATACAGTGTGTGTGCGGGCATGTGCGCACGTGTGCGTGATGGAAACATTTCAGCCTTGACACAGTGTGTTGCAGCGGAGAAATAAAGCCATCTCCTGTATTACTACGTACTGTGATCCTACACCTGCCACAGTTACCAGTTCCCTTGTGCCATATTTGTCTTCTCCACTTGCCCCCAAAGTGTAACGTATAGCCCGTTTAGTAAAGTAATATTTTTTCAGGGGTGGTGAGATCTTTTTTGGTTCATATTTGGTTGTTTTACCTCTTGAATTTCCTTCTTTCTGAAAGTATTTATTAAAGTATACTATAGATACTCTTGAATATCTTTCAATCTAGATTAATATAACAGTCCTCCCTTAAAATTTTTTTTATGTCTGATTATGTAGTTTTATAAAGTATTATATATGTAAAGCACACGCATCTTCATAAAATAGCTCAGTGGGTTCCAGGCAGCTCCACTCAAGATATAAAACATCTCAAGCACTCCAGAATTTTCCTGGTGTCCCTTCTCAGCCAGTTCTACTCTCCCTCCCCCCACTGTCCCCCCACCCCTCACGGAAACCACGAGGCTGACTTTTATCACCATCAGTGACTCCTGCCTATTCTTGAATTTATTTTGTGTAGTGGGAACCATATGGTATGATTTTGCTTGCGTTTAACTTCTTTAGTTCAAGATCCTGTGTTTGAGACTCATCCAGACTCTTGCGTGTAGCAGTAATTCACTTAAAAAAGTTGCTCTTTATTTTTCCATTGTAGGAATAAATCACAGTTTATTGATCTGTCCTAGTGTGGATGGAGGTTTGGGCTGTTTTCAGTGTGGGGCCGTGATTAATACAGTGGCTGTGGACATTCTGTGTGAATTTCTGTCGGGTATTTACCCAGAAGTGGAATTGCTGTATTGGAGGGGTTTGGCAGCTTTAGCTGACACTGCCAGACAGTTTTCCGAAGCATCACCAATTTCCGTCCCCACCAGCCATGAGTGAAAGTCCTTGCCGACACTGGATGTGGTCTCTTTTTCATTGTCGCCAACCTGATGGCCGTGTAGTGGGACACTCTCGTGTTACTGTTGGAATTCTGTTGTCCTTTGCCCGTTTCTAAATTAGGTTTCTTTGTCTTGCCGATTTCTAGGAGTTCTTGATAGATTCTGATGATGCGTCTTTTGTTGGATCACAGGTGCCTTATCTTGCTCTCTGACATTTCTTTCCACTCTCGTGAGAACATGTTCTGACGAGCACCTTGCACATGCTGTCTTCTGAGGAACACAGATTCCTAGGTTTCAGGAAATACAACGTACTGATCTTTACTTTTCTGTTATTGTATTTTGTGTCCTTTTCAAGAAATCTTTGTCTACCCCAGAGTCATGAAGATGTGTTCCTGTGTTACAGTCTAGATCTTTTAACTTGTTTCGCCTTTCACATTAGATCACATTTAGATTTGTTTCTCTGGATGGTGTGAGTGGGAGTCAGAACCCATTCTTTTTTCCGGTGGATGTTCCGTTGCCCCCATGCTGGGTGTGGTAAAGGCCTTCTTCCCCCACTGCACTGTTACCTTAGTCAGGACCCAAGTGCGGATGAGGAGGTCTTTGCTGGCCTCTCTGTTCTGTTCTGTTGTCAGGCTGTCTTTGCACACTGCCTCGATTTACTGGAGTCCTCCAGTCATTTTGGGTCCCTGGTCGTGTGGCGGCCCCGGGCTGGGCCGTGTGTTCTGGGCTGCTGCCGCCTGCTCACCTGTGAAGCCGTGGTGGGGACAGGACCCTCTTCCTAGAGCTGGAGGGAAGGTACCGTGGCTGCAGGTTGGGGCCCGCCAGGCGGCTCGGCCAGGCCGGAGATCCAGCTAGTCAGCCAGGGTGGCCCAGCGCCTCCCAGGCCGGGCTGGGGTGGTGAGCAGGTGGGTGGGGTGCTGACTTGGGCGGGGGGAGGGAGCCAGTCAACACCCCTACGAGGAAGCTAGGCTGGGGGAGGTGCTGCAAAGGGCAGGGGGGGCTGGGGGCTGTCCTGCCCCAGGTGATGGATGAAGGCATCTCTAAGGGGCTAGGTTGGGTGGGCCCAGCAGGTGGGCTCAGCCCAGCAGCTCCTGCTGGCTCTCAGCCGTTGTGTTTGGGATCCCGGGGCAGGAAGGCAACGCTCAGGATCCTTCTTGTTTGCCCATCTTCTAGCCATTGTAAAAGGACTCCCGGCACCACCAGGGCCTGCGGGTGACGACCCTGCCGCCCCCCACCCCCACCGCAGAATACAGAACATCAGAGCTGCAGCACTCCCTGGACTGTTTGCTCAGGCCCCGCAAACATCCTGTCCAAACAGGGTGCTGGTGGAGGTGGCCGCTCATCACCCTGCAGGTGTAGCTTTTTTTACAGCATTTCCGAAGCCACCATTCTTTCAGGCTCTGATGTCCGGGAGAGGGGACTATCTAGAGGGGTCATGACCTCCAGGTCGGATTGTTCTGGGCACCCACTGCCTGGGATCAAAGGAGCTTAGATTCCCTGGAATCTCAGGATCTTTTTATAACAGCATGTTCTTGAATAGGTAATACCTGCCCATGGTAAGGAAAACACATAAAAGACACAAAAGAGGTAAACAGTGGATGTCAGCTTGCTCCCTCCCTCCCCAGGGCTCGGTCCCTCCCTGAGACACCCGCTGCTACCCGTTTCTGGGACCTCCTTCCAGAAATCCTCCATGTGTGTCCACGTGTTACTTTAAAAAAGATCAACGGTGACTTATTATATATACTGTTCAGCACTGAGCCTGTCTTCTTCATTCTTTGTGATATATTTGGAAACTGTTCCACAGAAGTGAGTGAAGATCTAACGCGTTCTTTTTAACACTTGCATGAGATTGGGCGGATATAACACCAATCATTTAATCACTGCCCTGTGCCCGTGGCACGTCTGTCAGCCATTAGATTTCTAGAAGGGGAAATGCTGGGTCACTTTTTTGTTTTTACACTGCAATGCATTATTTTCTCTTTATTGTGGTAAAATACACATAACATAGATTTGGCCATTTTAAGTGTACTAATCCGTGGCGTTACGAACATGCACACTGTTGTGCAGCCATCACCACCATCATCTCCAGAACTTTCTCATCTTCCCAAAACTGAAGCTCTGTCCCCTTTAAACGCTAACTCCCCCTCCCCCATCCCTGTCCTTGGTAACCTCTATTTTGCTTTCTGTCTCTGTGAATTGGCCTATTCTAGGGCCCTTATATAAGTAGAATCATATAATAGTTGTCCTTTTGTGTCTGGCTTGTATCACTTTTTGGGTCACATTTTTAAAAGACTGTTTGCCTCTTCAGTCTTAGAATTTTCTAATCATACTACATTTTCCAGTAATATTTTTGTCATGGAGTATTTGTGAATAGAAGAGCATAAGGGACTGTCTCAACAGTTAAAGAAGGACACCCACCAAGGCATCAGCCCTGGGGACAGAAGCCATGGCTGCCCTGACCTCCTCCCTGGTTACCACTGTCCTGACTTCTGTGAGCACGAGTTCCTTCCTTTTCTTTACAGTTTTACCACCTCAGCAGGTGTTTTGCTTTTCTCTGGGTTTGAACTTCACATGAAAGGCAGTGCGCAGTGTCCTTCTGTGACTGCTTCTGCCCTGAGGCCGTGTCCCCGTGATTCACCGTGTGGTCACCGCGCGCCCATTTGCACAGCCTGGTCATGCCCTAGTATCCACCTTCTCCTGTCCGTGGACGCTCGGGTTGTCTCCAGTTTGGAGCTACTGTTTGGGGGTCCCCAGGTGGAGACCACGGGCGCCCGTTTCTCCTGGGCGTGGACCTGGGGGTGAAATCACCACGTCATTGGGTTTGCCTGTCTCCGCTTTCCTGGATGACGGTAGATCATTTTCCAAAGTGGATTTATCCTCCCTCCACTTCTCAGGGGTGTCAGAGGTGGGACTCCTGCCAGAGTCAAGGTCGTGCTCTCTGGCTGGCGGGGCCTGGTGTCCTGACTCTGAGGGGCAGCCCGTGGGGATGCATCTGGGAGCCAGGCTGATCCCGGCCCGGGTCACCCACGAGGCTGGTGAGAGCCTGCCAGCCAGCCTGCAGCTGTCACAGTGGGAGGTGGCCTTCACCTCTCTGGCCACGGTGCTCGTGCCTAACCGGCAGGCAAGGAAGGCCATGCTCCCTCTGGCTGAGCGCAGGCAAAGTGAACACAAATGGGGGAGTCCATGAAAACCCAGAGCAGAGCAGGGAGGGGTTGCTGGGCGCCCCTCCTGCCTCTTCTGGAGGGATTACCGTCCCGTCCATCCTTTTATCAGCCTGGTCCTCTGGAATTCATTAGTTAACTGAAGAGTAGTCACCAAACGCCTTCTGTGTGCCAGGGGTGGGGAGGTACTGCCTACTGAGCTCCTGTCCTTTGCCGGACACTGGCTTCTCCCCTCCCCACTTTGTGAAATGCGGGCGGGAGGGGTGATTTGCCCATTTCACCGGCAAGGGCACAGAGGCTTGAGGATGAGTGACTTGGCTACGTCCCCCAGGCAGGGAGGAGTGCCCTGGCTGAACGCCAGCGCTCACGGTGATGGGTCAGACACGCCCAGGCTCACTTCTGAGACTTGGTAGAAACTGCTATGTGGAGGTGATGTGTGTGAGTGCAAAGTTCTTCTCCCTCCTTTTCCTAAGTCTGTGCCATTGGCTGTGTGTCTTAAACCCTTAGATCGCTATTTATGCATCTGGGAGATCAAGGTAATTGTCCGATTTCACGTTGTCAGTGTGAGCTTTGCGTGAGATGGTATACACCACGGGCCTGGGGTGCTCCACCCAGCCCCAGGTTTTATCAAGTACTAGGTCTGTGCCGGGCACTGGGCACCCTGAAATGACTGCGACCGTTCTTGGCCCCTGATACCCTCTCCCTTTGCTGTCTGCGGCTGGCATGTCCCTGGCAGTGACGTTGTGTATGTACCAAGTGCTGCTGTGAATGAGGCTGGAGGAGGGGCTGTTTGTTCTGCCCGGGACGGAGGTGGATGCTGGCGGGACCACAGAGGATGGAGAGGCAGGGAGTGGTGTGCAGACTGGCTTGTTAAGGCTGGGTAGTTGGGCAGGGTAGAGGAAGGACGTTCCCAGCTTGGCGCGGCATATGCAAAGATACGGTGGCACAGAGAAGCCTGCTAGCTGGTGGAATAAGAGCTGAGACGTGAGTCTGGGCTGTGCTATGAGGGCCCCGATTGTCGCTCCAGGCAGGGGTGCTTTATCCTGCAGGGCAGTGGCCTTCCAGTGGGGTCCGTGGACCACAGGGCTCCCCAAGATGACTCTGAGGTGACGAAGGCCAGGGTGTTATGAGCAAAACTAAGTAGGGTGCTGCAATGAGGGTTGGGGTGCAGGTTAGTTTAGATTCAAAAGTCAGGGAGATCCTGCCTGAGGAGATGAGAGTCCCAAACAAGGACAGCCCTGTAGAGAGTGGGGGTCGGGCAGGGCTCAGGGAAAGGGCAGAGGATTCCAGGCAGAAAGTACAGTGCGTGCAGAGGCCCTGGGGTAGGAAGAGCCTGAGGGGTTCAAGTGGAGAGAGTGAGTGAGAAAGGAGACGCGGTGGGGGGGTCGCAGGGCCCTACCAGGTAGGTCTTGGTAAAGAAAGGGGGGACTCTGGGGGGCTGTAGGCCGTGGAGAGACACAGTCTGATTCATACTTGTGAATGGTCATTCTGACGCCATCTGGAAGATGGACCAGAGGAGGACACAGGGGAGCAGGGTACCCCTCGGGCCCAAGAGATGGTGGCAGAGTGAGGGGCGAGGTGGTGACGGGGGTGACTTTGGAGGTGGCCCTGCGGGGGACAGATGGGAGGAGGGAGGTGAGGAGGAAGGAACGGGCCCAGGAGGGTCCTGAGGTTGGCACAGGGAAGACCAGGGGAGAGATGGTCCGGGGAAAATTGGCCGCTGAACAGATTCTGGCCGTGGGATTGTCGGGGATGCCCGCTGGTGGTCGCTTAGCCAGCTGTGTGTTTGCAGGAGACGGACATGAAGGAGGGCGCCCAGGTGAGGTCAGCCAGGCTGGGGCGTGGCCGGGGAGAAGAGGCCCTGGGGCTCAAACTCTGAGGGGTTAGGGAGAGACAGGCTGGGGCCTCGGAGGGGGTGGTCAGGGAGGGGGCCTAGGGGTGGCCTCTGGACAAGCAGCAGGGGTACACATCTCGTGGGCTTTGCCCGGCCCCCTCTCGCACGCCTTGGACGGTACTGGGCAGCGCCGCGCTTGGCCCCTGTGCTGATTCCCCCTCCCGCTCCACGTGGGTGGCCTCCCCAGCATAAGGGGTCACACCCCTGAGTTCCTTTGTCTGGAAAGAGGGGAAGCCAGGGTGGGAAAGGCCAGGAGAGAATGGAGGGCAGGCTGCCAAGCGCAGGCTGAAACCTGCTCGGGAGGGTCAGGAAGGGAGCCCCATTCAGTCCACAGGGAAGTAGAGCCTCCTCAGGCTGGCGCTTAGATTCTCAGAGAGGGCTTCCAGGATCGGCTGCGTCAAGCTGCCCGTGCACAGCCAGGAAGCTGAGGCCGGAGAAGAGAAATTAAGGCTTGGGACTTCTAACTCCCCGCCTGATATAGAGAGAGCGTAGCACAGGTACTCACCATAATACCGGTGGGGGTGAAAGTGCCTGGCCTCACGCCCGGCTGGTGGTGAGCACCAGTGCATTCCAGCCGTTCCTGTTCCCCTCATAGGGCACCCATCTCGTGTCATCTAGCTGAGACCCAGGGCTCTGTCAGAATCTCCTAGTCTCTGTAAGGCAATCTTGGAGAAGGCTTAGGGAGAAAAAGTTCAGTCCAGTACAAGAAAGGATGTTCTGAGCTGAGCTGTGCGGAAAGGGACAAGCTGCCTGGGTGGAGCGAGATCCCCACCACCACAGGTATTCAAACAAGGTGAGACCCCCACGTGCACGGAGCGTGATGAGAGAGGATTCAGCGTGGAATGGTGGCGTCACTCTCAGGGGCCCAGAGACTCAAGTCGCAACTCTGACATTGTAGGGGAAGAAACAGACAAATGAAAAAGTAAGCTCATAAATAAACACGAGGGTATCACATAGTGATAAATGCTGTGTGGAGACTGGAAAGGGAGTGATGTGATCAGACTGGGGCTGTCTTTTGCCATACAGGCATTTTAGACTTTTATCCAGTCGGTTGTATTAAGGTTTTCCTTTTTGCTTGTGGATTTTATTTCTTTTTTTCCCCCAGCTTTATTGAGATGTAATTGACCTATAGTATTGTGTAAGTTTAAGATGTACAATGTGATGCTTTGATATACACACGTGTAGTGAAATGATTATTACAATAAAGTTAGTTCCCACACCTGTCACCCCACACAGTTACCATATCCTCTTGTTTGTGGTGAGAGCATTTAAGACCTACTCTCACTGGAACTCTCAAGTTGTTAGCTATAAACACTGTGCGGTGCATTAGGTCCCGGAACTTACTCGTCTTGTAACTGGAAGTGTGTGCCCTTTGACGAACATCTGTCCATTCCTCCAACCTGCTCTCCCCCAGTTCTTGGCAGACATTCTACTCTGTTTCTATGAGTTTGGTTGGCTTTTTTAGATTTCACATATAAGTGGTATTACAGAATTTGTCTTTCTCTGTCTGAGTTATTTCACTTAGCATAATGACCTCAAGGTCCATCCATGTTGTTGCAAAAGCCAAGATTTCCTTCCTTTTTATGGCTGAATAATATTCCATTGTCTGTGTGTGTGTGTGTGTGTGTGTGTGTACACACCACACTTTCCTTATCCGTTCATCCATTGATGGATACTTAGGTTGTTTCCATGTCTTGGCTATTGGCTATTGTGAATAATTTGATGAACATGGGGATGCAGTTATCTTTTTAAGATAGTATTTTTATTTTCTTCAGATAAATACCCAGAAGTGGGATTGCTGGATCGTATGATAGTTCTAGTTTTAATTTTTTTGAGGAGCTCCATAATGTTTTCTATAGTGGCTGCACCAATTTACATTCCCATCAACAGTGCACAAGGGTTCCCTTTTTTCTACATCTTCACCAATGCTTACTATCTCTCGTCTTTTTGATAGTAGCCATTCTGACAGGTGTGAGGTGATATCTCTTTGTGGTTTTGATTTACATTTCTCTGATGATTAGTGATGTTGAGCATCTTTTCACATAACTATTGGCCATTTATGTCTTTGGAAAAAAGTCTCTTTTGGTCCTTTGCCCATTTTTTAATATATATTTTTTGTTTGTTTGTTTGGTTTTTGCTATTGAGTTTTATGAGTTCCTTATATATTTTGTATGTCAACCCCGTTATCAGATACATGGTTTGAAAATATTTTCTCCCATTCCGTAAATCGTCGTTTAATTTGTTTCTTTTGCTGTATAGAAGCTTTTAAGTTTGATGTAGTCCCACCTGTTGATTTTTGCTTTCATTGCTTGTGTTTTTGGTGTCATGACCAAAAATTTGTTGTGAAGGCTAGTGTTAAGGATCTTTCCCCCTATGATTTCTTCTAGGAGTTGTATGGTTTCAGTAATTCATTTTGAGTTGATATTTGTATATGGTGTGAGACAAGAGTACAACATCATTCTCTGGTGGATTTTATTTCTGAAGAAGTCTCTCTTTATCCTAAAATTATTTTCCTTGGTTTTCTTCTAATATTGACTTTATAGATTTAGAATTTATTTTTGTGTGTGATGTGTGGTAGAGCCCAACATCAGATAGTCAATCCTTTCCCCATTGAGTGTGAATGCCACTTTTATCGTATACTAAATTCCCATATGCACATCATCCTGCTTCTGAATTTTATTCTGTTCCGTTGATTTCCTTATCTTTTTAATTATTAAAACTTTAAAGTATGCTCTCTTCTTTTCTTTTTGGAAATTTTCTCAGGTATTTTTAGACATTTCCTAGTTGGGATGAATTTTAGAATCAACTTGACAAATTTCATGACAAATTATTTTGGGACTCTGGGATTCCACCTAAGTTGTAGGTTAAATAAAGGAAAATTGACATCTTTACGGTATTGAATCTTCCCATCTAGACACGTGGTATATATTTCTAACAAAGTAAACTGTTATATATCTATGAGACAGTTTTTTTTCTTCATGTAGATTTAGTGTGTTTACATAGATTGATTTCCAGGTTTATTTCTTTCTTCAGTGGGATTTTTTTTTGTCTTACCTTTTCTATTTAATTGTTGCTGGTGTATAGGACAGCCACTAATTTGTGTATGTTGATTTTGTTTTTGGCCACCATATGGTAATAATAATAATAAATTAGTATTCATTTAAGTATGGTGTTAATATTGATTCCTTTGGATTTTCTAGAAAGATGAACTCGTAACATCTGCAAATGATGACTGTCGTCTCTTCTTTTCTAATACTCCTGCTGCTGCTTTTTTTCTTGCTTTGTTGCATCTGCTAGCATCTCTAGGACACTGTTAAACAGTAGTACCAGTAGGTATTTTCGTCATATTTCTGACTTCAGTGTGGTGTGTGTCTAATGTTTCACCACTGGGTGTGATGTTGCTACTTGTTTCAGGTAGACACTGGTTATCAAGAATTTATTTTTTTCTTCCTGGTGCCTCAGAACAGCCCTCAGGTTGATACTGAAGCTTATTTCCCCGGTTTTCAGAAGGAAAATTGAAACTCAGAAGAGCTCAATGACTTGAAACGTCCACTAAGCCAAGAGGATGATTCTTAGTGAGCTCTTTCTGTTCCTAGAATCTTGCAGGCTGCTGACATTTCTTGGTGCATTTCTTCCTCAGCCCTGCCAGCTTATGTGAACTGCTCAAGGACATTTAGAGATCCTTGTAGGCTTCAGCAGCTGTGCACCTGTAGGTCCTCATAACAGAGCAGGACACTGAGTCTCTAGGGAGGAGAAATGGCTATACATGGTAGTACTAAGGTGTGGACCCAGGTTCATAGTTATTCTGTGACACCCTCGTGCTCCTCAGCACATATGTAGGTGTCCGAGATGGGCTTCATCTTTGAATGTCGTTTATTTTCAGACCTCGGAGGCAAATGGCTGCATTAATTGCATTCCTTATTTCCTGGTTCCTTATCATCTTAGCAAGACTCTCTCTCTTTTTTTTTTTTTTTTTTTTCCTGGTACGTGGGCCTCTCACTGTTGTGGCCTCTCCCGTTGCGGAGCACAGGCCTGGACGCGCAGGCTCAGCGGCCGTGGCTCATGAGCCCAGCCGCTCTGCGGCATGTGGGATCTTCCCGGACCGGGGCACGAACCCATGTCCCCTGCATGAGCAGGCGGACTCTCAACCACTGCGCCACCAGGGAGGCCCTCTTTTTTTTCATTGATGTATTTATTCCCTTTTATCCCCTTTCCCCATTGCCATTTCTCCCTCCACCTACCCTAGGCAACCAGTCTCTTCAATCTGTGTGGGTTTCTTTTTTTTTTTTGCTTTTATGTGTTTATGTAGATGTGTATTGTCATTTTGCATGCAGTCTTTTCAGTTCATGTAATGGATCTCACGTGGTTATTTCCTGTTTCCCCTCAGCGCTCTGTCCTTTGCTGCTCTGTGTTGCTGTGTGTACACGTGTCCAGGTTCATGATGTTGTGTTTACTTCTTGTCTGCCATTTCTGACATCTGTGGAGTCCTCCGTGGAGGACGTCCCCGTGTTCTATTCATACTCCTCCAGTGATGGACATCCAGGCTCCCTCCAACCCACTTCCATAAATCACACTGAAGTCAGCATCCCTGTACTGGTTACCTACGGGTCCAGGTAACAACTTCCCTGCAATACACACCCAGGAGCAGAACCGCCGGGTCCTGGATGATGCCTGTGTTTAGTTGTGTAAGAGGTGCTGGGTCTCCCTCCAGACTGGCTGCTCCAGTCACCACTCCCACACCCCAGGGCATGAGGGTTCGCACCTGTGCCTGGCATTTATCACTCTCATTTTTCCAGTTTCATAGGTATTTTACTTTGGGGTTGGTTTTTTTCATGTTAGTTTTCAGGAGGTTACTGTATTTCTCAGCAGCAGTTCTTTGTCAGTTTTAGAACATTCCAAAAACATCTCTTAACCTGTCAGCAGTCTGTTATATTTCTCCACAGAGTTCTTTGTTATACAGAGAATTTTAATTTTGAGGTAGGAAAATTCATCCATTTGTTAGCCTATGGTCTGTGCCTTTGAGTTTTAAGACATTCTCCCAACCCCCGACTCCTGCCCTCCTCTCCAGGAGCTTTCCTCGATGCTGTTGCTATTTCTTATGTCTTGTCCTGTCTTGGTGTCTTATCTGGTCCCTTGGAAGCAGAGCCTGAGTTGGCGGTTCTTGTACACGTGGTTCATTTGGAGAAACTGCCCAGGGAGGGGGGCAGGGAAGGAGCTGGTGATGCTCCTGGTCCCACGGAGAGCTCTGGAGTGGGAGTGGCCGCACAGGGCTGTCCCCTCTGCGACGGGCTTGGCCCTTGAAGCCCCACTACTCAGTGATTGGCCATCCTCCTCCCAGCCCTCTCCCCCTGGGTGGACTTACCCTCCCAGGCAGCTCCGCAGAGAAGGCTGTGCTTGTGGGCTGCTGGTGGCAACAGGCGCAGGCAGTGGGCGAGTGAGCTCCCAGTCCAGTAATGCATGGGCATCTGGCCCAGCACTAGCAGCATCTACTACACCCGCTGGGACTAGACACCTGGGAACTGTGCACCTCCTCCAGCTGGTGACTCTGCCTGTGTTAGCACCCACAGTGTCCACGAAGGATCTGATAGAGACGTGCTGTGCGGCCGGGCAGCAGTGGGCCATTGACAACGACGAGTGCCTGGACCTCCCCGAGAGCGGTGCTGAGAGCGATGTGTGCAGGTAGGGTGGGCGCCGGCTCCACGTCCCTGTGTCCTCCTCCCCACCCCGGGCCCCGCACTGCCAGGTGAGCACCACTCCACCTGCGTCCAGGTGCCCGCAGGTGGCTGGATGTGGCTGCCTGGCTGGCTGGCCGGGCTCTCTCCGGGTGTGGGGAGCCCGAGACTGGCCCCAAGAGTGAACTAACCGTGCAGACTTGTCGCCGGCCTGGTGAGCACGGTCGGAAGAGCACACGTTGGGACCGCTGTCACCTGGGGACGGCCAGGTGCTTCTCTTACCAGGTGCTGTGTTGCTGCTGGGCGGTGCTCAGCCCACTCGAATTTCCTACCTCAGCCTTGAGCCGGGGCCGTCAGCCCTCTTTCTTTCCCCACTTTGCTACCCTGGGGTCTCAGGAAGGCTGGCCGCTCCCCATGCTCTGCTGTGTGCGCTGACTGCTTCTTCTGACAAGTGTTCTCAGCAAAGGAAGCAGTTATACCCACGCCCTCCCTGTGCCAGGCCCGGGTGACATCCTGCTCAGCCATTTACCCCTTCTTTATTCCAGGGATGCCATCTTGTCCAGCCTACTCCTCTTTCCAGATAAGGAAGAAAGCTTCAGAGAGCTGATGTGATTCACCCAAAGCCACACAGCTCGTTGGGGGCTTGGCCAGGATTAGACTCCATGTTTCCTATTGTCCAGCCCACAATGCCTCTGTTAGAAACATTTAAATTCTAGCCTTGTCCCTTTCCTTTCACTTTGGTCGTCCCACCAGTTTGGGCTGCCTAGGAGTTAGAGCATGCAGCATTCAGGAGGCTTGAACTAGTGTGTGCTTGTATCCGTCTTGTGACGGGACACTCACTACTTCATAGTCAGCCAGTGCCATCACCGGATGGCCCTTGCTGGGACACGCCCTTCCTCCGGTGAGGCTGAAGCCCACCTTTTCGTCTCCCTGTTTTGTGTACTGGCCCATCAGCTGTCTCTGCCCGGGGCAGCCCTACAGTTCTTGGAGGCATGACCAGGGACCCTGGCGGTCCCAGGCCGACCGCCCAGCTCTTCCTGAGATGGGGTCTCCCTTTCCTTCTCAGCCCTGTCGGGGGGCTTGGAGTACTGACCCCCTCCCTCATCTGGTCAGGGACACAGAGCCCAGTGGGACCCAGGCCTGAGTCGTCTTAGTTAAGCTGAGAACAAAACCCATGTCACTTGGTGAGGATGTGCTGGCCTTGCCGATGCCCTGGCGCCAGCAGGGGACCCACCTGCGGTGGACCGTGGCGGGGGCTTCTCTTCCCTGAGCTGCAGCCTCCTCTGTGAAACGGGGCCTGCGGTCCCTCCTGGCGGGGTCCCTGGGAGGATGGGGCGCTTGGTGGGGCTGAGGCGCACCTCTGTTGCAGGACGGCCCAGAAGCACTGCTGTGTGTCCTACTTGAAGGAGAAGAGCTGCATGGCCGGTGTCATGGGGGCCAAGGAGGGCGAGGCATGCGGGGATGAGGACAACGACACCTGCGGTGTCTCCCTGTATAAGGCAAGCCTGCCCTGGGGCGTTTATGGCCTGAGCCTGAAGGTCCTTGAGGGCCGAGGGGGTGGGCCGCCCTGTGGGGCTCCTCTGAGGGGAGGATGCTCACGCCTGGGGGCAGGGGAGCTCTGCATCTGCGTAGAAAACATCACCAGTTACCATATGGACCAATTCATTCGGGAAATACTGTTTGAACACCAGTCTGTGGTGGCCCTGTTTTAGGCATTAAGAATGCAGAAATGAATAACACAAAAATCCCTTCCCTCACGGGGCTTTCTTTTTCTTTGGTCTTTTTGTAACTGGCATTTCAACCGAGTGTAATGTCCCCCAGGTTCATCCATGTTGTTGCCTGTGGCAGAACTGCATTCCTTGTAAGGCTGAGTAATAGTCTGTGTATGGAGAGACCACATTTTGTTTATCCCTCATCTATCAATGGGCACGTGGGTTGATTCTTCCTCTTGGCTACTGTGAATATTGCTGCTGCGAATGTGGGTGTAAGAAAGCCCCTCTCTAGAGGACAGACAGTACGTCCACTTACCTCACATTGGCTAGGACTTAGTCTGGTGGCTGCCTAGCTGCAAGGAAGGCTGGGAAATTTAGTCCTTATTCTGGAGAGGTCGTGTGCCCACTGCACATCTGGAAGGAGGGAAAACGGACTTTGGGGGCTAACAGCTGGCTGTCTGTGCTGTAGAGGATGAGGGCAAACTTGGAACAGTTTCGGGAAGTATCACAGAAGGATGTTGTGTTTGGGGGAGAGAAAGGGACAGAGTTGAAGAAACCACAAGCCTGGATGACGGTTGAGGGGCCTCTGGAGGAGGGCACCATTTGGCAGAGGATTTTGACATCGAATTTTGTCTCATTGGGGTCAGTTTTTCCTAAAAACAACTGATATTAGCGAAAGGACCTTGGTGACTGGCGAGTTTAGAATTCCATTTGTGTTTATATATTTGACCCTGGACCAGTCCTTTTTCCTCATCCTCAGCTTCTCCATCTATAAAATGGGGATAATAGTTCATGTCTTTCGGCGTGGTTGTGAGGATCAGAGGTAATGCAAACTGTTTACCAAGTGTATGGATATGTTCACTAAGTGGATATATTCACCATTGGGAGATGCAGTCTGGAGTATCAGTGAGCTACTGCTGTGTAACAGACCATCCCAAACCTAGTGGCTGATGACCGGCTCAGGTCATGAGTCAGGGTAGTTGTGCTGACCTGGGCCATGCCCAGCTGACCTTGGCTGCCACTAGCTAATGGTTCTGCTGGCACTAGATCTAGGATGGCTGTAGCTGGGATGACACTTCCCTGTTCCATGTGGTCTCAACCTCCAGCAGACTAGCCTGGGCTTGTTTAGGTAGTCGCTGAGCAGGGTTCCAACATGGGGAATAGATGTGTGCAAGGCCTTTTGAGGCCTGGGCTCAGAAGAGGCACACTGTTACTTCTGTCTCCTCCTGTTGGCTGAAGCAAGTCATGAGGCACAATCAAGAGGTTGGGAAATGCACCCTCTCTTTCGACAGGAGGAACTGTACTATCAGACTGCAAAGACAGAGGACACGGTGAAGAGTGAACACCTGGGGCTGTTATTGTTATCAGTCTACCACAGTAGTTTAAACGAATCAAAGACTTTATTTTTGGAGGCATGCACTCTGGGACAGGGGTGAATCTATGTAATATCTTCAGGTACCCAGGCTTCTATATTTCTGCTCGATCATCTTTAGCTTGTAGTTTCCATCTTTAAGGTCACCTCATGACCCAAAATAGCTGCTGGAGCTCCAGCCATCACATCTGTTTCAAAAAGGAGGAAAGGGGAGAGCAAAAAAGATGTACTTTCAAGTTGAGTCAGCCCCAGTTAAAAGCTCTCCTGAAAGCTTCACCCAGTATCTCTTATCTGTAACTTTAAGGGAAGTGCTGCCTTTTAGGTAGCCTGAATAGATTTGCAGTCTGCTGGTAAATATGGGAGCAGTTAATTGGTGTGGCTGTGGGTTAACTTGTAGTTCTTTTCATAAGAGGCCATTTATGAATTATTGCAAAAAACTTGCACTAGCTGAGCCAGACATGGGAAATGGGGACAGATGACACCTTTGCGCCCGGAGAGTGCATCCCGGGCACAGTGTGGAGACGAGGGTGAATTCGCTCCCATTTATCAGCCCCTCCCCAGAGCCTGGGGGTCCAGAGTGAGTCCCACAGGCTCACAGGCCATGCGGAAGGCCCTGAGCGGCCGGGCTGGGCAGTGACGGCACGTCTCTCTCCAGCAATGCTGTGACTGCTGTGGCCTGGGGCTCCGCGTGCGGGCCGAGAGCCAGTTGTGTGAGTCCAACCCCAACCTCGGCTACCCCTGCAACCACGTCATGCTCTCCTGCTGTGAGGGCGAAGACCCCCTCATCGTGCCTGAGGTCCGCCGGCCTCCGGAGCCTGAGGCTGTACCACGGAGAGGTGGGTGCTGCTCCCCAGGCCAGGCATATGGGCTAGCTGGGCGATGGGGGAGAGCTGCTGGGGCTTCTAGGCGAGGCTGGGTGTCCTCTGGCCTTCTGTGGGGACGTTGGTCACCTTCGTCTGTGGTTCAAGGCACAAGTTCTGCTCTGGACAGAGTTCTTCTGTGGCCTCCGATGATGGACTCCTGTTATTTTCGAGATGCTGATCTCATTCAGTTTTCTACTTATCATCCGCTCTGCCCAGCTAGTGCCACCCATCTCCCTCCACTCTCCACCCACCCTCCCTCCTGTTTCTTTGTTCAGCTACACATCCATACTTCTTCCTCCCCATCCACCTATCCATTTCACCTATCACCCTCCCATCCTCTGGTCCATCACTGCACCACTCATTCCCCCATCCTCTCATCCATCTATTCACACATCCATCCACCCCTCCATCCACCACCCACACCCACCCCTCCATCCACCCCCCACCCCTCCGTCCCATCCATCCATCCACCCATGCACGTCCCTCTATCCACCCCTCCGTCCACCCACCTCTCTATCCACCTCCATCCATTCACCATCCATCCACCCACCCATCCATCCATCCATCCATCCATCCATTCTTCCTTCCATCTGCCCACCCATCCACTTACGCATCCATCCACCCATCTGTCCACCCCTCCATCCATCCACCCATCCATTCATCCATCCATCCATCCATCCATCCATCCACCCATCCACCCATCCACCCATCCATCCACCCATCCACTCACCCCTCCATCCATCCATCCATCCATCCATCCATCCATCCACCCACCCCTCCATCCATCCGTCCTTCCACTCACCCCTCCATCCATCCGTCCACCCCTCCATCCATCCATCCATCCATCCATCCATCTATTCATCTATTCTTCCTTCCATCTACCCACCCATCCACTTACCCATCCATCCACCCACCCATCCACCCACCCTTCCATCCATCCATCCATCCATCCATCCATCCATCCATCCATCCATCCACCCACCCACCCCTCCATCCATCCATCCATCCACTCACCCCTCCATCCATCCGTCCACCCCTCCATCCATCCATCCATCCATCCATCCATCTATTCATCTATTCTTCCTTCCATCTACCCACCCATCCACTTACCCATCCATCCACCCACCCATCCACCCACCCTTCCATCCATCCATCCATCCATCCATCCATCCATCCATCCATCCATCCACCCACCCACCCCTCCATCCATCCATCCATCCACTCACCCCTCCATCCATCCATCCATCCATCCATCCATCCATCCATCCACTCACATCCACCCATCCATCCATCCATCCACCCACCCCTCCATCCACCCACCCCTCCATCCATCCATCCATCCATCCATCCATCTATTCTTCCTTCCATCTACCCACCCATCCACTTACCCATCCACCCAATCCATCCACCCACCCCTCCATCCATCCATCCATCCATCCATCCATCCATCCATCATCCATCCATCCACCCACCCACCCCTCCATCCACCCACCCCTCCATCCATCCATCCATCCATCCACCATCCATCCATCCATCCACCCACCCCTCCATCCACCCATCCCTCCATCCATCCATCCATCCATCCATTCTTCCTTCCGTCTACCCACCCATCCACTTACCCATCCATCCATCCACCCACCCATCCACCCACCCTTCCATCCATCCACCCCTCCATCCATCCATCCATCCATCTATTCTTCCTTCCATCTACCCACCCATCCACTCACCCATCCATCCACCCATCCGTCCACCCCTCCATCCATCCATCCATCCATCCATCTATCCATCTATTCTTCCTTCCATCCACCCATCCATCCACCCATCCATCCACCCACCCCTCCATCCATCCATCCATCCATCCATCATCCATCCATCCATCCATCCACCCATCCATCCATCCATCCATCCATCCATCCATCCATCCACCCACCCACCCATCCATCCACCCACCCCTCCATCCATCCATCCATTCTTCCTTCCATCTACCCACCCATTCACTTACCCATCCATCCACCCGTTTATCCTTCATCCATCCACCCATCCACCCACCCCTCCATTCAGGCTGGCGCCAGCCTGGGTCTCATCATGAGCATGGACCCCTGCCCCAGTTTCAGAGGCGGAGTTGACGAGCCGGGAGGCCCTGTCACTGGGCACGGAGACTGAGCTGCCCAACAGCCTGCCCGGTGACGACCAGGATGAGTGCCTGCTCCTCCCGGGGGAGCTGTGCCAACACCTGTGCATCAACACCGTGGGCTCCTACCACTGTGCCTGCTTTCCTGGCTTCTCGCTGCAGGACGATGGCCGTACCTGCCGCCCAGGTGAGGGCCTGGACGGTCGGGGCAGGAGCTGGGGCAGGGCTGATCTTGCCCGCAGAGCGTGGTATTCCTCGGGTGGGGATCGTGGGGGAGGCGTGGGGATCGTGGGGGACTTCGCCTCCTGCCACCCCACACTGTGGAACCCGCCAGCGCCGAGGGTCCCCAGCGATGGGTTTGTGAGACCAGGCAGACAGGCTCCCTCCTGGGGCTCCATCTGCAGGACAGCCCCAGCGGCCCACCCTGGATTCAAGTGCAGGGCCAGGACCTGGGCCACGGAGGCCCCTGCCTACCCAGCCGCATCCCCAGTTCCGGGCCCGCGGTGGTCAGGCTCCGGCACCTGGTCTGGGAGGACTCTCTCCCTGCCAGCTTCCAGGGGTAGATTCATTTGAGTCCACAGACTGGTCCTCTTCCACCCTCCCTGCCCCAATTAGCTGTGAGACGGATCTGGCCTGAGTTTCCTCTCCCGTGGGGTGGATGAGGGTGGGTAAAATGAGCTGCCCCCCGACCTCGAGAGCCCGGCATGGCGCCTGTTAGGGCCCGAGGCTGCCTGAAGATGCGAGACCCCCGTCCTGTCTGCTCTGTCCGTGACAGACGGTGACCGCCGCAAGCCGGAGGCCGCCGAGGAGTCCGCGCTGAGGCCCGAATCCTCCCAGGTGGCCCCCAACACCATCGCGCTGCCCGTGCCGCAGCCCAACACCTGCAAAGGTAAGCTGGCCGTGGGCAGGCGGGGAGCCCTCGGGGCTGGGCGTGTGTGGGGTGGCCCCACCAGGGCGTGCTGCTGCTCGGGCTCGGGGGGTCGGTTGGCCTCGCCATCGGAGGTTGGGTGAGGAGCTGAGAGAGGTGAGAATGGGAGGTGCAGCCTGGGGCAGGCGTGGGTGACCCCAGGATGGCCCATCAGCCGCTTTCAGCCTCGCTTTCTGTAAAACTGAGAGAGTACAATCCTTGCTCGCCCAGGCATCACGGAGCCTGCGTTCAGATACGTGCGGGGCGTTCTCTGCGCCCTTCCTCTCCTCCCCTCCGTCCTCCTGCCTCCTCCTCACCCGCATCCCTGTTACTTGAGGGAGGGGTGTGTTGGGGGAGGTCCCAGACACCAGCCGGCGTGTGAGCAGGTTGAAGGGGTGACCTCGTGAAAGGGGCAGGAGTGGGGTGCCCTGTAGGCCGGAGCCGCGTGGTGTCTGACCTCCCTGCGGTTTCCTTGCAGACAACGGGCCCTGCAAACAGGTGTGCAGAGTGGTCGGGGACACCGCCATGTGCTCCTGCTTCCCCGGCTATGCCATCATGGCGGACGGCGTGTCTTGTGAAGGTGAGTCCCCCCCCGCCGTGGGCCCCGCACACCTGAGTGGGCCCGGAGCGGGGGAGGTGTTTCAGGGCCAAACCTTGCTGTGCTGGTGAGTGGGGAGCAGGTGTGGCTGCCATGACGACGAGCTGCAAACTGAGCAGCTGAAACAGCCACGTCCGCCCACATCACGTGCCAGGTGTGCATGCAGCCCAGGTGGGCACACGGGCTGGCCGCGGCCCCGCCACTCCCTGGAGCAGGCCTCCGCAAACTTCAGTGTGCCACAGGGTCACCTGGGGACCTGGGACCACAGGATCCTGAGAAGTCCACATGGCCCCAGGGGTCTGACCTAGTAGGTCTTGGAGCGGGGGAGGCCCGAGACTCCCTGGGTCACACTCTTTGACTAGCTCTGTCCTCGAGGGTCACCCCATCTGAGTGGCCTGACTTGGTGTGTGACCGCCTTGCCCCCGTTCCAGCCACGGGTGGAGCCGACAGAGGGCAGTGCCTGCCCTATTGTCCTGCGGCAGGACATTGCGCCGCTGGCCTCCGTGGGGAACAAGGCTGGGGAGAGGCAGCCCCAGCCAGAGGGCACATTCTCAGTTCTGAAATCAAGGAGGGACGGTGGATGTTGGTGACTCTGCTTTCACAGAAGGGCCGAAGAGGGTTTAAAAGCACGGACCTCCCTTACTTACGAACCCGCTCAGTCTGGGTCTTGTCCCGATGGGGTCTCTGCGGGCTGGGACCTCCCCCTGTGAACTGGGGGGCATCGGAGCCGACACCTGCTGGGGTGGTTCCCACAGTGAATGACACCTTGAGCACCTCCTCGTGTGTGGAGGCAGGACAAGCAGACAGCGTGCAGATGGTCTAGGAGATGCTTTAGTTCAGGTTCAAGTTCAGGAGACATGAACCTAGTTTGGGTCCATGGGTAACAGGGTTAAGTCTGCCTGGGAAGAGACCCACATCCCTGTCAGAAGCCGAAACCCACCTCTAGCTGATTGCCCAGGAC
The DNA here is from genome assembly GCF_964165515.1 of Mesoplodon bidens. Taxonomy (NCBI): domain Eukaryota; kingdom Metazoa; phylum Chordata; class Mammalia; order Artiodactyla; family Ziphiidae; genus Mesoplodon; species Mesoplodon bidens. The sequence continues at coordinate 2,901,955 of NC_138172.1, forward strand.
TGTTCTGGTGTGGATGAAAACCACCCTCATGCCCAGAGAGGACAGGACACTTGCCCAGAGCACACAGCATGGTGGTGACTGACAGGCCTTTCTCTCAGATGGTGGGGGCAGATCTGGCTTTGCTCCTCATCTCCCAGGGCCCTGAAGACATGAGGACTGTCTCTTCTGGGTTGGGACTCCTTCAGGCCATGGGCCTGTGTCCCTATGCCTCCAGGCCTCCCTTTCTCTCTGCAGCGCCCCCAGTGGTAGAGGCTGTGGGGTCCAGGCCAGAGGATGCAGAGGCCGTTCTGTGGGTGTAGCCTGCCCCGCAGGGGAGTCCTGCAGATGATATTTAAGCAGGTGATGTTTTATCATCTGTTTAAAATAAAGAAGTTACCAACAGTGACAGCTCAATAATTTTTTTTAAATGTCCAAATTTCAGGTTTTTCTTGAAACTTTGTAACGTCTGTCCACAAGGACCCCACAGCCTTGGTCTCCCTTTGGACAGAGCACAGGCTCCGCAGTGCCCTAGAGCCCCCTTGGCCCTTCTCCTGTTTATGCCTCCAGCCTGGCCCCCTAAGTACTTAGGTTTGCAACTCCTGCCATTGTGTGGCTCCCGTGGCTGCCTGTGGATGTGGAGGGTCTCCAGAGCATGGGTGGGAGACGGCCTCTGGTCCCGCCCACTGTGTGACCCCAGACAGGCTGCCTACCCTCTCTGAGCTTCACTTCACCACCTGTCTCTGCTAGGGCTCCTGCTCTGACATCTTTCAGTTGGACAAACTCGGACTTGGGCCCAAAGCCCAGAGGGACCCCTGATGGGCTGGGAGGTCCTGGGCAGGTCCCTGCCCGTCTGGGTGTCAGTTTCCCCATCTTTCACTGGAGGCTCCATGTCACTGGAGGCCACGCTTCTCTAATGGCCCTTCTGTTTTTCCTCCCGCGGCCGTCACTAGACCAAGACGAGTGCCTGCTGGGCACTCACGATTGTAGCTGGCGACAGTTCTGTGTGAACACCCTGGGATCCTTCTACTGTGTCAACCACACAGTGCTCTGTGCCGAGGGCTTTATCCTCAACGCGCACAGGAAGTGCGTGGGTAAGCCAGAGCCCCGCTTGCCGCCACCGTCACGGCTCCCTGCTGTGCTCCACGCCAAGCCCGCCACACCGCAGCCACATGCTAAAGGGCCTGCCCTTTGCATGTGAGCTCTCAGCACGGCCCCCCACCCCATGCTCCATGTCATGCCCCTCGTGTCCTGGTTCCTGTCCTGCTTCTCCACCGACGCCACCGGGAAGCTGCTTTCCCCAGGGACGTGCCTGAGTCAGAACTTTGTCTGAGGTGTGACCTGGCTGGTCATTGAAATGAGGTCATTGAGACATGTGGGCAGCAGGATAGGGAGGCCTGGGTTCGAATCAGGACCCCCTAGTATCTCTGTGGGCTTGAACTTCCTCCCAAGCCTCCGTTTTATCATCTGTAAAAAGGGAGCACTGAGGGCACTGCTCCCCATTTGGAGATTTTGTGACATGTGTATCACGTAGCCAGAGCCCGGGGCACAGTGCGCATGTGACCTCAGCTGCTGAGGTTGTCCTTAGATGCGGCCATAGCCCCTTCAGAGGCAAATACCCCAGCTAGGCGTCCATTTGCTGTGTGACCCTGAGCAGTAGTGCTCACCTCTCTGAGCCTGTTTCCTCACCTCTAACCTTGGGGCTCAGAGGCCTGGAAAGGGCTGGTACCCAGGTCCCGGCCTGTGCATGGATGGGCTGGTGCTCAGTAATGCACCTGCCCTCCTGCCTCTCGGTGCCCTTGTGGGCCAGGGCTGGGGCTCCAGGCCTGCTCTGTGGGCAGCAAGGACTTGCTGTTCTCCCATGGCTGGGGGTCTGATGTTTTCATGGAGGAAACATCATGGAGCTGAACAGAGATAGACCCAGGATAGCGGGGGCTCGGGGCAGACTGGGAAATGCTGTGGCAGGGACGCAAGGAGAGGCCAAGGGAGAGGCCATTCCAGCTGGCAGCGTCTGGACACACTCCCTGGAGAAGGTGGCGTGTGCACGTGTCTCCAAGGACGATGGGGATTTGGGAGTTGGGAGGGGCGTGAGGGAGGAAGGAACGGCTGCAACAAACGTGTGGAGGTGGGAGCTGTACTGCACGTGCCCAGACCCCCGTGTGTCGTCCTTGTGCTTGGGGACCATGCCCAACCTGGACATGTCCTCTGCCGCCGGGCAGCGGAGTGGCCGCTGCAGACATGTGTGCCCCTGGCCTCCAGCCGCCGGCCCAACATGCACCCTCTGGAGCCTGCTTGTCAGTGGCGGGGCAGCTCCTCCCGTCCGGGTCGTGTCTGCGTGTGTCTGGGAAAAGGCGGTCCACCCTGTGAGCACCCTCTCAGGACGCGGGTGTGCAGGGTTCCCTGGAGAGAAGACCTTGTCCTAAAAGAGGTCGCCGGGCAGCTGGAAAATGGGTTCTGGGATGAAAGAGCAGAGGTGCCTTCCATTCAGCAAAGGTTATGGTCATTCTCTCAGCCTTTCCCTCCTCGTCATCCGGCACGGACCCCCGTCCCCTCTTGGTCCTTGTGTTCCGCTTATGTGTTCATCTCACCTGTGAGCTCTCCTTCTTTCCGTCACTTGCTCATCCACAGGCGTGTCTTCCGCGGTGCGTTTGTGAGCTCCAGGCATGTTCTGTTAACCCTGGCTGGTGAGATGGGAGACGGGTGCCCGGGTTAAGAGAGTGGCCTCTGCAGCCAGACTGCCTGGGTTCAGATCCTCGCTCTGCCGCTTTCTAGTTGTAGGACCTGAGACCAGTCATTTGATCTCTCTGAACCTCAGTTTCCTCACCTGTGAAAAGAGGACTAATGTCTACCTCAGAGGGTCACTGTGGCGGTTACATGAGTCCATGTAAAGAAACTGCTAGTGTTTGATGCCGTAATTGTGATTCAACAAATGTGTTATACTGAGGCAGCCTGCAGAGGTAGTGAGCTCCCCATCACTGGAGGTATGTGAGGTGAAGTGGGACAGTATTGGGCGGTGCCAAGTCCACAGGACTTCTAACAGACAGGTGACCTCTGTGGGGAATCCCCTGTGCTTTGCTGTTGGCCTTTTGTGCCCTGTCCTTTGAGGAACATCTTGGGCCCTGGGAACAGTGTTCCAGGTGGGCTTGGCCTTGAGATGATGGGAGCCCCATCTCTGGGGCCCACTCTGCAGCAGTGGGGAAAGGGCTGGGCGCTCTGGGTTCTGTTCTTGCTGTTGTCCCGTGCAGGCTGGGAGACTTGTCACGTCCCCTCTGTGAGACCTAGTTCCTTATCTGTGAAGCAGTGTCTCTGGGGGATCGAGGGCAGTTCGTGTAAGCCGCCCGATCCCTAAGTGAGCCACATAATCAGTGGTGTCTGCCGCCATCTCTCACCATGATTCCTCCCAGGCTAGGGGGCGCTTCTGGCCATGACGTTTCTGGGCTCCTGAGAATGTGTCTCTCTCTGTCGATGCAGCTTATAAATCAGAAGTCTCTGTCTGGCCCAGCCAACCCTTCCTTGGCAACCACGGGCCAGAACTCTCCCTTTTCCTCCTCCTCTTCCCCACCCACCAGCCTTGGCTGGGCCTGTACACCAGTTGGTTCACCTGTGACTGTGGGGCAGTCTCTTGCCCCACAGCCCTGTACCCCTCCTCTCCACCGGGTCCTTGTCATCCTGGTAGGTTCAGCTCAGACGTTAGTGTCCCTGGGAGTAGGTCTGACAGTGCAGGACCCAGAGCGGGCAGTGCTCTGGCCTGAGCCCAGGACTGTGCAGCTTCCCTCCCCAGCGTCTCCACCGGACCTGTCCTCTCTCCCTGCCTGCCGACTGGCAGTTCCTTGGGGGCAGAGGCTGTGACACACCGCTAGGCCACCTGGGCTTAGCACAGAATAGGTGCTCGTTAAGGTGTGTCCAGTGAATGAACGAATCCGCGTGACTGCTGTACCTCCCCTGCCAGGCGGAGCGTGGCGGAGACATGGGGTGTCCTCTGCCCACCTGCAGGGACGTCTGACTTGGCCACCTCTCTGGGTCTCCTCCGCCCTCCCTGGTGCTACTTCTTTCCCTCCTTTGCTGGCTTCTCCCCTCCCCACCTGTGCATCCCAGGCTTCAGTACTTGACCCCCGGGTGACCTCAGCAGTGACCACTTGCAAGTCAGTGTCTCCCCTCAGACCCCTTCCATGAGCTCTGAGGCAGGCCTCTGGCTGCCTCTTGATCCTCAAGCCCAGTGTGACGTCAGGGGCTCCCAGCCTTCCCCTGTGAGCCTGTTCCTCCCAGCTGGCCCCAGCCCAGGTGCTGGGCCCCCATCTGTAGAGCTGCTCGTCCAGAAAGCTTTGCCAAGACCAATGGGCTCCTCTTTTTCTCTCTCCTTCGTCGCCTCCATCATAGATCCTGTCGGTTTGACCTTCACAGCACGTCCAGAACCCGACTGCTTCTCCTCGCCTCCGTGGGTGGCAGCCTAAGCCCCATCACCTGCTAGTCTAACATACCCTCACCCCTGGAGTATTTGCACTCAGCCAGGAGACCCTGTTACCAATAAGTCAGCCCACTTCCCTCCTCTGCTGGAGCCCTCGATGGCCCCCACCTCCCCCGCATCTCCTAACGCCCTCCTCTCCCCCCGTCACACCCCTCTGGGCCAGAGCCTGAACCTGCCTGGCAGCCTGTCCCCTCTGCCTAGGATATGTGCTCGGCTCATTCTGGCACCTCCTCAAACGCTTTGCTCAAGTGTCCTCTGCCCTGAGGATCCTTCGTGCCTCCGCCCCCTGCACCTCCCACTCCTGGTCTCCTTCAGTCTCTTCCACAAGACTCAGGACCCCCCTCCCTCTTAGGTTTGTCTGTCTGCTGGTCCTCCCGCCCTGAGTGTCCCGCGCCATGGCAGACTTTCTGTCTGTCTTGTTCACCATGTACCCCTGGGGCCATGGCACGTGCTCCATAAATCTTTGTTGAATGGGTGGTTGCACAGACCGTGCTGCTCTCTGGGAAGTGAGCATGTTGAGGGCAGGGCTGGCTGGCCGGCGCCGTACCCGGGAGCGCCCCGCCCCGCAGCCTCTGACGGCCTCACCCTCCCCGCAGACATCAACGAGTGCGTGACGGACCTGCACACGTGCAGCCGGGGCGAGCACTGCATGAACACGGTGGGCTCCTTCCGCTGCTACAAGGCTCTCACCTGTGAGTCCGGCTACATGCTCAAGGATGGCGAGTGCACAGGTGAGGCTAGCTGGCTGGAGGCCCCGCCCGCCTCCCACCCCCACCCCGCCTTCTGATCCGCCCGCAGCCCACCTCCCACCCAGAGCCTTCTCCCTTCTGGCAAGCTCCCAGCCCTGGGGTTTCCTGCCTGTGGGAAGACCCCACAGATGATGGTTTAGGGGCAGAGGCGGGGCGGGGGGGCCCGAGTTAAGTGTGTCTGGGTCAGTTATTCCCCTTCCTATGCCTCAGTTTCCACAGAAGGGTCACTTCTGTCCTTTTTAGCAGAAAATTCTAGCCGCCTCAGAAGAGAGAGAGGTTCCATTGAACCGTTTCAGCAGATGCTTCCCCAGCGTCGTTTGTGGGCCTGGCAGGGTTCTGGGTGGCTGGGGTACCGGTGGGGGCGTGTTCTTGTCTCTGGCCTCCTGGTGGGGGGGCCGGCGGGCCCACAGGCATGGGCTGGGTGTTGCTTTAGGTGGGGTCCAAAGAGGCCGGCCCCTTGTGGCAGAGACCTGCAGGATGAGAGGCCCCTGGGAAGGGTGTTCCAGGCAGAGGGAACAGCAGGTGCCACGCCCTTAGGAAGGGGAGGGGTGTTGGCATAAAGATCAGAAAGGGCGTCTGCGGGGGTGGGGAGCACGCTGCCGGCGGAAGGAGGCTGCGGGTTGGCAGGCCCAGGTCGGCGAGCAGTTGGGAGTTTGTTTCACCCGTGACGGGAAGCGTTTTATTTTAACTGAAAACGTATAGAAGAAAGTCACCCAGGAGGTGGGACCCAGAGCAGTGCTCCATTGTTGCAAGCCCGGAAAATGGCGGTGGGAAGCGGCTCTGAGGTCGGCGGGAGCTCAGGCAGGTGCTGAAGGCACTCCATGCCGGGCCCTGAGCTGGGCGCGGAGCAGGGGTGGGATGAGCTGGCAGGAGATGAGCCCAGGCCCCTCGGCGCTCAGCTGTGCACACCCACGCATGCCCACAGGGCTCACACAGATCCAGGGTGAGCCCCCCTTTAGAGAACCCTGACACGTGGGGAGAGGGGCCATCTCCCTGGACGCCCCAGCACCCCGCCCCTCTCATCCCAGGGCCTCCTTCTTAGACCAGAGTGGCTGGGCAGGGGCTGTGTTCTCAGCCTCCCAGGGGTCCTTGGAGGGGGTTCTAGAACCCAGCACAGGGCTGCCTAGAGGCTGGGCTCCTGTGGGAAAGTGGTGGAAACCTTGGAAACTGGAGGGGGTGGATGGATGAACAACACACAGACACACATGGTTGGTCAGGCTGTCAGGAGGCCGAGGGAGTCTCGGCTGTGCCACTAGCCCTCTGTGTCCCCTTTCTGCTTCGTGCCTTGATTTCCTCGTCTGTGGAAAGAGCCCGACATGCCTGCTGTGCAGGAAGCACAGGGGAAGCATGGGGCCGGCACTTTGTAAACTGGGTGCTGCACAGCGGGGAGGGGCCCCTGTGACCTGCTGGTGCCACACCGCAGGTGGGGACGGCGGTGCCATCCAGGTCTGGTAGTTCCATCGTTGGGAGCTCCAAGCCTGGCTGCCCAGAAGCAGTGCCCCAGCTATGGAACCCTGCCTGTGCCTCAGTTTCCCCTGTGAAGGAGGGGGCTCGTCATAGCCTGCTTCTGGGTACATGTAAGCACTGAGTAAATAAGTACGTCTCAGAGCCCTTGGGACAACGCCTGGTAGCACGGCAGAGTTCAGTGAGGGGGTGACGTTGATACTGCTGGCATGGGCCACTCCCTGTGACGCAGAAGACCCTTGTAACCGTCAAGGTCACTGTGGGGATGTGCGGGCAGGGGCCTGCCAGCCCGCCGGCCCCTGACCCCCAGCCTGGTCTGTGTGGCAGACGTGGACGAGTGTGAGCTGGGCACACACAACTGCCAGGCGGGCTCCACGTGCCATAACACCAAGGGCTCCTTCTACTGCCAGGCGCGGCAGCGCTGCATGGAGGGCTTCCTGCAGGACCCCGAGGGCAACTGCGTGGGTGAGTGGGGCTTGGAGGGGCTGTGTTTGCCTGGCCCTGGGGGTCTTTAGGAGGGGTGGTTGTGGGGATAGGCTCTGAGGGCTTTACAGATCAGGGAGGCCTGGCTTGCTGCACTTTCCCTCTCCTGGCCTCACTGTCCCCCTGTGAATGCATGTGTCAGTGCCTGGGCCCCGCGAGGCACGTGCAAAATGGAAGCTCTTGTTATCCTGAACTGTCTGATCGTGGCTGAGTTACTTCTCTTGTGGCCTCAGTTTACCCATCTGTGGGATTGGACTGGATGAAGGTGTATCACGTTTTTTTAACCTACCCAACAGCGCTTGGGTTCTGGGAGGGAAAGCCCTCGGGTCCTGGGACTCAGGGACTGGACAGTCTGACTTGCCAGCCCAACCTGGGCTGGTCTGGGGCCCAGGACTGGCCATCTCCCAGTGCAGCCCTGGACTCAGATGCTGGGGCTCCGGGAGGGGCTACAGCAGGCTCCCTGTCACCCGCACCCCCCTCCGCAGACATCAATGAGTGCACGTCACTCTCTGAGCCATGTCGGCCAGGCTTCAGCTGCATCAACACGGTGGGCTCCTACACGTGCCAGAGGAACCCAGTGATCTGTGGGCGTGGCTACCATGCCAACCAGGACGGGACCAAGTGTGTGGGTAAGGCCTGCCTCCCCCTAGCCTCTGGCTTCCCGGGTGCCCTGGGCCGGGGCGGCTGGCGCAGGGGGAGAGTCCGGGCCTCAGGGTGCCCTGCTCGCCTCCCCCTGCAGACGTGAATGAGTGTGAGGCGGGCGTGCACCGCTGCGGCGAGGGGCAGGTATGCCATAACCTCCCCGGCTCCTACCGCTGTGACTGCAAGCCTGGCTTCCAGCGGGACGCCTTCGGCCGCGCCTGTGTCGGTAGGTGGGACTGGTGGCTGGGACCCCGTCCGGCTCCCCTGAGAGGTGCCCGCCTGCCCCAGGCCCTCCCCCCGGCCAGCCTTGCCCTGACCACGTGCCCGGCGCTCTCTGGGCTGGACTGCCTTCCTGCCGTCCCGTCCAGCTGAGGCTCTGCTCTCGGTCCCCATCGTGCTCTTTGCTTGCCCTTTGCCGTGCCGTCTGTCTCCATGTCTGCCTCTGGTCTCCGTCCAACACCTCCTCTGCCTTCTTCCCCTGCTCCCTCTTCCCCCGCGTTCCTTCTGGGCTCCTGGGTCCCTCTCCTCGCCGGGGGTGGAGGGGGCTGGCGTCCAGGCCACCTCCGCCCTCCCTGAGCCCTGTGCCTGCCGCCTGCCCCGCAGACGTGAACGAGTGCTGGACCTCGCCCAGCCGCCTGTGCCAGCACACGTGCGAGAACACGCTCGGCTCCTACCGCTGCTCCTGCAGCTCCGGCTTCGTGCTGGCGGCCGACGGCAAGCGTTGCGAAGGTACGGCCGACCCGGCCTCTGACCCGTGGCCCGCCGTGCAGGGCCCCAGGCCTCAGCTGCAGGCTGTGTCGCGCCAGGGCCCCCCACTGCCATCTCAGACCCAAGGGCTGGGTGTCTGTGTTGTCTGCACCCCTGGGCAGGAGCTCCCTGCAGGCAGGGGGGGCGGCCCAGCCTCTCTCTGCCCCTTGGTAGGTGCTGATCCTGGTCATGACTGCGGTGCCCTGGGCTTCAGGCAGGGGGCAGAGTGAGCGAGATGAGAGGTAGGCCCGTGGCCACGCGGATGGCCCGGCGGCCACACAGCACCTGTCAGTGCCATCCCGAGTGACCCCATCTTGGTTTCCCAGATCCCAGAAATCTAGATATTTATGCAGAGTCTGCTGGTTTTTACACGTCGCTGGTGGATCTAAACTTAAACACACTGTGTGTTAAACCAAGCACGTGAACTGGACCTGCGGCCCAGTCCTCACTCATGTGGGATGCGCCTGGGGCTGATGGAAGGGACACGTGAGGGACCGTCACGCTGTTCCCACCTGTGTTCATGGTGTGGTTGGGCCAGGTCTGGTGGGGTTGGTGTGGCGGGGTGCGGGGGTCCCAGGCTGCTCAGTGAAGTGGGGAGGGGTCCCATGAGTAAAGGGGATGTGGGATCTCTGGCCCCATTTAGCTGGCACCGTCTTTCCCAGCACCTCCCCTGGAGGTGCTTTCCTCATTTCCCTCCTGGGGAGGTGAGTCTGCTGAGACCCCTGGGAAGGCCATGCACCTCTCTCTGATTGCCTGGCCTGGCCAAAGAGCCGGGCTCTTGTGGGACAGGACCAGCCCAGGGACAGGGGAGCGACCCCAGGCCTGGCTGTGTCAGACGGCACTTGGATGGGCTCCCAAAACAGACCCTGTCACTCCCTTTCACTCACGCAGCCACCTGTGAGCCCTCCCCCCGGCCAGGCTGGCTGCAGACAACTGTGGGGATGGAGCATCATTCCCGCCCCAGGTGTAGTTCATTCGTTCACTTCTTGGCCCTCTGCCTTCCCCCCACCATCCCTACTTCAGGCCACTTCTCTCCAGCTCCATCTGTGGCTGGACGGTAGAGACTCAGAGATGGAACCTGCGTGGCCTCTGGCCCCCGGGAGCTCAGAGCCTGGTAGAGGAGAGAAGCCACTCATTCATTCATTCACGCCTTCCATCATTTTGTGTGAAAGCTGTGTATGTTGTGAGGTCCCGAGGATCATGCGTCAGACAGTGGCCTCAAGGCCACGTGCGAGCTGACCCCCTCCCCACACTCTGCTCTGACCACACCGGCCTCCTCCTCTTCTGTGCATGCACAGGGCGCACCCTCACCTCAGGGCCTGTGCTCTCACCGTGCCCCCTGCCTGGAACGCTTCCCCAGATGCCCGCACGACTCTAACATTGCAGCCCTCCCGGACGCACCCCTGCCCCTTCTCTGCTCTTTTCCCGTAGTACGCGCCACCTTCTGCCGTCCTAGGTGTTCCACCCATTTAATCCCCCCGCTTCTTCCCCGGCACACGCGTGAACATCAGCTCCACGACGGGAGGTGGTTGTCCGTCTTGCTCGTGGCCGTGTCCCCACGCTCAGCACAGGCCTGACGCTTGTCGGAGCCCGGCAGGTCTTAGTTGGATGAATGAGAGACAAGTCCCTGCCCACAAGGAGCTCCGAGTCCAGCAGATGCCCCATCTCACCCGTCCTCCGCTCACACAGCTCACCCGCTGCCTCGCAGGCTGGCTCTCACCCCTCCCCCACCCCCACCCCCAAGCAGGGCCGGCCCTGGGGGTCAAGGGCAGGTCCTTGTTAGCATCTAGGTGACATCTCCCAGAGCCATCTCTACCCAGTGCTGTGGACCCTCAGTAGGGCAGCATCTAGCTCCCTGTGCGGGGATCTGAGCCCCACCTGTGGCTGCTTCCTCCAGGCAGTAGGCCGGGACTGCACCAGCAAGCTATACTACATTGCTGCCCCTGCCTCACTGCATGTCTTAGGCAGGCCCCTTGCCTTTTTCTGGGCCTCTGGTTCTCCATTGGCCCGAGGGGAGGCCGGAACTGATGGTCTCTCAAGATAAGGCTCCACGTGAGCCGGACCTTGGCCCTCTGGGCTGGGAGGACACCTCCGTGACCTCCGGCTGGTCTGCCTGCAGACGTGAATGAGTGTGAGGCCCAGCGCTGCAGCCAGGAGTGCGCCAACATCTACGGCTCCTACCAGTGTTACTGCCGCCAGGGCTACCAGCTGGCCGAGGACGGGCATACCTGCACAGGTACCTCTCCTCTGCCCAGGGCCCCCTTCCTGAGAGACACCACTTCCCGGGTGCCAGGCTCCTGGAGTCCCCACCGGGCCGGGGACACAGAGCAGACAGAGGCCTTAGCGTCGTATCAGAGCTTGAGTCCCAGCTGGGCGTTTCCTGGCTGTGCCACCTTGGACAAATGCTTCCCACATCTGATCTCAGTGGGATGAAGGATTAAGTTAATTACAGTTGACCCTTGAATTACACGGGGCTTAGGGCCTCCCCTCCCCGATAGTCAAAAATCCACATATAACTTTACAGTCGGCTCTCTGTATCTGCGGTTCCGCACATGTGGTTGAACCAAGGACAGATTGCGTCGTACTGTAGTATTTATTGAAAAAGGTCCTCGTGTCAGTGGACCTGTGCAGTTCAAACCTGTGTTGTTCAGGGGTCAGCTGTACCTTGTCCACGCCCTGTCTGGTACCTGATTGGCCCTCAGCTGGCATAGCACGTATGGCGCGGCCCCGGGAAGCAGGCCCTGGAGTGCGGGTCCCGGGTGCTCTGTGGCCTCGGGCAGCTCTCTTCCTCTCTCAGCCCTGTCGTCCTCATCTGTAAGATGGGCCCCCGGCCTCCACGGCTGTGGCGGGATGACCCGGGCTCACGGGGGCGGACACTCTCTCCGGCAGACATTGACGAGTGTGCTCAGGGCGCCGGCATTCTCTGCACCTTCCGCTGCCTCAACGTGCCAGGGAGCTACCAGTGCGTGTGCCCAGAGCGCGGCTACACCATGACGGCCAACGGGAGGTCCTGCAAAGGTGAGTGAGGGGTCCGCCCCACCGGGGCCTCAGGCAGCCTCCGAGCAGGCCCAGAAAGCCTCATGCAGCTGGCTGTGCTCCCAGAGCTCTGACACCAAGTGCATAGGCAGAGAATGGCCGATGCCACTGGTGGCCGTGTTCACCGAGGTCTGCGCCTGGGATGAGGCAGGTGGCAGTCTTTCTGCTGCTTGACCCAGCTTAGAGCCTTCAAGGCTTGGACTCTGCTCTGGGCCCTGCCCTGCGAGCGGGACGGGGGTCCTGTGGGAGACAGGAGACCTACCCAGCCTATACAAGAAAAGCCTCAGGGGTCCCAGAAGCTGGCCAAGGCTTCCTGGCTGCAGAGCTATCTGCTTTTTAATTTAAAAAGTAACCAGTCTGGACTCCATAAAAGGTGAGGATCTTACCCGTAAACAGCTGTGTGGGAATAATGAATATATGTGCCTAGAGCGTGATTTCAGTTTTGAGCCCGAGGCCCTGTTCTGCTTGATGGTGGGGACACAGCATGGGCTTCTCGGACAGCTCAGCTGCCGCAGTGATTTTGCTTTTGAAAGCGCTTCAGGCCGGAAACCTGTTCGCGTTCAGGACATCTCCCCCGACCCCTCCTCCCTGGCCATCCTGGCGCGGGGCCTGGGGAATGGCCTGTGCTGGCAGCACAGAGGCTCCCAGGCCATTGGCTACTGTACAGAGTGGAAGAGACGGAAGTATGTGACGCTCGGGTGGCATGTGAGCTGTGCGCCCACAGGACGGGCTGCTCTGAGACCCAGGCCCCTGGGGCGGGCTGGGGTGGCTCGGACGAGGGTCTCCAGCTCTGGGCATCCCTCCCATCGCCCTCCTCTGCTCCCCCAGACCTGGACGAGTGTGCACTGGGCACCCACAACTGCTCTGAGGCTGAGACCTGCCATAACATCCAGGGCAGCTTCCGCTGCCTGCGTTTCGAGTGTCCTCCAAACTACGTCCGAGTCTCTGAAACGTGAGTGCCCCCACCCCGGCCTCGGGCCCGGGGACCCTGCACCAATCCACACTGCCCAGGGCGGAGGCCAGGTGACCGGTGGCGCATGCCTTCACCACCTCCTGCTCTTCACAGGCCCCACTGCCATGTCTGTGGTCTGATGACCATAAATGGTACAAAAGAGCACCTTGCAGAAAGCTTGGAGCATAGAGTATGAAAGGAAGAAGACTCACAAAAAAAATCTTCTCTTCTCTCAAACAAACAAACACACAGACACACACACAGACACACAGACACACACACACGTTATCTTGTGCTGTGTAACAAGTTTTTTCCAGCACGTCGCATCTTAACGTGACAAGTAGTTATCATCTCACACAGTGTTGGAGGGTCACGAGCCATGGGGCCGCTTAGCTGGGTGGTCCTGGCTAAGGGTCGCATAGGTCTGGGTCCTCTGAACGCTTGACCGGGGCTGCAGGATCCCGCTGCCCCCTCATGGCTCTGGGCGGGAGGCCTCGGCGCCTCACCATGTGGCCTCCATGGGGCCGGAGCTCCCCCAGCATGGGTCATCAAGAAGGCAAGTGATGGTCCTTTGTAACCTAACCTAATCCTAAAAGTGACATATCATCACTTCTGCCCCTGGCCACACAGTCCAGCACTGCACGGGGTACCCTGGGAGGCAACATTCAAAGTGTGACTGACAGGAGGGGCCATCTCGCAGGCTGGTGACCACACTCCCTAGTGACGCGTCTCGGCGTTTCGCCGTATGTCCCGTCCTGTCCTTACTGAACGTACATTTCCGTGGAGCCCTTGCTGGAGTGCCCATCTTCGTTTCTCTGCGCGCTGCTGCCACGTGGATGTGCTCGGTTGTCCGAAGCTTGCTTTCTGTGCTTGGTCGCCGTCTTTTGCGTCTGTGTGTGCAGCCCGCCTGGGGTGGCACTTCTTAGCATGTATGCGCTCGTGATTTACTTGCCGGCTGCCCTGCTGACCCTGTGACGTGCTTGCTAATACACACGGTGCCGGGGAGTGTCTATGTGCAGGTATTTTGGGACGCTTGGGTGAGTGTGTCTGGGTGACCCTGGGCAGGTGACCTCCCTTCCCTGGGTCTCAGCTGCTCCGCCTGCAACATGGGTGATGGTAGTGCCAGCCCCAGGGTGGGTGTCAGCACGGCATGAGTGAAAACTTGTCATGAGTTTACACAGTGTATGGCACGGCCTGGTGCTGCATTAGTGCCATGTGTTGGCGACGTCATACCCCAACCCTGCGTGGCTGTGCCCTGTGGTCCCCCAGCTGGGGAACTCTGCTCAGAACATCCTCTAGACCTGCTGAGCCCTGGTACACATTTTGGAAGCACTGAGCTTTGAGACAGGGATTTAGTGATGGAGGTGGCAGTGTCTCATTGCACCCAGAAGAGACCAGATTGTTGCTGAGCTTAGAAATCGAGGCCTTGGGCCCCGTGGGGTTTGGTGCAGGTTCTGTCATCACGGTCCTGTAGTGTGGCTGAGTTCCCGGCGTCCTCTGGGGCCGGTGTGACTCGGAGCTCTCTGATCCTCGGAGAGGGGAAAGGGCAGGCCATCCCGTCAGAAGAGGAAATGGCTCTGAAGGAGAGTCAATTATGGAAGAAAAGGGAATCTGAGAAAAGATGACAACAGTGAAAACACCGTGGCCAGGGAATCCATGCACACAGGCAGTGTGCGGGGGAAGCAATGCAGGCAGGGAGGCAAGAAGGAAGGAAGGCAGGAAGGAGCACCGGGACGAGAGCGAGCTGCTAACAGGCTACCTGGCGCTGTGCTGAGAGCCGCATGTTTATAACCTCACCCCTTCCCACCAGCGAAACCGCGAGGCCATTAACCCGTCCTACGAGGAAGCTGAGGTCCAGGGGGGTCACGTGACCCGGCAGGGGCTGCGAGGCTGCCGAGGGCGGAGCTGGGCTGGGGGCCGGCGCCCTGGCCTGCGCCCGGTCGGGCTGGGTGAGTGTTGGGTGGGAGCGAGCCCGCCGCTGACGCCCCCGCGTGCGCCCGCAGGAAGTGCGAGCGCGCGCTGTGCCACGACTTCATGGAGTGCCAGAACGCGCCGGCGCGCATCACGTACTACCGGCTCAACTTCCAGACCGGGCTGCTGGTGCCGGCGCACATCTTCCGCATCAGCCCGGTGCCCGCCTTCGCCGGCGACACCATCGCGCTGACCATCACCAAGGGCAACGAGGAGGGCTACTTCGGCACGCGCCGCCTCAACGCCTACACGGGCGTCGTCTTCCTCCAGCGGTCCGTGCGCGAGCCGCGGGACTTCGCCCTGGACGTGGAGATGAAGCTCTGGCGGCAGGGCTCCGTCACCACCTTCCTGGCCAAGATGCACATCTTCTTCACCACCTTTGCCCTGTGAGGCGCGGCCGCGGACGAGCGCGTAGAGACCCCCGATCCCCCGCTGGTCCGGCGCACGCCTCTTTCCGTGCTCCCTGCCGGCCGCGTGGGGGGCGGGCGCTGGGGCCAGGTTACTCTGACCCTGTAAATTAACTTAATTTTGCTGACTTGTTCCTCGCGTTTCGGCCTCTCCTGTGCCCCTGGAGGGAGTTTTGCGCAGGCCACTGCTGGTGCCCCGTGGATGGGGTCGGAGGATCCGAGGCTGGACGTGACCAAGACTGGAATCAGCGACCACGTTGGAGATTTTGGACTCAACTGGGTGACCTGTCCCCAGTGATGATATTCTGTTTCATGTTCCACTGTGATTAGCTCTTCACTTTTTTTAAAAAATAGTTTTTAAGTGTTTTTGTTTAATTATAAAAGTAGTACATGTATATTGCAAATATATATATATTCAAATAGTACAAAAGGGTTATAAAGTAAAAAAGTGAAAACAGAAAATCTGCTTCCTTTTGTGCAGTGTTTGCGTGTGCCAGCAGTCCCTGCGTGTCTTGGGGCCCCGCCTTGGGCCTCACCTTGGGTTGCCGAAAGGATGGAAGTGGGAGCGTGCTCGCTTCTGATCCTACTTCTCCTCCGCCTGCGTTTCCCTCTTCCCTCCTCTCCTCCAAATGTGGGCCTCACCTGGCTTGTCACTTTGGACACTGTCCAGAAACTGGACATCTACATTTAGTGTTACTTTTCTCACTTCCTGACCGACCGTTCTTCGCACGTAATGACGAACGTGTGTGAAGCTGCTTAGCATAGAAATGAGCTAACGGTTAGCTAAATCCAGTTCTCTCTCGGGCCAGCCGTTTTCCATTGGTGTTCCATCCTGCTGAGGCTGTAACTCCGTGTCCCAGTGTACTTGGCCATTGTCGGTATTATAGCTTCACCAGTGGTGCCAGGGCTATGGGGACATATCACGGAAGGTAGGAGTAACCTGCAAAATGAGACTGGAGTGCCAGCCAGTCATTAGCAGTGCATCCAGCGAATCGTCTCTCATGTGACTATATGTCTTCCAGGACAAGGCCACTCAGGTTTGCAGCGTCCATTTCAGTTTGTCAGGTTCCAAAGGCAGGAGTGAGCTCGGCTTCACCCTTTCAGCTGTCTGGTATAATGGAGCTGAGAGATGGTATTGCCTGTTTCTCCAAGCCTCATGAGATATTAATGTCCTGCACAAACGTAGTTGTTGCGTAACCCATTCTTCCTTTCCCCTCAGCTACGATTCCCTTTCTCTCCATTTGTACCCCAGTTCTTCCACGTTGGGAATGGATGTTAGGTTTGGCCATCATGCTGGTCTAGATGAAAGGCAGCAATGCTCGTCCAGCGAGCACCTCCCCCCCGGCCCCTGGCCCACTCCGTTCCTATAGGTAGAGTTAACCAGGGGGCCGTCTCAACCAGTGGGCGACACACAGCTGCAACCCTGACTTTGCCAGATGGGGTGAAGGCATCGTCCACCCCATCAGGCCCTTAGGAATTCTGACACCAAGGTTTAAAAGTCTAGTTATGGTTTCTTGCTTAGGAATCAGCCCTGCTTCCTGCATGCACAGTTGCAGCCTTGCTCCTGGGACAGCTGCATCAGATACAAAAAAAGAAAGCTGAGATGGTGTCATGCCAGCATCCTCCCCCTGTGTGAAGAATTGTGCGGTCACAACAGAATCCTACCCCCACCCCCCGTCCCAGATCACCTAGAAAAGCAGAGGAATCTTTCTGGTGGGGGCCTGCCTTGGCTTCCTGGTGTTGAGGGTGAACACATACTCAGGAAGGCTTGAAAGCCAGCCCTTTGCGTCTTTATCTTCCCCGCCCCATGTTAGACGACTGGTGTCTCAGATGCCATTCTAACTCTCTGCCTCAACATCATTCCAAGGAGGAGGTCTCTCTGCCTGCTGTTGACACTGTGGGGTGTAACGTGTGATCCTCGGTTTGAAGACATGTGATTTGGTGGTCCAAACTGGCACACTGTCTCTCGTGCCCACACTCTTGTAGTATCTTGAGCATTTGCATCTACCACTGGGCTGGATGTGCAAAGCCCCTTCCAGAGTAGATGTCTCTTCCTGTCAGGACCCGTTTGTAGGCTCCTGGGGCCTCCATAATCAGTCCATCCGGCCAGCTATGGGCAGGCCTTCCCCCCGGGGATTCTACCCCATAGCTGCCTATGATGTCCATATCTCTAGTTGGTACAACAATTCTGTTGACATATTGTGTCTCAGGGGGTGTGAGAGGAGTCTGTCTACGTTCAACCCATCCCTGTGTTGCTGCGGCCCCCAAATGCCCACTTACTCCATGGACCCAGGTGGCCACCTCCAAGGAGCACCCCAGGGTACCTCCTTGCGAATTCCAATCACTTTCTGATCCCAGAAGGAGGTTCATCTGAAGGGCGTCGGCGTGTACCACTTTAAGGCACTTCTCCAGTCCCCGTGGTGATTCCCATAGGGTGTGCCCATATGGACATCCCTGTAATAGGCCAGGTTTTCATTGCCCTCTGCCTGACTGTAGGGCCAGGCCATTGGCCACCACCTGTAAGTCAATGAAAAGCCAAACGTGGGGGCAAACAGCATGCAGTTCAGCCCACCAAGCTCGTTTGTTTATACCTTCTTCCAGCCGAGGGGCAGCCTTCCAAACAGGCTGTTGTCCATATGCCTTGGTCAGTCAAGAGCTTTCATAGGGCGCCATGCAAGTGACTGTAGGACCTGGCAGCTCCTCGGTTAGAGCCTCATGTGCTTCCAAAGTCAGCTGTAGGTGAGAAATCTGCCTGCCTGTGATTCTGCTGAGTACCTCATCGCATTCCGCTTGGAGCATCTTCCTGCACAAACCATTTCCATTTTGTTATGGAACTCTTCCGGACACTGCCCTCCCTTTTAGTGTTTCTCTGACATCACCCAAGACATTATGGGTATTTCAGGTTTCAAGATTATTTTATGGTCTTCAGACATGAGGAGTCTCAATCAAAGTAGCCAGCCAGTAATTGTCTCTCAAATGGAAAGCTTCTGGTCCCAAATCCACGTTTGGCAAATTGCACAGTTTGAGGAAATAATCCTCTCACAGCTGCCCTTATGTATCAGTCAGTGTTCTCTAGAGAAACAGAACCAATAGTGTATATATATGCATATGTGTGTGTGTGTATGTAGACAGATAGATAGGTAGATAGATAGGTAGATAAAATAAGCAATTGGCTTGCTCAGTTACGGAAGCCGAGAAGTCCCACGTTCTGACCCAGGAAAGCTGGTGGAGTGATTCAGTGTAAGTCTGAAGGCCTGAGCACCAGGAGCACCGAGGGCAGAAGATCAGTGTCCCAGCTCAAACAGTCAGCAGGAAGGGCTGAATTCTGCCTTCCTCTGTCGCTTTGTTCTATTCAGACCCTCAACAGACTGGATGATGCCCATCCACACTGAAGAGGCCTGGCTACTTGACTGAATCCACCAATTCAAACGCTAATTTCTTCCAGAAACACACTCACAGATACACTCAGAAATAATGTTTAACCAAGTATCCGGGCACCCCATGATCCGGTCAAGTTGGTACATAAAGTTAACCATCACGTCTTACTTCAGACCACCTGCAATTTCCAAGGACCGCGCTCACTTCAGATCGGCTGGCTGCTGATTCCATGACCACCCTCAGGTTGAATAATTCACTAGAATGACTCACAAAACTCGGAAAAGTGCTATACTTATTTTTACAGTTTTATTATAGCAAAAGGATACACATCCAAATCAGCCGAGGGAAGAGACACATAGGGCAGGGTCCAGGAGGCGTCCTAACACAGCTTCTGGCTGTGCCCTCTCCACGGAGTCGCAGGTGGCATGACCTCCTCCCAGCCTTCATGTATGAGCATTGCCCACCAGGGAAGCTCCTCTGAGCCTTTGGTGTCCAGAGTTTTTATTGGAGCTGGTTGGTAGTTGGGGCACACCGATTCCCTGACACAAGGGAGCAGCACAATTGCTAATGATTTTACCAGTGGTGACCCGGCAACATGTCCTGGTGGAGGGGATGCTGCAACAGATGCAACGACGCAAGCATTTGAAAAATATAACAGCAGAATTGGCTGGTTGCCACTAAGCTGTATTGCCCTGCAGAGGGACAGTGAGAAAGTTGGAGCGGTTAACAGGCAGGTATTGGCTAAGGGTGAGAGGCAGGGGCCCTCGGTGGCAGCTCCCAAAGAGGCACCTGGCCCCTGCAGTGGAAGGGCAGACCGAGCTGTGTGGCAGGCTGAAGACCTGCGTGTGAGAGTCACAGAGATCCAGGGGCGTTTGACTGCTCAGCCAAGGGCTGCCATGGGACGTTAAGGGCTGGTGTGGAAACCCGGGGTCCTCAAAATGGAGGAGACCCTCTGGAGGTGCAGAGGGGGCCGGCCCTTTCAGTAAGAGCCAGCGCTGTTGTGCCTGAAGAGACTGCTGTTAGCCACCTTCCCTCACCACCACCAGGCAGCAGGTGCCCCCGCAGGAGCTGCCCTCGCCTCCTTTGCTGGCTGCCAGGCTGATAACAGATTCAGTCTGTTTGGGAATTTTCCCTCCTGCACAGTGGAGTTCATATGTGATGGGCCTGAGCCGATGACACCCGTGTTTCCCGACACTGTGATTGGTTCCAGGATGGGCCCCGGATGTACCCGAGGTCTTTGCGGATATACTGAGATGGAGGTGGTTTTCTTGACCCCTGCCCTTGAACCTGAGGGGCTGTCGGGCCTGGAGCGGCCACCTCCACGTGGCAGCAGGTGAAAGCTGAGACTGAAGGCTGGGTGGAGCCCCGGAGGTGGCAGCGCAACCGCAGAGCCTGAGCTCTGAAACCTACCAGGCCTGAGGCCACCCGACCTTTGAATTTTCTGCCTTTACCTTCTCTTTTGTGTAAGCTAGCTTGATTGTTTTCTGTCAGATGCAACAGGCAAAGTCCAACAGAATGCAGTAACAAGTGAGGAAGGGTGTGCCGGGCAAAGGGTCCAACAGAATGCAGTAACAAGTGAGGAAGGGTGTGCCGGGCAAAGGGAATGGCATGTGCAAAGCTTCTGAGCTGGGGAAGAGGGCTGGTGTGCTGGAGACGTGAGGAGTGAGGGACGTGGTTGGAGGGTGGGGGGCGGTGGGCGGAGTCACAGCAGACCTCAAGTGCGACCCTAATTAATTCTCAGGGCAGTGGGGGTCTGTTGAAGCACTGGGGGGCCACCTTTGCAGTTTACAAACATCCCTCTGGCTGCAGTCTGGAGAGTAGATGGTAGGCATGAGGGCAAGCCCTGTAGGGGGCTTTTTTTTTTTTTTTTTGGTAGTATTTTTCGTTCTGTAATGGTCTTGTTATAGGTGTCATTCAGTCTCTTAATTGCTTTGCACCGCTTTAAACTTGTATCATTGTCACTGTGGGTCTGGTCTGTTGCTGCAGAGCCCTCCTTCGGGTGCCCCCCTACAGTAAACCCTGTGATGCCTCTCAGGCTGCCCTCCAGAAAGGCGGCACCAGTCAGCCTCCTGTGCCCTGTGTCCCATGGGTGGTCTCACTTGCTGACACATGCCAAGCGGAGGAGCGGGCAGGGCCATTGGCCTGTGTGCGGGGAGGTGGGTAGTGGTGGTTCTGAGCATTGTACGTGGGTGCCCAGGCTTGCTTCATCCAAGTCACTGAGCTCCCCCAACATCAGGGCCCCTCCCGGCGAGCTGAGGGCCCGTGGGCTCCATTGCATGGCTGGCACAGTGTTTAGAAAAGTTTTGAGCCAACATGTAAACATGGAGAATTTTCACCCAAACTTGTAGGTTTTCAGCTTTTCTGGAAACCCCAGGCCTCTTCCTTCCTGTGGTTTCCCAAGGTAAAGCTATTCTTTTAAAATGTGTCGATTCGGTAGCCCCCATGGCCCCTTAGAACCTCATGGCCCCTGTGAAACAGACCATGGCAAAGCAGTGACAGCCTGGCTGGAGATGGTGAGCGTCCCGTCACGGGAGGTGTGCAAGTTGGGTCCAGAAGGTCCGCTGGACATGGAATGGGGCCCTGGAGTTTCTGTCTTGTCCACGTTCCATGATTTTGTGAGGCAGGCGTTGTCCCCTCCTGCTCTTCTGCAAGCCAGTGGGGTGGAGGAGGTTCTTTGCAACAGGCTGGGCGTTCCAGGCACATGAGCCGGGCAACGGTGCCCCCTCGTGGCTGCAGCCCAGCCCAGGAGCTCTACCTATGACCAATGGAGAGGGATGGATTTGGACAGGTGGGATGAAGGAAGGCGTTTCTGGTGGCAGGGAGGGCCGTGGTACCTCATGGCGGCGCACGAGAGACCCTGACCATGGCCCAGTGTGGCTGGAGGGAAGGCTGTAGTGGGAGCGGAGGCTGGAGGTCTGGGGGAGGCCAGATGGTGAGGGCACCAGACGCGAGAGAGGAGCGGTCCTCGAGGGGACATAGGCCTGAGTGGCGCCCTGACTTTGGCAGCATGATCACCCCTCCCTTGAACAGCAGGTGTGTCCGTGGCCCCAGTGCTGAGGTCTCCCGGGCTCTGCCCCTCTGCCCTTTCTGTGGGACCAAGAATTCCCACCCATAAGAATCTTCCTGGCAAGTGGATTTACTGACCTCGCCTGGCCTGCCCTGCCATGGATGGGACCACCATTGACGGCCAGGTGCTTTAATGGTGGAACTGGGGGCAAATGGTGTCACCCAGAGAACTGACATGCCTGGGCTCCACCAGCATCTACCGGGAGACACCACAGGGGTTCAGCCGCTGTGCTTGGGGCTCTGCATCACTAAGATTGCTTTTCATCCCACTGTGACCTGTGAGGGAGGGCTTCTGTTCCCGTTCTACAGAAGTGGAAACTGAGGCTCAGAGAGAGCATGTGACTTGCCCAAGGTCATACAGAGACTCAAACCCAGATCTTTCTGACTGCAAAAGCTCATGGCTCAAGGGAATGGGAGGACAAGGGACAAAACACTTGCAAAAGACACAGATGACAAAGGGCAGTTATCTAAAAAACACAAAGAACTCAAAATTCAACAGTAAGAAAGTGAATAACCTAATTTTAAAATGGGCAAAAGTTCTGAACACACACTTCACCAGAGAAGATCTACAGATGGCAAACAAGCAGGTGCAAAGATGCTCCACATCATATGTCATTAGGGAATTATAGATTAAAACAAGGAAATATCACCGCACACCTATTAGAATGGGCAAAATCTTGAATGCCGATAACACCAAATTCTGGTGAGGAAGTGGATCAGCAGGCCCTCTCATTCACTGCTGGTGAGAACACAAAATTGTACAGCTACTCTGGAAGATACTTGGAAGTTTCTTACAAAATTAAAAATACTCTTTAACATACAGTTCAGCAGTTCCCATCGTTGGTATTTACCCAAATGAGCTGAAAATTTACGTGCACCCAAAAGTGAGAACATGGATGTTTATAGCAGCTTTATTCATATTCGCCAAACCTAGGAAGCAACCAAGATGTCCTTCAGTAGGTGATGGATAAATCAACTGCGGTACCTCCAGACAATGGGATATTTTTCAGCACTAAGAAGAAATGAGCCATCAAGTCATGAAAAGACAGGAGGAACCATAAATGCCTATTAGTAAGTGAAAGAAGCCAATCTGAAAACACTGAAAACTGTACGATTCCAACTTTTATGACATTCTAGAAAAGCCAGAACTATGGAGACAGTAAAAAGAGGAGTAGTCGCCAGGAGTTTGGGGGGAGGGAGGGATGAATAGGTGGAGACCAGAGTGAAACTATTCTTTATGATATTATAATGGTGGACAGATGTCATTATACGTTTTCTAAACCCATAGGATGTGAACCACCAAGAGTGAACCCTCATATAAATGATGGACTTTTATTACTAACAGTGCAGCAGGGCTCATCAGTTGTAACCAGTGCAGCTGTGTGATGGGGGATGCCGATGGTTAGGCAGACTGTACATGTGTGCAGGTAGGGGGTATGTGGGAACTCTGCACTTCCCACACGATATTTCTGTGAACCTAAAACTGCTCAGAAAAATTAAAAAATCGCTGAGTTGCCCTAACTAGCCTCTGGAAACTCACAGTCTGGTGGGGTTTGGACAGAAACAGGTACAACCATTTGGACAGTCACTGCAATGATGAGGAAGCCACGGGGGCTGTGGACACTCAGAGGAGCTATTACACTGGCATCAGGGAAGGCTCCCTGGAGGAAGTGTTGTTTCCAGTGGGCTTTCACTGCCCAGGTGGAGTAGCAGGGCAGGCATTACGGGCAGAGGAACCAGCACGAAGAAAGGCACGGAGGTGTGAGGCTCTGGGGGAACAGCGGAAGTTCGAGGTGCAGAGTGGGGTTTCGAGGGCAGGAGGTCGCCTAGGCTGGAGGCGAGGTCTGGGTTTGCGCGGGCTCTTCTGGGCCGCGGGTGGAGGTTGGGGGTCCGCGGCGACACCTGGCGGTAGCGCGCGGAACTGCGGGCGGCCGCGCAGGCGCAGACCGGGGAGAAGCTGTGCTCGCTTGGGCGGGCAGGGCTGGGCAGAGTGCCGGCCCGGTCCTGGAGCAGAAATCAAGGGGTCCGTGAATATAGATGCACAAAATATGACATCTTTTGTTTGTCACTAATCTCTAATGGAAATGAAGCGTTTCCTTGCATTATGAGCGCAGGCAGCAAAGCGCAGTAGCGTTAGCTGTGTTGGTACCACATCTCAGGAATCTCAAAACAGCGCTTAGTCTCGTCAGTACTTTGAAATTACCACCTGCCGCTGAATCGTGTTAGGAAGCAGGCCCACATTGTGCCGTAGTGTAGACTTCTTTTTAGTATTTTGATAACTATAATTTCAATCTAATTGGCAGTTAAAAACCTACAGTGTCCTTCAGACTGCCAAAGGTGCCTCTGGCACACACACGTGCACACAAATATGCACACACATGCACAGGCAGACATGCATGCACACACACAGTGTTTGCGACCCCCTCCCAGGAGGAATGACGACACCAGCGAGTGCCCCGTGGAAGGTGCTGACCATATAATTTATCGTCTGCATCTGCACACTTGGGTGCAAAAGGGGCAGCAGGTGTGCACAGACTCTCCCTCTCATCGGGGGCCTATGGGGCGTCAGTGGTTGTGTCTGTGGGTGAGTGAGCCTGAGTGTGGAGGAACCAGTGGAGTGCATCTGATGTGGGGGGTGCCGTGTGTGTGCGTGTGTGTGTGTGTGGGGGTCTCTCTCTGGTATTTGGGCTCTGGCAGCCACCTGACCTACAGCCCCGTGTTCAGCCTGGTCATTCTGGCCCTCAGAGGGGATTTTGCTCAGGTGTTTCCAGGGGTGGCACGTGGTATTGGGGGGGGTCTGACGTGCCTCGTCTGAGGGAGACAGGTGGGCTCCGTGTCGCCTTCTTGCGTCACCAAACTCATCCTCCCTCCCGTGATCACCCCCATTTTACAGATGCAGAAACCGAGGCCCAGAGAGGTTGAGTATTTTGCCCAGGCCACACAGGGAGTGCAGCCGTGGATGATGAGGGGCAGGATTCCTGGTCTTTCTGAACCTCGGCGTCCTTGCCTGTCATTTCAGGAGAGGAAGATGCCTGAGGCCGAGCTAGAAGGGGGGTCTCAGCGTTGGCCCCTCTCCTGTGCAATTCCCCTCCCGACTCCTCATCCTTCCCAGCTTCAAGTCCAAGTTCCGCGGCCTGGTATCACTCCCAGTCCATCCTGGTGCTCCAGCCACCCCAGCACTAGCCCTTCCTGGCTCCCTTGAGCGCCTTCACACCTCCAGGCCTCCGCCCATTCTGCTCCCTGTGCTGGGAGTGCCTGGCAGACTCACTCACCCTGCAGACCTCTGCTCTGACCACCCCACATAGAGCTGGTACGTCCCGCTCTGCCCCCCAGCGCCTTCACACAGCCCTGGGGGCAGCCCTTGTCAGGATTTACCCAGATAAACATGATCTCTGTTTCCCCAGCACTTAGCACCAGGCACAGCATAAAGTAGGCACTAATAAATGTTTATTGAATGAATAAACAAACATGTTTGCACACCCCCACACCCACCCATGCGCTGCTTGTGAGAAAGGCTGGGTCCTCTCCAGCTATTCAGGTGGTAATCAGAGTTGGTTCAACTGTCTAGGCTGGGCCCGGAGCTCCAGGAGGAGCAGGGCTGGCTGGTGGTGACGGCAGCGTTGGGCGGGGTCCCAGGCTGGGGTCTGGGAGCTGCACACCCGCCGCATGCTCCTTGGGGGCGGGTCTCCCCGATGGTCCCCCATGGGCTCAGCCCTTTGTGGTTCTTTCACTCTCGGCCCTAAAAGGTCAGTGCTGGGCCACACCTTATCCTCTCCTCTGTCCATTTATCAGGTCGGAAGCTCAAGGCTGGTCCGGCCCAGCTGGGGCCAAGGTTTATGTGCTTGTCCTCCCTACCCCAGCCACTCTGACCCTGTGAAACACACCAGGAAGGGCGGGGACAGGAAGGGGACAGTGGGTCTCTGCGCCTGCCCCGGGACACTGTCAGCCACGTCAGGATTTATGCTTTGATGCCCCCACCCTGAGAGCTGGTCACCGGGCTGACGCCCTTGGGCTGACGCTGGGCCATCCCTGCAGGGAGCCTGGCCAGGCCTGCGGGCCGGGAGCTGGCCAGGAGGTGTCAGGAAGAGCAGAGACATTCTGAGATCCTGGCTGCCCTCACAGATTGGCCCAGAGTGAACACAGGTCCCCCGTCACTGATGCGGGATGGGAACTCCCGTGGTGGGGGGGAGTATCTGAGCGAGGGGGCCTGAGCTGAGCCCAGCCTGGTCCAGCTGAGACATTGGCTAGGGCATTGGTGAGAGCTTCAGTTTCCTCAACTGTCAATGGGCATAAATCTTAGCAGCCACCCCTTGGACCCCTCAGACAGTGTACATCCACATTGGTTAACGTGGGACACTGGCTGTTTGTGTCTGTCTGGGGGGCTCTTCCCTACGTGTTGGACCAGCCACCCCAACCCCATGTTCTTTTGGGGAGCTCCCCTCCCCCATCCACGTGGTCTTCGCCAAACGCCTTCCCGTCCATCCCTCCAGGCATCGGGGTTGAAGAGGGAGCCTCCTCAGCAGGGGTCCTCAGGCACTGGCCGTGGCTCAGATGTTCAAGGAGTCAAGGGAGAGGTGGTGTTAGGGGACTTTCTGGCTGCAAACTGAGTTCCAGAAGTCACAGTGGACAGGGTTGGGGGGAAGGGGCAGGTGAGCCAGAGTTGGATCAGGGGGTGCACGGCGGTGGCGTCTCAGGTTAGAAATCTGGAGTGGCTGGACTCCTGTCAGTCCCCACATGCAAACCATCAGTGAGCCCTGCCCGCTGGACCCTCAGAACATTCCAGAACCCGACCTCTTCCCCGGGTGCTCCGCCTCCCCTAACCCTCAGAACACTTCAGAACCCAGCCAGCTCCTCTTCCTGTCCTGTCAGCAGCCCTGCTCCAGCCGGCGGCATCTCTCACCTGGGTCCTGGCAGTGGCCTCAGCCTCATCCCTGAGCCACAGCCCTCCCGTCTGCACAACCCTTTCTCCTCACTGCCTGAGCAGTTATGTTAAGCAACTGGCCTGTTCTCAGGCCCTCCCCGCCCCCATGGTTTGCCATCACACCCAGGATAAGTGTCCGTTCCCTACCGTGGCCTGTTGAGACCGTCCTCGTTCCGGCTCCTGCGCGCCCACCCCCCGCCCCCCCGACCTGACCTCTTCTCCTTCACTCCCGTCCACGTCCTCCTCGCTGGTCCTCATCCCACCTGGTGCATCGCCGCCTTTGCGCTGCTCTTCCCCAGGTACTCATAAGACTCCTGTCCTCCCTTCTTGCGGGTCTTTCCTCAATGGTCACCTCCCCACAAAGGTCTTCTCTGACCCCACATATTCAATAAACCCCCGACCCCACTGCCTAGCATTCCTTGTCTTCTTAGCCTTTTTAATTTACCTTTAAAGCACATGCACTGGTAATGTTTTGTATATTTAGTTGTGTGATTACCGTCTGGGGTCCCTGCTAGACCGACCCAGTGGTGTGATGAGTGGTACGATGGGGGCGACTCGGGACTCTGGGGGAGGACTCGGAGCATGGCGCAGCCCCTCTCTCGGTCTCAGTTTCTCCTCTGTACCCTAAGGCCTGGGCCCTCCCTCTGGTACAGCCTGCTAATGTGATGTGGGTAATTCTGAGTCTTCGCTTTGTCCTGGAAGAGAGGTTGCCATGGAAACAGAGGCTGAGGCTCCAGCGGAGGGAGCATCCTCCTCCCTTTGTTAGATCCAGGGAAGGCTGCCTTCTGGGGGCCCCCGCTGCCTGGTTTCGGGGAAGAATGCTGCCTGAGGTCTGTGCTTGTTGAGGGGCAAGGCCGGCCATCCTCCTCACCCTCCAGCCTGCCGTTCGTTCACTCCATCAGTTTGTGAGACACTTGATGGAAGGGCAGACGTCACGGGGCGGGGGGGAGGGTGGAGGATCAGGGGTCCAGGGAACCAAGGCATCTGGACCCAACCCTGTGTTTAGGCAAGTCCCCCGCCCTTCTCTGCACCCCCAGCCCTGGCATTTCCATCAGCTCACAGCTCTGCTTTGAGAAGATCGATGCTGAGCCCCCTCCCAGTGCCCAGGCCTACGGGGCAGTATGCAGTTATGCTGAGCGGGGGGGGGGTCCCCGCTAGGTTCCACCAAAGACGCGTCCTGAGAGGTCAGGGCGCCGGCGCTGCAGGAAGCCCTGCTCTGCCTCCTGGCCAATCGCGGCCGGAAGGTCCCTGACCCCGGGCTGGGGTGTGGCCGCTCTCTTCCCGTCCTGTTGCTGCCCGGTCTGGAGGGGTAGGAAGCCCGGCCCCCCTGGAAGGGCCGCCCTTCGCACAGGTGGCAGGTCCCGGCCGTGCGGAGTCGCTCCCTCCCGCCGCCCCGCGCCCCATCCCCGCTCCCCTGCCACCTGGCGCCCCGTTGGGCTCCCCGCTGGGCTCCCCGGGTACCGCAGGAAGGTCGGAGCCGCACCGCCAGATGCCGCCAGGGGGCGCTGCGGCACTGCGGGTCTCCCGGCTGCTCCCCAGGCCCAGGCGATGGACCGCCCACCTCACCCCTTGGTCTGGCTGCTCATCGCTGCCCGGGGAGGTGGGCCGGTGGCTCAGACCCCAACACGCCGCGGCTCCCGCTTGAGCGCCCACCGACAGGTGCCCGTGGTGGAAGCCGCCCCCTCAAGGCATCCTGGGCCACTTCTCAGAAGGGCACGGGTGCGCAGACATCTCTGGGCACCGATGTTTTTCCTGGAGAGCCGAAGGCTGAGTTCTCAAAGACGTTCCATGACGGGAGCTTGCAGTCTCTTTGGTGTCTGTAATACTGCGTTTTCCAAATCCCAGCACCAGAATTCTGGGCTCCATGCGCTCTAAATTTTAGCACAGAGCCTGGAGCCGGATGTCTTGGCTTCAAATCCCCACTCTGCCACTAAGCAGCTAGTGCCGGTGGGCAAGCCCTTAACTTCTCTGTGCCTTGTTTCCTCACCTGAGAGATGGCTGCACATCACCATCTCTGTGAAGTGGGGATTATTATCACTCATCACAGCGTGTTTGACTCATGGGCTCAGAAACCCAGAGACACAGTTGGAGGTGCAGAGTCAGGAAGCTGAGAGACGCAGTTTGTGTGAACCCTGATGGCTGGGGGCGTCCACGAGACATTTGGCCCAGACTTTTCTGTTGATGGGAAGAAAAGGACCAGAGGCCCTAGGAGGTTGAGCCGTAGAAGGTGAAGTCTGTGTGGCGTCCAGACCGTGGCCTGGGAGATGCCGGCCAGCTGGGTGCTGTGTGCACGTTGTGGGGTGCTCCGAACCTGTCTCCCCGCCCGTAAACAGGATGCAGATGCCTCTCATGTAGGACTGAGGAGGCGCATCCAGGATGCCTCGTGGCACACAGTAGGTGCTTAATAAACGTGGGTGGCTGCTTCTTCTAGTTCCGCCACACAGCAGGAGAGGGGCTTGTATGGGGAGGCCTGGGACAGGCCAGGCCATTCACCTGGAAGAGGGCAACGGCAGCTGCCGTCGGGCCATCTTGGAAGGGCGCTGGGCAGGTGGATGGCAGCCCTCACTTCCACTGGCTGTCCGCCTCGCCTGGGCACAGCCCCCTGCTGAAGATGCCATTCCCTGAGCATCAGGGCACCATGGGCAGTCGCTGCAGGACCAGGAAAGCACATCAGGGGCAGGTTCTTGTGAAAGGCACAGATTCAGCATGGGGACAGCATCATTGGCAATGAGATGGGGGCTGCCAGGGTCCTAGGGAACTTCGTGACCATCTCATTAGCCCCACACTGTACCTAAGAGGAGCTGAAGCCAGCAAGGATAGAGGACTTGCCCAGGGTCACGTGGCTAGACGGAGGAGGGTGGGACGAAGCGGGGCTGAGCCCGTGTGCCTCTCCTGCAAACAATATCCAGGCCAGGTTCACTTCTGCAGACCTTTCGGCATGAAGATTTGCTTGTTGAGTGAATGACTGTGTCTGTCAGGCCACATTACCAAAGGTCTATGCTTGTAATGAGGGAGGGGATGTCCGGTTCTGCTTTGCTCTTCTCTGAGTTTCTTGATTCCTGTGCTCAGCTCCAGATCCTTCAGTGGACTCTGAGATGGGGAGCAGCTTCTGGAGACTCCTTCCTGTGGACAGATGGAGTGGCTCAGCCAGGAGAAGCACAGCCTCAGGGGTTCCAGCTGCTGTCCCTAATTCTCTGCAGGGTTGTCCTGGGGCAGGAGGGCCTGGGAGGCCTCTGGGCTGGCACCCTTGGGCTGGGACCCTTGGGAAGATAGGGCCCAAACCTGTGAGGAAGTGCCCCCATTTTACTCATAGCTGCCCCATAATGGGGGTTAGCAGGTTGCGATGGCCATTTGACAGGAATGCTCATGCAGCTGTTTGTTCAAAAGTCATTATTGAGAACCTACTGTATGCCAGATACTGGAGCTGACATTATTTTGCTGGAGAAAGGGACAGTGAACAAATAAAATTAGAATGTGATGGCAAGTGGTGACAAGTATGAAGAGGGGCAACAGAGCACAGTCTGGGGCACAGAGAACATGGGGGGCTGGGCTGGAGAGCAGAGGTGTCCCAGGACCAGACACCTGGATGATGGGAAGGTGGCTGCCGTGTGAAAGTCCGGAAGGGTCCCAGGCAGAGGGATCTGCAAGGGCAAAAGCCGGGAAGTAAGAATGTGCCGGTATGGCTGGAGTGGGGTGGGTGAGACTCCAGAAAAGGGCTGTGCCCCATGCCCCAGGGCCCCCTGGCCTCCTGCCCAGTCCAGTCACCCCGTCCTCACTCAAGCTGGCTCCAAGACCCCAAAGCCGTCTCCAAGGGGCTGTGTCGATTCCTTTGGCCACATGGGGGCAACAGAGAACACCACTGGGAAGGACTGTGGAGGCTGGGCAGGATCTGAGCGCCGTGCAGGCTCTCGGGACCCCCATCGGGAACCAGGGCTGAATACTGGACCCCTCCCTCTCCGCTTCTCTGCACCCATCCTGCTACTCTCTTCTCAAGCCCCTCCCTTCTAACTAGCAGGGACACATGCTACAGTCCTGGCTCCAGCTCTTGAGGTAAGTCTCCCCCTGGAGACTGGAATCTGCATCTATGAGGTGGGAACGGAGTTCCATCTCGAGGAGCGCGTAGGTCCCAGTAACAGTGTCTGTTTGCCGTCCTGTGTGCCTCGGCCAATTAGCTATGTGGCCTGGGGCCACCTGCTTACACTCTTTGAGCCTCAGTCTCCCAACTGTAAGATGGGGATGATGGCAGAACAGTGGCGGGGAATCTTGTGCAAGAAAACTGACAAAATGCGTCATGCACAGCAGGGCCCCAGCACAGAACCTGGCTCTTAGTAAATGCTGCACGGTGATACTCAGTCACGACAAGCGCATTCATGACTGGGGGCCGCAGAGCCAAGAGAGACCTGCACTTCAGATGAGAAGCTGAAGCTTGTGGAGAGGGAGGGTGGTTTGCCCAACTTTACTCGCCAGGAACGAGGCGGGGAGTCCCGCCAAGACTGCCTGTCAGCCTGGCCACGGCCATCCTGCAGCTGACACGGGACGGGAATCCAGGACGCCTGCTTGGTGGCCACAGCTTATCCTGCCCTTCCAGAGAGCCTCCGCCTTCAAGGCCCCTGTCCCCAGCCTATCACCCAGCTCTGGACACTCCTCCCCACGGTGGCTGTCCAGGCCCTGCTTGCACACCCCCAGGGAGGTCACCTCTCTCCCTGACAAGCCGGTGCTGGGCCTCTGTAGAACTCCAGGAAGGAGCTTGCGAGGGTGGGCGCTTTTCAGGCCGTGGCGCCTGGGTTCCTTTTACTCCCCAGCTTCCCCTGTGCCAGATTGTGGTGGACTAGAGACCTGGAAATCTTGGAATGCCACATTCTTGGAAACCTGGTCCCTTCCTGCCTTTGAATTCTTAGAGCTTCCTCTTGGAGCTGGGGCCCCTCATTTCTGATGGAGCCTGTGGGAGCACCCCTTGATTTTGATGTCCTTTGGGGTGAAGGAGGTGTTTCTGGAGGGTCGGCCATCGGTGGGGGGGCATCTGGAGGTGATGATGGGGGCGGGAGTTGGGACAAGAGAAGGAGGGGGTTTGGGGGAGCGGCGTGTGGACCCCCGTGGGGTAAACTCTTCTCCCAGTGGGTGCGCCTCTCCCCGTGGTGTTTTGTGGGCAGTCTTCCGAGCCCCTTTTTCTCCACGTCCTTGTGAAACACCACAGCCCCCTTGGAGTAATTCCTCTGAAACCTCGAATACCTCTAGCGTCTCCCAGGTTATTTTTCTTGTGGTTAAGGTGGTATTTACAGTGAAAACAGCTATTGAAGTGAATCGCGAAAATAATGTCAGTGTTTCCACTTTTGACAAAAATGGGAAGGCAGGTGGTTTCTTGTCTGCGATAAGCGCATCTGCTCCTGCAATAATTACTATTTGAGATAATTATGAAAAAGAATTTAAATACTTAAGGCATGCACAGGGGCCAGGACGACTTTCTTTCGCCTTATTCATAAGTTCTCCTGCAAGTCGGAGTCTTGTCCTGACGTGGGCCGAGGGAGGGGCCCTGGGAGGCCGTGGGCCAGCGCCCAGACCCCACCGCTGGGGCTGGGTCAGGAAGAGTGTGGGTCTTGGAATAGGATCCACCTGGGTTGCATCTGGATTTGTCAGGGCAGTGACTGTGGACAGTTTCCTCCGTGCCTCAGTTTCCTTATCTGTGAAATGGGGTTAATACTTGAGTGTGCCTTAGAGGATTGCGATGAAGCAGCGCTCTGTACGGTGCACAGCAGGGCTCAGCATGGGCTGGGTCCCGTCCCGTGCTGTGCGAGGCCTGGGCCAGCTCCTGTAGCTCCCTTGCCCACAGAGATAGAAACCCAGTCCTCGAGAAGCCCAGTGAGTTTGCGTTCCCTCCCTCCAATCTCCTGCAGGACATCTTCCTGGGATGCAGACTTCAGAAGCAGCAGGTCAGCAAATACCCATGAGCTTGGAGAGGAACAGCCTCAGGGAGTCCTGGTCCCCGTCCCCAGATGAGCCCAGAGAGTGCCTCAGGTGTCCCCGTCAGAGCTCAGCAGGGCAGGGCTGAGCTAGGATGTTGGGAAAGAAGTGTTCTTTCTGTCACCTAAGGTGTCTCAGCCGGACCTGAGTGACCATGTGCCAGGGATGCCAGGGGAGAGATGGGGTTTGGGTCAGAGGACTCCTGAGGACCTCTGGTGTGAAGATTTAAGGGCAAATCAGAACCCAGGAATCCTGGGTCCTGGGGGAGGCTAGGGAAAACAGATGTGGAGGGTAGTGCCAGGGCTGATGAAGCACACACGCGGCGCAGAGAGGGGAAGGGCCTTGCCCGGGCTCACGTAGATGCCCTGGCAGAGCCCAGACCTCCAGTGCCTCCACACAGGGCTGCCTCTAGGGACCTTGGGATCACCGCGGGCTGGCCTGGGCGACCTTGGGCGAAGAAGGTCCTGTGACCCACTAGAGCAGAAATCAGAGGAGCTGGCCCAAGCCTCCCAAGAAGACAAGGCAGGTGCCTCAGTTCCGGGCTGGCCCTACCCTGACTCATCATCTGGCCTTTCACAGGTCCGTGCCTAACTCCATTCCACTTGCCCCGTCTAGGCAGTAAGAGGGTTGGACTGTAAATGAAAACCCCAAAGAGCAATGGCTTAAACAGAGAGAAATTCTCTTTCTTATCTAAACCTAGGGGTATGTGGTACGGGTCGTGTGAGGACCAGCCTCCCTCTAGCTCCTGGCCCTACCAAACAGAGGCGGAGATCTGGTCCTTGGGGTCCAAGATAGCTGCCAGAGTTCCAGCTATCACATCTGACTTCTAAGGAGCAGAAAGGAGGAAGGAGGAAAGAAGAAAAGGGGGCAAAGTGTGGGTATCAGATGTCTTTTAAGAAAGGCTCATGGAAGTTGACGCCGGACGCTGTTTTTACATCCCGCTGGTCAGAGCTGAGTCACATGACCAGCCCTAGATGTGCAGAGGCTGGAAATGAGGTCTTCATACTGGGAGCCCAGCTGAAAATCAGAGAAAGAAGGGGAGGGTGGTGCTGGGGGCCACCAGCTGACTCTGCCATAGGGTGATCTCGTGGGGCCTTCCTGCTTTGACTCTTGAGGGGTCTGAGGGTCTGGAATTGTGCAATCTGCCACGTCCAGACTTTCAAGAAAAGAACGTGGGCTAAATTGAAATACGCTTTCAAAATTCTGAGATTCTAGCATTTCCAAATGGAGTGCCTGTGTGAGTGCGCGTGCCCAGGTGCTGAGGAGCAGGGCTCAGGTAGCAGATTCGGGGAGCTTGGGGACGGGGGATGGTGGTGCCCCACGGCGGGCTGCTCCCTCGGCTCCTGGAATCCCCTCGTGCCGGCCTGTCTGCACATGTGCCTCGTGCACCGGAGGCCCGGGGCAGGGGCGGCAGGAGGGGGCCGCCCAGGAATGCCTGCTCTTTTTAAGGCAGAGTTGTCCGTGCAGACTCCGGAGGTCTGGCGCCATGGCCGGCTCGGGCGCTGGGGGGCGCCCGAGAGCAGGCTCCAGGCACTGGGTGGGGTGGGGGTGGGGTCAGAGCCAGAGCTTCTCCCTGGAGGCCTCCTGATTTTGATTCAGGGATGTTTTGCAGCTATTCCGAGTAAGATTCTGTTCTGGGCACTGGGCACTCAGCAGAGAAGCTCCTGGCCCCCGGGGAGCTGCCGTCAGTTAACAAAAGATATAAGTGAATAAACACGAGCAAAACCAAGCAGGAAAGGGGGTTGGGGTGATGGCAGGGATTGCAGTTTTAGATCTGGGTGGTCAAGGAAGGACTTGCTGGGAGGGTAACACTTGGGCAAAAAGACTTAAAATAGAGGAGGGAGCGAGCCAAGTAAGCATCTGCAGAAGGCGTGCTGGGCAGAGGGCACAGCCCAAGCAAAGGCCCTGAGGCAGGTGTGTGCCTGGTGCATTTGAGTTACAGAGCAGGGCCGGGATGGAGTGGGCTGGGCAGAGGGGAAGGCGGCAGGAGGCAAGGTCAGGGAGGTCACGGAGCCAGGTCACGTGGGCCTTGCAACCATTGTAAGGACTTTAGCCCTTCCTGGGCATGAGGCGGGAGCCGGGGGTCTGAGCAGTGGAGGCTCACAATCTGACCGAGGTCTTCACGGGGTGCCCCTTGCTGCTGTGGGCAGCATGTAGCTGAGGTGCTGGTGGCTGGTTTCCTGCAGGCTGTCCGCCTGCCCCAGCAGCATGGAGCTCCAGCTTCCCGTCCCGTCTCCTGAGTCTTCCTCCTGTGACCCCTCTGCCTTCTCCACAGCCACTATTCCAGCTCAGGCCTCAGCTTCTCTCACTGTGATTCTCTTGCTCCTGCTGCCTCTGGTTTTTCACCCCCTCAGGGCGGCAAAGTGGCTGCAGAGGTTCCAGGCCTCACGTGTGGGATTTTTAGCAGAGCCAGCAGAGGCTCTGGCCTTTGCAGGGATTAGGTCATTTCTGTGCCAATTCCTGGGGCAGGAGGATGCCATGCTCTGATTGTTCTGGGTTATCTGGACCGATTGTTGAGGCAAGTGCCTGTGACTCTGACCTGTCTCTTTTTTCTGCCTTTTAAGGACCCTTGTGATTATGTGGGGCCTACTTGGATAGCCTGGGTCGTCTCCCCATCTCAACATCCTTAATTTCACCACATCTGCAAAGTCTCTTTTGCTGTGTGTGGTAACACATTCAGGGGTCCCAGGGTTGGGACGTGGACATCTCGGGGTGGGGGGCATGATTGGCCTCTTGCGGCGGCCATGCCCTCTCAAGGCCAACATGTGGACCCTGCCCACCGCCAGGTGTGGCCCTTGGGGGAGTCTGGGCTAGTGGGAGTGAGGTGTGTGGTGAGGGGTGTGCCCTGACCAGAATGCACAGGACCGGACCTGGGACGTGCTCCGTGACCTTCGGCGCTCCCTTGACCTTGCTGGCCTTGGTTGGTTTTCCCACTTGTGAACGAGGAGGGGGCTGGTGACATGTTCTTTCAGAGGCTTTCCAGCCCAGGCACTTAAATGCAGCCTGGAGCTGCAGTTTGAAGTCAGAAAGTGCTGGATTCCAAATCTGTTTCCATATGTCCCTCCCTGAACCTCCACTTTCCCATCTGTAAAGTGGAGTCCTTTGTCCCCACCCTGCCTCCTTCTCATGGTTGCTGCCAAGAGTGATAATGGCCCTGAACATGCTTTATTAAGATCCAGGCTGAAGGGAGCATTTATTGAGCACCTGCTGTTTGGCAGGCACTGTAAGCCACTCTGTAAGCTGGATTCATCACCGGCTTTCACGTACGAAGAAACTGAGCCCCAAGGCGGCCATGTGAGCTGCCTGATGGGGCGGCAAGTGTGGGAGGGATCTGGATTTGAACAGACAGCGCAGCCTGGGGGAGCTGCTGGGCAGGAGGATCCGTTGGAACCCCTTGAAGATCTCCGGGTCACCTCCAACCTGCGGTGAGCGGGGGCAGCTCCGACTTGACTCCCTGCCTGGGAGCAGGAGGTGGGCGGAAGGCTGATGTGCTTCTGGGTAGGGCCGCCCGGGAGGGGCCGGCAGGAAGACAAGGGGGCCTCAGGCCCTGCCAAGGGGTATTGATTCCAGGCACCAGGCGCTGTGCTGGGGCCCAGCCAAGAGATGAGGTCATGAAGGACGGGGACGGAGACTCCGGGGCCGGCGTCCCGGCCGATGACGTGATCGCCAGACGTGAGGAATCTCTCTCTGCCTGGAAGACGCAGCTCCTCTCCTTCCTTCTCCTTGACAACCCCCTCGCTCCAGCCTGTGGTGTCTGGGGAGGGGGCCCACCTTGCTGTTGTGCTTTGTGACCTTGGGCAAGTCACTGCCCCCTCTGGGCTTCCTCCTGGGACCCCATGGCTCTGAGAGCACCTCCAATGGATACTTTGATCAGTTCCCACTCAAGCTCCTCAGGCTCTGGAGGGTCAGGCAGGGAGGCCGGCATGCCCAAGAAGGGGGTCATCAGCAGCTCCCAAGACCCACCCACAACTGCCTCAGTTTCCCCACCAAGTCCTAAGGGACAGGGGGTGGCTGTCTTGCCAGCTCCCTCTGGCCTCTTCCCATTGTGGCAGCCGAAGTGTGCAGTGGGGGTTGGAGCCCCACGTTCTGCCACTTACAGGCTGTGTGGCCTCTGGTAAGTTGCTTAACCTCTCTGTGCCTGGTCTCCCATCGTGAGGCTGTGGCAGTAGCTGAGAGATGTTGAATGGGCAGGTGGACACCGGCTGTAAGTTGACCCTCTCATCCAATCACACATCCTCACAGCTTGAGTTTGGGTCCTGGCTTTGGTGCTGCTGAGCTGTGAGACCCAGGGTAGTTTGGTGCCTTTCTCTGAACCTCAGTTTCCCCATCTGTAAAGTGGGGACCACAGTATCCCCCAGATTGGGTTGCTGGGGACATGAAGGAAGGCTGTGTGGGACAAGCTCTGACACAGGGCTGGGCACCCAAGGTCACTGCCCCACGGATGCTGACCACTGACGTCCTGGCTGCCCAGCAGGCCCAGCCCTGCCGCCACACCTCCCCTCCCCTTGGGCTGGCCCAGGGTCATGTAGGCCCCCTCGGGTCCCCCAAGAGTGTCCTATTTGAGAACTCAGCTGGGGGTCAGCACACCACCAGCCAGGGCTGAGGATGGCAGACTTACCCATGGAGGTGACAACCATATCTGTCACATTTCCCAGAGCCACGACCCAGCACCCACCAGCTATAGAACCACAAAGCCATGCAGCTCTTTGAAGTTCCCATTTTAACTCAGGGGAATTGAAGTAACTTTTGAGGGAAAACCCCCAGGTAAACAAAAGGAAAACAAGAAAATTTGCCTGCAGTTTCCTCCCCCAGAGATGGCCATTGGCATTTCCAGTCTCTTCTGCTCTGTCTGTGTGTATCTGTATTTAGATAAAAGGGACCACGCCATTTTTCCTTTTAATGGAACATAGTGCATGTCTTTCCGTGCTGGGAATCATTTCTCCGCGGCATCATTTCACACGACCACCACGTAACACTGAGGCCTTGATACAGTGTAATGATCCACCCAGCCTAACCCTCCATTGACACAAAGTGTTTACTAGATTCCATACCCTTCCCCCCCCACCACCTCGTGCCCACTGTAATTAAATGCATCTGATCACTCTTGCAGCTAAAATTGCCTGGTCAAAGGATGTGCATTTAAAAAAAAATAAATATATATATATATTTTTTCTTTGCGGTATGCGGGCCTCTCACTGCTGTGGCCTCTCCCGTTGTGGAGCACAGGCTCCGGACACGCAGGCTCAGTGGCCATGGCTCACGGGCCCAGCCGCTCCGTGGCACGTGGGAACCTCCTGGACTGGGGCACGAACCCGTGTCCCCTGCATCGGCAGGCGGACTCTCAACCACTGCGACACCAGGGAAGCCCGAAAAATAAATAAATATTTAAAAAATTTATTGGGCTGCACCAGGTCTTAGTTGTGGCACGCGGGAGCTTTGTTGCCGTGCGTGGGATCTTTAGTTGCGGCATGTGAACTCTTAGTTGTGGCATGTGGACTCTTAGTTGTGGCATGCACGCGGGATCTAGTTCCCTGACCAGGGATCGAACCCGGGCCGCCTGCATTGGGAGCGTAGAGTCTGACCCACTGGACCACCAGGGAAGTCCCAGGATGTGCATTTTTAATGTTTGATTCTTGATACCCGTTCATATTCCCAGCAGCTGTGTGTTAGTTTTTATGCAAAATGTCCTGGGATCAAAAGTGATTGTGTCTTGTTTGTTTCCTCCTTCAAACATGATCTCCCCTGCTCTGGGAGGATTGATACCTCCTGAGAGACAGACTTCATTCCTAGGGATCCTTCGTGTCAGCCTCACACTGTCTGCCTCTTCTAGTTCATTCTAGCCGGGCTGGCCACCTCACTGTTCCTCCAACTTGCCAAACACGTGCCTGCCTCGGGGCCTTTGCACCTGCTGTTTCCTCTTTCTGGAATCCTTTCCTCAGACAGCCAATTTGAGTTGTTTCCTCAACAACTCAAATTGTATTTACTGAGAGGTCTTTCTTGGCTGTCCTAGCTAATAAATACCTGCCCACCCTCATCTCTTTATTATTCTATTTATTCTCATCATAGCACTTTCACTTTTGGAATTTGTCTTTTTTAGGTATTTGCTTACTTGCATAAGGGGTACCGGGGGCACTAAAGGAAGGCAGTGGATTGGCTGAAGGTCAGCCCAGGTCTCTGCACGACAGTGAAGCAGGGCCTCCCCTGTGCCCTTCCCTGGAGTCTCCCGAGAGCCCAGTGCCTGGAAATGAGAATGAGAATGACCATGAGCTGGGAGGCAGGTGGGCAGTGACGTGAGAGTGGACACTCTGGCCTCTTGTTCAACAGAACACATGGGGCAGTTTGAGGGGCAGGGAGGGTAGCAGGCCTGGTTCCTCCTCCGAATCTCAGTTTCCTCAGCTGTAAAATGGGAATAATGCTTTCTAACTAGCATGTGCATTGTGAGGAAGAAAGGTGATGATGTATGTCAGGTGCCCGGTGCCATGTCTGGTACCCAGTAGTGGAAATATGCAGAGTTTCACCTTGGCCGTTTCCATGTCTGGGGCTCTGCTCTTTGTACCTGCATAGGGTACCTCATTTAATCCTCATAGCACCTGGGTGGTATGTGGTAAATCCTATAATACAGCGGCGGTCCGCAGCCTTTTTGGCATCAGGGACCGGTTTCACTGAAGACAATTTTTCTACGGACAGAGGAGGGGGGTGGTTCAGGCGGTAACGCGAGCGATGGGGAGCGGCAGATGAAGCTTCGCTTGCTCACCCACCGCTCATCTCCTGCTGTGCGGCCCCATTCCTAACAGAATAAACATCCCTAGTTTACAGCCAGGTGGACTGAGCCCAGAGAGGTCATTGGCCAAGGTCATGGAGGCTGGAGCTAGGATTCCACTGTAGAAACTCACCCCCTTGTATAACCACTCTGTGGCCCTGCCTGTTTTGTTTGTTTGTTATTTTTAGTTTAATTTTTTAATTTTAATTTTTATTAATTATTTTACTTTTATTTTATTTATTTATTTATTTAAACAATTTTTATTGAAGTATAGTTGATTTCCAATGTTGTGTCAACTTCTGCTGTACAGCAAAGAGATTCAGTTATACATATGTATACATTCTTTTTTTTAATATTCTTTTTCATTATGGTTTATCATAGGATATTGAATACAGTTCCCTGGGCTATACAGTAGGACCTTGTTGTTTATCTCTTCTATATATAATAGCTTTCATCTGCTGACCCCAAGTTCCCAATCCATCCCTCCTCCAATCTCCGCCCCCTTGGCCGCCACCAGTCTGTTCTCTATGTCCGTGATTCTGTTTCCATTTCATAAATAGGTTCATTTGTGTCATATTTTAGATTCCACATATAAGTGATACCATATGATATTTGTCTTTCTCCTTCTGACTTTATTCACTTAGTATGATAATCTCTAGCTGCATCCACATTGCTGCAAATGGCATTATTTCATTCTTTTTTATGGCCGAGAAGTATTCCATCGTATATATGTACCACATCTTTATCCATTCATCTGCTGGTGGACCTTTAGGTTGTTTCCATATCTTGGCTATTGTAAATAGTGCTGCTGTGAACATAGGGGTGCACGTTTCTTTTTGAATTATAGTTTTGTCTGGATATATGCCCAGGAGTGGGATTGCTAGATCATATGGTAGTTCTATTTTTAGTTTTTTGAGGAACCTCCATACTGTTTTCCATAGTGGCTGCACCGATCTACATTCCCACCAACAGTGTAGGAGGGTTCCCTTTTCTGCACACCCTTTCCAGCATTTGTTATTTGTAGACTTTTTAATGATGGCCATTCTGACCGGTGTGAGGTGGTGCCTCATTGTAGTTTTGATTTGCATTTCTCTAATAATTAGCGATGTTGATCATCTTTTCATGTGCCTGTTGGCCATCTGTATTTCTTCTTTGGAGAAATGTCTATTTAGGTCTTTTGCCTATTTTTTTAAATTGGGTTGTCTGTTTTTGCTGTTGAGTTGTATGAACCGTTTGTATATTTTGGAAATTAAGCCCTGTTGGTCGCATCATTTACAAATATTTTCTCCGATTCTGTAGGTTGTCTTTTTGTTTTGTTTATGGTTTCCTTTGCTGTGCAAAAGCTTGTAAGTTTGATTAGGTGCCGTTTGTTTATCTTTGTTTTCATTTCTACAGCCCTGTCTGTTAAGTGGTGGTGATGCCTTAGCAGAGGTGGGATCTGGTCTGGCTCCCAGAGCTCTGGGAGACCTTGGGCAAGGTGAATCTTCTCCAAAGACCTCAGTTTCCCTATCTGCCCATATTTGTCAGTGATTCTTGGGGGGAAAAGTAGGGTTGAGTCTTTGGGAAGCTTCTGGCAGATGGGGCACTGCAGCCGCAAGTGTGGGATAAAGGAAAAGCAGAGGAGGGAAAAGGAAACAAACACTTAGGGGAATGTCGAGGATCGGGGTCCAACTCCTGCACTCGCCACGAGGCCACTGCCCTGCCCTCCCCACTCTCCAGCTCCCTGTCAGCTGTGGTCCCTCCAGGGAAAATGCCACCATGTCCTGCCTGTGGCTGGGCCACAGGTGGAGATGGCCCAGAGCCATGGACAGGCCACACATGGATTCAGGAGTTGGAATGGTTTTGTCACATCGGCAGGAATGATGCAAAGTGAATTTAATTAGAAATAAATGTCAATTCCAGCACTTGGGTCCCCAAAGCAAGTGGCATGTGGCCAGAGTCAGAGACTATGGCTTAGCGCTGTCCCTGGCGGTCAGGAGCTCAGTCCCTGTGTGGTATAGACAAGCAAATGTGCCCTAGGCCATATTACTTAAGGCATAGAGCCTGGAAGGAGGAAGGTGGTTGCTGCCTTCACCCTTGTACTCTTCAGAATCCCTTAAATGCTATAGCTGAGATCCTTGGGACAAGGACACGTGTAGGCTGGGGGTGTCTGGTGGGACAGCCAGGCAGCAGAGACATCACTTCATGGGGAACAGTTGGAGGAGGTGGGCCACTCAGCTTAGAGAGGCGAACCCAGGGTCCCAGTCCCTGCCTGCTCCAGTGTCTGTAGGGCTTTCCTGAAATGAAGGGGGGTGGGGGGCTGGGGAGCAGGCAAGTCTGTGGGTCAGAGCACAGGGTCAGGGCCCTCTGTGTGTGTGACACTGAGGGAGGCTGCTGGCTCTGTCTGAGAAGTGCTTTTTCCCAGTCCCAGTTTCTGGGGAAGAGATGGGCTATCTTCAGAGATATGTTTTCCTTTCACCCATCTGTCCGTCCGTCCGTCCATCCATCCATCTATCCATCCGTCTATCCAATCATACATCCATCCGTCTATCCATCCACCCATCCATCCATCCATCTGTCCTTCTGTCTATCTGACCATCCATCTGTCCAGCCACCACCCATCCATCCATCCATCTCTCCATCCATCTCTCTGTCCATCTATCCATCCATCCATCCATCCATCCATCCATCCATCCATCCATCTATCCATCCAATATTTATTGATCCTCCTTGCATTAGGCTGGTCACAGCAATGGAAACAGGCTCCATTTCTGCCCTTGCAAAGCTCACAGTCTGGAGTGAAGACTAAACAGGCAACAGCACCTAGAGGGGTGAGAGTCAGGAGAGACAGTGACCCTGGAGGTGTGAAGGAGGGTGGAGAGACCGTTTGCTGGGGAGGGATTTAGCTGTCACATGGGAGGTGGGGTAGGATGACCTTGGGGTCTGTCAACGGGGATGCAGAGGTTGGCGCGGTTGCCCTGATCTCAGGCTGTTGTTGGCGGTACAGATCGCGAGTCCTAGCCCCCGAGGCCATGGAAGCATCTCTTGTAGGGGTGTTTGAACATCCCCGCTGGGATGCACAGAGGAGGGGAAGGCAGCGTGTGAGCAGGTCTTGGACCACCCAATTCCTTCCACCAAAGCGACCTGAGCTTCCCTGTGCGTTGGGTGTTGAGGTCAGGGTTTCGTGCTTACACGAGCTGGACCCCACGTCTCTCTAGGGTCCTCTGTGGATGTGGTCTTCTGAAGACGTGAGCTATGACTCAGACCTGGCCATTCAGAGAAGAACATGTCCTGACCACACTGAATGTGGCTCAGGGATAGTCACATGACATTAGACACATGAGGTCACATGACAGGCCAGTCAGCACCGGTGCTGAGATTGGCCCCATCAGGCGGCCACCTTCTAGGGACTTGGGGCTGCTGGCCGGCATCTTGCCGCCGCAGGAGAGATCCTGCCTGAGGACGAGCCACACAGATCAAAACAGTGCTGAAACAGGCAAAGAGATAGTCCTGAGGACACCTTTTGGAAGATGTCCAGCCTTGCCTGAGTCCGAATCCATCACTAAGCTTTTCATTTACGTGCGCCAGTATTCCCTGCTTCTCCATTTCTCATTTTTCATTTATTTTCCCAGCTTTATTGAGGTATAATTGGCAAATAAAATTGTAAGATACTTAAAGTGTACGTCATGATTATCTGCTGTACGTATACATGGTGCCCCCCATCTGGTTGATTTACACATGGTCACCTCACATGTGTGTGTTTGTGTTCTGTGTGTGTGTGGTGAGAACATTTGAATTCTACCATCTTAGCACATTTCAATGATACAACACAGTGCTTTCAACATAGGCACTATGTTTTACATTAGGTCCTTTTTTTGTTTTTGTTTTTTTTGCGGTACGCGGGCCTCTCACTGTTGTGGCCTCTCCCGTTGCGGACCACAGGCTCTGGACGCGCAGGCTCAGCGGCCATGGCTCACGGGCCCAGCCGCTCCGCGGCATGTGGGACCTTCCCGGACCGGGGCACGAACCCGCGTCCCCTGCATCGGCAGGCGGACTCTCAACCACTGCGCCACCAGGGAAGCCCCATTAGGTCCTTATTGATCTTATCGCCAAAGGTTTGTACCCTTTAACCAAGCTCTCCCTAATCCCCCCATGCCCAGCCCCAGGCAACCACGTGTCTACTGTCTGATTCTATGAGTTTGACTTCTTTTTTTAAAGATGCCCCATATAAGTGAGATCATACAATATCTGTCTTTCTCTGTCTGGCCTATTTCACTTAACATAACGCCTTTAAGGTCCATCCATGGTGTTGCAAAGGGTAGGATTTCCTTCATTATAATGACTGAGTAATATTCCATTGTATGTATATAAACCGCATCTTCTTTATCCGTTCATCCATCCACGGACACTTACCTTGTTTCCATATATTGGCTATTGTAAATATTGCTGCTGTGAACATGGAGTGAAGCTATCCCTTTGAGATCCTGTTTTCATGTCCTTTGGATAAATACCCAAGAGTGGGATTGCTGGGTTATATGGTAGCTCTAATTCTAATTTTCTGAGGGACTTCCTTACTGTTTTCCATGGTGGCTGCACCAGTTTACATTCCCACCAACAGTACGCAAGGGTTCCTATTTCTCCATTTTTTAAATTTTTTTAATTTTTTAAATTTATTTTTTATTTATTTTATTTTTTAATTTTTTATTTTTTTGGTACGCGGGCCTCTCACTGTTGTGGCCTCTCCCGTTGCGGAGCACAGGCTCCGGACACGCAGCCTCAGCGGCCATGACTCACGGGCTCAGCCGCTCCGCGGCATGTGGGATCTTCCCGGACCGGGGCACGAACCCGTGTCCCCTGCATCGGCAGGTGGACTCTCAACCACTGCGCCACCAGGGAAGCCTCTCCATTTTTTTTAAAGCCAGTTTGCATTGGCTGCCCTTTGCACCTGAAGTAATCCTGCCCAGTATACCCTCTGGCATTGTACCTGTAGAGAAACCAGGAAGGGAGACCCAGAGAGGGAGACCTTGCCTCAAGTCACCCAGTGAGCTGGTAACTGACATGGGAGCTGACCCAAGGCCCTGCCTCTCGGAGCCTCTTTGCCCTGCTTAGAATGGCCTCTGGGAGGGTAAGCTGGTAGGGGGCTGGGAGCCCCCAGCATCAGGCAAGGTGGGTGGGCCAGTTCTTTTGCCTCCCAGCAGGGGCCCATCT
Organism: Mesoplodon bidens; assembly: GCF_964165515.1. Lineage (NCBI taxonomy): Eukaryota > Metazoa > Chordata > Mammalia > Artiodactyla > Ziphiidae > Mesoplodon > Mesoplodon bidens. The sequence continues at coordinate 2,946,117 of NC_138172.1, forward strand.
CTCTACTGGGGGCCCTGGGGCAGTACATGAAGCTAGAGCTGGGGAGGGTTGCTGTGCTATTGCCGAGGACCAGCAGAGGAGGAATTCAGCTCAGGGGCAAAGGAATAGCTTCCCACAAACAGAACCAGATTCCACATCGGAAGAGCCTCAGTCTCAACTCATGCCTGAAGCTCAAACAAGCTTCTGTGTAGCCCAGAGTTTCTGGGGTCCCTCGGCCTTGATGGTTGATGGGCCAGGAGGAAAATGACAGCATTTTTCTCTTTTTTTTTTTGCTTTGTTTTATGTTTTGGGGATTCTTTAATGGTTTCACTTGAAAAATAAATAGGAATTCAACCATTAAAAAAGTTTGAAAGATGCTGAACTCACGTCCACAGCCATTTTACAGATGGAAAAACAGGCTCCAAGCAGAGTCAGAACTTTGCCAGGGACCTTCAGGGGGCGGCACTGGCCTGGGACTCTGGTTTTCTGCCACCCCACCCCCAACCTTGGGCCACAGGCTTGCAGTGTGATGACTGCCAGGCTCCATGCCCTCTCTGAGCCTCTGTGGGATCAGGTGGTCTCTGGGAGCTCTCCAGCCTCGTGCTTTGCATCCCCAGCCACCTCCTGGGTTCTCCGGTCCTCACAGCCACCTTCAGTGAAACGAAAAGTCATTTCTGTCTTTACAGAAAGGACGGATGAATCAGAGGGTTGATCAGTAGGGGACTAATGCAGCGCCCCAGCCAACTTCGTCACTCCTGTGTGCCTTGAATGAAATTCCTCTTCCGTATGTGCCTTTCAGAAAAAGAAAAAAATAGAAGAACATAGGGTAAAGAATTCAGAGAGATGAATTGACCCTGATAATATCAAAGAGTTAATTTCTGAGGTCATTCCTGAGCTGTCAGGGGTCTGGAAGACTTTCTGTAAGCCATAAATAACGCATTTTAATAATGGGGACTTTGATTCCTCTCTGGGGGCTGAAACTGTATTGTGATTTGGGTGGCAGCTTGTCAGGGCGCCGGCACAGGGTTTCTCCAGCGCTTCTTAAGGGATTACATATTTTGGGTATGTTCAGGTCTTCATGGTCTACTGGAAACCCATCCTGCTGAAATGCTTTTGACCCAAGGAAATGGACTTGTAGTGGAAAACACTTTTTTCCAACTCTCAAGTTCATTGTTTAGCAGTTTCACCCTGCATTTGGTTGAAAGTTTTGATTAATTATTTTCCCCATTCCCCTGACCTTACAGCAGCTGCAGGACTCTAAGGCGACTCTGGTCTCCCACCTCACTGGGACCCATGTCTAAGGCTACTGTGGTTAGTGGAATTTCAGCATCTCGGGGAGTAAGAAACCCTGCCTTGGACAACCTTCAGGGCTGAGATCTGCCCAGACCAGGTTCAATCTGAAATGTATCTTCAAAGATCTGGGCTCTAGTCTTTGCCATGGATGTGCTGTGTGATCCTGAGCAAGTCACTTAATGTCTCTGGGCCATGTCTCCTCCTCTGTGGAATAACTTTAAGCCCAGTGATTCTGTGGTTTGATGTTCTTTGAGTTCTGAGAAGAGCTGTTTCCTCTACTATGAAGGGATAATGACACCTCCATGCAAGAGGCACTTGGTTCCTTTTCATGGAGCTGAAGACAGAGCTACACACACAGAGCTTAGAGCTACCCTAAAAACTGTAGGGCTTTAATGCTCCATTCCAACCTTTGTATATTTTTTAATTCTGTGAAGAATGAAAGAGAAAAATATAGATTACCATGATAGATACTGCCATTTACCTAACCAATAACCATATCCCCCTTTTCTCAATAATAGGAATGTGATTTTGTTCATAGTAACACTATGCCAAGGCAAAGAACTACTTTCCTTGGCTTCCCTTGCAGCTAGGAGTGGTCATGGAAACAGTCCTAGCCAGTGGGTTCTAAGCAGGTGCTGTTGGGAGGGACTTCTGGGAAACTCATTTTGCTGCTCATTCTCTGGCAATTCTTTTTCCTTTCTGCTTGGGATTTGGATGTACTGGCTGGAACTCTACAGCTACTTTGTGAGCATGAGGACAAGGGGCATACCTGAAGGAAGACAGAGGATAGTGTGGAGTAGCTGCCTAGGCCTGGTCTATATACCTCCTGGTTTTTAGTTATAAGAGAGAAAAACAAATCAGCATCATGTTTTAAGCAACAGTTATTTAGGTTTTCTATCAAGTGCAGCCCCACAAACAAAAGCAATGATAACCAAGAACTTCCAGGCAAAGCAAAATGAAAACCTTTCTAGAGATCAAGTCTGGGAAGAAAGTAAGAATGCAGCTGTACGGGACACAGAATTCTACACAGCTTTAGAAGCTGACCTTAAAATTTGGCTTGAGCTTCCTAGTAGCCAGGTAAAGGAGGAAACACTGCCACTGACACGATTCTCATGATGCTCTGGCAGCCTCTCCTGTGTCCTGAACCCCTCTTTCTCTGCTGGCTCACTTCCTTCCCTGGCAGGCTGTTTCTTTCCTCCCTTTCTTCACACTTCCTGATTCAGTCCCCTACACGCCGGTCTCCGCTCCCCATCTTCCACTTTCTGGGTTCATGGCCAAAAAAGACTGTTGCAGACCTCTCGCACTGGATCCTCATTCATTCTTTCATTCTACAGATTTTCACTGACCACTTACTGTAGCCCAGGGGTAACCGCGGTGAAGAGAATCTCAGACCCTAATCCCCGCCCCTGCTTCGAGCTGATGGACACAGCAGCATTTAAAGTCTGTGCACATGTCTGGTGTCCTGCACGTGCCCGCGGAGGAGGATGACAGCACAGGGTGAGGTGCAGAGTATGGTGGGAGGGACCAGATCATATAAATACAAGGTAGCCAGGGAAGACCTCGCCCAAGGAGGGGAGATCTCCAGGAGTGTGTTCTGTGAGTGAGCACAGCAAGTGCAAAGGCCCGGAGGCAGAGGTACGTTTGGCTTGTTTGAGGACCAGCACAGAGGCAGAGTGGCTGAAGCTCAAGAGGGAGAGAGTAGTTGAAGATGAGGTTGGAGTGGGGGGTGGGTGTCTCTGGAACATCACAGGTGGCTGTGAGCCAAGGGAGGGTGTGGAGCAGGGGAGGGCCGTGACCTGGCTTAGGCTTTGTCAGGCGCCCAGGCTCCTCCTGGAAACCCTCTTTGCATTTTCCTCCTGCCTTTCCTCTGACCCCTCTCTGTTCCCTCTGGGCTGGCTCCCTTCCTCTCTCAGGTGTCAAGGTTCCAAGGGCTCTGTCCTCGGTTCTCCTCTGCCTCTGACTCCTTCCCCTTGCATCACCTCAAGACTGCCTGCTTCTCCCTTCCTCCCTCTCCATCGTCTCACCTCCTGTCACCCTGTCCCTCCTCCTGTCACTCCCCGGCTCTCACACTCTCAGCTCTCAGTCAGCCTCCTCCCTGGCCTCCCTGCCTCCAGTCTCTCCCTGCCAGCCTGTCCATACCCACAGTTCACCCTGTAACTCAAAACCAACTGCTCCTTTAAAAACGCTGCAATGTTCCGCCTCCCCTGCCCCCCACGACCTTCCTGCAGGTGGAGACCAAACTCCAGCACTTTCCCCTGGGTGCGAACCCGACCCTCGACCCTTGTCAGCTCCAGTATCAGCTATAGCCATCCCCTCCCCCCCACCCGGAGATTCTCTCACTTCCCTGCAGGGGACATCCCCTCACACACCTCTTCACCCTCACACACCTCGTCCTCTCTGCTCAGAATGTACCTGTGCATCTTGCTGACCTGAAAACTCTGACTCACTCTTGAATGAGAGTCAGTCAGGATGATTCTGACTGCATGAAAGCTATCCATCAAGGACATTTATTTTTACCTTACAGAGAGTCTGGAGGTGAGGGAGGCAGTGTGTATGTTCAGGGGTTCAACACAGACATCAGGGTCCTAGTTCTTGCCATCCTTCCAAGTGGACTCCTCTGCATGTTCACTTTCCCTTCAGGGTTGTGCCTCATGGCCCCAAAATGGCTGCCAAAACACCAGCCAGGCACCATAGACCCAAAGCAGGAAGTGAGAGAGCAGGGTACCAAGGGACTTTCTCCTCATGTGCTAGTCCCTTATCAGGGAGGAAACATTTTCCCAGAAGCCTCCAGCGGACTTCTCCTGGGGTCACATGGTCACCCCTTGGCCAGTCACAGGCAGATGATGACAAGAATGTCATGATAGCATGGAGCAATCATCCTTTGTTCTCTGGGTCGATGTGTTTTAGCCCCACTGAGAAATGAGGGCCTTGTTACTAAACAGAGAGGAGGAATGACTGTTGTGTGGACACCCAGCCAAATCTGCCTTGTGAAGTCTGCTCAGATGCCCCCTCCCCTGTCACATTTCTTCCCCCAACCCCCCAACCTTGGAGTTGGAGAGAGCCTAAACTCTGGACCATGTTCCAGTGACTGCTGGCCTTGGATTCAGTATTTCCTAGCTCTTATCTCATGCATCTATTTCTGTAAGCTCTATTTCTATAAGCCCTGTCACCCCCATTTTACAGAGGAGGAAGCTGAGGCTCAGAGCTGGAAAGGGCAGGTAGGCATTGAAGGTCAGAGGAGAGGAGGGACTGGCCTGAGGTCTCCCATCGAATTTCTACTGGAGACAGGCTGGGCAGTGGAGCTTTCTGCAGTGATGGAGCTGTTGCATGTCTGCACTGTCCAGTATGGTAGCCACTAGCCACATGGCTGCAGAGAGCTTGAATTAGGGCTAGTGCGACAGAAGACAGAATTTTTGATTGAAACAGACATGTGGCTAGCGACTGCTCTATGGGATGGTGCGGTGTTGGAACCAGGCCTGGAACTTCAGTGCAGTTGCAGACAGGAGGTAGGCGGGCCACAGACAGACAGATGTCCTTAAAATGTGTGAACTGGAGTTCGCCACATCCTGACCCTCACTGGGGGCTCCAGTTGAGAATGTGTCACTAGAAATGCAATTATAGTCTTGGAAAGGGCTTGGCAGGGTGAAGAAATCATTCACCCACCCTAATAAGCTCTGGAAATCATTTACCCTGAGGAGAATGAGAAACAAGATCCTGAACTGGTTCTGCTCAGAGCATTTGCCTGTGGAGTCCAGTCCACCCCACGAGTGGCAGGCAGTGGGCTCCAGTCTCCCACCTTAGATGCAGACTAGTTCATCAGAACCTGAGTGCCAGGAGTTGGGGTGGGGTGGAGGTCTAGAGACGCCATCCAGGCAGCCCCTCGTATCATTGCAAGGGAGACTGAGGCCCAGACAGGGGTATGCTCCTGATGGAGCTGGTGGTACCTTACCCATGTGTCGTAGGACTGGGCACTTGCCAAGGTCCTCATTGCGGCCACCTCAGCATCCACCCCTCCCTCCTTCCCACTAAGCAGTGGTCATGAGGTGTGGGAGGTCACTGTCTCCACCTTAGCTCTACCATGGACACTCCAAGCCAGTAGGCACAATCCCGTCTCTTTTACCATAGTGATGGACCACTAATGGGTGCCTAAACCAACCAGTGCACAGGGACAAATCACCCTGAGGGCAAAGCCAGCATCCAAAGGACTGTGGAGAAGAAAGAGTCACCGAGAAACAAAGACAGAGCCTTGATCAAACCATACTCAAAGTCATCTGTTTTTGGAATTTTCCATTATGTGATCTAGTAAACCCGCCTTATAGGTTAGATGAGTTAAAATTGGGTATTCAGTTATTTGCCACCAAAAGCATCCTTCCTGACGCAACATGTGACATCCGTTCTGTCATCGCTCCTCAAATTCTCCTGAAGTAGTAGTGAGTAATCCCAAACTATAGGTGAAGAGGTCTGGAAAGTGACAGGTGCTTGTCCCAGGTTACTCAGTCCGTGGGGTAGTGGACCTGAAAGGCAGCAACTGTGTGGTGTCCTGTTCTTTCATTTAATTCTCACAACATGTCGGTGCATTAGGGATTAGTGCCCTATTTTACAGACAGGAATATTGAGACTCAGAGACAGAAAGGGACTTGCCTACTTCTCATGATGACGTGATGATACCGGAGGAGAGCTGGGACAACATATCAGTTATTCCGAGCCCCGGTTTAGAGATGTTACGTGAAGCGCTCTGATGGCACTTTTTTTTTGCATGAGAATGCCCTAACTGTCTTCACGTGGCTACTTTGGTATCGTGTGTTCCTTCCCTCCATCTTGGAGAACTTGTATCTAAGGAGCTGGGCGGATGTTTTTTAGTTGGGAGCTGCACTGAGATGGCCCTCTGGATCAGTGATTGCCATGTTACAAACCACCCCCAAGTTAGCAACTTAAATCTGCACCCATTTATTCTTGCTCTCAAGTCTGTGGTCAGCTGGTTGGTTCTCATCTAGACCAGGCTCCACTCTGGGTGACTTGAGAGAAGGGAGTTTACTGAAGGGCCAGTGAAGCTCACAGAATCACTGGAGTCAGGAGGACGTAGTTTGGAATTGGGCCAGAATATCCAGGAAAGTTGATGATGCTCAAACTCTGCTCCCTGACACCACCTCTGAGGGAATTTCTCCGAGTTGCTCATATTAGTGGACACCGTGAGACACATAGGACTGGATTCTGCTCTGCTGCCCATGGTGGTGAAATCCAAAGGCACCTGCGCTGGTATCAGTCAGCTGTTGCAGTGTAACAAAAGGACCCCAAACTCAGCTTCTTCAAACATAAGCTTGTGTCATTGCTCTCGAGTCTCTGGTTCGTCTGGGCAGTTCTGACATACTCACATTTTGGAATAATCATATAGCTATTAAAATGAATGAACTTGAACGCCAAATGTCAACATGGATAAATATAATGTTGAGCCAGAGACGCAAGTACAGAAAGGATACTTACAATGATACATTTGTATAAAATGCAAGAACAGTGTTTATAAAAAGGGAGGTACCTGGAGGGCTCTCTGGAGAGCTGGCAGAGACCGTGTTGTCACCTGACCACTGGCCTGCCAGCTCCTCCTTGTTCAGAGTCGTCAGCCTGTGGGGCTGCCCTGGGCAGGAGAGGGGGAAGCTGGTGGTGAAAGGTGGGCATCCCCTTCTGCCTAAGGGGACCTCCAGAATGGGGAAGGGGGACTCTGAAGGACATCTGGGAACATTAGGGGAGAGCCTGGACACTGCCTACCCCAAATGACAGCCCTGGCCTCCCTGACACCCAGATCCCCTCCTCGTGTCCCCCCTCTCCTTCCAAAGCCTTCTCCACCTGCCTTGCCGTCTGACTCGGTACCTCCCTCTTCTGGGCTATTCTAGAGCTCTTTGTCCTCTCTTCCTCTCTTAGGGTCCCCAAAACTTTCCGCTGTTCTGTGTGCGTCAAATCTACTGTAAACAGGATCTGGAAGGATGGAGGGGCCGAGAGATGGTCTGGAAAGAGAGGACGGATGGAAGGAGGGAGGGGAAGGAGGGAGAAAGGAGGGATGCGAGGGAGGGAAGGGCTAAAGGGCTGAAACCTCCTGGCCACATGTGTTCCCTGCAGCATCCCAGCCCGGAGGAGGCTCGCCTAGTCTTGGTGACTGGCTGGCTGTGGGAGTTCTTAGGGAAAATGGTGATGATGACTGTCCCCCAAGTTTTCTCCACGTTGACACCGAATGTCCTTTGACTTGGTGTCTTCTGACACTATGGAGAGTGAAGGACACTCCTCCCTGGGGGCGCCCCCCACCCACGCTCCCAGCAGCTTCCTTCTCTGTCACCCGTCTCCTTCGTCTTGGCTCAGATGTGCTCAGACCGCTGTTGTCTGTGGCCAGCAGGTCCCTCTGCCCTTGTCTCCACCTGCGTTCCTGCTGTCAGCCTCCCTGCTCCCTGCAGGTAGAGCCTGAGGCGAGGATTGGGTGCCTGGGCTTTCTTGACAGAGCTCTCAGGGGAACCTGGGAGGGAGAGGAGCAGGGTCAGACGGGGGAACAGACAGAGCAAGGATGCGTCTCAGGAGACGTGTGGCCTCAGCCTGACCCACGGAGAGCTCTGCAGAGGAGAGGGTGCCGCGGAGCTGCCCCCTTGGGGGGACTGGACCTCGTAAGGTCCATCACTGGTCAATCACCGCTCCTGAGGGCGCGTGTGGGATGGGCAGAAATCTCCCTGCTATTTATTTCCAGATTCTTAGGCTACTTTCTCAGTAAAGGCATGGCTACAAGCTGTTAGTAGGGCCCTCGCAGTAGCTGGGGCGTGGGTGCCGCCCGGTTAAGGGATCTGGGCACCAGCAGCACCCACGACCTCACCAGCCTGGCTGCACCTGCTCCCTGGGGCCCGGGCTGTGCAGCAGGTGGAGGGCTGCCTCGACTTCTGCCTCTCTGGGCACTGCTGGGCCACTACTTTTGCTGGAGCCTCCAGCAGAAGGAGCGCCTTGGTCTAGATGAGAGGCTCTCAGTGTGAGCCCATTGAGGGGATTTTAACAATTGGGAAATGTCACACTCTGCCCTGGATTTCTGGCCTCTCTTGGAATCAGGGAGATCCAGCCCCTTGGGTCCACACTCCTGCAGGGCCGTAGGTCAGCTGGTGCCGGGCATAGAGCCACCGTATCTGGGTCACTGGCTCCCTGCCCCGCACAGCCCCCTGGCCCACTCCCCTCATTTATGGCGGCTGCTGGGCCCCTGTGGGCCTCTGAGGTTTGCACTCATGGCCTAACTGACCCCATTGGCCTCTGAGCTCAGACATTCTGTGTCTCTGTGTTTTCAGTGACGTTCTCCTTACTGAGAGCCTACGGTGTGTGGCACTGCAGCTACTTTATGTCCAAAGGTGACAAGTAATTCTCAGTCTCTTACCAAAAAAAAAAGAAAAGGCTTTCACTCTGCTGGGGACAAGCACGGGACTAGATGGGGAGGGACACGGAACCTGCCTTGAGCAGCGCCACAGTGAGGCTGGCTTGGGAAGGGGTATGTGAGTGCCTGTTGAAGGCCTGGTGGGCACACGTGTCTTGTGGGTGTGTGTTTGTCAGCGGGCAGGACTGGGTAGGAGCCCAGGAAGGAGGATGCTGTGCCGTCGAGGTGGGAGGTGATGGTGGCTTTAACCTCAGTGGTTACCATGGCAACTGAGAGCTGGGACTGTCTTACAGAGGGACCAAGAGGGCTTGGTGGTGGTTGGATGGGGGGCCAGAGGAGGTGGGTAGGACAGGATGGCTTCCAGGTGTTGGCCGGTGTCCCAGGCTGACTCACAGATAAGCAGGTGAGGGTTCTAGAAGGACCAGGCCTCGTCCCAACTGCCCTCTTGGCCGGCTGGTCATGTCCAGCCCCGCAGGGAGAGAGCTCGCTGACCCAGACCAGGCAGCCGGGTGGTGAGCCCTTGCTGTACTGGACGGGGTGTGAACAGCCCGTTTCTGGGGCGCAGAGGTGCTGAGGCCTGTCTGGGCCCAGAGTCTGAGCCCTACTGCTACCCTCTGTGCTGTCTCCCCCGGCCCAAGAGCCCCGGGATCCTGGGGAGTCAGGAGCCAGGCCCTTCCCTCTGCCCTCGAGGCCCTGGTGGTCTCCGGGCTGAGATACATGTGCGCCCTCCCCGCAGCCCGGCCGTTACCCTCCGAGCCGGCTTCTCGGATCGGCCTCCAGGAGATGAGCTCAGGGGCTATTCCTGCCCAGTGACGTCACCTGGCCTGGGGCTGTCCCCTGGGGCTGGGGACCAGAGCCCTCAGACACCCCCTAGCCGCTCCCCATCACACTCACACTCACACGCTCCCACACCTGTGCTTTCCCCCCTTGACACACCCTGTACTCACCGTCCTGCCCCGCTGGCCACAGAGCACGCGCACCGCAGTCTCACACACACACACCCCCGACACGCATTCCCATGCGTGCACGTGCCCTGCTGCACACTCTCCCTCAGGTCCATGTTCTCACGTGCCAAGGGCCACGCTGGAGTCACACACACCACGCTCGCTCCTACCCCTCGCCTGCCCCCGATGTGCACTCTCCCTGTCCCTGATCCGCGAGCCCACCCATGAGTCCACGGCCCCGAGTGCAAATCGCCACATGCATCCTCGTCCCCAAGTTCACACCTTCAAACCCGTAGGCTCCCCGTGACCACCCCCAGTACCTCTGAGACAACGAGAGCCACCCAAGGGGGCCCTGTTGTCTGCCATCTCCACAGGGAGGAGGAGGCCTGTGACCCAGAGCGTGGGGCCGGCCCCAAGCCTGTGGAAGGGATAACTTTCTCTGGGTCGAAGCTGGCTAAGTATGGGAGTGAGCGCCCCATCACAGGAGGTGTGCAAACGTGGGCTAAACTACTGCTGATGGAGAAGGGGTGGAAGGGCCTCAACCCAGAGACCCTGGGAGGCGGAGTGGATGGAGGAGCTGGGTTGGGCAGCGGGCTCTGGGGTGATGAAGGGCCGGCCAGGGCAGGAAGGGGGCAGGAGGGGGCTGGAGGGGCAGGTAAGGGCGGGGCTGGCTGGCCCAGGGGGTGGGGGCTGTCTCGCCATGGCCACCATAACTCAGCTGGGGTGGACAGTTTCCTTTCTCCTGCCTGATTTACTGCCTGCTTCGGAGGGGCGAGGCCCATTCTTTGAACTTCAAAGGGAGCAGTGAGGGAAGCCGGGGCAGTGGTGACAGCCCACTGAGCCCGGGGGCCTGTCCGCGGTCGGCCAGGAGGCTCCCGGGCCTGAGTCTGCCGGCCACTCACCAAGGCTTGCTAAGCCACAGCCTCTCGGCCTGTGAATGAGACCACGTTCTCCCTGGCCTCTCCTACACACTGCCCCACGGCTTGTGCACCTGGGTGCAGAGTCAGGCAGCATTTGTCTGTTGGGTTTTTCATCCCTTTTGCTGAAGGCCTGGCTGGCCTGGGCTCTGCCACGGTGCCTGTGTAACTGCAGGCTGCTGTTTCCATCTCTGGGCCTCAGTTTCCTCCTGAGGATCCCAAGCTCCGTGGTCCCAGAGAGGAGGAAGAAAGGTCTAGTCCTGCTCGTGTTTTCAGTGCCGAGGGCTGTGACATCGGGGTCACAGCTGTCCGTTCCACAGGGGTCCGTTCCAGCGTCTCAGGCCTGGAAGGTCTGTCCAGGACCGAGAGGGGACTTGGCCCTTCTTAGGTTTTTAGCCCACTGCTCTGTTGTCATCTTCACAAAGACAGAAACGAGGAGAGACATTCTTAGGTTTTCCTTTCTGCATTTTCAGTTGGGTAAATCAAGGCCCAGAGACATTAGGTCTGCCTTCCAGCCACACAAGAAGGCCTCTGGCCCCAATCCCTGGTCTCTCCCACACATTGCCCCATGGCTTATGCACCTGGGTCCAGAGTCAGGCAGCATTTGTCTGTTGGGTTTTTCATCCCTTTTGCTGAAGGCCTGGCTGGCCTGGGCTCTGCCACGGTGACTGTGTAACTGCAGGCTGCCGTTTCCATCTCTGGGCCTCGGTTTCCTCCTGAGGATCCCAAGCTCCGTGGCAGTGGCCTTAGTGCTTGATCAGACCAGCGCTTTCTTTGTTGTGCCCTGTGTTACGTCGAGCATTCAGAGCAGGTGTGGGTCAATGTTCAAAAATAGGAGGCTTCCCATAAACATCTTGGTTTCCACCTTCTCTTAAAGAATCAGAAACTTTGGTCATGTTGATGTTCCCATCTGCTGGTCACAGGCCGGCCAGAGCTGGAAGTGGTTCCCCGTTAGGTGGAGGGCACGTTCTCCAGCCCCCGCACCCCCTTCCACACAGTGCCCTTGTTGATGTGCTCCGCTGGCCCCTGGGATGCCTGAGTTTGAGACCCCCTAACTTACCTAAATGGACCTGCTTTGGAATTCCTGCTTCATTTCTTATCTGCTATGTGACCTTGGGCAAGTCACTTAGCCTCTCTGATCCTCAGAATAGACTGAAGCACGCGGTACCTGGAGAGGTTCTCAGCACAGGCCCTCTCGGCATTTCGTCTGTTCTTTGGGAACGTCTTGGCCTTGGCTGACGGCAGCTGGGCTGCTGGGGCCTGTAGGAGAGCTCAGTGCTTCTCCCTCACGGTGCACACAGGAGGTGAGCGGCAATGCAGGAAACGTCAGAGGGAGGCAGTGGGCATGGGAACAGCTTGGCAGAGGGACCTGGATTTGAGTCCTGCTTCCAGCACTTTCTAGCTAAGTGACCTTGGGAAAGTTACTTAACCTCTCAGGCCCCTGCTTCTGTGGGCTCCTCTTCCCTGGAGGCCTCACATCAGTGTGGTTGTGGGGAGGTCAGGGGTTAGTGCGGGAAAGTGCCTGGTACGTAGCTGGTGCTTCATGATCCAGGGCAGTCAGGGCCCCAAGAGGCACCGCTGAGGGGAGTACCAGGCATCGAGAGAACCTCCTGGAAGACCAGGGAGTTGAGGGTCTGGACAGGAGGTCTAAAGATGGGGGGAGGGGAGTATGGGAAAGAGCGAGGGGCACCTGGGAAGACTGCAGCTAGTCTGGGAAGGGCCATAGGGGTGACTGGGGGCTGGCAAAGGGATGAGGAAGTGAGCTCAGATGTCCAGACCACACTGTGGCGTGGGGGGAGCCATGCGGGGTCTTGAGCAAGGGAGGCACCTGTCTCCCTGTGACGTCAGTTGTGACATAAAAGGATGTACTTACCCTCGTGCCCCTCCTGTTGAGGCAGATACACATACTGTCCTCAAAGTTCCTACCCTGGGGCCGTGGAGAGAACAGGGCCACTGCAGCCTGGGTCTGGGTCCTTGGACTGAAATCCCTGCCTGCTACCCGGCCTCACCCTGGGTGTCAAGCACTTCCTGAAGACCTGCTGGGGTGAAATGAGCCAGGCCTTTGGGTTCAAGTGAGCAGGGCCCAGACCCCAGCTCCACCCTGTGTGGCCATGGCAGGATTCCTCGACACCTTGAGCCTGGGTTTCCTCATCTGTGCAACTCAGGGATGAAGCTTCTAGAAGTTTAGAAGTTCCCTTTCAGTGTAGGCATGTTCCAAGGCAAAAGCGTTTTTTTGTAGGGGAGGGGGATGGCGCAGGTCCCTCCTCCCCTGCGGGTGAGCATGCGGCTTGAGCTGGGATCCCATTTGTGTGGCAGGTAGGGACGGGAGAAGGGGACCCTCCCACACTGTCCTCTGGTGCTGCCCCTGGACAGACACACAGGAAGACAGACGTTTATCGAGTGCTTACTGTGTGCAGGGGCTTCCCCAGGGCCCCACCGGACAGACACTTGAGGTAGAAATGCGTGACTGGCACCCAGAACACAGCTGCGTGGAGAGAGAGGTTGGTCGTGCAGAGGAAAACCCTCAGCTGGGAATGCGCACTGTCTTTCAGGAATGATTTGGGGGCCATAAATTTTCGGTAGCACGGCAATCTGTAGAGTTTTCATAACGCTGAAGAGTTTAGACTTGTCTCGAGGGGTAACAATTTCACCCAAGTAATACACCAGCTCCAACTATTTGTTATTGCAAAGGTAGATTTTTTTTTTCCCCTTAAGGTGGAATCCTCCTCAGATTTCATGCTCTGCTTTAACATGTTTTCTTTCACCCGAAATATGAATTAAAATAGCCCATGAGATGTACAGATGGAGGAGGAAGGAAACAAGGCAGAGTGTGTGCTGAGCGTGTGTTCTGCGTCGGCGCCTGGCAGAGCACACACTTCGGCCGGGCCCCCCGCCTTGACCAGCCCCCCCGCCGGCCTTGGCAGCCCCTCCTGCGCTGGGTGGGGCAGGACGGACCCCCCCCTTTCCGGCTCTGTGGTCCTCACGACAGCTGCCTTAGATGCAGCCATGTGACATACCAGGAAAGGGAGCCTCGGGCATCCAGCAGGCTGCCCAGAGTCTCACAGGTGGGCCTTTGGGAGCGAGATTCACACTCAGGGCTGTGTGACTTGAAAGTGTGTTTTGAGGGAGCAGACATCTCTTTTGGGGCAAATCCCTTGAATCCCTGCTTATCTCCAGTGGCCAAGAGAGCGCTCTCTCCGGCTGGAGTGCCTACTTCGAGTGTGGACGAGATTGCAGGGAGGGGATATTTTACATAGTTGATTCCAGGGTGATTTGACGGCTCCTTGAGCACCCTAGAAGCCCCGTTTCCATGGCAACTGTTGCTGTGCTGCTCTCGGGCATTTTGATCCACTCAGTAAAGCGGGCTCTGAAAGGATGCCAAAGAAGACACTTTCTGCTTAAAAGCGGGTCATTTGCATGGCATTTGCATATTTGGGGGTTGTTCTTCCCAAACTGGGGCCAGCTGACACAGGGAGTGCGTTGTCTGCAGAGCCTGACTTGACAGAATAAAAAGGGTCAGAATCCTGCTCTGTGTTGACAGAGGGGCTGAGGCTGAGCTGGAGAAAGGCAGGCTCGGGGCCCCATTGCGGAGCCCAGGTCCCTGCAGGGTGTCCCGTCCTGCAGGGCTGGGTCCACTGGTGGGGGTTGAGAGGGCACCCCAGGAAGGCAAAGTCCCACTCAGCCAGCCAGAAGGTTCTCTGAGCAGGGCTGTCGAGATGAAGCCCTTTGCTTTTGCCTTTGTTAGAACACTGGGTGCTTTATATGCGTTAGCTCCGTTCTCTAGTGAGTAGGGAGGGTTTATGCTGCTCTCCAGGTGCAGAAAGGGGCCGCCACTTGCTCCATGACAGGTAAGAGGACCAAGTAGAGATGGGTATGTGAACTCTGGGGGAAGGCAGGATCTGGTGAGCTCAGGAGGCACGCAGAGGGTGTTCCAGGATGGGGACAAAGCCGCAGAGGTGGGTGTATTGGTCAGCTTGGGCTGCGTGACAAATACCACGTTCTGGGCAGTCTCAATAACAGACACTTATTTTCTCACAGTTCCAGAGGCAGGGAGTCCGGAATAAGGTATCCGCAGAGCCGGCTCCTCCTGAGGCCTCCCTTGGCATGTAGACGGCCGTCTTCTCCCTGTGTCCTCACGTGTTCATCCCCCTGGGCTGTCAGTGCCTTCCTCTCTTGTAATAAGGACACCAGTCAGATTGGAGTAGGGCCCACCCACATGACCCCATTTTAACTTCATTACCTCTTAAAGAGCCCCATCTCCAAATACAGTCCCATTCTGAGGTCCTTGGGGGTCAGGACTTCAACATGTGAATTTGGGGGGACACAGCTCACCTGCAAATGGTGGAGGTTGTCATGGGGGTGCCCGTGGGCACACTGAGATGGGAACGAAGAAGTAAGAGGGTGGGTGAGTGAGAGCGTGGCTTGGGGAGCTTTGAATGCCTGGCTGAGGGTCTGTGTGATGGACACATGCCACAGTCCCCAGCGCAGGGAGCTTCAGGATGCAGTGGACATTTGGAGCCAGCTGGGCTGGTGCGGCTGGGTTGCACTGGGTTGGAGGGCCTGCGGGAATGACATCCCTTCCAGCACACAGCTCAAGTGTGAGGTCCTCCTGTGCAGGCCAGCTTTCTGGGGGCTGATGGGCCTTCCAGTGCAGGGAGAGTCACTTGGTCTTTTAGCCTGGCTTTCCCCCCGAAGGGTGAGCCTCAAGCAAGGGTTTAGGACCTGGTAGTTTATTTTGGGGTGGGATCCCCGGGACCAGGAGTAGAAGACTGGGGTGAGAGATGCAGGGAAGGGGACAGGCCATCCAAGGGGTGTGCTGAGCTGCTCTGGGCACCAGGGGCCCATCCTGCTGGGGCCCCTCGGGAGCGTGCCCGAGGGTGGAGAGGGGCTCCCGCCGCTCGTGCTCAAGTCCGCCATGTTGAGGGGCAGTGCTTCCTGCCCTCCCAGGTTTGCCCTGTGCCAGCGTGGCTCTGGGTTGGCCGTGCCCCACGTGGTAGCTTCAGGAAAGCCCACGAGAGTGAAGCCGGGACAGCCTGTGAGGGGTTCCGGTTACACCTTTACAGAGCCGGTGGTCATGCCGCGGCCGGAGCAAACATGTGGCCAGAGCATGAGGTGGGGGCTGGGGGGTCCGAGGCACCTTCCAAACTGGCAAGAAGTCTAAGCAATGGAACCACCTGCTTCAGGGAGCCAGAGTCCCTGCCAATGTTCATTTTTTGGACAGAGGCTGACGAGTGCGTCTCCTGGGCCAGGCTCCATGCTGTGCCATGTTGGGCACCAGGTGATGACAGGGGCCGTGGGAGACCACCCAGGGGACCCTGCTCCCCTCAGTGAGGAGGTGGCAGAAGTGATGCCTGCTGGAAAAGGCCTCCTCCACATGGTTCATCTCCACTCACTGGCTGGATGATGCCAGGGCAGCCACCAGGCTGCACAGGTGCTGGTGCCCAAGACGGGTCCCCAAGTGAGTGCGTGAAGCTGAGCTCCTTGGTCAATGACAAGAGTGAGAAAAGGCCTTTGTCATGATGAGCCACTGAAACTTTGGGGCTGTTTGTTACAGCTGTCAGTCTTCCCTGACTAACACAGAGACTGCTTATCGGAAGTGCAGTGTCACCGTAATGACCTCAAGGACGCAGCATTGGCTTGGCTGTTGAATGACTGACTGTGTGGAAACTGGTCAGTCTTTGAAATCTGGCATCCATGTGACGAAGTGGTGAACCCGTTGGGAGCATTGCCGCCCGGGATAACTTGGAAGGCCGAGCACGTGGGCGCTGAGCCTATAGCTCTGGGGGAAGTGATTGAAAAGAATTAACGGATTAGTGTGTCTTGGCCACTATTGGCTGCACTTGGCAAGATGTTACAGGAAAGAGAGGAGCTCAGGATAGCAACAGCTGGTTTGAAGCAGAAACAAAAGGGAATAGAGAGGAGGTTTTCAGTGCTGGAAAAGCCAGCGGCTTCTGGATCTGAAACACTAGGAAATCAGGTTGAGAAAAACTTCAGGCTGCCTGAAGATTAGCTGAAGGATGTGACATTTCCACTCAATTATGTGGCCTCGGGATTGTCCTGAGGAAGGGGAGAGGGAGAGACAGGAAGACAAGGAAGCAGGAGAGCAGTGACCAGGGCTTGACAGTTACGTCTAGGAGAGAACTTGGGCCTGGTCGTGGGCACATAGAATTGACTGGAGGCAGATGGATCAGAAACCTAGGTGTGGAGGGAATTGTATTTTGCTAAAGCAACATGGATCCTGGACTAAAAAGAGTTTTGACTGAAGCTTAAAACCACCCTCGTGCCCCCCACTCTCTGGAAACTCATGGAGGAAAATGGATGAGGAGTTCTCCAGGAGAGCAGAGCCGGGCCCTGGGCAGGGGCTGTCCTGCGTGACCCCTGCGCTCCCACTACACTGTTCTGTCCTTCCCTCTGCCCAGTCAGAGCTTTCACTGTTATCTCACCATCATGCAGTGTGTGTGTGTGTGTGGGGGGGGTGGGTGGGTGGGGCAGCAAACATGTTTCCTCTCTAGTTCAGAGGCCACCAGGCCATGCGGTGACTGGACGGCCACCAGACCATGCGGTGACTGGACGGGACGTTGGGTACGGAGACATCTCTGTTACTTCCTGTCCCCCTGGGTGCTCCATGAGGCCATATTCCCTTGCACTTAGCCAGGGTCGTGTGACTGAGTTATGGCCAAAGGGATGTGGGCAGAGGGGTGCACCCCACCTCCAGGCCTGGCCCCCAGACCATGCATTAGCCTCTGGATCCAGGCCCAAGCTGGATGAGGCCAAGGTGACCTTGGGGACCACATGTTGAAGGGGGAGGTGCCTGGGTTCCCGGGTGACCACGTGGGGATGAGCCGTGGGCCCCCTGCGTGAGCTGACGTGATGGACAAGGATGTGACTTGGGGGCTCTTTGTTACAGGGTTGACTCGTCCTGACTAATGTACACACCTATCTTGCCTGTCTCCAAACCTGGCTGGTGTGTAAAAGCCACACTCTTGTCCTACGGAAACCTCGGGGATAGTCCCATTGCTCACAGGGCCATCACGTCCCCTCCCCACAGCCCCCGGGCCTGCACGCCGGTCCTCTCCTGTCTTTCTGAGCCTTTGTCTCCTCTCGCTGCCCCTTGCTTTCTCTTCGGGTCACATTTTCTTTTCCTCAAATATCCTGTGCTGTCTCTTGCCTCGGGCCTTCCTCCTGTGCCTTCTGCCTGGGAACCTCCAGCACTGCTTTATTGTGTTCACCCTGCGACCCGTCAGATCGTACCTCAGATGTCGCGCCCTCAGGGGAGGGTTCCTGGCACTCGCAGACTGGATTAGGTCCCCCTCCCCGCCCATATGTCTGTTGTGGATCTGAGTTACAATCTCCCAGAAGCCACCCTGGCTCGGCCAGAAGAGGAATGTTCTGGAAGTTGTGCTAATTAGATGCTAATTGTCTCTCCCGTCGTTCCCCTCCTCCCACCCTACAACGGAGCCCCAGTTTGGTTCACAGGGAACGTGTACCTTTGCAGCTCCTTTCCCAGACTCTCTGGCCATGGGTCCCAGTTCTGGCCAATGTGATGTAAGTGGGCGTCTACTTGGTGGGTTCTTAAAAGGCTATTGTTTTCCTAAAATTGCCAGCCAGGCCTTGCCTCTTCCCCTCCCGTCTTCCTCCTGCGGCCTCTGCAAGGATGCTGGTCCAGGAGCTGGCAGGAGCCCGTGCCCTTGCAGGCGTCCTCCAGCGACTATCCTGCCCGCAAAGGAACACAAACCCTGTCTAGTCCTGCATGCAAATGGGACTTTGTTACGTGCAGCCAAACACATCGTACCTAATGCAGAAGGCTTTTAGAGGTCCAACAGAATGGATGGGAAGTCCAGAGAACCATGCTTGGGACACTTGGTACCCAAGGCCACTGCTGCCAGAGAACACAGCCTCCGTCAGGGCCTCAGGGACCACGTGAGGACGCTGCTCCTAGGTTCTTGGCATGAATCCAAAACCTCTTGCCTCTCAAGACGTGTTTCAGATCCAGAGCCCTGGGCAGGGCAGTCCAGTCCTGCCTCTGTCAGGGCAGGGGGAGGGGACACCTGGGCCCCTGGTTCCCCCAGTGGGAGGTCAGGGCCTGGCAACCACCTGCTTTGGACTCTGCTAACTTCCCCTGCTTTCATCATGGTGATTCTAAGCCAAATCGTGAGGCAGGGGGATGGGCACAATATACAGTATACAATACAGTATTAATATATTATAGTATAGTCACCGTGCTGTGCATCTCATCCCCAGGACTTATTCATCTTATAACTGGAAGTTTGTACCTTTTTACCCCCTTCACCCATTTTGCCCACCCTCCCATCCCTCACCTCTGGCAACCGTCATTCTTTCTCTGTTTCCATGAGCTTAGCTTTTTTGTTGATTCCATATATAAGAAAGATCATATGGTAATTGTCTTTCTCTGTCTGACTTATTTCACTTAGCACAGTGCCCTCAAGGTCCATCCATGTTGTCACACATGGCAAGATTTCATTCTTTTTAATGGCGGAGTAATATTCCATTGTGTGTGTGTATGTGTATACACACACACGTATATCTATACAAACACACACACACACACATATATATACACACACACATACTTATATCTCCACAACTTCTTTATCCATTTATTTGTTGGTGGACTCTGAGGTTGTTTCCATGTCTTGGCTATTGTAAATAACACCATGATGGACATAGGGGTGCAGGTATCTTTTTGAGTTAGTTTTTTTTGTTTCCTTAAGATAAATACCCAGAAGTGGAATTGATGGATCATATGATAGTTCTCTTTTTAGTTTTTTGAGGAACCTCCATACTGTTTTCCACAGTGGCTGCACCAATTTACACTCCCACCAACAGTGCACGAGGGTTCCCTTTTCTCCACATCATCACCAACACTTGTTATCTGTTGTCTTTTGATGATAGTGGCTCTAACAGGTGTGAGGTTATATGTCATTGTGGTTTTCTTTTGCATTTCACTGCTGATTAGAGACGTTGAGCATCTTTTCATGTACCTGTTGGCCATCTGTATGTCTTCTTTGAGAAAATGTCTATTTAGATCCTCTGCCCATTTTTTAATGGGGTTGTTCAGTTTTTTTGCTATTGGGTTGCCTGAGTTCTTACATATTTTGGATATTAGCCCCTTATCAGATACGTGATTTGCAAATATCTTCTCTCATTAGATGGTTTGCCTTTTTATGTCATTGAGGGTTCCTTCGCTGTACAGAAGCATTTGAGTTTGATCTGGGGGCACACCTTGAACGCCCACCTGCCGCTTGGGCTGCTGCCATGTTCCTGAGACCACTCCGGGGACCCCACCCTCCCTGGAGCCGGCTTTCCTCACTTACATGCCGGCCTCCAGACCCCAGCAGCCCCGCAGGCTCATTCAGCCTCCACACAGAGGTTCAGGCTGGGGCCGCTGGATTCGGAGACGGGTTTGCCGAGCCCCCCTGTTCTCAGAAGATGAAGTGGGGGAGCTGAGAACCATTGGGCAGGGAGGCTGGCGGTGAGGGGTGTGTCCAGGCGCTGTGCTGGTGTGCATCCCGGCCTCAAGTCCTGGATCTGCAGTGTGAGTGCCACAGAAGTAGCGCTGCGCACGCAGAGGGAGCCCAGAGTCCCCGGCAGCCTCGCCTGACCCGCAGTGAGGTCTCCCCACTCAGGGGGAGCTCAGGCCCCCCGCTCGAGGTGGGCTGGTGGGCCCTGATAGCAGGCGGCCTGCCACCCCATGGGAGCAGTGGCTGGCGGGGTGTCCCCGTGCAGGCGAGTGCTGGTGTGGCAAGGGGACGGGAGCAGGCACGTGGGGGCAGTGCAGGAGAGATGCTGGCCTGTGGGCCCTGGAGGTGGCCCGGAGGGGCCTCCCAAAGACAGGACAAGATTGAAGGGTGCACGTCTCTGGGCTCCTGGGAAAGGGGGGCATCCCCCCGTTGACGGTGATTCAACTTCTGTCAGAGGAGGACTCAAAAGTGAATTTAAGGGCTTCCCTGGTGGCGCAGTGGTTGAGAGTCCGCCTGCCGATGCAGGGGACACGGGTTCGTGCCCTGGTCCGGGAAGATCCCACGTGCCGCGGAGCGGCTGGGCCCGTGAGCCATGGCCGCTGAGCCTGCGCGTCCGGAGCCTGTGCTCCGCAACGGGAGAGGCCACAGCAGTGAGAGGCCCGCATACCGCAAAAAAAAAAAAAAGTGAATTTAAGATATCGAAAAATCTTTTAAAAGTGTCTTGAACATCGGGGCTGTGGATTAGGTATCATCCAGTCTCTGCACTCAGCTGTGGCCATGGTTATTTTCTCATTGCTATTTCTGTTCATCTCTGGAGGAGGCAAAATGGGATTGTGTGTGTGTGTGTGTGTCCCATGCATGTGTGTGCCTCTGTGTGTGTGTTTGTGTTTGCTTTTAATGTGTGTCTGCAGGTGTGCATGTCTGTGCTTATATGTCTTTGTGTGTGTGTGGATGTGTGTATACACCCTCCTATGTGTGTGCATGTGTTTGTGTGCCTTCCTGGTGAGTGTGTTGCCTACACCCAGCCTGGCTGTGCACAGCTGCCCTCCCTCCATCCCCAGCCCCAGAATGCTGTTTTGTTTCTCACCCTTTCATATTCAAATGCCAGCCTGGCTCCCAGCATCCCAGGGGATTTATGGGCTGATTGTGTATTGTGGAGCAGGGTGAGTGGGTGAGCTCATCACTGGCTTGTGATGGTAATTCCTGCCTGGACCGGGGACCAGGGCCTCCATCTGCTTCAGAGGGGCCTGCCTGGGTCCTGCCCCCCCTCCACGCCCCTCATCGCCTGGGTGCCCGAGCTGTTCATTCAGTCCAGAAACAGGGAATAAGACAAGTGACAACAGCAACAGCAGTGACATTTATTTATTGGGGCCAACTGTGCTGGACATGCTTCTCAGCCCTTTCAAGGTTCCCCTCGCTTTAGGTCGATTTGAATGGGTGAGGAAGCAGAGGCAGAGGAAGATGCCCACGAGCAGACAGCTACCACCACACTGGACGCCTGGCTAGTGGCGGGTGGGCAGGGCAGAGCCTCTGGGTGGCGGGGTGCCCTCCTCCCTGCTCCCCGCCAGCCCCAGCTTCTGCCCAGGCTCTCTCCCTCATCCGCGCCATTCTTCTTTATCGTGTGGCTTACCTTAGCCCTGGTCTCATCTCCTGTGTCCTGGACGCTGTCCTCTCTGCCTCTGGAAGCTCCCCCATCCCCAGCACAGCCGCTGGGATGTCTTGCCTAAAACCTCCTCCACTCCTGGCCTTATGCCTTCCGTGCCTCCCCACTGTGCTTCAGCCGAAGCTCAAATTTCTCCTGGCATTTAGAACCCACTGGCATCTGGTCCTATCGCCCAGCTTCAGCAGGGCTGTTCCGGTGCGGGTGGAGCAGGTAGAGGGCAGAGCTGGGGCCGGTACTGAGCTCCTCAGTGGGAGAGGCGTGTAAGTGGGGCTTTGACTGGACTTGGATCTGACCCCGGTGTCCGTGGTGGGAGGTGAGCATTCAGGCAGGAGTAGCTGGGAACAGCTGCTCCCACCCTCAGCAGCAGGATGGCCCAGCCAGAGGCTGCTCGGGCATTGACCCTCCGTATCCTGGGCTTGTGTGACCTCAGATGCCCCTGCTCCACCCCTGTCTGCAGGGGAAGGGGAGGAGAGAGGCTCTCCTTAGGTCCAGACTGTGGGCCACATAGAGGAAGCCAGAGATTCATGGACGCAAGGGGCTGGGTGGAATTTAACCATGGGGTGGATGGAAAGATGGATTGGGGTGGAGCTTTGGAGTCAGATTCTCCCAGCTTTGTCTCCCTGCTCTGCCAGCTGCCAAGTCAGCAAACCTCTTGGATCCTCAGTTTCCCCATCTGAGAAGTGGGACAACACCACTGTAACACAGAGTTGCTGCTAATGCGAAGGGTTCCATCAGAGAAGGGTCTGCATTTAAGGGCTATTTTTAAAAAAAATAAAAATGGCATTTCTACAGCAGGCAGCTGTGCATTTGGGACCCCCGTTTTTCTCAGTGGAGTCCTGGAACACTGTCTTCTTCTGCCTTTGTATCTCTCTGAGCCTCAGTTTCCCCATCCGTGAAAAAGGCATGATGCTGGCCCCAGCCTTCTTACGGGGCTCTGAGCGTTAGCCAGCCAGCCTGCCCACCTCCACCTGCCCGATCCTGAGGCGTGAGTGTCCGAGGGCTGGGAAGAGGGGTTGGGGATCCTGTTACTGTCGGCGGGTCCAGCTCCCAGACAATGGGAATCGTATTAACCTTGGCCAGGGAGATCACCATCTGTCCAAACAGTGGGCACTAGGCAGCCCGCTGCCCGAGCGTCTGAAGCACCAGGCGGCATCGCCTGCTCCCTCTCAGGTACTTACTCAACAGACCCGCCTGGGGTCCACCCTCCCTGGGGTCTACCCTCCCTGGGGTCCGCCCTCCCTGGGGTCTGCCCTCCCTGGGGTCCACTCTCCCTGGGGTGCGCCCTCCCTGGGGTCCACCCTCCCTGGGGTGCGCCCTCCCTGGGGTCCGCTCTCCCTGGGGTCCGCCCTCCCTGGGGTCCGCCCTCCCTGGCCTCAGTCCTCCTCTCTGCACAAAGGGTCTCGACTGGTCTCCGCCAGGTGGCAGCCGCGAACAGTTCCTCCCAGGCGCTTCAGATCTGATTTTTTACCACTTCATTCATGTGGACCTATTTTCTGCCCATCCCAGTGCTGTCGGCTGAGGATCCAGGGACGGACCCCCAGCCTCTACCCTGAAGTGCTCCCCATCTCATTAGGAAGACAGACAGAAAAGCCATCAATGACAGTGTGAGGCGGTGAGGGCTGTGAGGATGAGAGTGAGGATGGTTATGAGGATAATAATCAATAAAATATGATAATAATAATAATAATAATAAGTTACATGCCCACCATGTCCCAAGACGCTTCTAAGCACTCTACATGTACTGTCTCATATAATTCTCACAACAGCCCTGGGAGGAGAGTCTTGTTATTTTCCATTCTCATTTTTCAGACGAGGAAACTGAGGTACAGAGAGGTTAGGAAACTTTCCTTGGGTCAGAAAGCCAGTAAGTGGTGGATCTCAGAGCAGTGAGGGAGCCCAGAAAGGGGGTGATTATATCTTTCAGGGGGAAGGGGAAGGCTTTTCTTAGGAGGAGCCATTTGACCTGGCCTTTGAAGGATGTATAGGAGTCCACTAGACAGAAGCAGTGGGAACAATTGTGCAAGCCTGAGGCAACATAAAGAAGCCAGACTTGGCCCAACCAGGGCCATCCTTCTGGAAACCACAGGGCATCACGGGAACCAGGCAAGGAAGGAACCACAGCCTGAGAGACAGAAGTGGAGCAGGACCCAGGAGGGCCGTGCATGGGCTGAGAAACCATCTCTGTAAATGAACCGTGGTCTAAGAGGGAAGTAACGATGAGGGTGCTCAGATACACCCCTCCCCAGACACTCCAGGATCCTGGTCCTCTGTGAGGGGCAGCCCCACCCCAGGAGAGACACAGGGGCGGGGTGGAGGGTGGTCCTTTGCAGAAGAGCAGTACAGGGGGATGAGGCTTTGGGAGAACATGGCTCTTGTATATTCACTAGTTCTTTATTTAATATTTTCATATAGGGCATGTATCGTTTTTCCTCCAAACTAGGATAGTTTGAGAACAAATGGGACCTCATTAATCGGTTGCCCCAGGATGAAGGTTGTAAATCAGGACAGTTTGTCCCACAGCACAGATGTGATCTACCATGCACTTTACAACTATTAACTCATTTAATCCTGACAAACCTTATAAAGGGGGTTGCTATTACCCCCCTTTCCAGATGAGGAAACTGAGGCACAGAAAAAAAGACTACTACATTAGCACCCACTGTGTGTTAGAACTGAGCTGGGCCGTTTCACATCAATCCATCTAACCCTGACAACAGCTGTGTGAAGGATGTTTTGGGAAACCCATTTACAGATGAAGAAACTGAGGCTCTGAGACCCAACCCGAGTCCAGGAGATCCCCAGTCTCAGCCCCTCTCACTGCCTGACAGAGTCTCCTTGCTGAACATTCCAACCCAAATCTCTTGCCTGCTTTTTTCTTTTCTTTTCCATTTCTGCCGGGTGGATTGCAGCATGGAGAGAGGTGTGGCGCCAGCAGAAAAATGCATGTATTCTTTTAGGTGAGGCGGGAACAATGAGGGGTGGAGGGGCTTGGCTGCACGAGCCGGGGCTCTGGGTGGGCTGGGGAGTGGACAGTTGGCAGCGGAACTGCCGAGCTGGAAATCTGGGCTCAATGCGCGTTCTCTCTCTCTCTCTCTCTCTCTCTCTGAGGGAAGCAGGTGCACAGAGAGCGCCCCTGTGGATGGGGCAGTCTTTTCTGAGCAATCCCATCACCCAGGGCTGAGTTCTGGCCTTGTGTCTGTCCTGCCCGTCACTGACTTGCTGTGTGACTTCGGACAGGGTTCTTCCCTCTCTGGGCCTCGATGTCCCATTTGAACTCCAGGGACTGAGATTCAAGGGCCTCTTAGAGCCTTGGGCTCTGTAGCTGGCTCTGTAGTGATTAGGGACTCTGGATTCAGGGTTAGGTGGCCTGGGTTCATATTCAGGCTCTGCCTTTTCAGATGTGTGTCCTTGGGTAAGTTATTTAACCTGCGTCCGTGTTCTGCCCTGGAAAATAGGCCAGTGATTGCGATGATGATAACTATGATGATGGTAATGTCGTCTCACTGGGGTGCTGTGCCTGGCCCAGAGCAGGGGCTGGGCTGTGTTTGTTATTTTTACCTTCTAGGGTAAACGTGAGAACAGAGGCTCCAACGGAGGAGGCGGGCTGCCCTGGATGGGGTCTTGCATTGAATGCCTACAAGTCCCTGCACAGGAACTGGGGTTGGTGGGGAGCTGGAGGTCTGGGGGTAAGGACAGGAGGGAGTTCCTGGCCAAGGGCAGGCCCAAGCTGACCAGGCACTGGACAGACAAGACATTGTGTAGTGACAGGGGCCCTGCCAGCTGAGGGAGCCTCACCCAGCCCCCTCCTGGGACCCAGTGCCTCCACTCCACGCCCCAGTGGAGGTGGGGCGTGGGCCCTGTGGCCAGAGCTGGAGGGGACCACCGCCCCCAGCCAGCCCGGCGACTCTCCAGTCTCAGCCATTTGGGCGCCACCTTGGAGATTTTTGCCCCGTGAGTGAGCATTACTATAATTTATTTCATGCTTGTCTTAATTTTAAATTTATTTTTTCATTTAATTTTGGGGGGATCTGAGTTATGCTCACATGGTTCAAAAATCAAAAAAGTTTCATGAACGCTTTCGGGACAGTCCGCCTCTGGCCCCGTCTCCCACCACCTGGCCCCTCCCCACGGGCCAAGGCTATTATTCTACATCAGTAAATAGAATGCAAAGTATGTATTTGATATATTTTCCCCACTTTAAAGACAATCCAAAGCATGCAATGCACACCGTCCTACAAGGTGATTTTTTTTCTCTTAATATGATTTTGTAAATCACCTTTTCTACTTAAATGAATTTAAATGAAAAATATATCCCGCCACTTCCTATAGGCAGCAGGTAGCCATACCACATGGGAACAGAACAAGACTAATATATCCCGGTGGGGTCCCGTGGTTGGTGAGAACCCTGCACTCGAGATCTACCTTCTTTCTGTTCCAGAGGGACCAGCAAATGTTAGAGGGAAGCTGAGACATCCATCACCAGGCTGTTTGTGTGTGTGTGTGTGAGATAATCCAAAGGACTAAAAAGATTTGGATGGCAGGTATCTTTCCCACCTTGGAATTCGGGGTATTTAATGCAGCATTTTCATCCCGTCAGTGGTGTCAGCTCACGCTTCGGGAAAATTTCATCTAGTCCAACAATGCAGTCATCTGAAACAGGAGTCAACTGAGGCTCAGAAGGTGGGGAGGACTTAAGATGACCCAGTTCGTTTGTGGCAAAGCCTGGAAGAGACCTTAGATCTCCAGGGCCCCGGCTATACTCCCTGGGACAGAATGAATGGGGTTTTCTTGGAAAAACTATGCCTATTCCCTGCCCTACCCCCCAGCTCCTGCCTCACCTCACAACTTCATTTAGCCGACCTCTGCTGTTTAATCTAAGTCATATAATCCGCTGGTGTACAATTATTCATAGTATTCCATTTTGTTTCTGTGAGGTTGGTAATAATGTCCCATCTTTCATTTGTGATTCTAGTCATTGAAGTCTTCTCTGTTTTTTTTACTGGCTCATCAGTCTAGCAGTTTGTCAATTTTGTTGATTTTTTTTTTCAGAGAACCAGCTTTTGGTTTCATTGAGTTTCCCTATTTTTCTATTCTCCATTTCATTAATTTCCTTTTGAATCTTTATTATTTCCTTCCTTCTGCTTACTTCAGAAGAGTTTGTTCTTCTTTTATCAGTGTCTGAAGGTAGAAGATTAGATTATTGACTTGACACCCCCCTTTTCAAAATCTAGGCATTTACAACTATAATTTTTTTTTTTCCTTCTAAGCACTGCATTAGCTGCATCTCACAAGTTTAGGAATGTTGTGTCTTTGTTTTCATTCCTTTGAAGTATTTTTCATTTCATTCAAAGTATTTTCTAATTTCCCTTATGATTTCTTCTTTGCTATATTGGTTATTAAGGAGTGTATTGATACCTAATTTCAGTCCATTGTGGATGGAGATCATAGTTTGTATTATTTCTATCCTCTTAAATTTATTGAGGTCTGTTTTGTGGCCTAACATATAGTCTATCCTGGAAAATGTTCCATGTATACTTGAGAAAAATGCATATTATGCAGTTGTTGGGTGGAGTGTTCCATAGGTGTCTTTTAGGTCTAGTTGGTTTATAGTGTTGTTCAAATAATTTATTTCCTTTTTGCTCTTCTCACTTGTTGTAGTATCCATTTTGAATACAACAATTTTTATTGAAATTTCCAATTTTTATTGACTTGTCTATTTTTTTCCTTCATGTACTTTGGGGCTCTGTTGTTAGGTGCACATATCTTTATTTATAATTGTTATATCTTCCTGATGGATTGACTTTTTAAAAAGCCATGTTTATTTCTAGTAATGTTTTGTTTTAAAGTCTATTTTTTTCTGATATTAGTGAACCCATTTCAGCTTTCTTGTGATTGCTTGTTACATGATATATCTTTTTCCTGTCTTTCACTTTCAATCTTTTTGTGTCTTTAAACCTAAGGTGTTTTTCTTGTAGATAGCATGGAGTTGGAACTCATTTTTAAAATCCAGTCTAACAACTCTTGCCTTTTGATTGGATTATCTCAATCACATTTAACGGTATAATTGATACACTTGGATTTACAGTCTGCCACTTTACTTTTTGTTTTCTGTATGTCTCATCTTTTCCCTATTCCTCTATTTCTTCTTTACTAGTTTCTTTTTAAGTGAATATTTTCTTATGTAGTATCTATGTTTCTTTGATAATTTTACTATATGTTTTAAAATTATTTCCTTAGTGGTTATTCTAGGGCTTACTAAATACATATTATCTTTTCAAAATCAGCTTCATATTTATACTAACTTAATTCCAGTGAGAAATAGAAATGTTACTTTATGTAGTTCTACTCACTGTTTTCCCTTTTTGTGATATTGTTATACATATTCATCTAAAACTATTACAAGCCCAAGAATATGTTATAATTATTACTTTATAGAATTTTATGTCTTTTAAAGAAGTGAAGAGAAAAAAGAGGGTAAGTATATGTTTGTAGCTTCTGTTATGTTAACTTTCTTATTTATCATTTCTAGTTCTTTTCATTTGTTCTGGTGGATATTATTTACTATTTGGAGTCATTTTCTTAGGCCAGTACAGCTTTGCTTCCACCCACCTTCTTGTACTTTTATTGGCATTTCTACATTTAGAAATAAATAAATACATTTATTGGCATTGACTTTTCTATATTTTATAGGCCCAACAATACATTATATACATATTACTTTATATAATTGCTTTTAAAATCAATTAATAGAAGAAAGGAGAATAAATATGAACTTATACTAACTTTGATATTTACACAATTAGTTTTATCAGTCCTTTTTGTAAAATGTGAATATAGGATTCTTGGTTCACAGTTTTTTCTTTGAGCACTTTGCATATATTATCCAGTTGCCTTCTGGCTTCCATTATTTCTGATGAGAAATCAGGTGTTAATCTTATTGGGATTCCTTTGTAAATGATGAGTCATTTTTCTATTGCTGCTTTCAAGATTTTCTCTTTGTCTTTGGATTTCAGCATTTTTACTATAATGTGCCTGCTTGTGGATTTCTTTGTGTTTATCCTGTTTGGAGTTTAATGAGATTCCTGGATATATAGATTAATGTTTTTCAATAAATTTGGGTAGTTTTAAGCTATTTTTTTTTGAAAATTTTTTTGTTCCTTTCTGACTCTCCTTTCCTTCTGATACTCCTATTACATGTATGTTTTGCTTAATGATGTCCCATATTTCTCTGAAGCTCTATTCATTCTTTGTTAGTCTTTTTTCCTTTCTGCTCTTCAGATTTCTTGATCTTTATCAGTTTATCTTCAAGTTCACTAATTCTTTCTTGTGCATGTTCAAATATATGGTTGAGCCCCTTTAGTGAATTTTTCATTTCAATTATTGTACTTTTCAACTCCAGAATTTCTACTTGGTTCTTTTTTTTTTTTTTTATCATTTCCATCTCTTTACTGAAATTCTCAGTTGGATGTGGCATTGTCATCATACCTTCCTTTACTGCTTTAATCATGGTTTCCTTTAGTTCTTTGAACATATTTGCCATTGCTGTTTTGAAGTCTTTGTTAGGTTCCACAAATCTGGTCATCCTCACAGGCAGTTATAGTCACTTATTTTTTCCTTTCTCTGCTTATGAGTCATCATGTCCTATTTCTTAGATGTCTCATGATTATTTTGTTGTTGTTAGAAACTAGACATCTTAAATAATGTATTGTAGCAAATCTGAATGCTAGTCCTAACTTTAAGGGCTTGTTATTGTTATTTCCTTGTTTACTTGTGACTTGCTGTATTGTCTCATTAAAGTTTATTTCTCCCCAACTCCAACAGTGTGTACCTTCTGATGTCATTCCTCATAGGGAACAGCCTTGGGTATGCCAGGGTCATCCTGGGATGACATGGTTTTTATAGGACTCTCTTTGACTGTCTGTTTCCCTGGCCACACCCAGCCGTTAAGCTCCACTAATTGCTGGCTGATTGCCCTATTGTCTTCAGCAATGCCCTGGGGCATACATTTCTTCACAGACTGATCCAGTCAAAACCAGGCTCCTTCTAACAGACAGTTCCTGAGATCAGTGTTGGAGTTTTGTTGTAACACCCAGGAGGACTCTTCCCAGCTTTCTCTTTCCATGGTTCTCTTCGGCAAAATGGCTGGTATACCATTTAACCTATATCACCAATGAATTTATCAGTTGCCTCCCAATTGCTGCTCACCACAACTTCCACTGTTTTTTTAATGTGCTCTTAGGCTTGAGCTTCTCCACATTGATTGCAAATTAAATGAGTTCCTTTGAAAGAAATTTGGAGCTCTCTTTTCATGGCCTGCTTCTTCCTCCAAGCAGAATCTCTTGATGCGTAGTTCTGGTGCTAGGAGTGGGGCAATGGTGAACTTCTCTTTGGATGACACCCCAAATTTAGGGCCTGAGTGTTTAGTGTATGTGGGGAAGCAGTCCAAGGTCTTGGCTTACCTCTCTTGGTGTGGAACCCTTGCCCCATGAGCTGGAGCAAGGGTAAGTGGGTCTCCGTGGATCTGTGCCCAAGGCAGAACCTCCATGCCATGAGTGGGAACTGAGTGAAAGAAGGAAGAAGGAGTCTTTCCCTCTCGGCTGCACTTGCCTGCAACTTAGACTCAGCAACAGGTAGCTGGAGTAAAACAAGAAATGCTGATGTCGTTCTCCTCTTGGGAAGATAGCCCCCGACTAGGAGCTGGGGAAAGAGGAAACCCTGTGTTCTTGGCTGTACCAGTTTGTCTCACTGAGCTGGGAGTAGGATGGGATGGAGTGGATCTTGGTTTAAATACTACAGATTCTTGCTGTTCTTCCTAAATCTTAGTATGTTTTCTTGAATAAATGTTATTCATTTCCAGATACTTTAAATGTTTTGTTTTATTTTATTTCTTTTAATTTTCACCTATTTCTCTGGCGAGTCGTCCATGAAAACACTCACGCTGTCAAGCTAGAAGTGGAACTCACAAAGATATTGTCGTAAAATAGTTTCTAGAAGCTATATTGCTTTGCCTTTCATATTTAGGTCCATAGGTCACCTGAGTTTGATTTTTGTATATGATGTGAGGTAGGGGTCGAATTTCTTCTTATCCCATATTGAAGAAACGGTCTTTTCCTCATTGTTCAGATGAGTCTTCTTTGTCATAACTCAAATGTCCAAATATGGCTGCTCTACTTATCTATTCATCTATTCTTGTGCCAAATACCACACTGTGTTGATTACTGAGGCTTTGTGATTAGTCTTTATATGTCTCTTGGCTGTTCTAAGCCTCTTGTATATCCATACACATATTACAATTATCTTGTCAATTTCCACCAAATAATCCTCTTGTACTTTGGAACTGCATTGATTGATTCTTTAGGAATTAAGAGTGAACACCTGAATATAGTTATTTAGGTCAAGAGTTGGCAGACTGTGACTAGCTGGCCATATCTGCCCACAGCCTGTTTTTGTAGGATACTCAAGCTAAGAATGGGTTTTACATGTTTAAAGAGTTGTTTTAAAATAATATGCAAAGGAGGCCAAATTGCTCAGTTTTGATTGCTATTATTTTGTTTAAGAATTTTGCATTTATGTTCATGAGTACTATTGGCCTATAATTTTTCTTTTCTTATGATGCCCTTGTTAAATCCAGGGTGCTGGTATCAAGATTATGTTGACCTCATACAACTAAATTGGAGAGTTTTCTCTCTTTTTCTGTTTTCTGGAATATTAGTGGAAAGTAAACTTTGCTTCTTTCTTACGAATTTGGTAGAATTTTTCTGGGTTTTCAGGGTGGAAAATATTTAAATACAGATAGACTTTCTATAATAGTTATAGGTCTACTCACATTTCTGTTTCTTATCTCAATTTGACATTTTGCACTTTTCTAGGAATTTTTCCATTTTACCTATATTTTCAAATTTATAGCTATAAAATTGTCCATAACATCACCTTATCATTTTTGAACGTCTGCAGGATCTGTAGAGATGCCCCTTTTTTATTCCCAATATTAATAATTTGTGTCTTCATTCTCTCATTTCCTTGATCAGTCTTATAAGGAGTTTATTGGCTTTATTATTAGGCTTTTCAAAAATATAACTTTTGGCATTATTGATCTTCTTTATCATATGTTTCTTGTTTTATTAACTTCTGTTATTTTCTTTATTATTTTCCTTCTATTTACTCTCTTTGGATTTATTTTGTCGTTTTTCATCAAACTTCTTAAAGGTTCACTGATTTCTTTCCAGCTTTTCTTCTTTTTAAATGCTAAAAAATTTTAATTCATGTTTAAGCATTGCGTTAGCTTTGGTCAAAAGTTTTGATATGTAACATTTTCATTATCTTGTAGTTAAATATGTTTTCTAATTTTCTTCATGATTTCTTTATTGACCTATTCGTTATTTGGAACTATATATTTTAACTTCCAAAAAATGAGAATTTCCTAGTTATTGATTTCTATCCTAATTGTATTGTGGTCAGAGAGTGTACTCTAGGTGATTTCAGATCTTTTATACGTGTCAAAACTTGCCTTACAGCCTAGAGTATGGTCAATTTTTTGTCCAACTGTGCTAGAAGAAAGAGAAACATTTTGTACTTGTGTGTGCAGTGTTCTATATGTGTTAATTAGGTCATGTCTGTTTGCCATGTTGTTCACATCTTATGTATTCTCACTGATTTTTTGTGTTTTTGTTTTATCAATTACGGAGAGAGGCACAATCTGCCAATATGATCATGGACTTTTCTGCTTCTCCTTGTATTTCTGACAATTTTTGCTTTATATATTTTGAGGCCAGATTATTAGATGTTTTCAAATTTAGAATTTCTATGGAGTTCTGGTATATTGAATTTTTAATAGTATGAAGTGCCCTACTTTATATGTCTACTAATGCTTTTTGCTTTAATGTCTACTTTGCTTGGTATTAACATAATTGTACCTGCTGACTTTTGGTCTTATTGTTTGCCTGCATATGCTCCATTGTTAATTTTCAATCGATTAATTATCTTTTATTTCCTTTATATCTTTTGAAAATAGCACATAGTAATAGTTTTAAAAATCCAATCTGACAATGTTTTTCTTATAGTAGGAGGTTTTTAGTCAATTTACATTTTATGTAATTGTTGCTACATTATTGATTTCTTTTTGGCCATGCCATGTGACATTCAGGATCTTAGTTCCCAGACCAGGGATTGAACCCGTGCCCCCTGCATTGGGAGTGCCAAGTCTTTTTTTTTTTTTTTGCAGTACGTGGGCCTCTCACTGTTGTGGCCTCTCCCGTTGCGGAGCGCAGGCTCCAGACGCCCAGGCTCAGCGGCCATGGCTCACGGGCCCAGCCACTCCGCGGCATGTGGGATCTTCCCAGATTGGGGCACGAACCCGCGTCCCCTGCATCGGCAGGCAGACTCTCAATCACTGTGCCACTAGGGAAGCCCGGGAGTGCCAAGTCTTAACCACTGGACTGCCAGGGAAGTCCCTACATTTAGGTTTAAATTTAACATCTTACCAAGTGCTTTTTAATTGTCCAACATGTGCCATTTTCCTTATTCTCTACTTCAATGACAATTTCATTTATCTAAGAATTCATAAATTCTTATTTATTTAAGAACTTAAGAAATTATCCCTTGTTAATTTGGAAAGTATATACTGTTTTAATATTCTTTTAGTAGTTACCCTAGAGATTACAATAGGCATCCTTCATTTATCAAAGTCTAATGTTAATTGGTACTTTACCCTTTCCTGGACCATGCAAGGACTTTGGCATATTTGAATTTAAATTAGCCTCTTGACTTTTATGCTGTTGCTGTCATTTATTTTAATCCCATATATATTTTAACACTGTAATATTACTTGTAGTAGTATTATCAGTATTCATTTAGACTTATCTGCATATTTTAAAAGTTTTTGTCTTGAGGTATTTTTATTTGTATTTTTATTTTTTTATTATTATTATTATTTTTTTGCGGTATGTGGGCCTCGCGCTGTCGTGGCCTCTCCCGTCGCGGAGCACAGGCTCCGGACGCGCAGGCTCAGCGGCCATGGCTCACGGGCCCAGCCGCTCCGCGGCATGTGGGATCCTCCCGGACCGGGGCACGAACCCGTGTCCCCTGCATCGGCAGGCGGGCTCCCAACCACTGCGCCACCAGGGAAGCCCTTGAGGTATTTTTAGACTTACTTAGTAGTTGCAAAAATTGTTCAGAGAGGGCTTCCCTGGTGGCGCAGTGGTTGGGAGCCCGCCTGCCGATGCAGGGGACACGGGTTCGTGCCCCGGTCCGGGAGGATCCCACATGCCGCGGAGCGGCTGGGCCCGTGAGCCATGGCCGCTGAGCCTGCGCGTCCGGAGCCTGTGCTCCGCGACGGGAGAGGCCACGACAGCGCGAGGCCCACATACAGAAAAAAAAAAAAAAAAATTGTTCAGAGAGCTCCCCTGCACCCTTCACCCAGCTACTCCCAATGATAATATCTTTATAACCACAGTACAGTGAACCAGACCAGGTGATTAACAGTGATGCAGTGCAATGAACTAAACTATAGACCTTATTCAAACTCACCAGTTTTTACATACACTCCTTTTATAAGGGGTGGGAAGGAATGTACTTATAGTTCTATGAAATTTTATCACATATGTAAATTCATGTAACCATCATCACAATAAGAATACAGAAATATTCTATGATCTCAAAGAAACTCTCATGCTACCCCTTTATAGTCACACTCTTCCCTCAACCCTAACCCCTGGCAACCACTGATCTTTTCTCCTTAATTATAGCTTTGTCACTTTGAGAATGTTATATAAATGGAATCATATAGTATGTTACCTGAGATTGGCTTTTTCCTCCGTCAGTGTAATGTCTTTGAAATCTATCCAAGTTGTTGCATGTATCAGTAGTTCATTTCTTTTTATTTCTGAGTAGTATTCCATGATATGAATGTATCATTGTTTGTTTAATCATTCACCTGTTGAGGAACATTCTGGCTGTTTCCAGTTTTTGCCTGTTACTTATAAGGCTGTTATGAACATTTGTGTAAGGTTTTTATGTGGACATAAGTTTTTATTTCTCTGAGGTAAATACCCAGGCGTGTGGTTGTTGAGCTGTATTGTAGTTTCAAAAGAAAGTGGCAAACTGTTTTCCACAGTAACTATAGTATTTTACACTTCCATGAGCAATGTATGGGAGATCCAATTTCTCTATATCCTCACCAGCACTTTTCCTTATTTTTAATTTTAGCTGTTATAATAGGTGTGTAGAGATATTTCATCCTGATCTTAGTTTGCTTTTCCCTAATGATAATGATATTGAACAACTTTTCATGTGTTTATTCACCATCCATATATACTCTTTGGTAAAATGTCTCTTCGTGTCTTTTGCCCTTTAAAATTTGATTGCTTGCTCTTCTGCCTGTTTTTTTAATGTGGAGTTTTGAGAATTATTTATATATTCTAGATATGAGTCCTTTGCCAGATACATGGTTGCAAATACTCTCTCCTGGTCTGCTCATTTTCTTTTCATCCTCTTAACAAGGTTTTGCAGAGAAAGAGTTTTAAATTTTGATGAAATTCAGTATATTGATTTTTTTCCTTTTATGGATCATGCTGTTAGTGTCAATTTAAGTACTATTCACAAAGCCAAGGCTTTCTCCTAGGTTTTCTTCCATAAGCTTTATAGTTTTATGTTTTGAATTTAAACCTATGATCTGTTTTTGCACTAA
Source organism: Mesoplodon bidens (assembly GCF_964165515.1). NCBI lineage: Eukaryota > Metazoa > Chordata > Mammalia > Artiodactyla > Ziphiidae > Mesoplodon > Mesoplodon bidens. Next base: position 2,981,466 of record NC_138172.1, read on the forward strand.
GATGTGAGGCTTAGGTCTAGATTCATTTTTTCACCTATGGATATCCAGCATTTGTTGAGAAGACTAACCTTCCTCCACCAAATTGCTTTTTGCGTGTTTGTCAAAAATCAGTTGGCTATACTTGTGTGGCTCTATTTCTGAGTTCTCTGTTTTGTTCCATTGATCGATGTGTCCACCTCTTCACCAAATACCACACAGTCTTGCTTACTGTAGTGATATGGTAATACTTTATCTGATATTAAATAGCTATTCCTGCCTTCTTTTGTTTAGTGTTTGCATAATATAACTTTCTCATCCTTTTACTTTACCTGTGTCTTTAAGTGAGATCCTTGTAGAAAAGCATATATTGGGGTCGTGTTTTTATTTACTCTGCCAATCTGTCCTTTAATTTACACTTAATGTAATGCTGGTTCATTTTCTGTTTATTCCCTCTGTTTTTCGTTTCACCATTTCTTTTTCCTGCTTTCCTGTGGGTTACTTGAACAGCTGTTAGAATCCCATTTTGATTTATCTGCAGTGTGCTTGTATCTTCTTGTATAAATTTTTATTGGTTGCTATAGATATTACATTATACATACATAACTTATCAGCACCTGCTGGTGCTGACATTTGACTAGTCTGAGCAAAGTGTAGAAACTTTATCTCTCTTTACATTCCTGTACCCTCCCTTGTTTATAATACAATGGCCTTAAATATTTCCTCTAGGTTCATTGAGAACTACATCAGACAATATTATAGTGTTGCTTCAACCATGTAACATAATTTTAAAACCCCAAGAGGAGAAAGACCATCTTTTGTATTTACCCATATTTTTACTCTTTCTGTTCCTCTTTCCTGATGTTCCAAAAGTTCCTTCTTTTATCATTTCTTTTTTCTTCAAGAACTTCCATAAGCCATCATTTTAAACAATTTCTCTTATTTTTCTTCTGAGAATGCCTTGATTTTCCCTTTATTCCTGCAGGATAATTTTGCTGGATACAGGATTCTAGGTTAAGGGTTCTGTTCTTTGAGTGCTTTGAAAAATGTGCTACTTCTTCCTTCTGATCTCTGTGGTTTCTGATGAGAAACCCACTGTCATTTGAATTGTTTTCTCTTTTAGGGAAGGTGTTGTATTTATCCTACTGCTTTCAGGATTTTTTTTTGCCTTTAAATTGAAGCAGTTTCATTGTGGTGTGTCTTGGTGTGAATATATTTGAGATAATCTTATTTGGGATTTGTTCAGCTTCTTGAATCTGTAGGTTTATGTCTTTACCAGATGTGAGGATTTTTTAGTTGTTATTTGAATACTTTTTCAATCCCACTGTCTTTCTCCTCTCTTCCTGGGACTTTGATGATGTGAATGTAAGATTTTTTTTTTTTAATAGTCTGGTAGATCTTTTTTTCCCCCAGTTTATTTTCTCTGTTATTCAGATATGGCAGTGTCTACTGTTCTGTCTTCAAGTTCACTGATTATTTCCTCTGTCTTATCCACTCTGCTTTTGAGTCCATCCATAGGGTCTTTACAATTTCAGTTATAAAATTTCCATTTTGTTCTTTTATATCTCTTCTATTTCTTTGTTGAGACTTTGTATTTCTTCACTGAAGCTTTGTGTTTTTTCATTTGTTTCAAGTGTGTTCACAGTTGCTTGTTGAAGCACCTTTATAATGGCTGCTTTAAAATGCTTGTCAGGTCATTCTAACATCTGTGTCATGTTGCTATTGGAATCTGCTGTTGTCTTTTCTCATTCGAGTTGAGATTTTTCTGGTTGAGATTTTCTAGGTATGGTGAATTACCTTCAGTGGTATCTGGGACATTTGTGTGTTATGTTAGGAGTCTCTGGACCTCACTTAACTATTTTGTTTCAGCAGGGCTCCTCTGACACTGCGCTGCTGGGGTAGGAAGAGTCATCTCAGTGCTGTCAGGTGGGAAAGGGAATCCAGGTTTTCTAATAGGCTTCCGTTGATAACTTCGAGGCTCATGCCTTGTTATTGCTGGGCATTGAAGTTTCCCACTAGACCTCTGCTGACATATGTGGATGTGAGGGAGAGGGAGACTTTGTTACTGCTCCTCACATGGTCCCCTTCACATTGAGGGGGTGTCTCATCACACCGAGGCAATGGTGAAGATCCTGACTCCTACTTGTCCACCTCTGACACCTCCCCAGAGGGGTGGGGGTGAATGCTCTGGCCTCCCACTCAACCTTTGCTGATAAGAATGGGGATGGGGGCACAGTTTTTTTCCATGAAGCAGTAGGCTGCTAACAATTTTCTGCCTGGCTAGGTTTGTTCTTTCTTGGTTCTTTCGCTAGAAAAATCAGACTTTTTGAAGTACTTTGAAATTTCTGTACCCCTTGGTATTTCTGCTGGCTTTTCCAGCACCCAGTCTGAGATCTAGAAGACAACAAAGAAGACTCGGGAAACTCACTGCCATGTCTTCTTGAGTCTCGAGGTCTCTAGCTGGTCTGCTTTCTTCTCTCCAACTTTCAGAGTATTTATTCTCTATATGGAAGAGGGTTTTTAGTTGTACTTAGAGGTATAGGCAGAAGTGCATCTACTCCATCCTGTCCTGTGTGAAATTTTGATTATTAACTCATTTATTTACTTGTTATAATTCTTTCAGATTTTTATTTTTCTTTAATTAGTTTTTGGTAATTTGTGTCTTTTGATAATTTCCTCAAAATTGTCTAATTTGTTGGCAAAAAATGGTTCATAATGTTCCCTTATTATCCTTTTAATTATTAAAGAATGAGTAAGAATATCTTTTCTTTCATTCGTGATTTTGTTAATTTGTATCAGTATCTTCCATCTTTTTTTCTTAGTCAATCTAGCTGAAGTTTTGTCAGTTTTGTTGATCTTTTCAAAGATAAAAATTTTAGATTCATTGGTTTTTCTCTGTTGTCTGCCTGTTTTCTATTCTATTGATTCTGCTCTAATCTTTATTATTTTATTTCTTCTGCTTGCTTTGCATTTAACATGGTCTTCATTTTCTAGTTTCTTAAGACAGAAACTTACGTTATTGATTTGACATCTTTATGCTTTCCTGATATAGGTGTTTAAAGCTTTCAACATCCCTGTAAGCACTAGTTTAACTGCATCCCATAAATTTTGATATGTTTTGTTTTTGTTTAATTCAGGTCAAATATTTTCGAACTTCCTTTGTTGCTTCTTCTTTGGCTCATAGGTTATTTAGAAGTGTGTCATTTAATTACTAAATAGTTAGGGATTTCCCATATTTCTTTATGTGGCTGTTTTCTAATTTAATTTTGTGGTTGGAGAGCATATTTCATATGATTTTCATTTTAAAAAATGTATTGAGACTTGTTTTGTGTTCTATCCTGAAGACTATGCCATGTGCACTTGAGAAGAATGAGTATTGTTTTGTTGTTGGGTGGAGTATTCTGTAGATGTCTGTTAGGGCTAGTTGGTTTATAGTGTTTAGTGTTCTATTTCCTTTTAGCTCGTCTTCCTAGTTGTTCTATCTATTATTGGAAGAGGGTATTGAAGTCCACCCACTATTGCTGAATTTCTGTTTCTCCATTCATTTCTTTTAACTTTGTGTATTTTAGGGGTCTACTCTTAGATGCAAACATGTTTCTTTGTTTTTGATCTGGACCATTTTTAAAGGCTTTATTGCATTTGTTACAATATTGCTTCTGCTTTTTATGTTTTTGGTTTTTTGTCCCTGAGGCATGTGGGATCTTAACTCCCCAACCAGGGATCGAACCCACACCCCCTGCATTGGAAGGCAACGTCTTAACCACTGGACGGCCAGGGAAGTCCCTGCCAACATGTTTTTAATTGTAGCATCTTCCTGATGGATTGGCCCTTCTACCATCATTAAAATGTTCTTGTTTTCCTCTAGTAAGAAGTTTTGTCTCCAACTATTATTGTTGAATTGCCCATTTTTCTTCCAGTTATGTCAGTTTTTGCTTCATGTGTTTTGAAGCAATACTGTTTTGAGGCTCTTGTTAGGTATCTATATATTTATAATTGGTAGATCTTTAGTTGATCATTTTATTATTCTGACATGTTCTTCTTTGTTCCTTTAGTAATATTTTTTGGCTTTAAGTCTATTTAGTCTAATTTTAACATAGCCACTCTAGCTTTCTATGGTTGCTGTTTGTAGAGTATATATATATATTTCCATCCTTTTTCTTTTCAACTTGTCTCTTTGCATCTAAGGTTTGTCTCTTGCCAGCAGTTTATAATTGGATCTCACCTTTTTATCCAGTATGACGATCTCTGTCTTTAGATTGGGATGTTTAAACCATTTACATTTAATATAATTATCAACATAGTTGGATTTACATTTGCCATTTTGCTGTTTGTTTTCCACGTCTCTCGTCTTTCCTGTTTCTCTTTTTGCTCGACTGCTGTCATTTGTGTTAAGTAAATATCTTTTAACGTACCATTTTACTTTTTCTGTAGATTTCCCCCTACATTTCTGAGTTATTTTTTTAATGCTTGTTCTAGGGATTTTAATATGCATCTTAACTTATAACAGTCTCCTTCAAATTAATACTAATTTAATGCTAGTAAAATATAAAAGATTTGCTCCAGTATAGCTCTATTCTCCTCCCCCTACTTTATGCTGGTATTTCCATATATATTACATCTAGATATGTTGTAAAGCCAAGAATATAGCATTATAATTATTACTTTATGCATTATTTTATATTTCAAAGGCATTAAAAGAAGACATGAGAAATATATATTAATAGAGTCTTTTATTAAATTACATATTTACTATTCCAAGTGTTTTTCATTTCTTCCTGTGGATTTCAATTACTCTCTGCAGTCATTTCCTTTCAGCCTGGAAGACTTCTTTCAGAATTTCTTTTAAGGTAGGCCAGTCAGCAGTGAATTCTGTCAGTTTTTGTTCATCTGGGAATGTTTTGATTTTGCCTTAATTTTTGAAGGGTAGGTTTGCTGGACATAGTAATTTTGGTTGACACCATTTTCCTTTTATCACTTGGAACAGGGCATACGACTGCCTCATGGTTTCCATCATTTTCTGATGAGAAGTCAGCCATTAATCCCACAGTTGCTCCTCTGTACGTAATGAGTCAATTTTCTCTTACTGTTTTCAAGATTTTTGCTTTCTCCTTGGCTTTCAACAGCTTTAATGTTATGTGTCTATGTGTGAATATTTTTGTGTTTTCCAACTTAGAATTTGTTGAGCTTCCTGGATGTGTAGTTTAATGTTTTTCATTAAATGTGGGAAGTTTTGGCCACTACTATTTCCAAAAAATTTTTCCTACCTCCTTCTCTTCCTTTGCTTCTTTTGGTGCTCCCATTACACATATGTTGGTATGCTTCATATTGCCTTATGCAGGGGTCCCCAAGCCCTGGGCTGTGGACTGGTTCCAGTCTGTGGCCTGTTGGGAACCAGGCAGCACAGCAGGAGGTGAGCGGCGGGCGAGCAAGCAAAGCTTCGTCTTCTGCTCCCCATCATTCGCATTACCGCCTGAACCATCCCCGCCCCCCCGGTCCATGGAAAAATTGTCTTCCACAAAACTGGTCCCTGGTGCCAAAGAGGTTGCGGACCGCTGGCCTCACGGGTCTCTGAGGTTCTCTTTATTTTTCTTCAATCTTTTTCACTGTCAGTTCTTCAGACTGGGTAATTTCTTTCAGTGTATCTTCAAGTTCACAGGTTTTTCTACCCCCTGAAATCTGCTGTTAAGCTCTTACAGGGATTTTTTTCATTTCAAATATTGTGCTCTTCAACTCCACAATTTGATTTTGATTGTTTCCTATAACTTGTACCTCCTAATCAATAACCTTTTTGTTGATTCATTGTTGTCATACTTTCGTTTAGTTCTTTAAATATGGTTTCTTTAGTTATTGGAACATTTTTGTAATAGTTTCTTTCAAGGACTTTTCTGCTAAATCCAACATCATTTGGCACAGAGGGTCTTCCAGGGTGGGCCAAGGTTAAGGAGGCTCCCTCAGTCTGGAGCTGTGGGTGATGCCCGTGCCAACAGGCGCTGGTGATGGAAGTGATGATCTCAGAATTGGAAAAACAGGGAGAGCCAATGAGTCTATTATCCTGAGTTGTGGTCGTTGGTGGGGTAAAGATATCCCTGACTGAGGCTGCGCATGTGAAGCAAAGAATGGAGAAGGTCCAAGCTATTCACAGACTCCTGGTCACCTGCTTTGAGGAAACAGGAAATGGCCCAAACACAAAGGCCACACAGCCTTCCACTGTTCTTATGTGAATCTCAGCAGTTTTTCAAGCATAAGAGCTTCTTGGGTTTGGGGCAGTGAATGGGGGTAGGAGAGGCAGGGAAGTAGGTTCCCTTAAAGACCTCCGTGATCCCGCTGTCCTGGCAGAAAGAATTCCAGGTGATTTGTCTAGAAGGTCCCTCAGGCTGCTCGTTAGGACCACAGATGCCATTTGGGTACCCACAGGACTGAAACCATAGCCGTGGAAACTGAGGCCCAGGGTGGAGAAGGGGATTCTGAGTGGGGTGCAGAAGTAGGACGCCGGCTGTTCCCCCAGGCCACAAACCACCTCAGTGGAAACTTCTGTGACCCTTGAAGTGTCTGATCCATGGGAAGAGCAGATGCCCCTCCTACCCTGGCATCCCCCTGCAGCATGGATGACACTGCCCCCACCCACCTCCTCTCACTTCTCTCTCTGACCCCCGCACATGTTGGGCTTGTCCAACGCCAAGGCCTCTGCACCTGCTCTTCTCAGCCTGGGGTGCTTCTGCCCAGTTTCCCCACAGGCCTCACCTCCCATGTCATCCTCTTGAGAAGCTCTCCTGACCACCCAGCATAAAGTGCGTCTCCCTGGTTCTCCATCACAAATCTGAGTTTTCTTCTTTTTAAGTCTCTAATCCCCATCTGCAGTTACTGAAATCATTTACATATTTGTTTCTGGTTTGCTTCTCGCTTTATGGAAGGAAGTTCCCTAAGCTCAGGAACCCGGTACTGGGGCTGGTGAGGAGACAACAGTCACACCAACAGATGTGGGGTGAAGGCTGAAAGGGGGATGAGAGAGTGAATGCCATGATCCCCAGGCCCTTAGTGTGAAACTCCTCTGTGAGGGGTCAGCCCTGTGTGACAGGAGGACGGTGGCGGGGCCGTACCCTGCTGAGAATAGGGAGGTGGCTCTGTGTCTGTATAATCCTAGGCCATTTAATTACCCAGCGAAGCTCTACTTACTGGGGGCCTATAATATGCTAGGAGTGAATACAACCAATAACATTTCCTGCCATTCTGTACACACAGGATAAATAGCTGCATCATATAATATCATTTAATATCTGATATGATAGCAGCTGTTAGAAATAAAACAGGGAGATGGAGAAAGCGTTGGGGGGGACCAGCTGCAATGTAAGGCAACATATATACAATGGCATAATCTCCAGCCAAGGGGAAGAAGGAAACCCTGCCATTTGTGATGGCGTGGGTGGACCTGGAAGGCGTCACGCTAAGTGAGGGAAGCCAGACAGAGAAAGACAGCTACTGTGATATCACTTATACATGGAATCTAAAAAAGCCTAACTCATAAAAACAGAGAGTAGAAGGGTGGTTACCAGGGGCTGGGGGTGGGGGAAACGGAAGACGTTGTTTAAGGTACAAACTTGGAACCAGTGGATAAATAAGACCCGAGAGCTAATGCATAGTAGAGTGATGAGTTTAGTCAACAATACTCTATTATAAACTTCAGAGTTGCTAAGACACTAGGTCTTAGTAGTTCTCAGTACAAAAAAGAAATGATAGGGCTTCCCTGGTGGCACAGGGGTTGAGAGTCCGCCTGCCGATGCAGGGGATACGGGTTCGTGCCCCGGTCCGGGAAGATCCCACATGCCGCGGAGCGGCTGGGCCCATGAGCCATGGCTGCTGAGCCTGCGCGTCCGGAGCCTGTGCTCCGCAACGGGAGAGGCCACAACAATGAGAGGCCCGCGTACCGCAAAAAAAAAAAAAGAAATGATAATTATGTGACATGATAGAGGTGCTGGCTAAGACTACTACTGTTGTGATCCTACTGCAAAATGGAAATGTACCAAATCAACACTGGTACACCTCAAACTTACACAGGGTTTATGTTGATTATATCTCAATTAAAAACCATAACTTAATGCATATACCTCCCTGAGGTTATTACATACAAATATGGTGATATATAATCATAGAATATCGCATTCATTGTATCTAATGTTATATAAAGTATATTATGTCGTATCTATATATGTTATAGTGTTGTATCCAGTATATGATACCATGTATGTAATCATAATATAAAATTTTATCATATGATAAATTATATGATTGCACATACATGATTATCACATATAACAATATAGGGTATTGTGTGTAAAGAGTACTCAGAATTAGAGAGATGGCATAATCATGACACAGTAGTACCCCCTCTCACACCTCATCAGAGTCAACCAGCATCAAACTCTGTGATCTTATTTGTCCTAATGTCTGTATCTGTGTGTGTGTGTGTGTGTGTGTGTGTGTGTGTGTGTTGGGAGTGGGTGGGAGGGACGGGGGGTTACCTGGCATAATTTCAAGGAAAGGAAATCCCAGACTTTAAAGATACGGATTTTTAAAAAGTAACCACAAAACCATCATTGTGTCTGAAAGAATGACAATAATTCCTTACTATTTTCTAACTTGGAATGTATTCAGTTCTTCCTGTTCATGTTAAGTAGTTTTTTTTCCCCACACCTGATTTAATCAAATCAGGATCAAAGCAAGACTCACATATTCCATTTGGTTTATAAGTCTCCTATGTGTCTTTCAATTCATAACATACTCTCCCTTTTTATTTTCATGCCATTTATTTCTTAAGCAAACCAGGTTATTTGTCCTTTAGACCAGTACGTGCTTTAGAATGAATGAATGAGTTAGTGAACAAGTGATCACTCACATCCTCTCAGGCACTTTTTCAGGAAAAGTGGGAGAGTACTGAATTCAAACTCAGGCTTTGGAGGGTGTGTACAGCCCATGGGGCTTGAATTTACTTATTGGTTGTTTTTTCCGGAAATCCTTATTTCCCGAAACTTGTCTAAGCAACTGACCTCTGGCAGGAAATGTGGAAACGGCGGCATCTCCCGGAGCGTCTGCAGCTCCCTGGACTGAGCGGGGATCCTCTGAGGGGCTGGGCGTTATTTATGGAGATGTCCGAGTGACAGGGGGAACTTCTGGCTAGGGACTGCCCATGGTGTCACATCCTTAACCCGCTGACATCGGAACGCCCTGGAGGGAGCATTTCTCCAGGAAAGGATGGTGGGTCAGCAGCCCCCATGGCGTCTTTTCAAAGCAATAATAGAGATATCAAAAGGGCAATCTGTCAGGCGCAGTCGGTGGCAGGGAGCACTGCGGCTGGGCAGGTGGAGAAGGACGGGGCCCGGAACCAGATGTTACGTTTCCTGAAAATAGACATGTCAGGTCTTCGGGGCTGTCAGGTGCCCCCTCATTAGCCCATCAGCCTGAACGGAGCCACGGAGCACTGACATCTCACTCAGCCGTGGCACCTGGCGGGGACCCGGGTCCAGCCTGGGACCCAGGCCTGGGCTTTAAAGAGGCTGGGGAGGTAGGGCTCCAATGGCCAGTCCTTTCCGCCTGGGGGACACTGAGGCTGAGACCCCAGCAGAAAGTACTGCAGAGCCCGATGGGCCAGGGTTCAGGTCTAGGGACCTGGACGGATGATTCTGTCTGTGACTCGGGACCCACGTGGGAGGGTTTCTAGTGCCCAGTTGTTCAAGGTTCTCCTGAGCAGTCCCTGAGCTGCACGGCCCCTCCCCATTTTTGCCATATTATGGAGCACTTGTCCTTGGACTGACCTTTCTTTAAGCACATTCAACTTTTTTTAAAATTTAAACAAGTGGAAACTTGATAGACTATCTTAAAAACCCACACAAACCACCACCCCAGCCTCACCTACTAAAAATGAAAGGTAAGGGTAGAAATAAACTCAGTGACTCTTAAGCGACAGTGGTGCCTGAGCCAGCAGGTCGGTCTCAGGACACCTGGCCTGAGGTCTCCTCTTGGTTCTGACAGCAGGGGGAGACGTGGAGGGTGCCAATGACAGGCAGGCACCAGGCTCCCCACGGAGCCGTCGTCGGGGGAAGGAAAAGCCATGGGGACAACCTGTTGGCCATGCACGACGCCAGCGACACCTAATAGCCAGGTCCCACCCAGTGCCACGGTCCGGACGGGAAGCTCGAGGTCGGCGATGACCCCACTCAAGGCCGCACAGCCACAGCGCTGCTGCCGAGAGTCTCGTGTCCAGGAAGGTCCCTCAGCTTCCCTGCGGCCAGCCGGGCTGTAGTGACTGCTGTGTGGTCATGACCCTGGGAGGACTGCCTGCCCTCTCGGGGCCTCAGTTTTCTCTTCGGTCCAGTAGGAACAAGAACCCTCCCTTTTCCAGGTTGGTTGTGAGATTTTAAGAGGAACCATTCATTCAGCAGATGCTGACCCAGCATCATATGTCTGGCACCTAGTAGGTGCTCAATAAACAGAACCCCTTCACTTCTAAATAGTGACTTTGTGGCATAATAAACCCCAAGTACCAGCACCTACTCCACGCCAGCACCTGCCTTGGGGCATCACCCATGCTCCACTCAACAGGTATCAAGTAACCATTTAACTGACGAGGAAGTGGAGGTTCCGCCTGGCACAGAGCAGTGCTGGGACTTGGACCCTGACACAGGCCCAGGGAGACCAGACCCACCCGCAGCCTTGATTCGAACATCCAAGCTGCCTGCCAGCGATTGCAGAGGCAGGTTCTGAATTTCCAGACCCCAGAGAAGAGCGAGCCTGTCTCCAGCCTCTTGGGGGAGAAGATGTGTAATTATTTCGGGCAGATTGAATGCTTCTGACAGAAAGAAGGAGGGAGGAGGGAACACTTAGCCCCACGTTGCAGGCCGCCGGTATTTCTCTTGCAACGAGCACTGCAGCCCGAGACGCTGTAATTAGGACCTGGTAATAACAGGCTCGGTATCTCCTGCACCCTGTCAGGGAGAAGAATCCATCTTATCGGTAATTGTAGGGTTGGCGGTTTCTGAACGTCTCTTTCCGCTAGGCCAGGCCTTTCCCGGCGGGGAGCTGGCAGGGCTTTCTGAGCGAACGCTGCCTGGGCTGGGGTGAAAGAGGGTGGGGGGGAGGAGCCTCCCTCTGAGCTGAGCTCAGGGCCCCGAAGCCACTGTCTGGATCCTGGCCCCGGCCTCCCAGTCTGGGTGCTGTGTCCCCCACCCTCCCACTACCCACCCTCCACAAGCAGCCAGAAGGCTGCAGCTACACTGGGAGTCACACCACGTCCCTCCTCTGCCCCGCACCCTCCCTCAGAGGCAGCCACAAAGCCCTCCAGTGGTCTGCAGGCCTGCATCATCCGGCCCGGCCCTCTCTGTCTCCTACCTTCCGCTAGCTCACTCTGCCCAGGGCCACTGGCCTGCTTCCTGGGCTCGTGCCTACACAGTCCTGCCTCAGGGCCTTTGCACGTGCTGTTCCCTCCTCCTGGAACGCTTTTCCTCTAGAGACGTGCTCCCTCGCCTCCTTCAGATCCTGGCTTGGATGCTCCCGTCTCAGGATCATCCACTCCAGGGCCTCCAGCACCTCCTTTATTTTTCGTCCTGTATGTTTCTCCTTACTCTCTGTTTCCCCACAAGCCTCTCAGCTCCAGGAGGCCAAGGGGTTTTGTCTGGCCGGCTCACCGCTGTGCCCTGAGTGGCTGACACAGTGGGTGCCCAATAAGTGGCCCACAGCTGGCTTGGCTCTCGGCCCACGTGTTCTCTGCTTCACATGGAGTTCTGATCATCACCGAGGACGCACCCACAGGCCCCCTCCTCTAGGAAGGCTCCCTGGAATCTCCTCTAGGAAGCCACACCCTCCCTGCCCAGGCCCATCGAAGACACTTGACCTCCCCGCACTCAGTCACCGTCTTTTCCTGAATTGGTCGCCATGGACTCCCCGGGGCCGGGCCAAGGCTGATGTCCTCTGGGTCTCTAGGGACCGGCCGTGGCCCTGGATCCTAGCAGGTGCTAAATAGATATTTCTGACGAAATGTGGGCATGAGGGGGTGAGTGGCTGGGGAGGTGGGTGACCTGGGAGAACAAACAGTAATGACCACTGAAATTAATCGAGGACGTCCCACAGCCAGGCGCCGCACTGTGCGCCCTGCCTGCGCCTGCTCACTCCTCCTCAAAATAGCCCTGTGAAGCAGCTGTGGTTAGCATCTTGCCCATTTTACCAAGAACAGAGGTTATTTTAATAGGTGAGGTCCAAACTGTTTTGGTAGCACACACTTATTGGTTAAAAAAAAAATGGGTATAGATCTCTATTTTTGCCATCTTTTCATTTATAAATTATATATATTAATATTTATGCATAGGCATGCACAAAAATAGAAATATTAAAGAGATGGATGTTGATGAAGAGATGGTTTTGTGTGTTCTTCCTTTCCACAACGGATCTTGCACAACCTCTGGGTCTGCGCATCCCATCTTGGAACCGAATATGCCACAGATGCGTGATGCAATGAACGAGGGAATGAGTGAATGCTCATGAACCATGGTGTTCAAGAGCCGAGGCTCTGGGCTCAGGTTGTTTGGTTGCCTTCTTCACTTATTAACTGTGTGTCCTTGGGCAAGTTACTTAACCTCTCTGAGCCACAGTTTTCTTATCTATAAAGCAGAGATGGAAATAGTCTTGGCTTCACAGGGCTGTGGTGAGGACTAGATGAGACGGTCTATATAAAGTACTTAGAACAGGGCCTGGTACGTCGTTAGCTGTTGCTCTTGGGAAAATAGTTCTTCCCGGAAATAAGGCTGAAAAAGTGGCCAGGGTCAGAAAGTCCAAGACTGAGCACGCTGGGGAGAAAGCTCGTCATCAAGTCCCCTCTGCTCTTTGTCTACACTGACATGGGCTGGAGTTGAAACTCCTCTTTGCAAACAGCATGTGAGGGGAGAGTGTGGAGATTGGGGAAGACTCAGCCCCGCCTCTAACTTGTGTGTGGCCAGATCGGGCTCTCGTCTGCGCAGTGGGATGGATAGCAGTGCACAGCGGCTGGATGACTTGATGGCGTGAATGTGCTCTGCCAGTCGGAGGAGAATGCGCTGGGCTCTGGGTTGCTTGACGGGGTCATAACTCATTCATCTTCTGCCCAAATTGGCATCCTCAATTCCTGGTTTACAGGGATAATTTTTCCTCAGCCCAGCTGTGGACAGAGTACATCAGAATCACCTGGAAGGCTATACACATATAAAACTAGCAACCCTGGCCTTATTACAGAGGGTAGCCTCAGAACTCTGAATTTATAACAAGCTCCTCAGGACTGTACAGCGCAGCCAATTTGGAAATGGTTGTATTACATGACCCACATTGCCTGCTTTATAATGTTTAAGGGACTCAGAATTTCTCTCTGTGAGGGGTTATAGACCTGTAGGCAGGATCAGACAGGGCTAGGGCTTAAATTTACCAGCAGTGTGACTTTGGATGATTTGCTTTATGGCTGAGCCTCGGTTTCCTCATCTGTAAGCAGGGGTAGTAAGAGCACCTGTTTTCCTAAAGCCTCTAGCAGAGGCCTGCCTGGTAAGTGCTCACCAAGTAGTAAGTGTGCTTATTGCTATACTACTAATAATAAATTGTTATTTGATGTAAGTATATATAAAATATAATTTTAAAATTATAACATAATTGTATATAATTGCTATAATTAATAATAAATTAGTTGCTATAATTAATACAGCAGAATCGACCCCTCCTCTGTCTTCAGGCACCTCGAAGAGGGTAACGTACTGTGCGTACGTTAACTACTCTGTCTTTCTGTTCAATAAGGGAATGACTGCATACCCAACAGCTGAAGCTGAAAAAATGATACAGCAAATTATTAAAACAGACACTTTTCAATGCAAATACACTAAAAAATTTTCACATTAAAATCGTTTTCTTTAATTACTTTAAAAGACAGCAGTGCTCTGTGGTTCACATAGTATTTTTGAAAAAGCAGTTAAAAAGCCCTCTAATAAGTACTTAATGAAACTAAATTGACTGAGGGGTAGCAATGATGCCTTTTGCATTAACAATAATATTTGGAGAGTAGGTGGAGAAAATATCAAACAAGAATGTAGACATTTAAAACTGCATTTTATCCAGCCTTTATCTGTTTATTAAATCTTGTGTGTATTAGAAGAGGTAATTCAAGATACTCGGCTTCAGTCGTACTTCAAACGCCCAATAGACTTTGGCATCATTTGACATCAGCAAAATCATCGATTGACACATATAATAGGAACTCTTAGACGTTTAGGTTTTTGATTGGCTAGAGTCTCTCAGCTGAGGACTCTGGCCCTGTAAACCTTTTTTTTGGTCCTCATTGGTGTGTTATAATTTTTAATTAGATAAAAGGGCATCTTATTGTGGGTACTGTGATGGAAGTTGTTAATGATAAAATAAGAACACACTTAAGAAAAATTGAAACGTACGACTCACTCTCACAAGCACTCTCTAAGCAGACTCAAGGGTGGTTTGAAGTTTCTCTATGTGATTTTTTAAATGTTTCATGCAAAGCGGTCATTGCCTTTGTAATTACCCTGATAGTTCATTTGAAAATTTTCTTGTCCTTTCAAAGCTAATACAATTGGAGTGAAATTGCAAAAAGAATACTTAGCCCTTGAAATCTTGTTCAAATGAGTGTATTTACAAAATGAAATGTTCAGCGAAAAATGCCTTGAAAACTTAGCCTAAGACCAGGGATTTGGCATCTGGGCTTTCCCCGGGTTAATGCTCAGAATTAGATGATGCAAGACATTTCTGTGGGCATTTTATCTTGAAGGGTGTTTGCTGGTTTCTGTAGTGAAAGAGCTGCATTTAATACCAGATGAGACTCATCATGATCTCAGCTACCCAAACTGATAATCAAAGAACCTGGTTTTAAAGAACAATGCAGGAAGGATGGTCAAGTAGAATCTGCAGACATTTCGTGATTATTTCTGGTCCTGCATTTTTCACCGTTCATGGACTGATGGTCATTTATGAAAGATGCTGGGAATCATAGGAAATCACCGCCACCAACTAGAAGAATTATCAGGGTGTATGATTAACCAGGATTAAATCGAGCCTTTAGCAACGGAGGGACCAACAGATACCACCTCAGTATGACCTTTTATTAGACCCTAACATCTTTGGGCCCTTCTAAAGTGACTTGAACATTTAAAAATAGAAATAAATTCCGGCCTTAAAGACTAACCAGAAACAAAAAAAGGAAAAAAAAATTCCTGTGTCATCATCAGAGCTTATCAAAATTTTGACCAAGAGAATTTGGGATATGGGAAACACAAATTTAAAAAGCTATTTTCCACATGTTTCTTAGAAAGACAATGCTTTCGTTCTTCAGGTGTCCATGATTTCACCAAGGCCTGTCCATCCCTTTAGCAAAATATCTTGTCTATTGGGTTTCAACATCCGTGGATCAGTTTGTCTTTTCCAATATTTTAAAAGCGTTCTAAATCCTTTAGGCCTTCAATATGCTGGAGGAATACACATCCCAACTATTTGCATCTTAAAGAAATGCAGGCAGGCTACTTTCCTCTCGAATGATCTTCAGAGGAGTTGGAGCTCTAGATTCAGTGGGATGAACTTGATCAGTGCAGCATCCGCCGTCATAACCTTCACAGCCTGGTCCCGACACCTCACCCCACAGGAGACTCCCAGTGCAGGAGGCCACGGACCCCACTTTGAGAAACAGCTATTTACAGCTCTTGTCTGTTTTTCCTTCGGTGCTAGGTGCGCCACTGACAGCATGATTTATTACCTTGTGGGTCACTGGAATGAGAGGCACACAGACATTTGTGGAATGTCATCGGTGGTATTTTCACGGAGGCTCATCACTAACGTGGTAATGCTGGCGCCAGATTTCACTGAAACCCCAGGCATCCCTGTCTTGATCACTGGAGTTCTTAACACATCCTGGTATCTGATAAGGCAGGTCCTTGACCCTCTTCTTCAGGCATGTCCTGATTCTTCTTGCATTCTACGTAATTTCTGTGTGTGTTATTTACTCGTGTTTTAAATTGATATATAATTCACATATAATAAAAATCCATCATCTTAAAGTGTTCAACTCAGGGTTTTGTATTATATTCACAGGGTTATGCTTCCATCACCGTTATCTACTTCCAGAATGTCATCACCCCCAAAATAAACCCTGAGCCCTTTAGCAGTCACTGCCTATTGCCCCTCCCCCCAGGCAACTGCAAATCCACTTTCTGTCCCTATGGATTTACCTGTTCTGGACATTTCTTATAAAAGGAATCACACAATACATGGCCTTGGTGTCTGATCTCTTTCGCTGAGCATAGAGTTTTCCAGGTTCATTCCTGTTGTAGCAGGTGCCAGTACTTCATTCCTTTTTTATGGCTGAATAATATTCCACTGCATGGATAGACTACATCTTATTTATCTGTTCATCAGTTGATGGACATTTGGGTTGTTTCCACCATTTGACTACTGTGAATAGTGCTGTAATGACATCCATGTACAAGCTTTTGTGTGAACATATGTTTTCAATATATACCGAGGAGTGGAATTGCTGGGACATACGATAACTTATGCTTAATTTTGTGAGGCCCCTCCAAACTTTTTACCACAGTAGCTGCACCATTTTGCATTCCCACTAGCAATGTCTGAGGTTTTCAGTTTCTCCACATCCTCGCCAGCACTCCCCATTGTCTGTCTTTTTTATGAAAGCTGTCCTGGTGGGTGTGAAGTGGAATCTTCTTGTGATTTTGATTTACTTTGCCTTATGACCAAGGATGCTGAGCACCTTTCATGTACTGTTGACCCTCTGTACATCTTCTCTGGAGAAATGTCTGTTTAGATCCTGTGCACGTTTTTAATTGGGTTGTCTTTTTATTGTAAGAGTTCTTTATAAGTTCTGAATACTAGACCCTTGCCCGTCTGTTTGTGGATTGCCTCTTCTCCTGTATCAATCATTTGTACCAGGATTTATCTTCCTGACTACATAAGAAACTTCAGTAAAGACTTAGAGTGGCCACATGATCTGCTGGAGCGGGGAGGTTGACTTTGAACTTATACAGCTGGGGGATATCGGGAAAGTTATGTATGGTATCTGTGCCTCAGTTTCCCCTCTCTGTAAAATGGAGATGATAATAATAGTGCCGACCCCCATCTGTGGCCGAGGGGATTGCGTGAGATAAGGAATGTGAGAATGCCCGGAGGAGTACCTGGCCGGTGGCAAGGTCTCAGTCACTGTTCAGTTGGAGTTGCCATCCTCCTCCGCATCGTCACCTCCAACCTTCTCCACAGTGTGAAACAGATGATTGTGGATTCAGTGGATGTGTGTCTGAATAGTGGACAAACCTCTCTGTAGCCCCCCCTTACCCCTTCTCTGCTAAGTGCCAATCTTCACCTGTGAATTCATGCCTCTCCAGGGGTCAGCCCCATGGTCCTGGTGGGTCCACCCTAGCTCCAACCCTGACACATGTCAGTCTGTGCATCACTGTCCCAGCCACAGCGATTGGGTCCCAGGTTATCACATGATCGAGGCCTGGCCAATCAGAAATAACCAGGCTCGACTCTAGGTCTTTGAGTTCTGTTGCCCCCAAGGACCTAAAGCTGGAAGGGGTGGGGTGTTGACACCTCTGCACCCCTCTCTTCACCACAGCAGGGGACCTAACTGGGCAAAGAGCCAGTGCAGAGTGGGTGACCCCATAGAGGAGGTGAGAGAAATCAGTAGCAGTGACATACCTTGACCCCTGCATTAAGCCTCACCTGAAGGCAGATCTACTCTGCCCTTCTCCTTGTTGAATCCCTTCTAGAAATCACACCCCCGCAAACCCTTGATCTATCCCTCTGTTTCTCTATCCACTTGTGTGTCTCCCCTCACCCCAGAGATGCTGTACTTTCCTCAGTATGACCAGGGAGCCTGGAAGATGCTAGTGATGTTGGCAGAGATGTGATTTCTTTTAGGAGCTCACCACACCTCCCCCAGTCTGTGATTAACCATCTGTGTACCCCCTCCCTCAGGGGCAGAAGGCCTGATCCAGAGGAGACCCTAAAAGTGTTTGTTGAGGGAACACACTGCAAGGCTCTACCTGAGGCATATACAGTGAGCCTTCCTCTGGGCCAAGGCCCCGTGGCTTGGAGCTGAGACCCGCTGCCCTCCCCCCTCCACTTATAAGTATATTGCAATGGTTCCTCTTCTCTCCTGAAATCGAATTCATAGATATTATTAACTACTTGCAACCCATAATCTAAACAAATCAATACAATGCCCCAGTTGTAATATGAAAGAGAAATAAAAGGAAAATCATTTGTAACGAAATTATACATATTTCATCACGTGAGTGCTCGGGCAGGACTACACCAGAAGAGAGGATAAAGTTGTCAAGTGATTGTGCCTATTTGTAATGAACATGTTTAGATTTAAGAGAAATAGGACACTCTTTAACTGAAAAATGTAATACTTTCAAACAAGGACTAACACATGTATTTACACATATGCATAGAATGTACCATGTATGCAACAGCTGCAGATGCAGACGGACACAGGTGTGCTTTATAGTAACTGGGGAATGCAAGTGATGTTATGAAACAGTGAACAACTCTTGGCAAAGTCCTGGGAGATAAAAAGCATCGCCTTCCCTTGATTTACACAGTGGTTCCACCCCTGGCAAGATCATATGTATTAAAAACAAAAACCTTGCAAAAAATAATAAAACCGCCTTGTGTTTAAATGCAAAATAGAGTGAGATTCTAGACTCTGGCAATCACAAAGAGGGGTGCCGACAGCTCTTCCTGGTGGGACAGTCCTGTGTGTTGAGATGTCCAGCTTCTGCGATCCTGTCTGCTAAGTGGGAGTAGCTCCACCCCCCAACTACTGGGATGAACATAAACACCCCATAAAAGTCCACATGCCCCTGGGAGATAAAACTCCCTTTGAGAAATCCTAGTTTAGAAAAAAGTGTGGCAGCTGCAGGGGCCAGAGTTGACTCTGTACAGCCTCGGGTAAAGGGCTCCCTGAGCCTTGGTTTTGTCCTCTGTTGAATGGGGCTTTTTGATGTGAGGTAAGATGGTGAGTTGGCGCGTGACAGGTACCCAACAGGTAGGAGCTCTCTCCTCCCTCCCCTGTAGTCCTCGGCCAGGCCTCGAAGCCCTCACTCTTCCTCCCGCTCCAGGAAGCTGGGCTGCAGGCCCACCTAGCCCTGTGTGCTTCCAGAAGCTTCTGTGGGTTGGCCTTGCATTGCATCTGAGATCTCTTGCCCTCCTAAAGCCTCTGCCAGCCAGAAGCCTGAACCTCTATAGCCCTCTGATTCCTTCACTCAAATGTTGCTAGAGCACCTGCTTGCTGTGGGCATGGGAAAGCCCGGGAAGGGTATGAAAGGAGCACAGACTGGGGCTCAGATTTAAGGTGCAGCCGAAGCCCTGTGCTGTCCGAAGGCAGCACAGAGGGCTTCCTGGAGGAGGGGGCACCTGAGCAGGGCCCAGCAGGTGGGAAAGGTTTGGACATGGAGCTCTGAGGACAAGAGCATCGTGGGTAGAGGAAATGTTGGGGTCCGTAGCTGAGAGGCCGGGACATGGGAGGTGGTCAGAAAGTCACTCAGTTTGTCAGGGGCCGAGTTCAGGTCTGCTGTGCTCTGGCCTGTGCCATGGCACCACACCTCCCTGGTCTCCTGGCTTCCAGTGTGCTCCTCCAATCCTCCTCTGATGCCTCTGCTAAGAGCAAGCTTCCCCAGTTTGCTGTTAACCTTGTCTAGCCCTGCTCAGACCCTCCATGGCTCCCATCTCCCGCAGGGTGTTCAGCTCCTTGGTGGCTTGGACCCACCTCCATGCTTGTTCATACACTTTAGTTTATTTGTTTCTTCATTCAGTACATAGTGAGCACCTACTATGTGCCAGATCCTGCTCTAGAGGCCAGGCAATTAGTAAAACCCCAACACAAACGTTCCTGATCTGATGGGACTGACATTTTGGTAGGGAAACAGACAATAAAGAAAACACAAAAATATAAGATGATGGAGTTAAGAGCAGGGAAGAAAAATACAGCAGGGTCAGGAGACAGAGAGCAAGGAAGGAGTTTTCTTAAATATGTATATTTTAAATGTTGAGGGTTGATCAGATACCATTTTGTCATTCGTGGTTTTTAAAAAAATCCATATTTTGTTCCTGTGAAAGTTTTGTGTCTAATTCTGAGGATGAATTCTGACTGGACTTGGTTGATCTTGGCTGTCCCACTCCCCTTGGCCAGGGATTTGTTCAGGGATGGGCACAGGTCCATTTTGGCCAATTGTATTTAATGGAAGGACTGCCAGGGGCTTCTGGGAACAATTTTACTAGAAAGAGATATGCATGGAGAAAGCCTTTTGGCCATAGCTTCCCTTACTTTTTGCTTGAGCTGCTATCATGAGAGGATGTGATACTGGGAACTGTGGCAGCCATCTTGTGACCATGAGTAGAGATAGCATGGCATGCAAAGAGTGGCAGAGTGGCAAAGGAGAAAAACTTGTGACCTCAGTGACATCACTGAACTCCTGAACAAGAGCAAGGCCCTTATTCAGTCAACACTAATGTTTTAGATAACACTTTTTTATTAACGGGTGTTACTGGTTATAGGTGTGCCGAATTATGCCTTCCCGCAGGCCTCAGGCAGTAGAGCAGGCTGAGTGGCTGGAGTCCCAGACTGGTAGCTTCTGACCTCAAAAGTGCCTTCTATTTCCCCCGGTAGCCAACCCACAATATCATCCCTCTGCACACCCGAGAGGGATGGGGCGAAGGTTGGGAAGCCTTCCTTGAGGCCCAGCAAGTCCAACATCCTACTGTTGTCAACCGTGCCCATCTTCAGTGATCACCTTCTGCTCCAGTTGTTTGGAATTACTCATGATTCCCCAGACAACCCCAGGCCCTGTCTAGCTCCATGCTTTTACACTTGCTGTTCTCTCCTCCTGAATTCCCTCTTTGCTCAGCTCTTTCTGGCAAGCTCCTACTCACCCTTCAAAGCCCAGTTTGAGATTCAGTCTTGCCTCTTGTGTGAAACTTCTCCAGACCTCTGCTCCGGTGTCTCTTTTGTGCTGCCCTGCCACTCCCTCCCATTAGTGGATGGTCTCTCCAGTTGAGGGCCTTCCAGGGACTGGGTTTCATTTCTACCTGTGGTCCCTGTTCCTAAGTCAAGGACCAGAGGGCTCAGACCAGAAGCTAATGGTTTTTGTTGGTGAGGGAGGGAGCGAGTGAATGAATGTCCTCAGCTGCCAGACTGAGGGCAAAGGCTGGGTTGGCCTCCCCTGCAGAGCACAGCGCAGAGGTGGTGCTGGCACCGTGGTTGTTCCGATGTTCTGGAGGTGATGCCCCGGGAAGGCGGGGCAGGTGCAGGCCTGCCTGTTCCCAGCCCTCCTGCTTTCTCCAATCTCCGCGCTCTCCCTGCGTCTCGGGCGGCAGCTTCCCAGGGGCCAGTTCCACCCGAGTTCTTCCCCAGGCCTCTGCCAGCTGACATCTTCTCTGCCATCTCTGGGCTTCCGGGAGCAGCCCCTGCTTCCTTCGGATGTGCTTGGGGGCTGGAGTGGGACACTGGAGAGGAGACAGGTGACAGTCCTTGCTGCTCTGGGGAAAATTAATTAGCCTGGGTTCCTCAAAGCACTTTGAAGACAAAAAAAAAAAAGAAAGAAAGAAAGGAAATTCACGCAGTAGTCCCTTATCGGGACAGTTACTACCTGGAGGCTTACCTCTCCCCTCTGCTAGGGCAGGCTGTGTCCCCATTCCACTACATACCTGTTTTTCTAGAAAATCCAACTTCTGAAATCCAGGCAACTTCGGTGCACAGAGCAAGGAGAGGC
This sequence comes from Mesoplodon bidens, assembly GCF_964165515.1. NCBI lineage: Eukaryota > Metazoa > Chordata > Mammalia > Artiodactyla > Ziphiidae > Mesoplodon > Mesoplodon bidens. The sequence goes on from NC_138172.1 coordinate 3,003,248, forward strand.
GCATTTGGGTTCCCTCTAGGTGGGGCCCCAGCTGCTGAAAACCGGTTCCCAGTTGCCGCTGGGATGCTGGGCTTCAGATAGGACTTAGGATTCCAAGGCCAGCGACCCTGGCCGGGCCTTGCCTATGTGAGCCTCCGGATTTCAGCAAAATGAGGGTGGTGATGCGTCCCTTGGAACCAGCGTATGACAAGTACTCAGTACACGGAGCTCCTGGCCTCTCCTGTCGGGACAGAGCAGACGGAGTCCGTGCAGCCCACAGGTAAAGGCTGGGCCTGGTGTCTGGGCTTGGTTCCCCACAGGCCACCCAGCCAGCCTGCCCGCTACAGGGCGGACTCCAGCTCTAAACCGCAGAGCCAACTGCCCGCTGCCAGGGTGCCAGCTTCCTCCACACAGTAGGAAAGGCCTCGCGAGGCCACAGGCAGGCAACATAGTGGACTCGGATGACCGGAGTCATCTCCTTGAGATACCCTGGAATGTTCCCTCTGCCCTTTCCTGAATTGGAAGCAGAGGCTCGGAGAGGTCCAGTCTCTGGTGAATGGATCCCCAGCTGGGCTGGGGGAGGGGTGGCAGACAGGCAGGCAGGTGAGGTTTGGCGGAGGGAAGCTCTGTGAGCTTTTATGGGGCTTCAGAAGTTTGGCAAGGTTCAGCTCAAGGTGGGTGACGCTTCCTTCTTGGGGACCCCTCCTGTTCTCGGGTCCTGGCATACCTGTCAGGCAACAGGTAGGCTTCAGAACCAGCTCATTTATGGTTCCAGGTGAGTGATGGGGGGCCCCCCACTGAGGACGGGGGAGGAGGGGCCTCGGGCTCCAGATGAAAGGCCAGAGGTGCCCCCCACCTCCACCCCTGCCCACCTGGAGCTCAGGACCCAAGAGCATTCTGGGAAACCAAGGTGCTTCTCTTTCATTCTGTGCCCCACGGGGGCCCGCCTCTCCAGCTGGGTCCCTTCTGCCTTGGAAGGGGCATCACAGGTGCCTGGTGGGTGCAGGCTGCACAGGGTGCTTCAGGGGCCCCTGGATAGGATGCACTGCTGGCGGGCGTGGTCTACAGCAGGTCCCTCACCTCGCTGAGCCTCAGTGTCCTCTTCTGTAAAATGGGGGTAAGAACGAACGTCCTCCGGCCCCCCAACAGCGTCACTGAGAAGATGAAGTGAGAAGAGAAGTAGCTGAATCAGGGGCTCCCCGGCACTGGCCCAGCTTGTGCAGGCACAGGGGATGGGGAGAGAGTGAGCATGGGGATGCCACATCCTGAGGGCAGGCGACAGGACGGCTGTTGTTGGCGTCTGCCTGCTGACAGACTCTGAGCCCGTCTTTGGCCCCAAGGAAGCCTGGAAGCAATGCGGGAGATGAAGGCAGGGAGGATGACAGTGATGGGGGGGTAGCCGGGACCAGGTTTTTCGAGCGCTCGCTATGTGCCAGCCCCCGTTTTAAATGCTTCACCTGTTCTGAGTCATCTAATGCCTCAACCACACCACCCAGGAGGCTGGTATTTTATGGCCATTCTCAACCCTGGGGTGAGGGGCTGAAGCCCAGGGAGGTTGGGTCGTGGCCTGAGGATGCCACACGCAGCTGCAGAGTGCAGCCCTAAGATCCGAACCTGTCAGGCTGTGCAGCCACTACTTCTAACCATGGAATCACCCTGCCTTCCAGAGGACAAATGCTCAGGATCTTTATACAGCAAAGAAGTATAGGATCAACGTCCTAAAGCAGAGGGAAGCGGAATCTAGGAGATGCCCACTGTTCTTTGCAAACTACAGCTTCTCCTGCTCACACACCATCAGTGGCTCCCCAGTGCCTGTGGGACCAATGCAGGGCGCTGGGTCCCCTGACCCCTATGTCCTCCTCACCCTCCACCACCCACGTCACCTGCTGGCCACTCCTTGTCCGGCCTGGTCTTGCTGTCCCCGTTGCTCCACGACACTACTCTCTCTGCCCAGCCCCTCTCTCCCTTTCCACAGGCCCAGCTCCCCGGCTGCCTTGGCCCCCGGGTCCCTGTTGCCCCCCATCCCCCCTTGGCTGGTGGGTTCCTGGTCCTGCCAGCGAGATACAGTCACTGCAGGAGGTTCTCAGACGTGCCAGGTTTAATACTGTGATTGTTTTATCACATTTTTGTTTCTTCTTTTTAAACCCTTGAGGGTACTGTAGACACGTAAGTATCATATAAAGTCAGGAAAATAGAAAAGCAGAAAGCAGAGAAGGGCTCTTAACCTGCACCCCTCCCCAGGAGATGGCTGCTATTACTGTACCTGGGGTCTGGCCAGCAGACCTCCTCTCTTTTTTCTACTCATGTGTGGTTTCAAAGCGTTTCCTTAAACTTCCGCAGGCAATGGGAAGTCCCACCTTTTCCTTTCTTATTTCAGGACCCATCCCCAGGGGATGAGTAAGTCCTCCTGCTTCTAACCTACATCCCTCTTATGGGGTTCACTGTGGGTCCTGCCCTCCAAAGCAGTGGACCCCCGAGAAGCTGCCGTCCTGGGTTGCAGTGGTGGGCAAGAAAGAGGGTCTTCACTGGAATCTGGTCAGAGGGTCAGGGGCTCCAAGAGCCCCATAAAATGAGGGCTGGAGGGTCACTAAGTAACCTTGGCAACCTGGAAGACCAGCTCCAGGGAGGCAGGTGCCTCTGCCTATCCTGTCCGCTCCGTATCCCAGTGGCCTGCAGCAGGGCTCCCAGGGCAGGTGCTCCTGCTTGTGGAATGAAAGAGGCAAGAAGTGCCATGTGGAGAGGCGGGGAGATGGGCCAGACCAGGGAGGAGGAGGCCTCGCCCAGCGTCTAAGGCTTGGACATCAGAGGCTGGGCTGTCCCTGCAGGGTCGGGGGCCAGGGTAGAGTGGAGGGGCTTCCTGGCAGCCATGCAGCCATCATCGCAGAGGAAGTGGAGGCTACCAAGTCAGAATGCCTGAGGGCAGCCTGGCTTTGGAGCCATTTATCACCTGCAGCAATTCCAAGAATGCGGAGCCAGAGGAGGGAGGGAGGCTGGGGGAGCGGGGATGCCCCGCCTTTCTCCAAGAAGCAGAGAGCCCAGACCCTTGGCATCTGGAGAAGGCAAGTCTCGCCCGAAGACTCAGACTCACAGAGCAGTGGAGGACGCTGGCTTTTAGGGGGTGCCCACCGCATGCCAGGCACTGTCGTGACCTGTATGGCACTAAGTGCTGCCACAAGCCCCAAAGGTCACACCCCTGGGGCCTGGCAGAGCCAGGACTCACACCCAGGGCTCACACACTGATGGAGAGTGCTCCGCTGGAACCCAAGCCAGGCAGGGCCTGCTGTCTGCACAACTGCCTGCATGGCTCCCACCTGCTCAGAGGAGAAGCCAAAGCCCTCACTGTGGCCACAGCGCCCATGTGCTGCCTCAGGGCCTTTGCACTTGCTGGGCCCACTGCCTGGGATGCTCCTCTCCTGTTACCTGTTTGGCTCACTCCGTCTCCTCCAGGTCCCTGCTCAGAAATCACCTCCTCCAAGAGGCCTTCCTTGGCCACCGTGATGTGACCTGGTCTCAGACAGCAGCCACCAGTTACTTAAAATGTGCGACTCAGAATCCAGGCGTGTCATGAGTGTCAAATAGGCACCCGATTTCCAAGACCTGGTGTTTAAAAAAAATGTAACACAAATCACTAATAATTGTTTGTATCGATTACATGTTGCCATGATAATATTTTGGATCTACTGGATTAAATTAAATATACTATTAGTATTAATTTTGTCTTTCTTTTCACTTTCTTCCAAGTGGCCGTGAGAAAATTGAGAATGACGTGGCGCTGCCTTCACTCTGACCTCTTTTCTCCCAGCGCTCACCCGCCTGCCTGTTACAGGTGCCCCTGCCTGTCTGTCTACGATCTGGGCCTCCCAGGAGGAGGACAGATCCGCTCCTGCTCCCTCGGCTGTAGCCCAGCGCACGGGGCAGTAGCTGTTGTTGAACGAGGCGCCTGCTCTGTGTCTGGCGTTGCCCTGGGCTTTGTTCCTGAGCATCTGAACTTGGGGTGGGGGTGGAGAGTCAGGGGAGGAGGGCTGGGGTCCACAGGGGTCGGGGGACAGAGCACGACGGGGATTGGGGTCCAAGCAGTGTCCCTGGCTCGCTTTGTCCCTCTGCATTTGACTGTCTGTCCGCTGAGGCCCTCGTTCTGCGCAGAGGTTCTGATGGGCTCCCTGGGGTTGTGCTGTGAGCTCCGGCGGGCGGGAGAGTCTGGGGAAGCTGCCGTCTCCGCTGATTCACACCTGAACCGGGCAGCATGGTTGAGCGACCAGTGCCCCAGGGGACCGCCACCTTTACCGTGGCCCCGCGGCGGGCAGTGGGAATGGAGGAGCCGGCGATTTGGGCAGGAGGTCCCCGCACCTTCTGGGGTATGGGGACAGGGGCCAGACAGAGGGGCCTGGGGACACACACAGGTGGACATGGCCTGGTCCTCCTCCTTGACAGGGGTCTCGAGAATTCCAAAGAAGTGAGGCAAGGGCAGGGGGTCCGCAGAGAGCGGCTGCGGGATTCCAGAGGCGAGTGTGGCCTCTGCCTGGCTTGAGCAGAGGATTCCCAGAGGAAGTGATGTTTCCCCTGGGAAGGGAAGGCTGGGTGGCACCTGAGGGCAGCTGAGCAAAGGCATGGAGGGGCGTGGTGTGGCGTGGGCAAGGAGGTGGTGACGCTGGAGCCACGGCCCCTGCTGGTGGTGGGTCCCCCTCGAGGGGACCCCGGCCTGCCCCGGGGCTCTGTGGCAGCTGCTGCTCGGAGTCTGCTGAGAGCCAACCAGAGGGCCCAGGCATGCCTGCTGAGAGGATGCCAGGAGGTCGGCCAGCCCGCAGTTCATCTCTGGGTACACAGATGCCTGTCCAACCACAGCTCACACATCTCCACTCCCTCCAGGGCAGCCCATGGCTGGGAGAAACATCTCCTTGTTTAGGGGGATCTCAGGGGGAGGGGAGAATGCTTAGACTCCGTACAACTTGTAAGTGTCTTGATTTTTAAAGAACTGTTCAAACCCTAGAGTGTTCAGATGCCTTAGAGCAGGGTTTTTCAAATGTCTCCTTTGTCTCTACCAACTTGGTATTTTTCTTTGGTCTTTGGTCATTTATATTTTGTTCTATGTTGTGAAAGAATGCCCGTCAGTTATTTTGTTGACGGACCTTCAGCGTGAATCTGTCTGGTGTTTTCTCATGATTAGAAGGAGGTGACGTATTATTGGTAAAGATGCTGCAGACATGCTTCTTGGAGCATCTTATCAGGGGTCTCCACCTCTGCTGTCATTTGTATTTTTATTGAAATGGATCCCCTTTTTAAATTCACTGCCTGACTTAATCCAACCATAAGAAACACAGTCCCCCGAATTATGATGGGTTTGATATGCGATAGCTGTTGAAATGGAAAAGCTTTTTTCCTGTTCCACGTAAAATCAACTCGATGCCCTCCAGGGCGATGTGCACCGCTTTTGACAAGTGTTGCTTTAGATCGTGTAGGATCTTTGGAACTGCGCAATGTTGCTCCGGTTTATTTTATTATTATCGTTTACAGAGAGTCCTCATAGCCGTCAGAACTGTTTGCCTCCTTGATCGCTCTTCGATTCAGTATGTTGAGAACTTTTAGGCGTTCAGGCCCGAGTCCTCCGTCTCTGCTCCCACCCGGCCTCCTCAGCTCCCCAGTTGCCTGGAGGGGCGTGGCTTGTTCAAACTGCACATTTCTTGACCCTGAGAAACCTTGGCCAGTGTAGTAGCTTTGAGGTGAGGCCCTGGACTCTGCCACTTGATCACGCCCCCACCCACGGGGGTGAGATTCCCACACTGCCCCCTCAGCACCCTGCAGAGACGTTTATCACGCCTCAGCTGGTATAGAAATTCCAATCAGGAAAAGCAGAGAAGTCTGGGGAGCTCTGAGGTCTGGCTTCCCAGAGTCAACCATGCACGACTCGGGAGCTTGTGTGGATGTCTGTGGAAGCTGCCACGTGAGCCCAGGCCACGCCAGAGCCACGTCCACTCTGCCACCCCGTCTCATGGGAATTGCGCTCCCAGGAAACTCTTCCTCCAATGGGACGGGGAAGGGACCCTGGGAAACGCTGTTCCCAGGCTTTGTGGGGTGTGAGGCTGGGCGACAGCCATGTTTCGTCCCGTCGGCTTCCCCAGACGTGCGTAACGTGTTCCCTTCTGTTTCGCGATGTACCAGCGCCATGCTTATACCTACCCTTCCACCAGCGGAAGGCAAAGTGCCCCCCACCCCCGGAGAGGAAGCGTGGCATCTGTCACTGGGTCTCTTCCAGCCGAGCCACGAGCCCTTTGACACTGCGACTTGAATGCTGAGACTCGTGTGTCTTGTATCTCGACAGGATGGAGTTGGGGGGTCGGGGAGGAGAAAAATAATGGGTTAATATATACAAGGATATTCATCTGAAAGCAAGAAAAATGCACATGGAGCCTAGTCCTCATTTCTGCCATTAGCCGCCCTGTGGCCTCAGCTGCGTCTGGAGCTTCCTTTGCCCTCGCCGTCTCGTGTCCCGTTGGCTCTCATCTGAGCGTGGCTCCTGGCCTCGTGGCTGTGTTCCTGAGTGAACTGTGCCACTCGTGCTTCTGCCTGTACTGACTGGGCTGCTGTAGTTTCCTAATAACCACAGAGCACGGGTGTACCTAGAGGTGGCCCCACGTCCAGGGGCCTGCCCTGTCGTTCTGCTGCCAGCAACCCAGAAACCTCCGCTTGAGGAGTGCCAGGCTGCTCCCCTGCTGAGCCCTGTGACGGGGAGCAGCCCGACTAGGAAGGGGTCCAGTGGGGAGCAGAAGACGGGGCACGTCCTGATGGGTGCCAGACAGCAGCCCAGCTGCCCCCCCACCCCCGCCCCGTGCCAGCTTTGAGCCCAGCTGCTGCAGGCGCTTCAGGAGGTGGCCTGGGGTCTCTGGGGACTCGCTTGGGCCTCTTTTATCTTGCCCTGCCCCTGAGCCCTGCTGTCTGCCACCCAGGAAGCCGGGCCAATTCTGGGCTTGGAGTGTGGGGAGGGCAGCCTGGCAGGGCCGCCGGAGATGCTGTGTCTCTCGGGGATGAGGAAGGACGCACTGTGGGCTTCGGGCGGAGCCAGGGCGCGAGCAGTGCAGGCCGCGGTGGGTTCATAAAGCGCCCTTTCACTACCTTGTGGGGTGGTGGCAGCTCGGGGGATCCCTCAGCAGCCTTGGGGTGTGGGGAAGCCAGTTCCCAGGAGACAGCTTCAGGCCCGTGTGGCGTGACGTCTCGGTGGGTGACACTCCTCCAAGATGCGCACACACAGAGCCTGAAGCCCAGGCCTCAGGAACACTTCCTCTGGGCACCACGTCTGAAACTTCTCACCATCTTCCAGGACATGTTGCATCTTCCTTCCCAGGTTCATGGTCACTCTTTAGCCTTTTTTTGTGCTCTAACACACCAGACACCCCAAGTACATTACTCATCTTCATGGTTACTGTTTGTCCACAAGGACAGGGTTTTTTTGGTTTGTTTTTTATCCAATATATCCAGTGCCACAACTTCAGCAGCTGGTGAGTGCTTTGCACGTAGAAGGTTCTCAATAGAGACTTAGGGAAGGAACACATGCCGTGTGCTTAGAGTAGGGATGTGGGAAGCTGTCTCTGTCCTCAAGGAGCTCACATTCTTGTGGTGACAACAGATGCAGGAACTGGTGACTGCCATCTGGGAGGTGGCAGAGCCTCTGGCTGAAGCCAGCCCAGGGCTCAGAAGAGCTGAAGGGGGCGTTGGGTCCCTGGCTGGCAGGGGAAGGACATCGGAGTCGGGGGAGGAGCAGAACATGGAAATTGAACATTAATACCGCAGGACCTAATTCATGAAAACATCTAATTACAGGATGCCGGTGTTTAATTGTAATTTTGGTAATGACCTGCAACTGCATACAAATTACAGGGTAATCAACTCAAACGTGCTTACGGTTGCTGTAAATGCCATTTAATCTAACGTGGGGCGCAGACAAGGGCAGGATGCTAGGGACGTCCTCCATTTGGCTTGTAATGTCACAGCCAAGGAGGTGACTAGCAGGATGCTGGGCTGCAAATGCCAGCTGCCGTGCATTCCCCCCCTCCCCCATGCATGAAGAGTGGCCTGCACATAGGCCCCAGTTTAAACTGCAGCAAGAGAGACTTAGGTCAAACCCAGGCTGATCCGGAAGGGCTTGGAGGAAGGGAAGGAAGCTCGGCCTGCTGGTTGGTTTGGGCAGGTGGGAGCCAGGAGACAGTTGCTTGGCTGGGTTGGCTTTCTTTGTACTCGCAGGGGGTGGACCAGTTAGAGGCTGGAAACCAGTGGCCACGGAGGTGTTTTATTTGGGCTGCACAGTGTTCTGAAGGAACGGATCTGAGAGCCTTGGACGGGGCGCCCTCTCTCTTGTAACCACATCCCATCTTGACCCCTGCGGTCACCCTGCAGCCCACTGTCTTTCACCCTCACTTGCACCTTTACTGCCTGGGCCCCGGCGGTACTGAATCGCCCACACGCTTCCAGAGGCAGAGACTCTGGTAAGAGGAACATGGGCTTTGGGGCTGGACCCCCAACGATTGAAATCCACACTCTTGTGGCCTTGGGCAAGGAAAAGGATCCCTGAGCCTGTCCGTGTGTGAGAGAGATTATGCACATGTATAAAATGCCCAGCTTTCAGGGTCAGCCAACATGTTCTCCAGCTGCAAGAGGCAGTCTAGCATCGTGGATGAGAGCGTGGGCTCTGGTGCCAGCTACCTGGGTGCCCATCCCAGCCCTGGCACCTGTGAACTTTCCAAACTTGCATACCCTTGGACACCCTCATTTCTCTATCTGTAAAGTGAGGATGGTTGTAAAGAGTGCTGCCTAGCTCAGAGGGTTTATGGAATGAGTTCATGAATAGGAAGGGCTTAAAATAGTGCCTGGCACACAGTAGGCACTCAAGAAATGTTAGCTGTGAGTACCTACCGTGTGCGGGGAGCTGTGGGTAAAGTGGAAGACAGGATAGCTCAGTTTCCTGCACAGGCGCATGAGTTTCCTCTCCCTCTCCTTGAAAACTTTCCCTGGCTGATCTGCCTGAAGAACTTTTATTCATCCCTCAACACCCAGCTGGTTTTTTCCTCTTCTGTCCAGTCTTGGCTGCTCCCCTCCTCCTCTGGGGTAATATCTGTTGGATGCTGGCTGCTCTGGTGGCATCCAGTTCAGGGGGCCATTGGCTTGTCTCTGTCTCTGAGTGGAAGTGTTCGGGAGTGTTTTGGTGCCTGGCATCATAACCACACTGGACGCGGCACCCAGGAGAACTTGCTAAATGTTGGTTGAACTGGTCCTATTGAAGTAGCAAGCAAGGAGGCCCCTCACAGGACTCATTGCCAGGGTAGATGCTTTTTAGTTAATTTTTTTTAAAAGGAAACATGTTTGTAAGGAAAAATGTATGTATTAACAGTAACTAATTATATTGGTTAAAAGTAAAATTTTCCTTCTCAACCTCTAGTATTCTCTAGAGGCAGCCAGTGTTTATAGTTTCTAGTACTTCACTGCAGACATTTTCTATACATCTACATGCAGTATATATTTCTCTACAAATGGACCCTCAAAACACACGTGTCTGCATCTCCTGTTTTCATTTGCTAATATTTCTTGACCATCCTTCAATTTCAGATTGTTTTAGTGGTGCATGGAGTTCCAAGGTACGGATGCCTCATGATTTATTTAGCTGGCCCCCTATTCATAGACATTGGGCTGTTTCTGATTTTTGCTCCCCCAAGCCAGGCTGCACAAGCACCTCTGTACATACCCCTCGGCATGCGTATCTGCAGGTGGTGAAGCAGTGGACAGTGGTGAGGTCTCCTGACTGGCCCGGCCTGCCCCCCACTGCTGGGCCTTTCCGTTGCTTTCAGTCCTTTGCTGTTTCGCGGGTCTTTTAGCCGCTTAGTGTTCGTTCTGTACTGCTTTAGAAAGGGCCTTATCCCTGTGGTTCCCGCCACCGTTCAGGAGCTCCGCGGTTCTGATGGGAAACACCCTCGAGGGTGAGAAGATGGACAGACAGGTACATCTCTGCCGTCTCCGTCCCCTATCACCACCAGCCAACTGGGGCAACTCTGCTTTGCCCAGTTTTATGTGGATATTTTTTACTATAAATGTGGAGTTTCTCAGCTACAGAACCGTGTCCAAAGGCTCTTCTCTCTCCATGTTTTAGACCCAGGGAAACTGAGGCCCAGGGAGAGGGGCATGGAGGCTGAGGCCCTGCTTGGGCCTGGGGTGGGGGGGTTAGGGGCCCTTTGCCGGAGCAGCCCCCATCGGGGCCCTGCAGCCCTGTCCCCCCGGCCTAATCCCGTTTTCTGCCCAGCTGAACAGCGGAGAAGGCTTATTTCTCATCCCATTTTAATGCAAAGGAGGCTGCCAGGCCTGGCTTGTTCTGAGCTCAGTGACAGTGGCCGTGAATGGGGACCCCAGTAACCGGGACAAAAATGTGACAGGGCCCTCCATCATGGCATTGTCCGACAATCAGGACATTATAGTTGCTCCTGGAACCCTCTCCGGGAAGGGCGGGGGCCTCCGCCTCGTATGCTAAGCAGACAGGGGCCGGCCCGCCTTGGGCCACCCGGCCTTGGCCTGGTCAGTACTTCCATTGTGTCAGGAGCTTGGACCTGAGCAATTCAAAGGGTCCCCCAGCTAGCCCCTCCCTCCCTCCCTCCTCCCGCCACGAGGCCTGGGCGTGTGCGTGCGGTGGAGGGGCTCCCAGACCGCCACCCCAGAGAGGCTGATGCCGCCCCTGCCCTGCTGCACGACGGCAGGACAGGTGCTCCCCTCTCTGGGCCTCAGCCACAGCAATAACGATCACCACCCAACAGCCAGCGTTTCTGAGTGGCATGGAGGGGTGCGGGAGGCCGTGGCTGGGGGGCCCCCAGACTGCGGGGTGCAAAGCGGGGGCAGCGCTGTCCAGCAGAAAAGGGGCGCAGACCACATGTCATCTCAGACTTCCTGGTAGTCACGTTAAAAGAAAGTAGAAAGAAACTGATAAGATGAATTTTAATAGGATAGTTTATGGAACTCCACCCAAAATAGCATTTCAGCACGTAATCTATATTGAAAATACCGTTAACAAGACATTTCACCTGACTTTTTTCATACCGAGCCTTTGAAATCTGGTGGGTATTGGACCCACACTGCACATCTCAATCCCCTTGCAAGTGCCCAGGGTCCACACGTGGCTGCTGGCTGTCGTGCTGGACGGCTGAGCTCTAAAGGGGACCAGCGGGCACGCCCACACTCTGCCAGGGCTGCTCACCTACGCTGTGACCCCAGGCAGGGCGCTCCGCCTCTCTCGGGATCAGTTCCCCCTCTGGAGCTCCCTTCACAGCCGGTGATAGAGAGGAGCAAGGCGATCCCCGGGACCCTGGCTCGTGGCACCTCATGCGTAGGCCCTCTGCCAGGCCCTCTCTGGGCCCCCTGATCATTCTGCAGCCACGCCCCCCACCACGGGCCTTCCCCCCAGACCCTCCTCTCTCCAGGCACCAGCTTCTGTCCCACTCCTCTGGGGGGCTGGGGTGGTAGCGCTGAGGTAATGCAGGTTGGGGTGAACTAGATGAGTATCTCCTAAGCCCGGCGGCAGTCCCAAGATGGTCTCCCTTTGCTAAACCTCCCCTTGCTGAACCCATTTTGCAGATGTGGAAACAGAGGCCCACTCGCACAGAGACACGGGGGAGGGCATGGCTGAGCCACTCTTTGACCTGCCTCTTGCAAACGTTTAGGTAGAACAGTCGTCCCCACTCCAGTTTCTTCAGCGATTGGTGAAGCTCCTTCAGTTACAGATGCAAATGCCACTACTGCCTAGGGTGAAAACCCAGGGTGGGGCAACTGGCAGGGGCCTGCCATCAGGAATCAGGTGGCCTCCGGCCTCCGGCCTCCGTGTGTATGATCTACAACTGTAGGTAAGTCATTGCCCTCCCCACCCGGTTTCCGGTTTCCGACGGGCAAGTCCAGGGTCTTGGCATCCAGGGCAGGGAGGGCGACATTTGCAAGCTGTGAAGAGCCGTTCCCAGGCCAGGGGTGGGAGGGCAAAGGGAGCAGGTGTGGACACAGCACCTCTCTCTCCTCCCCCACCACCCTCGCCAGACCCCATTGATCGCAGGAGGCTCCTGTCCTCAGAACCACAGGCTCGCCTGCTCTCGGCTCCCTTCCATTTGCGACTGGACAAGTTCCAGGGCCGGAGTGGGGCAGGCAGTAATGGACCACAGAGTGAGTTATGCAGCCACGGGGGGGCCACCTCGGAGGAGGTGATGGGGGCTGGGGGCACTCAGGTGTGAAATGCCTCCACCCTTCGCCTCCCTGCCTAGCCCCTCCCCGACGCCCCAGTCTCCTTGGAGCCTCCCTGCAGTCCTCTCCCCCTTGTACCCCAGGTGGGCTGGGTGGCTCCGTTATCCAGAATTGAAGAATGAGGCCTGGAAGAGGGGAGGGGCTTGTCCAAGGTCACAGAATAAGTGACCTCTAGAGTCTGAGGTCCTTTGTCCTGGTGCAGAGGTGCCTGGGGATCCTCCTAGCAGCCTGAGCCATGAGCCCTCCCCCTACCTGCTCCAGTGGTGCGGGGTCCAGCCCTGAGGCTCCTAAGTCTGCTCTCTCCCTGGCCTTGGATTGGGTCTGCCTGCTGGAGGGTGCTGGGCCCATTGCTTCACCTTTACCTGCTGTGTGACGTTAACCAAATCACTTCTCGCATGAGTCTTTCCTCATGTGTAAAATGCAGAATGATTTTTACACCCGGTCACAGAGCAACTGGGGACGATGTGAGAAAGCCTGTTAGGGCCTCTGCCCTTCGGGCACGCCTGCCTGAGCCTTGACACTTGGCATGCTGGATCCTGGAGCCCAGATTCAAGCGGGGGTCCTGCCAGCCCTGGGGTAGCCCCGAGAAGGGTGGACCTCTGTCCCCCTGGCCCCCTGGAGCTTCTGGGGCCCAGACCCTGGAGTTGCCCCCTGACCACAGAGGCGGCCTGGGCTCTGCTGATACCTGAAGGGAGGACAGGATGCCCAGACACAGTCTGGGGGAAAGGCCCCTAGGTGGGGTGCTGCAGAGTGATCCGGGGTCCCCAGGGAAGCCTGCCCAGGGTCACCGAGCGGCTGAGCAGCCCAGGCGGAGCGTGAGCACGTCCCTAGGCCCTGAAGCTTGTGGTCCGTCATCTGCCTGCAGCGCACGGTGGGCACTTGGGGGCCACACACTCATTCCTGGAGCATTTATTGAGCACTTGCTGTGTACTGAGCACCAGGTGTTGTAGGCCAGTCCCAGCCCCCAGGAGCTCCAAGCCCACTGGGGACCCCATCCACCGAGTAGGGACAAAGGAACAAATGCTGGTGAAAACCTGTACCGGTGATGGAGGAAATGAGAAAGTTATCGGTGGGGAACAGGGGCTTAAGGAGCGCCCTCCGAGAGGAGACTGGAGCTGAGGCTGGACAGCAGAGTTGGGAGAAGGGCATCCTGGGCAGAGGGACCACACGTGCCAGGGGTCTGAGTGGGAGCAGAGCCCAGGAACAGAAAGGGCCTGTGTGGCTGGGAGCCGCGGGGAGGGGCAGGAGTCAACGGCAGAGACAGGCCGCGGTGCGGAGTCACTTTGTTCCCAGTGGGGTGGGGTGTCCTGAGCTGTTCTAAGCAGGGCGATAACCTGGACGAGAGATGGTGGTGGTGCGTCCACGTGGCAGGAGACGGGGAGGGAGAAGTAGATGGATTCCAGATCTATTAGGAGCGCGGAAAGGCAGGCTCAAGGGTCAGACATGGGAGCTGAGGGAAAAGTGAGGAACACTGCTGAAGTTGGTCTGAGCAGGAAGGTCTGGGGGATAAGCAGCATTTCCACACTGGCCTCTTCAGGTTGCCTGTGAGACCTTCAAATGGACAGGACACGCAGGCAGTGGGAGGCCTGATCTCACTGGGGTGGGTGTCTCATAGCAATGGTTGAGATCACTTGGAAACAAACACGGAGAGAGCAGGGAGGATGGGCTCTTAGCCGGGCCAACTTGAACTCGGGTCCTGTTAATCAAGGTCTATACCTAGAATGAGGGAGGTGTAGTTGTGCTTTAGGCTGCTCAGACCCCTCCTGGATCCTGTGTCTGGGGCTGGTTGAAAGGAACCAACCAGCTTTGGGAGGAGTCTGCAGACACCATTCTCTAAGTGGGGCTGGGGAGCTGCCGAGCTCCATCTGGAGTCTCTGCCAGCTGCCCCAGGCAGGGGAGGAGGTGGGCCGTGGGCCCAGAGGGCCAAGCTGGGCTCCAGCGGCCGGAGCACAGAGTCAGGCTCCAGCTTGGTGTGAAGGATAGCATCATCCCAGGCAGACTCAGCAGGGGTGGGGCTGGCTGACCAGTAAGGGGGCAGTTCCCTGTGCAGGGAGCCTCACCTGGAGGGTGATGCAAGTGGTCTCCGGCATTGGGTGGGGGCTGGACTCGGCGATCCGCAGGGCCCCTCCTGCTCAGAGATGCGGCCTCCAGCGGGGAACAATGTTCCCAGGAAGCAGCAGGAACCACCACTGATTACAAATTGCTCTGTGATTTTTCTCCCGTTACCAGGGCGACAGCAGGCTGAGCATCTTAAGCAGCAGCGGGACCTTTTAAAGCCATAGATGATTTCTCTTCAGGGTCTACACCTCCTTCACTTCCCAGCCTCCCCTTCCCCTTGTGCCACCCTGTCTCCTTAACACTGCTCCCTCCCTCCCTCCTTCCCTCTCTCCCTCCCTCTCACCAACCCTGTACTTGGCAGTAGGGATCATACCTGTTCCCTACTCACCTTCTAAATATGGTGCCTTCTCTCTGCAATTCATGCCAAGGCTTCTTGCTCTCAGATTCTCTGAGCCTCAGTTTCTCCATCTTTAGAATGGGAAGGGCATGAACCTGGCGACCCTCCCCGTCCCCACATGTCCAAATCAGCTCACCCTGCATATCCAGCGCCAATAGTTCCTCCTACAGGAAGTCTCTTGAGTGTCCGAGCCTGAGGCAAACACTCATTCATTCATTCATTCATTCATGTTTGCAAGCATTCATTACCCTGCACTGTCCAGTGCAGTAGTCACGGGCCACATGTGGCTACTGAGTCCTTAAAATGTGGCTGGTACCATGTTTTGAAATAATATTGAGTTAAATAACATATTGTTAGTGTTACTTGCATCAGTTTCTTTTCACTTTTTATTTTATTTTATTTATCTTTTTTAACATCTTTATTGGAGTATAATTGCTTTACAATGTTGTGTTAGTTTCTGTTGTTTAACAAAGTGAATCAGCTATATGTATACATATGTCCCCATATCCCTTCCCTCTTTTCACTTTTTAGAAAATTTTAAGCGAACTATGTGGCTTGCCTTGTATTTCTACTGGAAATGACATTGAACTAACATGTGTGACCACAGAGTAGCAAGGACAGTAACAGCTGCTGTGGACAGAGCATGGGGACTCATTTCAGCTGACAAAACACCCCGACATGATGTCCATACCGTTAGTCTGACTGACAGGGAGAAGGGAGGGGCTTGCTGAAGGCACCCTGCTGGGTGGTTGTGCTAGGACCCCATCTCGGTGCGGGGACTCTAGAAAACAAAGCCCCCAGATGCGGGGGTTTAAGGCAGAGACCAGGAGCCTTCAGAGCTGGGTGGAGGCTTCAGAGCTGGGTTGCAGCTTCAGGGCGTTCATGTTGGTAGCAATGCCGGCGGCCACCCCCGTGTCCGGGATGTCAGGTCGTGGTAAGCCCCAAGGGGGTCCTCACCAAGCCTGGAGCCCCTCCTTAACTTCATCGCCCTGAAACTCTGGCATCATCACCTCATCCGGTTGGATCTAACACCCAGGTCCCACCCGCACGTGTGCAGCTTTGTAGCAGCTTGTGTGATACCCTCATCCATGAGTAAGCTTGGTATATACAAGCTTGTGTATATGCACACATGTACACACACACATATACACATACATATATCCAGTGCGTGTGCACATATAATATAATCCTATACACACATATATAGTGTATATGTGCACATATATACATATACACATATGTACACATTCACATAATACATGTATACATGTATATACATATGTATGTACGTACATATATAAAATTTGTAAAAACCATTAAAAAATGCCATGTACGTGTCCAGACTGTGCCCCGAAGATGCCAGTTGGATGCCTGGCTAAGCCGGCTTCCATCGCTGGATGGAGGATGGAATGCTTTCTGCAGCCTCCACGGCTCTACCTGGTTCACTCTGTGTCCAGCTAGCATCTGGCTCGGTGCCTCCAGTCCCCTGGACAGGAAGAAATGGAGGCACCATATTCCTGGGACTTTGCGTCATCTCTGTGGCCAGTGCCAGGGCTGAGCACTGGTGAGGCGAGCTGGGGACCACTGGCAAGCGGGTGCGCGGGCAGGTGCGTGTGCCCTGCGGGAGCCTAAGCTCTGGCCTTCGCCAGCTCTGTGGAGACAGCTGGGCTGGCTATTCTCCATCAGCCCCTCCAGACCCCCTCGCGTCCTGGGGCTGGCCCTGGGGCTGTCCACAGCCTCCCAGCTGCCGGTCAGAGCGTGAGTGGGGCTCCCTGGCCCTCCTACAGGGCGGCAGATGGCTGCGTCCACCAAGGCCTGTGGCTCCTGCCCGGCAGCCCACTTCTCTGCTGCCGCTGGCCCCAGGAACAGCTTTTCTGCGCCTCAGGCCTCGAGGGAACAGCTCCCCGCTGCTGCCAGCCCCCAGGTGCCTCACCATCCCTACTGATTTCTCTAGCCACTGCCGACGCCTCTGTAACTGTCCCCCGTGTTAATTACCCGCTTGACGGTGCTGTTTGTTTCCTGCCAGAACCCTGCCTGATGCACCAGGCACACCCTTTCCCATAGCCGAGTCTTGGTTTCTGTAAAATGGGAGTGATCACAGGAGCTACACCTGGTTGAACAGGTTAAATGAGAGAATTCATCCAGCGGTGTGGCCAGCCCATCACTAGTGCACGGTAAGTGGCTGTTATTTAACTGGGCCATGCGGGTGGGGAGGGTACAGCAGTGGTCAATAGCATGGACTCTGGAGCCAGACGGTCTGGACTCAAATTCCATCGCGGCCATGTCACAGCCGTGTGACCTTGGGCAAATGACTCAGCTTCTCTGTGCCTCACCTGTAAAATGGGGGCGGTAAGTATGAGAACACCTATCACGTGAGGACTAAGCACCTATCACGTGAGGACTAAGCACACTTACCAGCTGGGCTGTGACTGCCCCTCCCTAGTGGCCACGGATGCCCATGCGTGCTGGTGAGAGGCTAAGTGCCCGTGGTCCGTGGGGTGCAGTGGGCGCCCGCCTTCATTTACACCATAGACGCTGACAAACACGGCACATGGGGCCTCTTCCACTTCCCCAGATTCTCCTCGACTTCCTGTTCCACGCTGACGGTCGGGTGGATGTGGCCGCACGGTCCTGGAGGGTGTGTTCACGTCCTCTCCTCTCCGGGTGAGGGGTCTTGGGTGAGGGCTCTGTGGCCTCGGGGCTCTCCCGCTTCCCTCCCTCGCGTGGATGGGCGGGGCCTCCCGCAGGGCCAGCAGCATCGTGGCCCCTCCTGGGGCGGGCGCCCCCCTCCCCTGTCCCGGCCGTGTAACCGGAGCCGCAGCCCGGGGAGCCAGTCCCGCGCCGGATCGCACAGGTATCAGCTGACCACCTGTGTCCCGTTTTCCTTCACACGAGGGCAGCTAACAATGGCTGACAGTCCTCACGGGGGGCCCGGCCCCCCCAGGGAGAGGCCCCTGCGAGCTATCGGGCCACACGATCTCGCCCCTTAGAAGGCCAGCCCTCCCTGCTGACACGGCGCACAAACGGGGCCTTCACCGGCTGCCAGCGCCCGGGGAGCGGCCGGAACCCGGGCCCCCGTGCCAGCCGGGCCCGCACAGCGGCCTCTTCCCCTCCATGTGAACCTGCCTCTCCACACACCTGACCATTCTTCTCCCCTCAGCCTGGATTACACCCCGTGAAAGCCCTTTGTTCCCGGCCCTGGACGAAACAGGGCCCGGCCCAGCGAGGGCCTGCCCTGCCCCTGCCCATGGAGCCTCCTGCCCCCCGCGGCCCTCGGGCTGTGACCGGCTCGGTGGGACACCAGTCCCAGGCCCAGGAGGCAGGTCGGGGTGGGGGTGGTGAGGCAGGGTGCTCGGTCGCCTCAGGTGGCCCTGATTTTGTCTCTTTCCTGCCCCCAAATGCTGGGCTCATTTGCTCGAGGAATTTCTCCGCAGCAGCACCTGGGAGACTGGGATTTGGGGTCCGGCGGGGCCAAGCTCTCCTGGATGAATGGGGGAAGCCTCCGGCCCTCGCTGAAGCTTCTCTTTTTCACCTGCAGGTCGGTGATGATGACGGCTGCCTGCCTCATTGCTGCAGGCCTGCCTGTTCACGCCAGCGCACAGTAGGCCCTCAGCTCCCACTGGCAGCGGTGGCAACAGGCCTGGCAGCCGCACAGTCAGGTGTGAGGGTGTTCACACGGGGGCAGCGAGAAGGCCAAGCTCAGCTCCAAGCACTGGGCTTGAGACCTTCAAAGCCACACCTTTCAGGGCAGTGGGGAGGGTGGCCTGAAGAGGCCCAGTTTCAGGCCAGGACTGGCGTTTCTTGAGAGGATTCAGCCTAAGTGGCAGCCTGTCCTCAACAACAGGCTCTGAGTCTGTGGGAGAGCCAGGTCCTGGGAGAGCCAGACCATCCAATGCAGGAGCTGCTTGTCACGTGCGGCTACTCACATTTAAGAAAGATAAAATAAAAACTAGTTCCTCGCTCGCACTGGCCGCATTGCAAGAGCTCAGTAGCCAGGCATGGTTGTCTCTGGCACCCTGGACACTGCACAACATTCTCTGGGGTGGCGCTGCTTTAGAGCCTGCAGAGGGTGAACCAACACACAGTTGCTGGGCACCTGCCATGTGCCAGGCCCCATCCAGGCTGTCCGTGAGCTGGCCGGTCACAGGCGCCCTCCAGCCTCACTGCTGCTCTTCCCACGCGCATGTGTGGGGCATGCACTGTGCTAGCACTGGAGAGAGGGGATGCCAGCTGGGCCCTGGGCAGGCTCGCAGCAGGCAGCGGATGCATGTGGGGTAACATGGCCCTGGGGTGTGATGATCCCTGAGGGAGGTGCCGGCCGAGGGCTGGGGGCCTGGTGGGGAGGAGTCACCCCTACTGGGGCAAGGGATGCTTCAGTTTCTCTATCCCAAAATGTGCAGGATGGGCTGAGAGTGAGTTCCGAGGTTTCAGGTCTGAGTTAAGCACCCATGACTCCCACCACCAGGGTTCTGAGTGGGCCTAAGATGTGCTTCCATACCTCCGGGGACGGGGAGATCACTGCCTTCACTTTGGCAAGACACAGCCCAACCTAGCTGTGGGAGACAGGATAATGGCCCCCCACAAATGCCTGTGTCCCAATACCTGGAACCTGAATATGTTACCTTGTATGGCAAAAGGACTTTGAATATGTGAATAGATTCAGGGTCTTGAGATGGGGGGGGTTGATACTCAACTGCACAGGTGGGCCTGATGTTATCTTAATGGCTTTCTGAGGAAGGCAGGGAGCCATGTGCTCTGAAGACAGAGGAAGGAGCCAGGAGCCAAGAAATGCAAGCGGCCACTAGAAGCTGAAAAAGCAAGGGAATGGATTCTCTTCTCAGAACCTCCAGAAGGAACCAGCCCAGCTGACACTTTGCCTTCAGCCCGGTAAAAGTGATTCCAGACTTCTGACCTCCAGAGCGGTAAGGGGGTAAGTCTGTGTTGTTTTAAACCGCTAAGTTTGTGGTCATTTGTTAACAGCAGTAAGAGGAAACTAATACACTAGCATAATGGTCAGCATCATGGGTTTTGGCACTGGACAGAAATAGGTTTGAATACAGCTACTACCTTTCCTTTTTTCTTTTTTTAAAATATTTATTTATTTATTTGGCTGCACTGGGTCTTAGTTGTGGCACGCGGGATCTTTGTTGCGGTATGTGAGATCTTTACTTGCAGTACGTGGGATCTAGTTCCCTGACCAGGGATTGAACCCCGGCCCCCTGCATTGGGAGCCCGGAATCTTTTCTTTTTTTTTTTTTTTTAAGAAGATGTTGGGGGTAGGAGTTTATTAATTAATTTATTTATTTTTGCTGTGTTGGGTCTTCATTTCTGTGCGAGGGCTTTCTCTAGTTGCGGCAAGCGGGGGCCACTCTTCATTGCGGTGCGCGGGCCTCTCACTATCGCGGCCTCTCTTGTTGCGGAGCACGGGCTCCAGACGCGCAGGCTCAGTAGTCATGGCTCACGTCCGTGGCATGTGGGATCCTCCCAGACCAGGGCTCGAACCCATGTCCCCTGCATTAGCAGGCAGATTCTCAACCACTGCGCCACCAGGGAAGCCCGGGAGCATGGAATCTTAACCGCTGGACCTCCAGGGAAGTCCCCCAGCTACTACTTTTTCTGAGTGGATACTCTTGGGCAAGTGGCTCCATTTCTCTGTGCCTCAGTTTACTGTAGCTGGATAAAGGGTCTCATAATGATACCTACCTAATAGGGTATCGTGCAAGCAGACTATTCAGAAAATGCCCCCTGTTGGCATCATTCTTATTATCTCTTGAAAGGCAGTATGTGGTTTCTTGAGCGTGTAGTGCCCAGAACTGGACCATCTGGGCTGTAAAATTACTCATAAGGATTTCTTTATCTGTAAAATTGCAGTGGTGATGGGATGTTATTAAGATTAAATGAGGGGGTTTCCCTGGTGGCACAGTGGTTGAGAGTCCGCCTGCCGATGCAGGGGACACGGGTTCGTGCTCCGGTCCGGGAGGATCCCACATGCTGCAGAGCGCCTGGGCCCGTGAGCCATGGCCGCTGAGCCTGCGCATCCGGAGCCTGTGCTCCGCAACGGGGGAGGCCACAGCAGTGAGAGGCCTGTGTACCGCAAAAAAAAAAAAAAAAAGATTAAATGAGGGACTTCCCTGGTGGCACAGTGGTTAGGAATCCGCCTGCCAATGTGGGGGACACGGGCCCAATCCATGGTCTGGGAAGATCCCACATGCCGCGGAGCAACTAAGCCCGTGCGCCACAACTACTGAGCCCGCGTGCCACAACTACTGAAGCCCATGTGCCTAGAGCCCATGCTCTGCAACAAGAGAAGCCACCGCAATGAGAAGCCCGCGCACTGCAATGAAGAGGAGCCCGCGCTTGCCGCAACTAGAGAAAGCCCGCGTGCAGCAACGAAGACCCAACGCAGCCAAAAATAAATAAATAAAAATAAATAAACTAAAAAAAGATTAAATGAAATATTCTGCATACCTCACTAAGAATAGTGCCTGGCCCCTGGTAAGCATTAAATCAACGCTAATTATTATTACTGATGTTATTGTACTCCCAGCCCCAGCACCCCATCCTGGGGGCCCCATGGGCGTAGCTGAGCGTGTGGCCAGGAAGGCTGCTGGGCAGTGCCCTGCCCGGGGGACGGGCAGGATGAGGGTCTGGCCGGGCCTGGCTGTCTGCATCTCTGCTTGCTCTGCCCCGCGCCCCTCAAGCTGTCCAAACACGGGCCAGGCGCCCGAGGAGGACTCCCAAGGAGCAGCCCTGGGAAAGGCTGGCTGTCCACAGTGCACGGCTGGAGGAAGTGGCCCTTGTTTGCTTTCCTGCAGCCCCGGGAGCTTCCTTCCCTCTGCGTGTTTGCTTTACTTCCCAGCAGCTGTCTGCTGTGGAGGGCTGGCCACCCAGTGGACCCGGGCCCTGGAGCCCCAGATGCTTCCAGAGCTGCAGAGGCCGCTCAGAACAGCTCAGCCCCTGGTCTCAGCTCCCAGATTCGGCTCTTGGATTCCTGGCCATTGAGACGAGTTGTAAAGCAGCTGCAGCCAGCATTGCCGAGCACCCACTGTGTGCCAGGCCCCCTTTGCAGCAGTCCACGTAGGTGAGCTCCTTGGACCCTCCCTGGGACACTTTGAGCTGGTAGCTTCTGTCCCCATCGACAAGCCAGGAAACCGAGGCGCAGAGCCACCAGGCCGAGCGCCCAAGTTCTCACCACTCTTGGGAGTTGGATGTTACAGGAACCTCGATCCAAAGCTGCCCGCTCTGTGTGGCCCCCCCTGGAGCTTTAACATAGAATCAGAGGCTCAGAATGACGTTATCAGAGCATTTTAAAGCAGAGTCGTACGATGCAGGAATCCGCTGATGGAAATTCTCCATGGTATTACAAGATCTTGTAGTAAAATCGGAGATCCTTATTCACAGCCTCGTTACGTCTCACTACCGGGAGCCCCTGAATGTCCTGAGGTCCCCCTCCTGCTCAGTCCCTCCTAGGATGCATCTTCTTGCACGGCCCCACTGTGAGGCTCTCCCACCTCCCCAGCCCGCATGTCCTCCTAGCAGCCTCCCTCCCATCTCCCCTTCCTACTTGTCTGCATAAATTATCACCCCTGCCTCTGAACATCTGGTGACAAACAGTGGCAGTGATTCTACAAGGCTGTGCATTTCTTGTGTGTATTTCACAGGGCCTTCCCTGGGGAGGATGGGGGAGTGTCATCCTGAGGCTGAGGCCGCTCTGGTTCCCTCAGCAGACCCCACCCCCGCTTCAGATCATGGCTGTGAAGGAACCTCATGCAGGTCTCAGCCAGGATCAGCCTGCAGTAGGTTCGTACAAAAATAAAAGCTGTGAGTGGGGACAAATGAAAGGTCGTCCAGGGCAACTCAGATGTTGATGGAGGAGCCCCTGTCAGCGGCACCCTGTCGAGTGGTGGTTTAAAAATCCGTTGAATTCCTCCAGCAAAGGAAAGCTCACTACCTCAGGGCTGATCCAGGGTCATCCTAGGGGATGATCAACCCCCTTCCTGGGAAGCCCCCACCATTTGACCCAGAAACCCCACTTCTAGGAGGCAGCCTTACAGCAAGGCTCACACCAGCGTAGAAAGGTCAATGTTCAGGGGTCTTTGTTACCGTGTTGTTTGTGATGGTGGAAAAGTGCACAGAGCCCTTTCCTGTGTCTGTCATCAGGAGGCTGATGAAATCGTTTGGGTCCCTCCGTGCCATGAGATACTCTACGGCTGGTTAAAAGAAGGAGGTAAGTCTGCGTACATGGATGGTGAAGTTAGCGGAACAGCCTGGGAAACAGGCCCGGGGTGGGGTGGAGATGAGGATGTGCATGTCCGTGTTCACAGAGACACAGTGCGGTCCTGGGGCTTCCCTCCCGGGAGTAGGATTTTGGAGGAGACATGCATATTTCCACCTTTTACTTTAGACACTTCTGTGTGTTTTTAAACCAGGGAACAAGTATTAACTTTTGTTATTGAAGATATAAGGAAAGAGGGCGTCCCTCCTGTGCCTGGAGCAAGCACAGGAGAGGGAAGGGCTGCTCGATTCATCCCGTCTGTCAGCGCTGTCACCAGACTTAGGGCCAGGCCAAGCTGATGAGATGGACACGGCCCCAGTCCCACTGTTCCAGCTGGTCATTCCTGCTGCTCCAATAGCGAAACCTCGGCATCTTGGTGACTTCGTGCAGTCGAGGCCAGCCCCTTGCTTTTCCTAAGTCTGCAGAGGGCACATGCTGGGGTGGGTGGGGGTCGCCTCTGGGAACAGGGACCTGCCTGGAGGGGAGGACGGGCAGAGTCCCCAGAGTGGGGATGAGCGTGGCAGGTCAAACCCAGCCTGGAATCCCCGGCTTAGGCCACCAGCAGGCCGTTCAGGAGAGGTGGGCTGCAGCAGGCGCCAGGTCCCGGGGCCCCTTCGGCCACTGTAAAGGAGTTTGAATTTATTCCAGTTGTGATGGGAAACCAGTGGATGAATGAATGAGGCAAAAGAGCAAACAGGGGTGAGAATGCAGCGTGGTCTGTCCCCAGCAGGGAGAGGCCAAGCGCAGGGCACCACCCGAGTCCAGAAGCCCCCCAGACATAAGGAGACGATGCCGGGGAGCAGGGAGCTCGGCCAGGCAGGGAGCTCGGAAAGGTTTTCTCAGGTAGTGTAAGTGGCCCTGGTGGGAAACGAGGCCAAGGGTGTAAGCAAAGCCATTCACAGCAGAGGAGACAGAAAAGGCCCCAAAGCACGTGCAGAGATGGGCAAACTCACCAGTCTCACTTTCATCCACTAGCTGGGAAGGACAGGGCTGGGTGCTGCCAGGTGCGGGCATGGGTGTGGGTGTGGAGGACCCCTGGTGCCCTGCGTGGGAACAGCAGCTGCTGGAGCCAATCACGAGAGCCACCTCTGGGGCTCATGCAAATGAAGTGCCCCCGTCCTGGGACTCAGCAATTCTGCTCCTGGACACTTGTCCCAAGACTTCCTCACAGGTCCCTGTGGCGCCCTGTGGTGCTGTCTGGGGCAGCGAGCATTGCAGGCACCTGGGTGCCCATCACTTGTGACTTGCAGGCACTGTGCCGTGCACTTGACCTCATGATTCCACTGCAGAAAGAATCTCTATTGTGCCCATTGTACTGCCGAGGAGACTGAGGCTCAGCAGGTGGGACCCCTGGCCCAAGGCACTGAGTGTCCAGAGCTAAGGTCTGACTCAGAGTCAGCTGTCCCGGTGGCTTCAGCTCCTGACCCCGTTCCCCATCACAGGGGCAGCTTCTGCAGGGATGGTGGCTCTGAGGCGGCAGGAGGTGGTCTTGCGCCCTGGCCATTGTCAGGAGCCTGGTGTGAGTCATGGCCCTGCTACTCAGCAGCCCCACAACTTCAGACAAGTTGCCCTTTTGCTGGGCATCCTCAGGCTTCCCACCTGTGAGGTGGGCACAGGGGGACCCACTTCAGAGGCCTTAGTGGGTTTCTTTTTTTTTTTTTAACTTATTTATTTTGACTTATTATTTTTTTTGGCTGTGTTGGGTCTTCGTTGCTGCGCACGAGCTTTCTCTAGTTGTGGGGAGCGGGGGCTACTCTTCGTTGCGGTGCGCGGGCTTCTCATTGCGGTGGCTTCTCTTGTTGTGGAGCACGGGCTCTAGGCGTGCGGGCTCAGTAGTTGTGGTGCACGGGTTCTAGAGCGCAGGCTCAGTAGTTGTGGCCCGTGGGCTTAGTGCTCCGCCTAAGCCATGTGGGATCTTCCCGGACCAGGAGTTGAACCCGGATTGCAGATGGATTCTTAACCACTGTGCCACCAGGGAAGTCCCCTTAGTGGGTTTCTTATATCCAGCCCCTGACACAACTGATGTGTCTTCCCCTTCTCCCCAACTCCCCATGCACATGGGGGAACTCTCCCATCACCACCCCAAATTTCAATAAGGAAGGCTTCTCAGCCGGGGAATCATAGAAACTGGTTTTGCAGAAGTTGAATCCAGGCTGACTCAGCTGTGAGGCCTTCACTCTCGGGCCTCTGTGCCCCCAGTATTAGGCCAGATGGTCCAGGGGAGCTGACACTCTCTGACCCAAGCAATGCTTCCTGTTGGGGGCCAGGAGCTCTGGGTGCTCTTGATGAAAGAGCCCGGGGTTGGGGGTAGAGGGAGACTTCCCAGGGGAGTGAGGACTAACCTTCACACCAACGTGGGGGCATGTTGAGGGGTTCACAGCAGCCAGAGGCCCCAGCCCTTTTCTCACCAGCGGAGCCTCAGCCACATAACTGCCTTAGCAAAGACCCTCGGACCTGACACCCATTGCACTCCACCTGGGCCCAAACAGAACAGAGAGGCCAGACACTGAGCTGCCAGCCTTCCTCGGGGGGCAAGCTGGCCACCGGGCTGGGGTGGCTGGAACCTTCAGCCCGTCAGGGAAGAAACAGGAACCAGCGGAGGGTGGCTCACGGTGAAGTGTCCAGGCACTGGGGCCAGACGGCCTGGTTCGCGGCCTGCGCATCTCCCACGGCTCCCTGGGCAAGGGTGTCGCATGCCTGTGCCACCACAGGGACAGCAGCGGGGCCTAGGCACTGGGTTGCTGTGACCACGCAGCAGGGCAGTTGCTGCGTTAGGCACACGACACAGGTAAGCCACTTTCATTGTGATTCTTGCACGTCCACCAAGCCCTCTGGGGAACACGTGAGCCACGGCATCCCATTCATCAGGACTGTCAGTCAGGAGAGGCTAAGTTATGCTACGGTAACAAAAGCCCAAATCCCAGGGGCTTAATACAACAAAAGTTTATTTTCCCCCCATTCAGCGTGCCCCAAATGGCTCAGCTGTGGCTTTGCTCTGTCATCGAGTCAGGCTGATGGGGCCGCCAGCGTCAGGAACACTGCCAGTTGCTGTGGCAGAGACAAGGGAGCAGGGGTTGCTACTGGCTCTTAGAGTGTCTGCCTGGACGTGAGACACGTCACTTCTCCTTGAAACTGACCAGTGCAGGTCACATGGCCAGTCCCAAGGGAGGAGCACGGCCCTGGATGCACCTGGAGGATGGAGAGGCCCCCTATGTATGAGCAGCGCCAGTGACTGCCTGCCCAGCCAGCCTCCTTCATCACTGTCATCACTTTTCATTATTCTAAACCCTGGGCTCAGAGGGACCAAGGAGCCGGCCCCAGACCACAGGGCAGTCACCGGCAGAATAAGAGCCATTCCCTTGGTTGACGATTGTTTATTGAATAGCTACTGTGTGCTAGACCCTGTCTTAGGCATTGGAGAAATCACACAGAACGGAGCCAAAAAGCTCTGTGTTTAAAACAAACTTTATTTTTTCTGGTGGTCATGGGAACAGAGACATAAGCAGTCCACATAATAAATGAGTGAGGGATAGCCTCAGTGAGTAGGTGGAAACAAGAGTCAGGGAGGGGAGGTTGGCATCCTGGACGGAAGGAGGCCCTTCGGTTTTAAGTAGGGCAGTCAGGCCTCATTGAGAACGTGACATTTGAGCAAAGACTGAAGAAGGTGCGGGGCTGAACCATGGGGATGTCTGGGAAAAGCATTCCAGACGCTGGAGCACGTGCAAAGGCCCATTCTGTCACTCAGTCGACAAGCACTCATTAGGCCCTACTCGGGCTGGGCAAGTGCTGAGAGCACAGCACACAGAGCCAAATGAAATAATCCCTAACTGTGAAGACTTCAGAGCCCCGTGGGGAAGAAAGGAAAGGCCTGGTCATTAATGAATTAATCATCCATCCATCCACTAAGCATTTATTTAGTGCCCACAGAGTACCCTGCTCTGTGTGGGGTACAGGGGCTTTGGCACAGGTGTCTGTGCCAGCCTGGTGGGGAAGGCAGTTTCTATCCACTGTGAGAGAGAAGCACAGAGGTCAGAGCTGCCCAGAGAGGGGCCTGGGGCTTGGAGAGCTCTGAGACCTGGGCCACAGTCCCAGGGAAAGATGATGAAGGCTGACTATAACAGTGGGGCTGGAGGGGAGGGATTTAGGAGTTGGGATCAGCAGGACCTGGTGACTGATTGGATTTGGAGGCTGGGAGAAGGGGTAACCCAGGGTGACTTTGGGGGTCCCACCTGGGGTAACTGGGAAGCTTGAGAAGGGAAGATTCAGAACGTGGGATGCAAGATGAACAACACAGTCCTATCGGACAGCGCAGGGAACTGTGTTCAATATCCTGTGATAGACCACAATGGAAAAGAAAAAAAAAAAAAAAAGAAGCTGGGATGCAGAAACATCTTGGCAGAAAATGATGAGTATAGGCTTGACCACGTGGTGTCTGGTGGGACGTTGTGCTGCTTCACTGGAGGCCTGTGGGGTTCGAACCTGGGTCTGCCTTTGCCTGGCTGCACGGTCTGGGACAAGTCAGAAGCCAGTCCTTCTCTGAGCCTTATTTTGTCACTTGTAACCTGGGAATGAATATTATGTACTTTGCAAAGTTCTGGCATGGGCCGGGGCGGGGGGTGTTAACTGATGTCACCTATGTGCCGCATCGATGGCCCTCAGCCTCAGCTGCTCACAAGAAAACCAGGGAGCTCTGAGAGAACCCCACGCCCCAGCGGCTCCCCAGCCCCACTCAATCGCAGGGTGGGGGCGAGGCATTGTCCTTCCAGAGCTTGGCAGATGAGGCCAAGTGCAGCCAAAGTTGGGGACCACTGCACCACCTGCTCTGCCTGGCACACTGGGGAGCTTTTCATTTTCAGGTTCGATGCTGTTATTTTCTGTACCACTATTTAGGTGGCAACATCCAGAGGGCAGCTGGAGAGCTAACTCTGGAGGGAGGTCCTACCTGGTGCTACAGACCCTGGTCTCCGGCCACATGGGTCAGAACACTTCCCAGTAGGAGTGGCTGCCTTGGGCCTTCCTGAAAAGGGAACCCTGTGGGATCGACTTCAAAAAAAATGGATAAGAAAGGAAGCAGATTGTGAAAACAGTTCCCACACGCCAGTGTAACCGAGAGCTTTATTCCTCTCAGAGTAATTGAAAGTTTTTACACCAAATCGGAATAAAGGACCATTACAAAATACAGGTAAGGAAAGAGAACACAAAATGCGCAAGTCCACCACCTGGGGGAAAATCACTGTGAATCACCTTACAGGCAAATCACAGGTAAATATATTAATTATACACTTACAGATTCATATATATGTATGTATATACAAGTGTTCGTAACTATAATACTTTTATTTCCACCAAAAATAAAACCAAACCCTTAAGCTTCAAGCAGACCTGGATTCACACCTGCCTTCACCTGTTAGGCAGGTAACTTAACCTTTCTCTGCCACGTGCTCCTCGTCTAAATGATAACTCCCACAATAGATGCGTCGTTGCTTGTGTTTAAACAGTCGGTTATTTTGAAAGACATTTAAATACTGCAAAATATCATCTTTTACTATTCCCCATGGAGTCACCACTTCCAGTGCAATCTGTTCCTTTGTGTAAATCCAAGTTTCCATCTGGTGTCATTTTCCTTCCTCCGAAAAGACTAAATGCTACTTCTTTAGCATTTCTTGTAGTGTTTGTTTGCTGGTGATGAAATAGTGTAGTTTTTGTGTGTTTGAAAAAGTAGCATGTTTTTTTCCTCTGGCTCCTTTTAAGATTTTCTCTTTATCACTGCTTTTGAGCAATTTGATATGATTGCTTTACTGTGATTGTCTTCGTGTTTCCTATGCTTGGGGTTGGTTGGGTTCTTAGACCTATTGGTTTATAAATTTTCATGACATTTAGAAAGTTTTCAACCATTACTTCTTCAAGTATTTTTTCTGCCTCCCTCCCTGCCTTCTCCTTCCCAGACTCCAATGACTTGTATGTTAGGTGGCTGAAAGTGGTCTCACAGCTCACAGATGCACTTTTCAGTTTTTTTAAATTTCTTCTCTGTGTCTCTCATGTCAGATAGTTTCTGTTGCTGTGTCTTCAAGTTTCCAATATTTTCTTCTGCAGCGTCTAATCTGCCTTTATCCCTGTCTAGTATATTTCTTCATCTCAGACCTCATAGTTCTTATCTTGGGAAGGTGTTTTTGACATCTTCCACATTTAAAATTCTTGAACTCGTGGCACCCAGTTACAGTAACTATTTTAACATCCTTCTCTGCTAATTCTAGGGTCTACGTCCGTCCTGGTTTGGTTTTGCTTCGTTGATGTTTTTTCTCTTCATCACGGTTGTGTTTTCCTGCTTCTTTGCCCCCCTGGTGGTCTTTGGATGCCAGGCATGGTGAATTTGACCTGGTTGGGTGCTAGTATTTTTGTGTCCTATGAATCTTCTTGACCTTGACTCAGAGATGCAGTCAAGACACTTGGAAATGGTTTGGTGCTTTCGGGTCCTGCTTTTATGACCTGGTCGGTGGGTCTGGAGCAAGGCTCAGTCTATGGCTAGTCACCCCCGGCTCCTGAGGCCAGGCCTTCCTGAGGGCTCCAGTCACCGCCCTGCGAAATGGGAGGCTTTTGGTCTGGCTGGCGGACACAGGCACCATTCCCAGTCCTGTGTGAGACCAGGCCACCGTCTCTCTGACCCTTTCAGCTGGCTCTTCCCCGGCCTCAGATAGCATCCTCGCACACCTGCACAGGTTCCCTGCTGGTGCTCAAGGGGGCCCCTCCTTGGATCAGCAGGTCCTCCCTCTGGGCACTCTCTCCTCCTGGGCTCTGCCCTGGAACCGTGGCTGCTGTCGTCGCCGGGTACCCCAGGAGTTCTCTGAGCCCTGTGAGCTCCCCTTCCCCACGACCCGGCCTGGAAGCTCTCAAGGCAGCAAGGTGGGTAATCATAAGAGCTCACTGTGTTCATTTCCCGCGTTGCAGTGATCATGGTCCTTTGTGGCCTCAAGCCAGTGTCTTGATAATCGCCGAGTCATGTATTTGCTCTGTTTGGTTAGTTTGTTTCAGGTGATAAATCGGTCCCGGTGACTCCATCTTGGCCAGAGCAGACAACCCCCAGTGATTCTGGACCTCTGCACCTGAATTAAACTTGCTTCTTCTCTCTCCTCCCTCTGCCAGCCAAGGCTGACGTGCACCCTGGGTCAGACCTCCTGCCACCCCCGAGGGAGGCCGCATGGAGGCCCAGAGAGCCTTGGGCCTGGAGAGGTCCCAGCACCTGGGGAGAAGGAGGGGTCACAGTCAGCACGGTCCAGGCACCCGGCAACACGTGTCATCCACCCCACCTTTCACAGGTGAGAAGGCTGAGGCCCAGAGAGGTGGAGCCCCCCCAAGGTCACACAGCATGAGAAATCAGGGCAGGATCTGAACCCAGGCCTGGCGGACCATAGTATTAATAGCTAACATTTGTTCAGTACTTACTCTGTGCCAGGCACCGTTTGAAATGCTTTCTGTGGCTCATGATGTTTAATCCCCAGCCCAGCCCTGTCAGGCAGGAGTGGTTGGCTCAGTATTGAACCAGCAGTGCTGCTGAGGGTTCGAGAGAGAGAAGTCCTCTGGAACCTGGGTTTGAATCCTGCTTCTAGCTTTTAAAGCATGTGTGATCTTGGACCAGTCACTTAACCTCAGCCTCAGTTTTCTCACCTATAACTAAGTGTTACAGGTTGAATTTTCCCCCCAAATTCATATGTTGGAGTCCTGGCCCCCAGAACTTCAGAATGTGACCTTATTTGGAGAGAGGATCAATGAAGATGTAATTAAACTGGGATGAAGCCATTAAGGTGGGCCCTAATCCAGTATGACTGGAGTCCTTATAAAAAGAGGAAATTTGGGTGCAGAGGCATGCATTGAAGGCAGACAGTGTGCAGATACTCGGGTTGAAGAGTGTCATGTAGCAGCCAAGGAGAGAGGCCTGGAACAGATGCTCCCTCACAGCCCTCACAAGGAACCAGCCTGCTGATGCCTTGATTTTGGATTTCCAGCCTCCAGAACTGTGAGGAAAGAAGTTTCTGTTGTTTAAGCCACCCAGTCTGTGGTACTATGTTACAGCAGCCTTGGTAAACCCATATGTCAAGGCTGATAACAGTACCTATCTCACATGGAGAGGATTACATGAGAACAGATGTGTGAAAGTGCTTAGAAAAGGGCCTGGCCCACACCAGCACACAATAATTGATGAGGCAGCTTAGGCCCAGAGAGGTCAAGCAACTTGCGTAGGATCACACAGCTCCTGTGCTCCTGATCTCTTGATCACCCTACTGAACTCCAATCTAAGTTCTCTCCAAGT
Source organism: Mesoplodon bidens (assembly GCF_964165515.1). NCBI lineage: Eukaryota > Metazoa > Chordata > Mammalia > Artiodactyla > Ziphiidae > Mesoplodon > Mesoplodon bidens. Next base: position 3,034,511 of record NC_138172.1, read on the forward strand.
ACGCTTTGTGGGGTTCCTGCCACCCTGGGCCTTCTTTGCCTGTAGTTGGTGCTTAACCACACCAATCGATCATCCTTTCAGAGGTCAGAGGAAAAAACTGAAACAGCAGAGAAGGGGGCCAGGCTGGCGGAAGAAGGATCTTACTCAAGGAAGTAATTATATATTAAGTGGAAAAGTCCACCAGTGTGTTCAGTGATTCAGCACTGCCACGTCCCTGTCAGATGTGCAGCCCTGGCTGCCTTCCAGTGGCTAGAGCTGTGTCAGAGTGTCTGCTGTAAGTCACCTCTCTGCCACCATCCAGGTCTGCCGGCTTGTGGGGGCTGGCAGGTGGGCTGGAGGCTGCTCTGGGCAGAAGACGTTCCCGTGGAGAGGAGGGCGTGGCGTTTCAGGATGCAGCCGCCTGGCCCCTAATTAAGTGCTAAATTGCAGGCCCTGGGAGCCGAGCCTCAGTTTCCTTTTCTGTAAAGTGGGTGTCACTGTGATGGGGAAGCCCCAGGACCTGTGGACGTTCAAGAGCCTGTTGCCTGGTGGCACCTCCCCAGCCATGCCCTGCTGGAGGCCAGAGAGTCAAAGCAAGGCTGCAGAGGACACAGTCCTTCCCAGTCATCCAGGGCTGGGGAGAGGGTGGGAGAGCAGATTGCAGCAGCTGTGGGACAACCTCTCCAAGTAGACCTGACTGGCTATAGCGTGTGGGGTACAGGGGCAGGTGTGTAGGGTGGGTGAGTGGATGTTGTGGACACTGAATTTTAGGGAGAATGTTACTGGAATGAAATGTGCCCACAATCACTACAACTCTGCTCCTGCCACCCCCTCATCTCTGCTGTGGGGAGAGGGACTATAATGCAGATCAGAGAGGTGGAGGGACTGTCCCTGGGGTGCACATCCAGAAAGTGGTCAGGTCATGCTGCTGAGGACAGATGTCCAGAAGGCAGGGGCCCTGAGCACCCAGAGCAGGCCTGGCACAGCTGGGGTCACCAGATTTAGCAAATAAAAATACAGGACACCAGTTAAATTTGAATTTCAGATAAACAATGCATTAGTATAAGTATGTCCCATGTAATGCTTGGTACGTACTTGTACTAAATTTTTTTGCTTATCTGAAATTCAAACTTCACTGGGCATCTTTTATCTTATTTGGAAACTTAAGCACAGGGGAGGGTAGAAGATGGTGGGGGGGGCCTCCCTGGTGGCGCAGAGGTTGAGAGTCCGCCTGCCGATGCAGGGGACGCGGGTTCGTGCCCCGGTCTGGGAGGATCCCACATGCCGCGGAGCGGCTGGACCCATGAGCCATGGCTGCTGAGCCTGTGCATCCAGAGCCTGTGCTCCGCAACGGGAGAGGCCACAACAGTGAGAGGCCCGTGTAACGCAAGAAAAATAAATAAATAAATAAATAAAATAAAAAAAGAAGATGGTGGGGGTTCGGACGGGGGACTCTCAAGCCAGACTGCCTGCGTTTCAGTTCTGACTCTGCCACTTACTGGGCCCACGGTCAGTCCCCTCAGGTTTCTGGAAGCTCAGCCTGGGTTTCCTCCTCGTCTTCACATCACCATCTTCATAGGACTGGCGTGAGGATTCCCTGAGATGACCCTTGTAAAGCCCTCAGATGGGGCCTGGGCACAGTAAGTACTCACTACATGCTCCCTATTATTCACTGAATTCGGGTGCACAGAAGAACTATAATCAGTCATTAGCCATGTGTCTAAGGCAGCAGGTCTCAAACATTGGGGGTCTCAGGGCCCCTTAGCTTTTAAAAAAATTATTGCAGACCCAGAGCTGTTGTGTACGTGTATATCTATCAATTATTTACAGTGATAGAAATTAAAGCTGAGAAAAAATATAAATATTTAGGCATTCGTTTTAAATGACAATGAACCCACTGTGTTTACAGAAATAATACATTTTTAATGAAAAATAGCTCTTTTAAAACCAGTGAAATACAATAAAACTTAGCGAAAAGGGTGGCACTGTTTTTCACTTTTGCAAATCTCTTGAACGTGTGGTTAATAGAAGTCAGCTGGATTCTCACACCGGCCCCCGGCTTTTCCACCTCTCGCGATATCACACCTCACATAGCCTCTAGAAAACTCCACGGGACGCCTGTGAGCGTGTGAGTGTGAAAGATGCAAGTATCCGAGTTATTACCATGAAAATAGTTTGACCTTTTGATCTCCTGATCCCCTGAGAGAGGCGCCGCCAGGACCTCGCTTTGAGAATCTCTGTCTGAGGCTCGTTTGGGGCAAAGCCACCCCCACCCTACCCCCCCGCCGGCCCGCACGGCCCTTGAACCCACCCGGCCACAATGGCGGTGGGGCTGACCCGGGCCTGCGGTGTCGAGGTGGTCCGGGCGCTGCTGCTGACTGCGCTGCTAGCAACAGGGAGCCCCGCCTGGCATCATCCGTGTACCCCATCTCTCCAGGTAAGAGGGGGCGAGCTGTGGTTGGAACCCTGCGTCGGGCTGAGAGCAGGGGCTTGGTGCGGGGCACACTGCTCTGTGGGGGCAGGGCTCAGCCTCAGGGCTTGTCTCTCTTTACACGCACACACGCTCACACGCTCACACGCTCGCTGCGGGCCTGCCGCAGAGCAGGTCCCAGGGACCACAGGTGAATGGCGAGGTCAGGCCGTGGCCTCACAGGTGATTCAGGTTGCTTAGTCCGTGTCTGGCCTCTGGGTGGGCGTCCATCTTGTGAGTGAACCTGTGCCCCTTGGGGAGGCCTGTGCGCGTCTCAGGGCCTCTTGCGGGCGTCTGTCTGGGGCTCTGGTCAGGGCGGATGTGTGTCTGCCCTTCCCGTGTGGGTGTCTGGCCTCCCCCTGGGCGTGCGGCCCTCGGGGTGTGTGCAGGTCCCTCTGGGTGTCTTGTTCAGTCCGCCTGTGACCATGGGTCCGTGTGTGCTTGCACATGAGCATGTGGTGTGACACTTACTCTGGGTCAGAGGTGACTTGCCATCTTGGAGGCTAAGCTGGGGGTGGCTGCAGAGTTCTCCCGTCGTCTTCAACACATTCTTCTGGGGCCAGGAGCGTCGTCATGGCAACCAGTGGCCACCTTGTCAATGGAACAGATGCGCCTGTGACCACGTCCAGGGGGCTTGAGCTGTCTCTGCACTCCCAGCCACTCCCTGAGCAGGCAGACAACCCTCAGGACAGGCTACCTCTTGTCCCCCAGCTCCTGGGCTCCAGAAGCCTGCCTGAGCCCACTGCCCACCAGCCTGGATCGGGGCAGGGGCCGGGCAAGTCTGAGAACAGACCCAGGTCTTCATTCTTTCTTTTTTTTCCCTGTTTTTATTTTTATTAAATTTTTTTTATTGAGATAGAGCTGATATACAGTATTATATAAGGTACGGATGTACAACATGGTGATTCACAATTTTTAAAGGTTATAGTCCACTTATAGTTATTATAAAATACTGGCTGTATTCCTTGTGTTTTAGTATAGACTTGTAGCTCATTTATTTTATACACAATAGTCTGTACCTCTTAATCCGCAACCCCTGTCTTGCCCCTTCCCGCTTCCCTCTCCCCACTAGTAACCACTAGTTTGTTCTCTATATCTGTGAGTCTGTTTCCTTTTTGTTATATTCACTAGTTTGTTTTATTTTTTAGATTCCACATGTAAGTGATATCATACAGTATTTGTCTTTCTCTGACTTACTTCACTTAGCATAATGCCCTCCAATTCCATCTATGTTGTTGCAAATGGCAAAATTTCATTCCTTTTTATGGCTGAGTAGTATTCCATTGTGTGTGTGTGTGTGTGTGTGTGTGTGTGTGTGTGTGTACACCATACCTTCTTTATCCATTCATCTATTGATGGACACTTAGGTTGCTTCCATATCTTGGCAATTGTAAATAGTGCTGCTATGAACATGGGAGTGCATGTATCTTTTCAATAGTGTTTTCATTTTTTTAGATATACACCCAGGAGTGGAATTGCTAGGTCATATGGTAGTTCTGTTTTTAGTGTTTTGAGAAACCATCATACTGTTTTCCACAGTGGCTGCACAAGTTTACATTCCCAGCAACAGTGTACAAGGGTTCCATTCTCTCTGAGGTAATAGCTCATTGTGATTTTTGCATTTCTCTGATGATTAATGATGTTGAGCATCTTTTCATGTGACTGTTGGCCATCTGTATGTCTTCATTGGAAAAATGTCTGTTCAGGTCTTCTGCCTATTGTTTTAATTGGGTTGTTTGTTTTTTTGATGTTGAGTTGTATAAGCTGTTTATATATTTTGGATATTAACCCCTTATCGGCCATATCATTTGCAAATGTTTTCTCCTATTCAGTAGCTTGTTTTTTTCATTTTGTTTCGTTTGCTCTACAGAAGCTTTTACGTCTAACTAGGTCCCATTTGTTTTATTTTTGCTTTTATTTCCTTTGCTTTAGGAGATGGATCCAAAAAAAGTATTGCTACCATTTATGTCGAAGAGTGTTCTGCCTATATTTTCTTCTAAGAGTTTTAGTTTTGGTCTTACATTTAAGTCTTTTAATCCATTTTGAGTTTATTTTGTATATTTCATTCTTTTACATGTAGCTGTCCAGTTTTTCCAGCACCACTTGTTGAAGAGACCGTCTTTTCTCCATTGCATATCCTTGCCTCCTTTGTCATAGATTAATTGACCATAAGTGTGTGGGTTTATTTCTGGGCTTTCTATTCTGTTCCATTGATCTAGGTGTCTGTTTTTGTGCCAGTACCAGACAGTTTTGATTACTGTAGCTTTGTAGTAAAGTCTGAAGTCAAGGAGCATGATTCCTCCAGTTCTTTTCTTTCTCACGATTGTTATGGCTATTTGGGGTCTTTCATGTTTCCATACAAATTTTAAAATTATTTGTTCTAGTTCTGTGAAAAATGCCCTTGGTATTTTGGTAGGGATTGCACTGAATCTGTAGATTGCCTTGAGTAGTATGGTCACTTGCCAATATATTTTTTTAATATTTTAATTTTATTGGAGTATAGTTGATTTACAATGTGTTAGTTTCAGGTGTACAGCAAAGTGATTCAGTTATACATATATATATTCATTCTTTTTTAGATTCTTTTTCCATATAGGTTATCATAGAACATCGAGTAGAGTTCCCTGTGTTATACAGTAGGTCCTTGTTGGTTATCTATCTTATATATAGTCGTGTGTGTATATTCATCCCAAGCTCCTGATTTATCCCTCCCCCAACGTTTCCCCTTTGGTAATCATAAGTTTGTTTTCAATATCTGTAAGTCTGTTTCTGTTTTGTAAGTAAGTTCATTTGTATCTTTTTTTTTAAGTTAGATTCCACATATGAGTGATATCATATCACACTTTAACAATATTAATTCTTCCAGTCCATGAATATGGTATATCTTTCCAACTGGTTGTGTCGTCTTCAATTTCTTTCATCAGTGTGTTATAGTTTTCTGAGTACAGGTCTTTTACTCCTTAGGTAGATTTATTCCTAGGTATTTTATTCTTTTTGTTGCAGTGGTAAATGGGAATGTTTCCTTAATTTCTCTTTCAGATTTTTCATCATTAGTGTATAGGAATGCAAGAGATTTCTGTGCATTAATTTTGTATCCTGCAACTTAGCGAAATTCATTGATTAGCTCTAGTAGTTTTCTGGTGGCATCTTTAGGATTCTCTGTGTATAGTATCATGTCATCTGCAAACAGTGACAGCTTTACTTCTTAATGGAGCCTTTTTATTTTTTTTTTCTTCTCTGATTACTGTGTCTAGGACTTCCAAAACTATGTTAAATAAAAGTGGCAAGAGTGGGCATCCTTGTCTTGTCCCTGGTCTTAGAGGAAATGCTTTTAGCTTTTCACCATTGGGTATGATGTTGGCTGTGGATTTGTCATTTATGGCCTTTATTATGTTGAGGTATGCTCCCTCTGAAGAGTTTTTATCATAAATGGATGTTGAATTTTGTCAAAAGCTTTTTCCACATCTATTCAGATGATCATATGATTTTTATTCTTCAGTTTGTTAATGTGAGGAACGCATTGATTGATTTACAGATATTGAAAAAGCCTTGCATTCCTGGGATAAATCCTACTTAATAATGGTGTATGATCCTTTTAATGTATTGTTGGATTTGGTTTGCCAATATTTCGTTGAGGATCTTTGCGTCTATGTTCATCAGTGATATTGGCCTGTAATTTTCTTTTTTGCAGTATCTTTGTCTGGTTTCGGTATTAGGGTGATGCTGGCCTCCTAGAATGAGTTTGGAAGTGTTCCTTCCTCTGCAATTTTTGGGAATAGTTTGAGATGGATGGGTGTTAACTCTTCTCTGAATGTTTGGTAGAATTCACCTTGATGCTGTCTGGTCCTGTAATTTTTTTTTTTTTTTGCGGTACACGGGCCTTTCACTGATGTGGCCTGTCCCGTTGCGGAGCACAGGCTCCGGATGCGCAGGCTCAGCGGCCATGGCTCACGGGCCCAGCTGCTCCGCAGCATGTGGGATCTTCCCAGACCGGGGCACGAACCCGTGTCCCCTGCATCGGCAGGCGGACTCTCAACCACTGCGCCACCAGGGAAGCCCTGGTCCTGTAATTTTGTTTGTTGGGAGTTTTAAAATTACTGATTCAGTTACATTACTGGTAATTTATCTGTTCATATTTTCTATTCCTGGTTCAGTCTTGGGAGATTGTACATTTCTAGAAATTTATCCGTTTCTTCTAGGTTGTCCCTTTTATTGTCATGCATTCTTAGTCAACCAATATTAACCCCCAGCTGTGTGCTGGGCACTGGAGACCCAGTGGCCACAAAGAGAAACAAAGTCCTGCCCCCAGGAAATTCAATAAACATGTTAATTAAACCTCACACTTCCTCAGTTCTTATAGTGTACTAGGCACTGTGTTTTGCAATTTACCTGTGTCAGTTCATTTAATCACTGTGATAGCTCTATTACTGCTCCCATTTTACAAATAGGGACATACTGGCACAGAGAGGTTATGTTACTTGCCCTAAAACCACACAGCAATAAATAGCAGAGGCAGACTTGAACATAAGAGTATCTGGGGCTTCCCTGGTGGCGCAGTGGTTGAGAGTCCGCCTGCTGATGCAGGGGACACAGGTTCGTGCCCCGGTCCGGGAAGATCCCACATGCCACGGAGCGGCTGGGCCCGTGAGCCATGGCCGCTGAGCCTGCACATCCGGAGCCTGTACTCTGCAACGGGAGAGGCCACATCAGTGAGAGGCCCAAGTATCGCAAAAAAAAAAAAAAAAAGAAAAAGAGTATCTGGCTCCAGAGTACATGCTCTTAACCACCTATACTGCACAACCTTTAGTAAATGAGAGATAACGTTTCAGATAGTGGTAAATGCCACAGAGAGACAAAAATAGTGGATGAGGGGTGCTGGAAGCCAGGGTGGTAGAGGTATATACTTGAAGTGTTGGTATTTGAGCTGAGTCTCATTAACCAGAAAGAGCCAGCCATGCAGAGGTCAGAGGGGATAGCACATGCAAAGGCCCAGGGGCAGGGTGGAACATGGCATGTTGGAAGAACAGAAGGAAGGCCTCTGAGGCTGGAGCCTAGTGAGGGAGGGGCTCTGTGCTGTCACAGATGAACTCCAAAATCTCAGTGGCTCCCCACAACAGACATGTATTTCTTGCCCTTGGGTGTTCCTGATCAGCAGGTGGCTGTCCTCCAGGTGGCCATTCAGGGACCCAGGGCTCTTCCTTCTGGGGCTCCACTGCCTACACCTCATGGCCTGCTGTGTCAAGCTAGTGGAAGGGAAAGAGTATGGGGGGTGCCGATGGGCCCAGAAGTGGAGCACACCACCCCTACTTCACAGTCCAGAACCTAGTCCCATGGCCACTTCCAAGTGCAAGGGAGATGGGAAGTGTGGTCCAGCAGTGTCACCTGGAGGAAGAGGACCTGTGTGGCAGGAATTCAGCCAGATCCAGCCACATCAGTGGATGGTGGGTTTGCAGACAGAGAGTAGTCCTGTGGGATTTGCTGATGGCTGGGGGAGCGGAGGAAGACAAAACCCAAGACTGACTCTAGGACCAAGCAGCTGGTGGAGGTGGCTGAGGCTCTGGGGTGGGAGTGGGGGTCCATCAAACAGAGTGGCTGTGTCCCTGCCACATGGTCAGTGCTAAGACTGTCTTCTGCTCAGGACAGCATGTGCCAGTGTCTTCACAGGGGTCCTGTCCCAAGTCCCCTCCCGGTGTCACACCCATTGTTGTGTGGCTGGGCAGCAGCTCCCATTAAGAGACAGAGTCTCCTTCCCAGTTCCTGGAACCTGGGCTGGCCCTGTGGCTTGCTTTGGCGCTTAGCATGTAGCAGAATTAACATAGTGCCAGTGCTGGGCCTGGCCTCAAGGAGCCTGGCCACTTCTGCTCCTATTTCTGGAATCCTTCTTCTCTGATGTGAATGAGGCCTGCTGGAGGATGAGATCATGTGGAAAAGGACCCAGCCATCCTAGCTAAAGTTGTTCTAGATTAGCCTATAGCCGCCAAGTCTGAAATACAGATTCTCACCTGTACGTGGGAGTGAGCAGCCTCCTAGGGGCTCAGGAAACATGTCACGGACTTGCCTGAAGCTGGCAGGGGATGGCTGTACCTCAGGTGGAGAAAGCTTTGTCCCAGGACTCTCCTGACCCGGGTCTTGCTGAGGGAGTCCCTCGAGTGGAGGGGCATGGGGCAGGGAGCGTGGGAAGGTTGGGGGGTGGTCCCAGGCCTTCTGCCAGGGCACCCCCTGCAGAGTGGTGCAGGGCACAGCCCATCCCTGCGGGGCCGTGGGAAGGCTCAGATCCCTCCCTGGGGAGCCTTGAGCTGATTTTAAACTTTAGTCCAGGGGGCATGTGAGAGTGTGCACACGCACGCGTACTCACATATGTATGCCTGAACAACAGATTGGCCTTGGTCATCCCTCTACTGTGCTTGCTCTGTGGTCTGGGGTAGAATCCTGCCTCTCTCTGGGCCTCAGTTCCTCTGTCTCTAAAACAAGAGATTTGGTCCGAGTCCGAGGCTGCACACCGCCGATGCAAATGCCAAGTTCAGCTTGCAGTCATGTTTTCCTCCATCCTCATGGTGTTTGTCAACATACAGAAAAAGTAGATTTTACTTTAAAGACCTAAATGTTCAGCCCTGCTTGAAAAACCAGAAGATCTGGCCACGGGGTGGCCCACGTTCGCGTGTGGCTGCAATGGGCCTGTGCTGAGCAGCTCACTTCCCACAATTTGGTTACACCTGGGCCCTGGCATCTGAGTGTTCAGCACCGCAGTCCTGGGCCTTTCTAATTTTTGATTCAGCCTCTTATGATTTTGGCCTTTTTAAAGTCAGTTTTCTGGAAAAGCCACTTTAGGAATAAACCAAAGAGGGGAAAAATACCTTTGCCCAACACAGAGCCAAATATTTATTACCATAAGCCATGTTTGAAGAATCTCATCATTATGGGAAGAATATAGTAATAGTAGTAGTGATAATTAACAATACTAATATTTAGCATTGATCTGTTGCTCTGCTACTCAAAGGGCCGTGCAGTCATTACCGGGAGGGAGGACCTTCACAACAGCCCTGTGAGGGAGAGATTATTCTCCCCCTTTACAGATGGAGAAGCTGAGTCTCAGAGCACAGCTGAGCTGGGCACCTCGAGAGAGAAGGCAGGCCCCAGGCTTGGGAACTAACAGTATTCTAAGGGGCCACGGGAAGCCTGGCAGCCGACCTGGGCATTCTTCTCAAAGGCCTGGTTGCCCTCATGCCACGCCCGCTCCTCACCCGGATTGAAGGGGAATCATGGGGTGATTTCTGATATCATGTTATGTGATTAGCATTAAATGGTCATCTGGGGAGTCTGGTCAGAAACTCCCCCATTCTCAGGGGCCATGAGTCCAGGAGCAGAAGGACCACAGGATTGGGAAGTCTCTGCTCACGGTAGACACTGTAGGTTTTCCAAGGCAGAGATAAACTGAGAAATGGGGTGGGGGGCTTCAAGAAACTTCCGTATGTTTTCTCCTCCCTTATCAGTCCACCCATCCATCTACCCATCCACCCATCCTTTATCCATCCATCTATCCATCAACTTACCCATCCACCCATTAACTCATACATCCACCCATCAACTCATCCATCCATCCACCTACCCATTCATCCATCCACCCATCCATCCACTTATCCACCAACCCACCCACCTACCCATTCATCCATCTCTCCATCTACCCATCCATCCATCCATCCATATACCCATCCACCGACCCACCCACTTACCCACCCATCCATTATCCATTCATGCATCCATCTACCCACCCCATCCATCCATCCATCCATCCATCCATGCATCCATCCATCCATCCATCCACCCATCCACCCACCCATTCATCCATCCATCCATCTACCCATCCACCAACCCACCCACTTACCCACCCATCCATTATCCATCCATCCACCCACCCATCTACCCACCCATTCATCCATCCATCCACCCACCCACCCATTCATCTACCCATCCACCAACCCACCCACTTACCCATCCATCCATCCATCCATCCATCCATCCATCCATCCATCCATCCATCCATCCATCCCTCTCTCTACCCACCCATTCATCCATCCATCCATCCATCCATCCACCCATCTACCCACCCATTCATCCATCCATCTACCCACCCACCTACCCACCCATCCATTATCCCTCCATCTATCCATCCACTTATCTCTCCACCCATCCACTCACTTATCCATCCATCCATCCATCTACCCATCCACTGACCCACCCACTTACCCACCCATCCATTATTCATCCATCCACTTATCCATCCATCCATCCACCCACCCATCCATCCGTCCATCCACCCACCCATTCATCCATCCATCTACCCATCCACCAACCCACCCACTTATCCACCCATCCATTATCCATCCATCCATCCACCCACCCCATCCATCCATCCATCCATCCATCCATCCAACCATCCATCCACCCATCCACCAACCCACCCATCCATTATCCCTCCATCTATCCATCCACTTATCTATCCACCCATCCACTCACTTATCCATCCATCCATCCACCTACCCATCCACTGACCCACCCACTTACCCACCCATCCATTATTCATCCATCCACTTATCTATCTATCCATCCACCTACCCATCCATCCATCCACCTACCCATCCATCCATCCACCCACCCATCCATCCATCCATCCATCCATCCATCCATCCATCCACCCACCCACCCATTCATCCATCTATCCATTCATTCATCCATCCATCTACCCACCCACTTACCCACCCATCCATTATCCCTCCATCTATCCATCCACTTATCTATCTATTCATCCATCTATCCATTCATTCATCCATTCATCTACCCGTCCACCAACCCACCCACTTACCCACCCACCCATTATCCATCCATCCATCCATCCACCCACCCACCCACTTATCCATCCATCCATCCATCCACCCACCCACCCACTTATCCATCCATCCATCCATCCACCCATCCACCCATTCATCCATCCATCCACCCACCCACCCATTCATCCATCTATCCATCCATTCATCCATCCATCTACCCACCCACTTACCCACCCATCCATTATCCCTCCATCTATCCATCCACTTATCTATCCACCCATCCACTCACTTATCCATCCATCCATCTACCCATCCACTGACCCACCCACTTACCCACCCATCCATTATCCATCCATCCATCCATCTACCCACCAATTCATCCATCTACCCATCCACCGACCCACCCACCTATTATCCATCCATCCACCCATCCACTGACCCACCCACCTACCCACTCATCCTTTATCCATCAAATTATCCATCCACCCATCAACTCATCCATCCATTCACCTACCCATTCATCCATCCACACATCCATCTACCCATCTACCAACCCACCCACTTACCCATCCATCCATTATCCAACCATCTATCCACTTATCCACCCATGCTCTCATCCATGTATCCATCCATCCATCCACCCACCCACCTACCCATTCATCCACCCACCCATCCACTCACCCATCCACCTACCCATCTACTGACCCACCCACCTACCCACCCAACCATTATCCATCCACTTATCCATCCACCCATCCACTCACTCATCCGTCCATCTACCCACCGATTCATCCATCCATCCATCTACCACCCACTGACCCACCCACTTACCCACTCATGCATTATCCCTCCATCCATCCACTAACTCATCCATCCATCTACTATCCATTCATCCATCAACCCATCCACTTTCCCACCCATCCACTATCCATCCACTCATCCACCCATCCATCCACCCACCCATCCATCCATGCACCATCCACTGACCCACCCACTTACCCACTATCCATCCATCCATCCACTTATCCATCCACCCATCCACTTATCTATCCACCCTTCCACTCACTCATCCATCCCTCCATCCATCCCTCCATCCCTCCATCCATCCCTCCATCCATCCCTCCATCCATCTATCCATCCATCCATCCATCCACCCACCCATTCATCCATCCATCTACCCACCCATTCATCCACCCATCCATCTACCCATCCAGCAACCCATCCACTTACGCACCCATTCATTATCCATCCATTCACCCACCCATTCATCCATCCATCCATCTACCCAACCACTGACCCACCCACCTACCCACCCATCCTTTATCCATCAAATTATCCATCCACCCATCAACTCATCCATCCATCCACCTACCCATTCATCCATCCACACATCTACCCATCTACCAACCCACCCACTTACCCATCCATCCATTATCCAACCATCTATCTATCCACTTATCCATCCATGCTCTCATCCATGTATCCATCCATCCATCCATCCATCCATCTACCATCCACTGACCCACGCACTTACCCCCTCATGCATTATCCATCGATCTATCCAACCACCCATCCACTAACTCATCCATCCATCTACCTATCCATTCATCCATCAACCCATCCACTTGCCCACCCATTCATTATCCATCCACCCACCCATTCATCCATCCACCCATCCATCCACTGACCCACACACCTACCTACCCATCCATTATCCATCCACCATCTACTCACTCATCCATCCATCCATCTACCCACGCACCCATCCATCCATCCATCTACCCATCCACTGACCCATCCACTTACCCACCCATTCATTATCCATCCACCTGTCCACTGACCCACACACCTACCCACCCGTCTATTATCCATCCACTCATCCATCCACTCATCCATCCATCCATCCATCCATCCATCCATCCATCCATCCACCGACCCACCCGTCATTATCCATCCATCCATCCATCCATCCACTCACTCATTCATCCATCCACTCATCCTTTCACATGCCTACCCATCCTGACACCATGTAAAGAAGAAAAAAATGGTCCAAGGGAAGAAGTCAACCAACTGTCCAGCCATTTTATTTGTCCGTGCTGTGATCCAGGCCCAGTGCTAACATTGGGGAGTCCAACACAGCTTAGACACTGAGGGGCTCCCAGTGTGTGGGGCCATGGGGCTGTGGTCTCAGAGGTATCTGAGTTTCATCAGTGTCTATGGGCATGTAGTTCAGAGGTGCCATCTCTTGGTGGCTCAACACAATCACCAAAGGTCCCCGCTGTCTGCTTCACACCACAAGCCGTCAACCGCAAGCAGAGACAACCCGGGACCAGCTGATGCACGGGCACACAGCAACCTGAATCTCGCAGGCACATGGAGAGAGATACACAGATAGCTGTGTACATGCAGGAGCACACAAGACGTACACACATCAGCACCCGGGAGGTGCTCGAGGGTGCCGTCACATGGCAACCCCGAGCATCCCTGAAGTCTGTCTCTCTCTCTCTCTCTCTCTCTCCCTCTCTCTCCCTCTCACACTCACACACACACACACACACACACACACAGGGAAATGCAAATGGACACACATTAGGACACCACACCCTTCTGGAGGAGAGCTTTCCAGATTGAGAGGCACTGGATGGAGTTGGACCCAGTGTAGAGAGGCCTCATCCACACCTCTCTCTGCCCTGGGACCGTGACACCAACCACCCATCCACTAACTTACTGCTGCTTGTGGGACCCCTCACCCCAGCTCTGCTGCCCCATAACTGAGGATACATGGCAAAGGCAGGGAGTCCTGGTGAGGAGTGGGCTCCCTTAGCTGGCTCCTGCTGAGTGACAATGACCTGTCCCTGTGATGGTCATGTGAAGCCGAGGGCAGGAGCCTGCCCACTACATAGCTCAACTCAAGGTTACTGCTCAGGGACCCTGCTCAAAAGGCCTGAGCTCAGCAGGCTGTGGCCAGGGACCTGCTTCCTTCCTAGGGATACCGATGACACTGGAGCCCAGGCATCTGGGGCCGCTTCTGCCCACGTGGCCAACAGAACTTGAGAACCCAGCCATGTGAGGGTCTCCATGGGGCTGACCCCATACCCAGGCCTCACCCCTCCTCACCCCAACGGGAGTACTGGAATTAAGAAGAAGCACAAGCCATGGAATGATACAGGCAGACTCAATATAAATAAAATATTCATATAAAAATAGTCTCTTACAAAATATTCTCTCTTATCCAGTGGCTCACTTTCCAAAAGATGGAAACTGCTGGGAGTTTTAGTATTACCTTTCCTCTCTCTATATATTCCAAACTGGACTTTTCTAATGGTGATGTTTGAGCTGGGGAGGACTACAGGATGGGAAACGTATCCTGGAAAACGTCTCCATTTCTGGACCAGCTTAAATCTCTGGAGAATTAGCAGCAAACAGCAAAAAAATATAAGTGTGTGTGTATATGTCTACATAGGTATACAGGATGTCTGCCCTTGCACTTAAACATCTAGTGCGGCAAGGGGGTACTTGCGAAATCAACTAGTACAAGTATCTGCAGAAAGAATCATTATGTACAGTTCTACTCGGCTTCTTGTCCTAGCGACAGAATTATCCCACAGGAAAGCAAGCGGTCCACTTTGATTGCAGAAAACGGATCCCGACGAGGTGGAAGGGTTCTTTTTAATTAAATAAATTAATATTATTTTTTATCAGAATAAATTGTTAAATATTGCTCTCTTGAGGCCCCGGAGCCCAGAGTTTCTGGTGCGAAGGCTCTGCTCTGGCCAAGGAGGCCCCAGGCAGCGTCTGGGGCCGAGGGAGTGGCGCTGGGTGTGGTGTGGACAACTCGGGGCCCCGGAGGGGTCCCCCGCAGGGGATCCCACAGCAGATAAGACAAGCTCAGCGCGGCTGCAGAGGTCTGGGCCGTGCCCGCGGCGTGGAGAGCGTCCGGTCCTCGCTGCCCTGCGTGCGGCCAGTGGGGCCGCCGCCCCGCCGCTCACTTGCACGTGTAGACCTCAGTGCGCTCGCTGCATGTGTTGCACTTGACGTAGCAGCACCAGTGGAACTTGCAGTTGCACTGCCACACACGGGCGTACTGGTGGGTGTTGTAGCCACGGCCGCAGCACATGAGGTCGCAGCCGCTGGCCTGGGGGGCCGTCTTGTTGCAGGCACGGCCCTGCGTGCCCACGCTGCCCGTCACTGGGTCCTCCTCGCAGTAGTTGGGTGACTTCTCGATGTACACCAGGTCGGTGTCCATGGGCTTGCGGTAGGACAGCGGCTTCTTGATCTTCAGGAAGGTGGGCCGCTTGTTGCGGCTGGCGCGCACGGGCTCCACGTGAACGGCCTCGTTGTACTTGTCCTTGAGCACGTAGCCCAGCTCGCGGAACTGCGGCAGCGTGGTCCAGCAGGTCTTGGTGGTGCATGAGCCCGACACGCCGTGGCACTTACACTCCAGCTTCATGTTCTCCTCTAGGATCTGCGGGGGTGGCAGGGAGAGCACAGCGCGTCACTGCATGGCCGGCCGAGTGGGGCCCCTGGCCCGCCCGACCCCTGCCCCGCCTGGCTGGGTTTGGCGTGTGTTTTTCTTTCTGGCGCAGGAAACTGAGACCTGGATTCGAACCACTCTCACCTGCAGCCTTTGAGCTGTGCCTTCCCCAGGACTCGCCTCCCCTCCCTGCCCGCCCACCCTGAGTGGTCCTCATGCCGGTGCTTAGATCAGTTCAGGCCAGTCCAGACCACACATAGGTTCTCTCGGGGCTGCACAGGCTTAAAATCATTTTTGAGCCAACATTTAAAAACCGGGAGACTTTCAAAGACAGACTGCCAGGTTTGTTGGCAAACAGAAAGGGCATCTGGCAACTCTGGAGTGATACTCATTATTTCATAACCAGTGCAGCTGGGCACTGACCTGCTGGCCACAGAGGCCAGCACGGCAGTCCTTCTGCATCTGGCTCCCCTCAGCCAGCATCATCGCACAGCATGATACCTGGAGTTTTATCAGCACCTGCCTCCCTCACGGGTCGGCATCCCTCAACTCGCCACAGTCCTTACCACTCCCTATCGCTTCCCTGACCGCAAGCTATGCTTTTTCAGAGGTCGTCTGCTTTGATCACTTGTGGCAGCTGCCAGGCCCTGTGGACACATCTGAGTCTGGGAACCCTGACTCTTGATTTCACCTTCCCTGACTCCCAGCCTGGATGATGTTTTCCTTCTTCCGAGTTCCCAGCACCTCTCAGGCATCATCACAGCATGAGGGGCAGCACTGTACAGGGAGTGAAAAGCAGAGATTTGGACCCTGGGTTTAAATCCCAGATCTAGCATGAACCTGCTGTGTGCCCTCAGGCAACTTGCTTCAGCGGAGCTGCAGTTTCCCCATGTGCAGAACGGGGAGGATGATAGTACTTCTTTATAATCATACAATGAGATGCTGGACAGAAATGAGGATGAACTTCTAACACACACAAGAAGCTCAGATCTCTAAGATGTAATGTTGCATGAAAGAAGTTGGATGCAAAAGAGAATATACTGTGTGATTCCACTGATAGGAAGTTCAAGGACAGGCAAAGCTAACGACTGTTTTTCACTTAATCTTTTTTTTTTTTTTTACATCTTTATTGGAGTATAATTACTTTACAATGGTGTGTTAGTTTCTGCTTTATAACAAAGTGAATCAGCTATACATATACTTATATCCCCATATCCCCTCCCTCTTGCATCTCCCTCCCTCCCCCCCCCATCCCACCCCTCTAGGTGGTCACAAAGCACCGAGCTGATCTCCCTGTGCTATGCGGCTGCTTCCCACTAGCTATCTCTTTTACGTTTGGTAGTGTATATATGTCCATGCCACTCTCTCGCTTTGTCACAGCTTACCCTTCCCCCTCCCCATATCCTCAAGTCCATTCCCTAGTAGGTCTGTGTCTTTATTCCTGTCTTACCCCTAGGTTCTTCATGACATTTTTTTTCTTAAATTCCATATATATGTGTTAGCATACGGTATTTGTCTTTCTCTTTCTGACTTAGTTCACTCTGTATGACAGACTCTAGGTCCATCCACCTCATTACAAATAGCTCAGTTTCGTTTCTTTTTATGGCTGAGTAATATTCCATTGTATATATTCACTTAATCTTTATTTACATGTATAGGCAGTGGGCCAGAGATGGTCCACGTGCTGGATTTTGCTGACCCCTGCTTTGGAATATCCCAGCAATAAAAGAAGACACCATTTACCAAACCCCCACTAGTACAAGATATTTATATTGTTTTCAGGTTTTTTCTTTTTTTTTTCCAATTTTTCTCTTCCCTCCTTTCTTCCTGTTTTTTTAAAAACTATATGTAATGTGTAAGGAGGCATTTTTAGAACTAAAGCTTCTCCTACTTCCTCCTCATCTTCAGCCTGATTTCATCCTAATGGACACTTGCTGTTGTGTGCCAGGCACTGGGATGGGGATGTATTAGTGACGTGGTTTCTGGGTCACTTTCCTGGTTCTTCATCCAGACTGCCAAATTGCCTTTGCCTGTTACATAGTGAAAGAATAAGTGAATGAATGAGTAAATGACTAGACATCTATTTGTCACCTGTGCACACCACACACTGGCTCCATGCTTTTATACGTGGCGTCTTACTTAACTCCGTGGAGTTAGTGTGACTCCATTTAACAAGGCAAAAACTGAGGCTCGGCTGACTCCTAGAGCTGGTCTGTGAGGTGTTCAGGAACGAGGGTCTTACTGCCGAGGGGTGCGAATCAAGTGCTTGGTGGCTGCTTACTTGCTCTATGACCTTGGGATTGTCACACCCCCTCTCTGGGCCTCAGTTGCCTTCAGTGAACACGGAGTGAAGGCAATTCCATCTTTTCTGACAAAAGTGAGAGGGCTGGAACAAAATCAGATATCCCCAAAATAGCCATTAGTTCTGCCTCTGGGTCTCGGCCTCTGCTGGTGCTGGGGACACAGAGGTGACAAGATAAGATTCCCATCTCCAAGGAGGGCCCCATGTCCAGGGTCGTCCCAACCCTAGATGCTCAGCTTCCAGCAGGAGGTGACCAGCGCTGGTCAGTATACTCAACAGAAGGGAAGACCAAACTGTCTGCACTCAAACAAGCCAGCGAGGCCAGGGCATCCAGAGTGTTCGGGGACAGGGATGGATTCTGGTCGGCTGAATGTCTGGTTCCGGGACACCTAGAGCGACAGAGCACGTACTGTCCTGCAACCGCCACACACGTGCAGCTGGTGGTGGGTGAGCAGCCACTCAAGTCACACAGATGTCCCTTTTTTTTCTTTTTTTTCTTTTTTTGCGGAACGCGGGCCTCTCACTGTTGTGGCCTCTCCCGTTGCGGAGCACAGGCTCCAGACGCGCAGGCTCAGCGGCCATGGCTCACGGGCCCAGCCGCTCCGCGGCATGCGGGATCTTCCTGGACCGGGGCACGAACCCGTGTCCCCTGCATCGGCAGGCGGACTCTCAACCACTGCGCCACCAGGGAAGCCCCAGATGTCCCTTTTGGTCATCAGTGAGGAGATAGTTCCCAAATGTCACCTTTCCGTGTTGGCCTAAAAAGCGTGGGGAAGGGCGAGGGGCAGAGGTGTGATGTGTGCTGGCGGCAGAGGTGGGCAGGCATTTCTGAGGCTTCACGGCCTGGCTGGTAGATCTTAGTGCGTCAGAGGCTCCAACACGGATGCCTGGGCGCAGGGGGCATTGAGAACAGATTCTGACACTGAGTGTGGGTGAGGCCACAGAGCACCTGGAAAGCGGAGATGCACAGAGCTGTGACTCAGAAGTGTCCCCTCCAAGATGTATGCCCTAGAGAATCATATGCTTGTGTGCACAGGAAACAGGTTCAAGGATGTTCAGAGCATCAGCATTCATTGTGGCTCCAAACTGGGCATGATCTGATGTCCATCCACGGTAAAATGGATAAGCGGAGGCGTGTGGGCTCAACAGGACACCCGAGGGCAGTGACCATGACCAGCCATGGCAGCAGAGATCAACCTCAGAAATATAGTGGGGAGGGAAAGAGGCAATCGTGGATGATTTCCACAGAATGATTTCATGTGTGTCAAGTTCAAAGGCGGCAAAACTGGACTGTGTTGTTTAGGGGCACACACAGAGGCGGTGAGTGCAATGGAGAGTAAAGAAATGAGGGTCATAAGTATCAAGGCAGTGGTTGTCCGTCGGGTAGGAGGTGAGGGGCTGTGGTGGGTGAGGATCACCCAGGGGGCTCCTGGCAGCATTCTGTTCCTTGAGATGAGTGCTTTATAATTATTCTTTTAAATCCACATGGATGATCTGAGTGCTGTTTTGCATGTAAGCTATACTTGCAATTTATTAAAATGCAGTGGGCACAGTAGCCCACGAGCACACGAAAAGATGCTCAACATCAGCTCCAGGGAAATGCAAATCAGCACCACAGTGAGACACCCGTTCACAGCCACTGGGACGGCTACAAGAGGAAATACAGGGAGAACAGTTGTTAGCGAGGATGTGGAGAAAAGGGAACGAACCCTCGAACACTGCTGGTGGGAATGTGAAACGGTGCAGCCCCTGTGGAAATGGCCTGGCAGTTCCTCAAAGTGTTAAACATACAGTTACCAAATGACCCAGGATTGTGGTCACAATGTCTGGGTCTCCCGCTCCCCACCCCTCAACTCATACGTTGAAATCCTAACCCCCAAAGTGATGGTATTTGGTGGGGCCTTTGGGAGGTTCTTAAATCACAAGGGTGAAGCCCTCATGAATGGGATTAGCGCCTCATAAAAGAGGCTCCAGAGAGACCCCAGCCCCTTCCAACTCGTGAGGACCCAGTGAGAAGGCCCCAGTTATGAGCCAGGAAGTGGGTCCTCATCAGGACTCAACCCTCCTCTCGGGCTCCCAGCCTCCAGAACTGGGAGAAATCAATTTCTGTTGTTTCTCTGCCACCCAGTCTGGGGCATTTTGTTGTAGCCACTCAGGCACACTAAGACACCCAGCAATTCCACTCCTGGGCATATATCCAGGGGAAATGAAAACACACATCCACATAAAAAACGGATAAAACAAAGTTTATAGCAGCATTCTTTAAAATAGCCCCAAAGTGGAAACAACCCAAATGACCACTGATGAACAGATAAATGAACCCAACTGATTAATAGATAAATGAAGCCCATCCATTCAGAATATCATTCAGCCATAAAAAGGGATGAAGTGCCGACACCTGCTACACCATGGATGGACCTCGAAAACATGCTGCTCAGTGACAGAAGCCAGACACACAAGACCACGTATTGTATAACTGCATTTATAGGCAACGTCCAGAAGAGGCAAATCTATGGAGACAGAAGGTCGACTAGTGGGCTGGGAGGCGGTTGGAGAAACGGGGAGAGACGGCCGAAGAGGGTGTAGGTCTCTTTTTGAGGTAAATTGACTGTGGTGATGGTTGCGCATATCTGTGAATATATTAGTGCTGACCTGTACACTCTGAGTGAGGGCATGAATTAGACTAATCAAGTTGGCTTTTTAAGAAAAAGTCCCTGGTAGGATGTCGTGAAGAAGCGTTGGGTTGTATTTGCGCATCTGTGACACTGAATGTGTCCTCGGTGGTGGCCCCTGAGCAACAAGCCCCAGAACCAGGGCCAGGCGCCCGGGCTGGGCAGGCAGCTGCCTTCCTCTTCTTCTGTGGCCACCCATGACCTGAGGCCGTGGTGGCATTTGTATGGGCCCCTAATCAGCTGACACGCAGCCCCTTAATGCTGCAAACTCTGCATTTTGAGAGCCTCAGTGATCGCATTATGTCCACATTAAGCTGGGCATAATCACAGCCGCCCTGGCCAGGGCTGGTCACCCAGACGGGCACCGCGCCCTTTGCCCAAAGCAGGGGACAACAGCAGAGGAAGTGTGTGGGACAAAGCCACGCTGTGCTCCCACCGTGAGGCCAGGCTGGCTTCCAGCTTCCAAGCTGCCCAGGGGGACTTCCGGGGCACCCCCCGCTTACACTTGAAGAGCTTGGGACACGCTGAGCACCTACTGTGTGCCGGCACCATGCAAGGACTGGGGTCTCGGTAAAGTTAAGGCCACGAAGCTGCCGCCCTTGTAAAGAAGATAGGCTGTGGGGAGAGGGAAGCAGGCACGTGGGGAGAGGGGAGCAGGCACCCACTTCAGATAACAGAAAAAGTGAGACGGAGAAGATGGAAGAGGATCAGGGCTGGAGAGCGCGGGCGGAGGCAGGGGCGGCTACATGACACTGAAAGTAGGGGGACACCCGAGCAGAGGGCAGCACAGACCTGTCCCCTCGTTTCATCTCCACTTGAAAGATGGACTGAGGCAGGGCAAAGGGCCCGAGGCTTCTGCACAATAGGGCCAAGGCCTTGCGGTGCCCGGGCTACAGTGCAGGTGCCCAGGTGGCACAGGTAGGGGGGCCCACCCCAGAGGCTCTACCAACCATGTTAAGGAGGTGCGATTTTTTTTATTATTCTGTGTTTTTTTATTGAACTTTTTTTAAAGTTTTATATTTACGGAAAAATTGTGAAAATAGTACAGAGGATTCCCATACATCCTGTATCCGGTTTTGCCTATGACTAACATCTGACATTAGTGTGGTAAATGTAAACTTATTAGTGTGGTAAATTAATTAATTAGCTAATATTTATTATTATGAGCTGAAGTCCGTACTTTATTCAGATTCCCTTGGTTGATACCGTATGTCCCCTTTCTGTTCCAGGATCCCATCCAGGCCACCACATGGCATTTAGTCATCCTGTCTCCTTGGGCCAGGAGATGGGATTTTATTGTGTGTGGACAGGGCGGCCAGTGGTGGCCAGGAGCAGGATTTACGATTTTAAAAAGACCTCACGTTGGCTGTAACAAATCCACCACTCACACTGGTGCTGGGAGAATGTGTGTGGGGGGGCCTTACTTTTCATAGGATTGTTCTTTGTACCATTTGAATATTCTACACTGTCAGAAAAAAGTCACCTCCTCCACAAAGCCTTCCCTGATTGCCAGGGCAGTCGTTCACTCCCTCATGGTTTCCATAACTGTCCTGGGCTGTTGGGTAATTTTCACTTTGTCCCTGTGATGACTGGGTTTGGGGTGGAGGGTAATATGGGAAAGTTCTGTACCTTCTCCTCAATTCTGCTGTGAACCTAAAACTTTTCTGAAAAAAATAGTCTATTTAAAAAAAAAATCCCAGGAGAGAAGGAGGGAGTTTTTCTGGAGTCAAGATTTGGCTGTTTCTGCAGCTGACCGGCTGGATGTCCTCGCTGGGCCTGGGTTTTCCCCATTTTGAACTCAAGGGGTTTGAACTAAATGATTTATGAGGCTGCTTCTGACTCTCTCTGAGAATCCTGACCTCATATCCACACTGCTTTTTAACCCAGACAAAGCATTTTCAGAGTTCTGATGGCATCTGGTAGTCTGACACCTGCCGAGAGATGGGCATATCCATCCCATTTCACAGGTGAGGAAATTGAGTCTCAGAGAAAGGAAGGGACTTAAGACCACAGAGCAGGCTGGATCTCCTCCATACGTCTCTCCAGAGCACTCCCCACCCTTCCCCAGGAGGCTGGACCAGAGGGTGGCACCCCTGAGCTTGACCTAGTTCCCTGATGGCTATCGGTGAGTGGCCTGGCCCAGGGCACACCGGGGAATGCAGCCGCGCCCCTTCCAGGTGGGTCTGGCCAGTGGAAGGCCCTGGAGGGAGCCCTGAGGGCAGAGCCAAGTCCTGGTTAGTATTCCTCCTGCTCCTCCCTGCTGGCCCACAGGGTGGCTGTGTTCCTCTAGCAGAGGTCACGGCTCCCACATCCTCTCTGTGAGTCCCCCTGGGTTCTAGCAGCCCGACCTCCCTAAGGAGTAACGGGACCCTGGTGCCAGCCCCAGGGTGCTGCACCATCCCCCTTGTTTCCTTAAACTTTGTCCTTTGTTTTATTAGCAACCTCTCCTTTACAAAACAGCTTTGTTGCAATATAATTCACATACCATACGATTCACTGTCTTAAAGTACACGATTCAGTGGTTTTTAGTACATGCAGAGCCGTGCAACCATCACCACTAAGTTTAGAACATTTTCATCACCCCACAAGAAACCCCGTGCCCATCAGTGGTCGCTCCTGTTTCTCCCTTCCTCTCAGTCCCTGGCAACCACTAATCTACTTTCTGTCGTTATAGATTTGCCTGTTCTGGACATATAAATGGACTCATACAATATGTGGCCTATTGTGTGTCCAGTTTCCTTCACTCAGCATAATGCTTTCAGAGTTCATCCATGGTATAGCAGGTGTCAGCACTTCATTCCTTTTTACGGCTGAATAATATTCCATTGTAGGGGTACGCCGCACTCTATCCACCCATTCATCAGTTGTTGGCCTGCAGTCTCTGTTTAAAACTCTCCCGAATTTCCTAGTCTGAATGTGCCCGTTGCATGGGCCCTGACCCCGGCGCTGCACACCATTCCTCCTGGCACAGCCAAGCACGAGCCCACCCCGGGACTCCCAGTCTGTCCTCTTTCCCCTTTGTCCACCTCTGGGCTCTGCACCTGCTGGCCCTTATCTGGAAGGCCAATCTTTACTGCCATTATAGAGGCTCAGCCCAACAATTCCACCACAGAATATGTACCCTCCGGGGAGGCTCATGCATGTGTAAAATGACAGCCTCAGAGAGGCATTATCTGAAATATCAAAAGGCCGAAAGGATCTAAAGATCCACCAATGGGGACTGGTTCTACAAATCATGGTGCACCGATAAACTGGAATGTCCTGCAGCTGCCAGAGAGAATGAGGCAGCTCTGTACTTTCTAGTGAGGTACATAGTGGAGAGAACAGAGGTGCAGGAAGGTATGCAGAGCAGGAGCTGTTTGTACGAGACAGAAAAGACCTGTGCGTGCGTGTTGCTAAGAACACAGAATAACATCCCTGGAGGAGTACGTGAGACACTGGTAGGAGTAGCTGCCTCCGGGGAGGATACCAGGTATCAGGGGCCTTACTTTTCATAGGATTGTTCTTTGTACCATTTGAATATTCTACACTGTCAGAAAAAAAGTCACCTCCTCCACAAAGCCTTCTCCGATTGCCAGGGCAGTCGTTCACTCCCTCATGGTTTCCATAACTGTCCTGGGCTGTTGGGTAATTTTCACTTTGTCCCTGTGATGACTATCTACCTGTTAGCTTCCCCCATCAGGCCAGCAGCTCTCTGTGGTGGACATGGAGATATACCACCCAAACCCCCTTCAAGGGAGGTCTTGCTTCACAGCTACATGTAGAGATGTGCTGGTGAACAGGCTCTCAAAAAAAAAAAAAAGCCCTGTTTTGTAGTGTTTGCCAATTCCTGTGGGATAAATGCTCCCACCATGGCCAATTTTAAGCTACCGGTGGTTTCCCAATCAGCTTGCAAATCTCTAATATTATTTATTTAATACTGCGTCTTGCGAGTGATAAGCCCTGGCACCAGCACACCACGGGACAGGGCAGCCTCCAGCTGTCAGATGCTGCAGGGTCTGTCCCAGCTCCAGATCCCTGCAGCCCTCCCTGCAGCCGGGGACAGAGAGAGGCGGGGGTCCCAAGGTCTGGCCACTCCCACCACAGATCCAGAGCTCCCGAGCTCCCGAGCTCCCACCGCGGCTTTGCAGGCCAGCATCACAGCTGCACTTCGGCCCTGTCCTGCTCCTCCCGCCCTCTTCACTGACCCCTAATCAACAGCTTAGACCGAATTCCATCTCAGCCTCTCCTCCTGGAGAACGCTACCTGTGACACTCCTGGGGGGCTGGGGCCAGGACATTCCCCTCCACCTCCTAGCCTCGGGCAGAGAGCCTGGCGTAGAACAGGTGCCGGCCAACTGCGAAGGGAAAGAAGGACCTACTGTGTGTCTGCTCTGATGTGCATTCCTTCACTTACTCATTTTGCATTGAGCACCTATTGTGTGCTGCTGGCATCGCTCCTGCTGTGGGGGCCCTGGGAGGACCATGATACAGACAGATGCTGCCCCTGCCTTCTCTGAGCCTGCAGACCCACACCAGAAGCAGCCATGGAATTAATACTCCCCCCAAATCTAATTACAAGTTGGTGAGTGCTGTGAAGGAGTGACACAGAGAGCGAAGAAAACTTGACCCAGGAGGAGCTGCTCTGTTTGCAGCAAGGGCCAGATACCAGGAAGGACATATTAGAATCAGCCAAACTCAAGACCATACAATGGAGAAAAGACAGGCTCTTCAATAAATGGTGCTGGGAAAACTGGACAGCTACATGTAAAAGAATGGAATTAGAACACTCTTTAACACCATGCACAAAAGTAAACTCACAATGGATTAAAGATGTAAATGTAAGACTGCATACTATAAAACTCTTAGAGGAGAACACAGGCAGAACATTCTAGGACATAAATCACAGCAAGATCATTTTGACCCACCTCCTCGAGAAATGGAAATAAAAACAAAAATAAACAAATGGGACCTAATTAAACTCAAAAGCTCTTGCACAGCAAAGGAAACCATAAACAAAATGAAAAGACAACCCACAGAATGGAAGAAAATATTTGCAAACGACGCGACCGACAATGGATTAATCTCCAAAATTTACAACAGCTTATGCGGCTCAATATCAAAAAAACAAACAACCTAATCAAAAAATGGGCAGAAGACCTAAACAGACATTTCTCCAAAGAAGACATACAGATGGCCAAGAGGCACATGAAAAGATGCTCAATGTCACTAATTATTAGAGAAAAGCAAATCAAAACTACAACGAGTTATCACCTCACACCAGTCAGAATGGGCATCATTAAAGAGTCTACAAACAAATGCTGGAGAGGGTGTGGAGAAAAGGGAACCCTCCTACACTGTTGGTGGGAACGTAAACTGGTGTAGCCACTATGGAGAACAGTATGGAGGTTCCTTAAAAAACTAAAAATAGACCTACCACATGATCCAGCATTTCCACTCCTGGGCATATATCCGTAGAAAAACATGGTTCAAAAGGATACATGCACCCCAAAGTTCACAGCAGCACTATGTACAATAGCCAAGACCTGGAAGCAACCTAAATGTCCATCGACAGATGAATGGATAAACAAGATGTGGTACGTATATACGATGGAATACTAGCCATAAAAAAGAATGAAATAATGCCACTTGCAGCAACATGGATGGACCTGGAGATTATCATACTAAGTGAAATAAGTCAGACAAAGATAAATATCATATGATATCACTTATATCTGGAATCTAAAAAGATACAAATGAACTTACTTACAAAACAGAAACAGATTCACAGATTAGAGAACGAATTTATGGTTACCAGGGGAGAAGGATAGATTGGGGGTTTGGGATTGACATGTACACACGGCTATATTTAAAACAGATAACAAGGACCCACTGTACAGCACAGGGAACTCTGCTCAATATTCTGTAATAACGTAAATGGGAAAAGAATTTGAAAAAGAACAGATACATGCATATGTATAACTGAATCACTTTGCTGTACACCTGAAACTAATACATTGTTAATCAACTATACTCCAATGTAAAATAAAAAATTTTTTTAAATTCAAACTTGGAATAATGTTTTTTAAAAAATTTCTGTGGAACCTGAGAAAAGTGAAGAAACGTAAAAATGTAAAGGAAAAGAAACTAACATCTTTCTAAATAAATACCTGACATTAAAAAAATAAAATAAAATAGATAACCAACAAGGACCTACTGTATAGCACAGGGAACTCTGCTCAATATTCTGTAATAACCTAAGTGAGAAAAGAATTTGAAAAAGGATACATGTACATGTATACGTATAGGTGAACCACTTTCCTGAAACTAACACAACATTATTAATCAATTATACTCCAGTATAAAATAAAAATTAAAAAAAAAAGAATCAGCCAAACTTAGGGGAATGGGGCAACGGTAGTTCAAACCAGGGAAGAGCACACGCCAAGGCCCAGAGGTGGGAGGGATGCAGCCCGACCCCGAGAGGAACGGAGGAGGCATGGCTGGGGCCGTGTGAGAAGAGATGGAGCAGGGAGGTGGCGGGGCTGGACGCTCAGGGCAGGGATGCACCTGGAGTACCTGTGAGCCAAGGGGCTTTCGTTGCAGGGAGTGAGGAGGTCTGACACTTGGAAAGATCATGCCAAAGAGAGTGGAAATGAGGTCAGAGAGTCAGAGTGGCAGGATGGAGATCCAGAGGGAATGTCCCCATCACCCAGGCCAGAGATGATGGCAGCTCCGATGAAGAGGGTGCAGTGGAGGGAAGAGAAGGCAATACTGGGTGGGGGAGGATTGCGGGGCCCAGGGGTGGCTCATGGGCCTCTGATGGATATGGAGGCCATGCACTGAGACGAGGGACCGGAGGAGGGGCCAGGCTTGGGGAAGGGCATGTGTTGAGGGTGTGATGAGAAAATTCGGGGCACAGTGAGTGGCCAGGAAAAGGGGCCTCTCGGGGAGCAGAAGGGTCTTTTGGTGCCACTGAAATCTGGCCCCAGCCAGCTTGGGTGTCCACAGTGGATAATCGCAGTCAGGATTCAGTCACTTCCAAAGACTAAATAAAACGTGTGGTTAAAAACAGCCAGAAGTAGGACGAACACCTATAATTTTTGGTATTAAAAAAAAAAAAAGATTGCGGAAGCACAAGATAGGAGAGACTGAGAAAGATGAAAAGCTCTAGCTGACCACCAGAGCACCATGAACCAAGAGGCTGCTAAAAAGCCAACCATCTGAAGCCGTATTAACAGAGGTCTAGCGCTCACAATACGAGAGGAGATGGTCTTGCTCTATCGTTTTCAGAACTGGGCTGCGCCCCAGCAGATGGACAGAACAGAGCACACGTGGAGAGGAAGGGGCTGGAGAGCGCAGGCTAAAGGAGCTGGAGCTGCCCCGCCTGGAGGGTCCTGGTCACCGGCCCATACATTCTGCAGGCCTGTCCTGGGGCTGGGTGAATGGGAGGGACTGTGTGTCTGTCCCGAGGACAGGACTGGGACCCCAGCTGGAGGGGAGTCATAGGCAACAGATACCAGCTCAGTGAGATGCCAGCCGTCCCCACTAGGCTGACCAGCACTGGAGGGGCCGCCGGGGGGTGGGGGGGCGGTGAGCACCTGTCCTGGGAGGGTGTGGGGTCTGCAGTGGGGATTCCTGAACCAGGTGGGGCAGGGCTGCTCTCACCCTGCTTCTCTGTCCCCCAGCCCAGCCCCAAACCTGTCTGGAGCAGTAGGAAGGATTTTCTGCACCGCTGGAGGGAAGAAAATCAATCTCCTTCTGACAGGTCCCCCAGGAAGTGCCAACAATGTACCAGGTGCTGCCCAGAGCCCAGAATTACCAGGGCGGGGCTCCCAGGCCTGGGAGAGGCCTCCGGAGAAACTTGGCTCCAGAAAGATTCCTGATTCATTACACCCAACAGATACCATCAAGGTTGGCCTCCTGGGCTGTCCAAACTCTCAGGGCTGCCCAGATGATCTAGGGGTGAACTTCCTGGAGGAGGAGGGGTTCTCAGGGGAGGGAGGTCAGACAGCGACCTCTGGCTCCCACACGTCCCTGCCACATGGCGCTCCTGGGACCAGGAGCCTCTGTCACCCGCCGTAGCATTGTAAGAGGCATCTGAGTATTAAAGCCAAAAGC
Source organism: Mesoplodon bidens (assembly GCF_964165515.1). Lineage (NCBI taxonomy): Eukaryota > Metazoa > Chordata > Mammalia > Artiodactyla > Ziphiidae > Mesoplodon > Mesoplodon bidens. Next base: position 3,063,332 of record NC_138172.1, read on the forward strand.
TGTTTGCCAGTGTTGAATTCCACCGCCCCCCTTCACCTCCCCACCAAACTGCAGTCCCCAGGAAAAACACAGCCCAGGAGGATTTCCCCACCTCAGGGCAACCGGTCCTCCTACCTGCCCTCCTCCAGGAATGCACCTCCATTCATCCCGGCATGGCCCGGGCCATCCCAGCCTTTCCAGGGCCTCGGCAAATGCCACCTCTTCCTCAGAGCGCCCTGCCCGCACCCCACCCAGCCCCAGCAGGACTCCTCCAGCTCGGACCTCTCCCGACCTCTCCCACTCCTGATGCCCTTCTCTTTGTGCCTTGTTTTACAGCGAGCGCAGTGTGGCCTCCGAGCTCTGCACGCTGACTCCTCGGTGAGCCTTTCCCCAGCCGCGGACGCTAAAGCAGTCCCACAGGTCATCACCCCCAGTTACCATGGGTCATCACTCCTAGATCTCACCGGTCATCACCCCCAGAGCCCACGGGTCATCACCCCCAGTTCCCACCGGTCATCACTCCCAGTTCCCACCGGTCATCACTCCTAGATCTCACTGGTCATCACCCCCAGAGCCCATGGGTCATCACCCCCAGTTCCCAGCGGTCATCACCCCCAGATCTCACCGGTCATCACTCCCAGTTCCCACCGGTCATCACTCCTAGATCTCACCGGTCATCACCCCCAGATCCCACCGGTCATCACCCCCAGAGCCCACAGGTCATGACCCCCAAATCCCACAGGTCACCACTCCCAGTTCCTACTGGTCATCGCCCCCAGATTCCACGGGTCATCACCCCCAGATCTCACCGGTCATCACTCCCAGATCTCACTGGTCATCACCCCCAGATCCCACGGGTCATCACCCCAAGATCCCACGGGTCATCACTCCCAGATCCCACGGGTCATCACTCCCAGATCTCCCCGGTCATCACCCCCAGATCTCCCCCGGTCATCACCCCCAGATCTCCCCGGTCATCACTCCCAGATCTCACTGGTCATCACTCCCAGATCTCACTGGTCATCACCCCCAGATCCCACGGGTCATCACTCCCAGTTCCCACCGGTCATCACCCCCAGATCCCACCGATCATCACTCCCAGATCCCATGGGTCATCACCACCAGTTCCCACTGGTCATCACCCCCAGAGCCCACAGGTCATCACCCCCAGATCCCACGGGTCACCACTCACAGATCCCACGGGTCATCACTCCCAGATCCCACGGGTCACCACTCCCAGTTCCCACCGGTCATCACTCTCAGTTCCCTCTGGCCATTGCTAGGTATGGGCTGGTGACTCAGGCAAGTCAGGACCAATCAGAGTGAGTCCTGGGGATTTGGTGTGAAGAGAAGACAAGAACTATTGGTAATTTCCTGCCAGAGGAACAGGATGGGATACAGAGGGCAGAGCTGTGGACAGCTGTGGACAGGCATCTGACAGCCATGTGGGTCTAAGTAAGAAAGCAAAGCTGAGAAATAGAGATGAGGGGTGTGTGGACTTGTTTCCTGGGAGTATCATTTGTACCCTGGATCAAGCTGGCCCTGAATCCATTACCTCAGGACCATTTGGTTCCATGAACTAACGAATTTCCTTTGTTTTTAAGCTGGCTTGGGTTTCTGTCCTTTATGGATTAAAATGTCCTAACTGTCCCAGAGGTCCTTTCGTCTGTGCAGTAAAATGTTTTACATAGACCCAATAGCCAGTCTTAGTTCATGGGTTTGAAGTCACAGCAGGAAGCAGATCTGAGGGCCTTGGGGAGGCCAGGCCCTGAAGGTGGAGGCTGCGGGTTAGCTGGGCATCTGCTGCTCTGTCCGTCTGACCCCCCAGTGTTGGCCAGCCTGACTCTTCTGCAGGGAGAGGTCAGTTCTGGGCCATGTGCACCCCAGCTGGTGAGCAGTGACCCAGGCAGTCAGAATCAGGCTCAACATGGCAGCACACTGTGACAAAAGGCAGCCTGAAGCAGGGGAGAAGGCACCAGTGTCAGAGCCAGGCAGCCCAAGAACCCGCTTCGAATCCCACCTCTGGCCACCACATGCTGGTGATGGCAGAAATAGCCAGAGGGAACAGGGCACACTCCCTGTCCGGCCCTCCACGGCCTAACCACACCTTGCCTGCTGCTGACCACAGAGGCTGAAAACACAGGAAACTACCTGATAAAAAGAGAGACCTGAGAGAGCAACTTCTTGTTTTCCGTCTTTGTATGCTGTGGTGTGAAAGCGTGATTCTGGGAGCTCAGGCAGCCATCTTGTGAAGCCGAGGCAAGAGAACCAGGGGCCAACAAGGTGACAATCTGCAGACGGAAGGATGGGAAACAGCTTGGGCCTCGAATAGATTGTTGAACGTCGGAAAGAAACTACATCCAGATTTTCATTTTGCAAGACAAAGCCGGCTCCTGTCAGTGAAGCCACATGTGGTTAAGCGTCCTGTCACTTGGCACCCAAGCCTCTTCAGTGATCTGCTCCTGCTTGTAAAGTAGGAGCAGTTCTTTCCTCAGAGGACATGGTGGGGATTAAGGAGAGAAGGGCTATCAGGGCCTGGTGTGGCGCGTCTCACACTATAGGCCCCTAACCCGCGAGTTCTTCTCGTTTCCACACAACGAATGCTGAGGATGCCAGGGTGAGCGTGGCGCGGTGCTGGAGGGGCGGGGGGCAGGGTTGTGGGGTGGAAGGAGCTGGCAGGCGCTGGTCCTGCTTCTGCCTCCACATTGCTGTGTGGCTGCGGGCAAGCCCCTTTCCTTCTCTGGGCCCCAGTTTCCCCCACCTGTACAATGAAGGCGCCGGAGGGGCATTTCCAAGAGAGAAGACAGTGACACAGAGGGACGAGGAGGGCACATTCTCCCAGACCTTGCCGGGTGGGAGTCGACCTCTGGGTAGTGCGGCAGTGCAGAGACACGAGGGAGTGACCGTCCCCCCGGGGCCACCGTGAGTGGCCAGTGGGCCCCCTGAAGCCTCCTGCCTCCTCCCACACGCAGATGCCTGTCCTGGTGTGACCCGCACCCCAGCTCCTGTGGCGCGTCTGCGCTCCTGCCACCTGCACGGGAGAGCCTCCTCGGTCACCTCCTCCTCCCTCACCCCATCTGCCCCACTCCCGGCAGCAGCCTTGCCCATCCGTGTTGCCGCTGTGCCTTCTCCCGCTCTCAGCTCCCAGCACCCTCCCCCAGCAGGAGACCTGGCTCCCGAACCTTCTCCAAACCCACTCCCCACCCGACCCGAGGCAGCCGGGCCACCTGGGAGAGGCGGCACCGTCGGGGAGAACACAGAGAGCAGGGGGCAGGTGTGCTGGGCGCCGAGGCCGCCTCCTCCGGGGCTGTGTGGTTTCCATAGAAGGCCCTGCCTGGGCCAGACTCAGGGGACGCAGGCAGAAGGATGGTCCCCGCGTCCCGCTGCTTTCCTCTTCCAGGGCTCCAGGCCCCAGCTGCCCGTGTTTCTCGTCTCCAAGCTGCACGTCACCCAAACCACCTTCAACAACAGAGGCCAGCACTGGTCCTTCGTCCTGTGTGTGTGACACAAGGTGTCCCTCACTGTGCACGTGCTACAGCCATGCCCTGTGCTGAGGCCCTCATGCCATCTGCCTAAGGAGACCCACAAGGTGGGGGCCATGCTGCAGTCAAGGCTGAGGGCCTGGGTGTGCTGGGCACCTCTGTGCCCCCTTCTCCGGCCCTGGAGGCTCACCTGTGTACCCTGCGCCCACAGGCTCCCGTCCTCCAGCGTCTGGCCAGGCCCAGCCGGCAGTGGGGAGCAGGGAGTGGGGCGTCCTGCAAGAGACTGGACGGCAGGAGGAGAGAGGGGCAGGGACATCTCCCCGGCTCCCCTCTCTGTAGGGCCGCGTGGTGGCCGTTACCCCGTTCCTCTACCTGGGGCCACGGCTCCCGCCAGGCGGCCCCTCTCCTCCAGCTGCTCGCCCTCCAGTCCACAGCTCCCCTCTCTGCCCCGCAGGCCCCGGGCAGCACAAGCTCCCCACGGCTACCGGCCCCAGGTGCTGCAGCACCCCTCGGAGGACAGCCTGGACGCTACGTACGCCCTGAAAGTAACCCCTTTGTTCAGGTTCCTTCCGGGATCCCAACGGCGCCACTGACCAGACCCCGCGGGGACGCTGGGTGGGCGCCACCCCCCCACCGGCCTCGGTCGTGTCTCCTTGTTCACCAGAACACAGCCAGTGGCGGCAGCACCAGGACCCAGTGACCAAAGGCGTGGTGCCCGGCCGGAGGAGCCCTCAGGAGGGGCAGCTGTGTCATTACGGTGCTGAGGTTACTGACGGCGCTGCGTGCACTCCCCGTGTTCCTCCTGGATAAGAGGAGGGACAGCTGCTCACACACAGCCCCATGCTTGCTCCATGCCAAACTGCCCTGTGTCATAACTTCCGGTCTGCACGCCCATCCCTCCCACCAGGCTGTGAGCCCCACGAGGGCAGGAACCGTGCCCAACTCCAATAAAAGCCACTGACGGCATCAGCTGGCCTTCCAAGCTCTTAACAGACAGCAACGCGCTGAATCCGCACGGTAACCCCATGAGGCAGATTTATCCTCATCATCCCCATTTTACAGGTGAGGAAGCTGAGGCACCAGGGGCCACAGATGGGAAGTGCTGGGCTGGTATGTGAACCCAGGCAGTCTGGCTGTAGCACTACGGGATGCAGCTGAACAGAACGAAGGCGGGTGTGCCGGGATGGCGTCGCTCCCCCAGGCCATGGTCATAGGACTGGATAGTGCTGTGGACGCCAAGGTGCCCCCCCAGGTCCTCCCCCAGGACCACGCACTCGCTGCCTGGCTGCCCGGAGTGTCAGCTGCTGACACCCTCAGCCGCGTCCCTCCTGGAACCGTCCTCCCATCACGGGAGCAGCCTCACCCGCGGTCGTGGCCCCTCATCATGGCAGCCCCAGGAGTGAGTGGCCTGGCCCAGGCCACTTTGCTCTGCCCTCAGGGCTCCCTTCAGTGTCTTCCACTGGCCAGACCCAACCTGAATGGGACGCGGCTGCATTCGGCCGGTGTGCCCTGGGCCAGGCCAATCCACTGGTTGATGCTGGGGACAACTCTAAAGGGCCATTCCAGCCCAGAGCCACTCATGAGACCAGCTGAAGCCTCTGTAGCTGCTGCATCACAGCCCAGCTTCGCTCCTGCTTCCTGGGAAATGCCCTGCACGCAGCGGTCCTTTCCAAGGAGGCTGACCTAAGACAACGTGGAAGCCAGTGGGCAGGCAGCCGTGGACACTGCCCTCACAAAGCATACACAGGAGACCCAGGTGTGAGCGCCGCCCTGGGAGGGGGCCGCAGGCTGGGGGCCCAGAGCTGACAGTGCTGCCCCTGCTCTCCCGCTGCCCCGCCCCTCTTCCTCCCCCAGCTGCCCCCCTCCTGCACGTCCATCCATCATGAGCAGAAAGCTTCATTTCTTTCAGCTGCAGCTGTATTCCTCTGGGCAACTCAGATGAAAGAGGGGAAAAAGACAGCTTTTTTTTTTTTTTTTTTTAGTAAACATTTGGCGTATTTTCTTCTTGGTCACATTCTTTGAGTCACACTGGATGCACCGACTTCAAGCAAGTATTCCCGTCTGCCTCGGGTGGGGATGGCAGGGGAAGCTGCGTTCCACAGAACAAGGCCGCTGGAATGCAGCTGGGTTAGCCCGACGGCACGGGAGGCGTGGACTCCGGCCAGGGCCTCAGGAAAAGGGGTGTCAACCCCATCCCGAGGGACGAGCTTCCTGGTTTAGATTGGGACCTCCTGTAAGGAGCGTTTGCCGGATTACGGCTGCTCAAACGCTGTCTGTGGCTCCCAGTCATCCGGGGGTTGAAGCCCGGAGTCCGTGGCCTGGCTCTCGAGGCCTCCATGAACTGGCCTCTGCCAGCTCCGGGGTCTCGGAGGAACCGTTTCTCGGGGACCGACACCCCTCACCCCCAGACTTCTGTCTTTCTTGACGTGGCTCTCACAGTCACCACCCCCGACACAAGCTCACACACAGATTCCTGGACGGTGGAAGCCAGCAGGGGGGTCCCCGCGCTGCCCGCCACGGCCCGGGCAGCCTCCGCTGCACTCGCCTGTACCCGGGGCCAGCACGGCCCACTGCCGACGTGGAACAGACAAGCCCCACGGGCAACCCTGCCCCAGCCCAGCCCTGCCCCCGCTCTGGCTGCTGCTGTCTTACCTGGGGGTGGCCTCTGACGGGGTCTGCCGCCCTGGAGTGTGGACTGCGGCTGAGGGAGGCAGTCAGGGACCCCAACTATCGCCTGAGGGGCAGGGAGGCCAGCGGGAGTGGGTGGAGCCGTCAAACACACGTTCCTCCCGACCTCTGACGCATCAGTGGATTGGCCTTGGCATTCATTCATTCATTCACTCACTAATTCATTTTTCTACCACATGTTAATTTAGTCCCTGGCCTGGGCGGGCCTGAGGTTGGTGGCCAGGTGGCAGAAAGAGGCCAGGCCCCTGCTCTCTGGAAGCTTACGCTCTTGGGGGGTAAGGCGGCCGTGCATCCAGCTGTCACATAGGCACGAGGCCAATGCCAGCTTCCACCATCGGCGGCTCTGAAGGGAAGTGCGTACCTGCCCCTCCTGTGGTCACAGGCCCCCAGCGGTCCCCCGCTCCACAGCCCAACTGGAAAATGTTTCCAAGACAATGGAAGAACCTGAGTCAGGTGGGGTGTTACACAGCACTGAGGGATTGTTCACGTTGCTCTAAGTGATAACGCTGCCACTGTTATGTTCTTAAAACCCTTACTGATTAGAAATACACAGCAGGTGAAATAGCATCTTGTTGGATTCACCCCATACCGTTCCAGTTTGTGGGAGCCTGGTGGTGGAGACTAGAACAATGCTGATGGCTGTTGGCCAATGCTGGGGTTCTGTGCTGGGTCCGTGGGGTCCCGTACACTGTTCCCTCTCCACCTACACCCCGTGGTCCCATACACGGTACTCTCTCCACCTACACCCCGCGGTCTCGTACACGGTCCTCTCTCCCCCTACACCCTGTGGTCCCGTACACGGTCCTCTCTCCCCCTACACCCCGTGGTCCCTCACACCGTTCTCTCTCCACCTACACCCCATGGTCCCATACACAGTCCTCTCTCCACCTACACCCCGTGGTCCCATACACCGTTCTCTCTCCACCTACACCCCGTGGCCCCATACACGGTCCTCTCTCCACCTACACCCTGTGGTCCCGTACACGGTCCTCTCTCCACCTACAACCCATGGTCCCCGACACCATCCTCTCTCCACCTACAACCCGTGGTCCCGTACACCATTCTCTCTCCACCTACACCCCGTGGTCCCGTACACCGTCCTCTCTCCACCTACACCCCGTGGTCCCTCAGACCGTCCTCTCTCCACCTACTTCCCATGGTCCCTCACACTGTTCTCTCTCCACCTACACCCCGTGGTCCCGTACACCGTTCTCTCTCCACCTACACCCCGTGGTCCCGTACACGGTCCTCTCTCCACCTACACCCTGTGGTCCCGTACACGGTCCTCTCTCCACCTACAACCCATGGTCCCATACACTGTTCTCTCTCCACCTACACCCCGTGGTCCCTCACACCATCCTCTCTCTACCTACAACCCGTGGTCCCATACACCATCCTCTCTCCACCTACACCCCGTGGTCCCTCACACCGTCCTCTCTCCACCTACACCCCGTGGTCCCTCACACCGTCCTCTCTCCCCCTACACCCCGTGGTCCCTCACACCATTCTCTCTCCACCTACACCCCGTGGTCCCATACACAGTCCTCTCTCCACCTACACCCCGTGGTCCCATACACCATCCTCTCTCCACCTACACCCCGTGGTCCCTCACACCGTCCTCTCTCCACCTACACCCCGTGGTCCCTCACACCGTCCTCTCTCCCCCTACACCCCGTGGTCCCTCACACCGTTCTCTCTCCACCTACACCCCATGGTCCCATACACAGTCCTCTCTCCACCTACACCCCGTGGTCCCGTACACCGTCATCTCTCCACCTACACCCCGTGGTCCCTCACACCGTCCTCTCTCCACCTACAACCCGTGGTCCCATACACCATCCTCTCTCCACCTACAACCCGTGGTCCCTCACACCGTCCTCTCTCCACCTACACCCCGTGGTCCCTCAGACCGTCCTCTCTCCACCTACACCCCGTGGTCCCTCACACCGTCCTCTCTCCACCTACACCCCGTGGTCCCTCAGACCGTCCTCTCTCCACCTACACCCTGTGGTCCCTCACACCGTCCTCTCTCCACCTACACCCTGTGGTCCCGTACACAGTCCTCTCTCCACCTACACCCCGTGGTCCCTCAGACCGTCCTCTCTCCACCTACTTCCCGTGGTCCCTCACACTGTTCTCTCTCCACCTACACCCCACGGTCCCATACACCGTCCTCTCTCCACCTACAACCCGTGGTCCCGTACACGGTCCTCTCTCCACCTACACCCCATGGTCCCGTACACCGTCCTCTCTCCACCTACATCCCGTGGTTCCTCACACTGTTCTCTCTCCACCTACACCCCATGGTCCCATACACCGTTCTCTCTCCACCTACACCCCGTGGCCCCTTACACTGTTCTCTCTCCACCTACACTGTGTGGTCCCTTACACTGTTCTCTCTCCACCTACACTGTGTGGTCCCGTACATGGTCCTCTCTCCACCTACACCCCGTGGTCCCGTACACTGTTCTCTCTCCACCTACAACCCGTGGTCCCATACACCGTCCTCTCTCCACCTACAACCCGTGGTCCCTCACACCGTTCTCTCTCCACCTACACCCCGTGGCCCCTTACACTGTTCTCTCTCCACCTACACCCCGTGGTCCCTGCTACCTCTTTGGCCTCATCCCCTACACCTTTGTTCACTCCACCCTAATCGCCATGGGCTCCTTGCTGCTCCTCCAACACACCAGGCATGCTCCTGCCTCAGGGCCTTTGCACAGCTCTCCCTCTGCCTGGAACACTCTTCCCACCCTCTCCCTGACCCCCGCCCTGGTTTGGTTTGCTCCCCACAGGCATCAGTATCTGACATAGCACACATTTCTGTCTTCGGTTTCTCTTGTCTCCCACCAGAATGCTAACTGCCCAAGGGCAGGGACTCGGTTTGTCTGCTCCTGCTGTGGCCCCAGCACTCCGACTGGAGTCCAGAGCACAGCCAGTGCTCAGTGAATACTTGCTGAGTGAATGGCTGAGAGCAGGAACAAAGGAGCCCGACTGGAATGAGGAGGCGAGGAAATAACCCCTGAGCTGAGACAGGACCTGAGGAGGGCCAGGCTGGACAGAAAGCAGGAAAGGGCAGGCCGGGCAGAGGGGATGGCATGGGTGCAGGGCAGTGCAGAAGGGAGCAGGGGGAGCCCAGAAACGGGAAGGAAGCCAGCCATCGGTGGGGAGGGCCGACCCACCGCCAGACAGGACAGGGTACTGGCACTGGAGAGGCTCCCTCAGGCAGCCATGGTGGGGACAGGCCAGAGGCCTGAGCAGGTGCGGGAAGCAGTAGGACAGTGGCTCAGCCAGGCAGAACCACAGATGGGGAGCAGGAAGTACAGAAGCCGAGGCCCGCTCGCCGCGTTCCAGGGGCGGCCCCCGTGAACCAGCTGACGGAGGCCGAGCCAGTGTCCACAGCACCTGCTGGGCTGCGGGGCTCTGGCCAGCCCCACGGGGATGCACAGCCAGAGTACTCAGGGTGCAGGTCCCGCCCGCGTCTGTCCAGACCCTCCTCCTCTCTTGACCCAGAGACATGGGCTTTTTCAGGGACAGCCCTGAAGAGGATGGACTTCAAGGATGTGTGGTACTGACCACAGCGCAGCACAACAATCAGACCAGAGACACGCGTCCAGAAACACACAAAACTTGTCCACGCGTGTTCACCGCAGCACTATGCAAACAGCCAAAAGGCGAAACAACCCAAATGTCCATCAACGGATGAACAGAGAAACAAAATGTGGTCTAGCCATACAGGGGAGTATTATTCAGCCATAAAAAGGAATGAAATGCCAACACCTGCTACACCATGGATGGACCTTGAAAACATGATGCTCAGTGAAAGAAGCCAGACCCCTGAAGTCATATATTGTAGAATTCTGTGTACACACAATGTCCAGAATGGGTAAACCCACAGACACAGCAGATTACTGGTTGCCCAGCACTGGGGGAAAGGGGGATGGGGAGTCACTGCTAACAGGTACGGGGGGTCCTTTAGGGGCGATGAAAAGTTCTAGAATTGCTTGTGTCAATGGCTGTGCAGCTCTGTGGATCCCTCTGTGCACACGTAATGCCAGGTCCTTCTGAACCACTCCAAGCCCCCAGGGCTTCTGCACCTGATGTCCCCTCTGCCTGTGACACCCTTCTTCTGGTTCCTCATCTGTCTCGTTCAGGAGGCACCAAGACGAGGCTGAGATGTTCAGCAAGCATTTGCCTAATGAACGAATGAGTGAATGAATGAATTCACCCTGGCTCAGGGGCCTGGATGGCCATTTCCCTCCCGGTGGGGTCTGGTAGAAGAGGCCCTGACTTAGTCCACAGAAGATCAAGCTGAAGCCCCCAGGGAGGGGCTTTAGGACAGAGGACATAGGAGCGGATGCCCCAGAGCACAGGGGCACCCGCCCTCTGGCTGACCACCATCTGTGCCCCTGGCCACCCCCAGATGAATTGCCCTGATCTCAGCAAGGCCCTACCCGGGGGACCAGGTACCACTGAAGCCCTTTGAAGCCCCCATCCCAGAGCAGAAGCTCCTTTTGTGTTGGTGTCCAGGAGGGTGGCTGGCCTGGGCCGCAGTTCCATGCTGCCCTGCAGCCAGGCCTGAGGACACGGGCGCAGGGACACCTCTCCTGAGACAGCCTCTTTCCTGCCCCCAGTGGAGTCAGGTTTTTTTCCAGCCCGGCGACTGGGAAAAACACCCTGGGTTATCTCTATCCCAGGGCAGTTTCCAGCCGAGATGGTGGGGGCTCTCCCCCGGGCAGGGGGTGGGCATGGTGGGGGGAGGAGCTGCTTCTTACTGCTCTACGGCAACAAGGAGCTGACACAGGAGCTGAGCCCCGGGGCCGTGTGGCTTCAGATGCCCACCCTCCCGGCCAGCTCTGCGGCTCCGTCAGTCCAGGTGGGCCGGCCCCGTGTGCCTGGAGGAGCTCGAGTGGTCCAGGAAGATCGGCTGACACTGTGTCATGAAGGACCTGGAGCCTCTTACAGCAGAGGGAGGAGAGGTCTCAGTGTCCTTACTTGGAGCCCAAGCTCTGCCACCTCCTGGCTGGGTGATCAGGGGAACAGCACTGAGACTCCCTGACCCCGGTTCTTCAACAAGAAAGAACAGCAACAACAGAGACCATCGCTGAGGCGGAGTGTGTGAAGGGCCCGCTCACAGGAGGGAGCCGGAGGGGAGGGCTTCGAGGGGCCCTCCGCATTTTTGCAGGACGGTTCTCCGCAGAGGATGCCCACCAGCTCGGGGACCCGGGGAGTGAAACTGGCTCTTCCCAGTTGGCCTGGGGGCAAATCTCAACTAAGAGCCTGTGGGGATGGAGTGAATGTCCCAGGAGGGAGGGAGCTCCCTGTCACCAGAGGTATTCAAGCCAGATTGAGATCTGTGCCGTCCAAGAGGGGAGCCACCAGCTACGCGAGCGCCTGAACTGTGGCTAGTCTGAATGGAGATGTGCTCTAAGTGTAAAGCAACTGCCAGATGTCAAAGACTTATTATGGGGAAAAAAAAAAAAAAAAACGCAAACCATCTCAGTATTTTCATGTCGATTACATAGGGAAATGACAATATTTTGGACATATTAGATTAAATAAAAGATATTATTAAGTGTACTGTCATCCTTTTAATCTTTTCGATGTGGCTACTAGAAAATTTAAGCTACCTGTGTGGCTCGTATTGATTTCTATTGGACAGCACTGATCAAAATCCTTGTGCTCAAAGACTGGTGGTCCCAGGGCATCACCCGGGAGCTTGTTGGAAATGCAGACTCTCAGGCCTCATCCCAGACCTGCAGAATCAGAAGCTGCATTTTCACACTCCTCAGGTGATTCGTGTGGAAATTAAAATCTGAGATGCCCTGCAGATGCCTTGGCTGGGGGTCTGAGGGACCCCACTTTAGGGGTCAGTGAGAGCAAACGGCCTGAAGTCCAGCGGTATTCTGTGAAATATTAAGTAACGGATACCTTCGCCCCCTGAGTCACACACTCGGTCCAGCTCGCTCTCACCAGAAAGCAGACACAAGCTTTCAAGAGAAAAGGGCAGCTTAGCGGAGACTAGGCTCTCTTAGAAACGAAAGATGTCCCAGAATACACCATTAGTCGGCATCCCGCAACTTTTTGAAAGTCTGGGCAATAATCTCAGAAAACAACTGAAAAATGGATCTACATGTTAAAAAAAAAAAAAAAAAAGTAACCAACTCCCCCTAAATTCCTCCTCCTTTTTCTTTCTGAAAACTTGGCCTAGAGGCATTAAACAGCACTAAATATAGAAATGGTGAGCAAGTAAATCACTCCGAGGTGCCACCCGTGGCCCAGGGCCTGTTTCACCGTTGAGCTGTAAACCATTGAAGCTGGGAGCTGTAATCAAAATGCTGACAGCCTCCCAGCTGTGAACAGGTCAGGAGGAAGCAGGGCTGGGACCCCCACTGAGGGGAGCAGGGAAGCGGGGGGTGGGGGGTGGGGGGGGCCTTTCCAAACACAAATCAGCCCCAGGTTCAAAGTCTGCCATTGGTTTTCCGAGACATAACCAAACCCACACACACTCCTTATAGGGCCCAGAAGGTGATCTGCCCATATCTCCCACCCAGACCCCAGACTCCAAACACACCATCTGGGACCTCATCTCCTCTCTCCCTCACTCGGTGAGTGACACTGGCCTCCTTGCCTCCGGCTCTTACATTTGCTGTTCCCTCTGTCTCAAATGCTATTCCCCAGGCGGCACACTTCCTCACTTCCTGTTCAGAACTCGCCTTCTCAAAGAGGTCTCTCCTGACTCCCTAATATAAAATGCTCCCTCCATCATCTTTGCCCTCTTGACCTGCTTTACTTTTTCATCATAGTATTTATTACTCTCTGACAGCAGATTCTATATATATTTGATTATTTGTTTGTCCTCTGCTTGCTCTCTGGAATGTCAGCTCCATAAAGGCAAGTACCATCCAATTCCAGAGGCTAAAATGGTACCAGACTCATAAATAGGTGCTTAATAATCATTTGCTGAAAGAATGAAGGGATTTCCATCCCTTTCTTTCAGTTGTTCTGGTGATCTCATTGGGATGATGTCCAACTTGCCAGCAATGAGCTCAGCTTTTTCCCCATCCATTCACCCAAGCATGCTTCCAAATAACTATCCATTCATCCGTCTATCTGTCCATCCATATAACCATTCATCCAACCATCCTTCCAAACACTTTCTTTTTATCTATCTACCTACCCTTCCAAATACCTACCTATCTATCCATCCATCCATCCATCCATATATCCATTCATCCAACCATTTTCTAATATCTATCCACCTGATCATAAATTTGTTCATCCATCCATATAACCATTCATCTAACCATCCTTCAAAATACTGTCCATCATATATTTATCCATCCAACTATCCACATATCCATCCGCCCAACCACTCAGCCATCGACCCATCCAAGCCAATCCCCAGATGGTTAGACCTCCTATCCCGGGGTCCCAGAGTCCCCTACCTTCTCCTTTACCCTATTCAGCTCATGCTGTCCTGATTACATGCAGTAATTCACACTTTCCCTCTGTTATTAGAATGTAAGCACCTTGAAAGCAGAAACTGTGTCTTATCTCTGATATCCAGTGCCTAACAGAGGGCTGACATTTAGTAGATGTCAGTGAATGTTTGCTGAATGAATATATTTTTCCCTTCCCCTTATTTATTTGTTTTGCATTTCCTACCAGACTGTGAGCTCCCTGATAGCAGAGACCTTTTTTTTTTGAATTTTTGAATTTTATTTTTTTATACAGCAGGTTCTTATTAGTTATCCATTTTATACATATTAGTGTATATATGTCAATCCCAATCTCCCAATTCATCCCACCACCACCTCCCGCCACTTTCCCCCCTTGGTGTCCATGAATTTGTTCTCTACATCTGTGTCTCTATTTCTGCCCTGCAAACCAGTTCATCTGTACCATTTTTCTAGGTTCCACATATATGCGTTAATATACGATATTTGTTTTTCTCTGACTTACTTCACTCTGTATGACAGTCTCTAGATCTATCCACGTCTCTACAAATGACCCAATTTCAGTCCTTTTTATGGCTGAGTAATATTCCATTGTGTAACTGTACCACATTTCTTTATCCATTTGTCTGTCGGTGGGCATTTAGGTTGCTTCCATGACCTGGCTATTGTAAATAGTGCTGCAACGAACATTGGGGTGCATGTGTCTTTTTGAATTCTGGTTTTCTCTGGGTATATGCCCAGTAGTGGGATTGCTGGGTCATATGGTAATTCTATTTTTAGTTTTTGTTTGTTTGTTTTGCATTACACGGACCTCTCACCATTGTGGCCTCTCCCGTTGCGGAGCACAGGCTCCGGACGCGCAGGCCCAGTGGCCATGGCTCACGGGCCCAGCCGCTCCGCGGCATGTGGGATCTTCCCGGACCGGGGCACGAACCCGTGTCCCCTTCATTGGCAGGCGGACTCTCAACCACCGCGCCACCAGGGAAGCCCTATTTTTAGTTTTTTAAGGAACCTCCGTACTGTTCTCCATAGTGGCTGTATCAATTTACATTCCCACCAACAGTGCAGGAGGATTCCCTTTTCTCCACACCCTCTCCAGCATTTGTTGTTTGTAGATTTTCTGATGATGCCCATTTTAACTGGTGTGAGATGGCAGAGACCGTTTTTTAGTCATCTGCTGGTCTCTAAAATCTTGTGCCTGACACAAAGTAGATATGTTATAAATATTTAGTGAATGATTGAGTGAATGAATGCACACAAGAGAAGAACTATAGCAAGAGTAGGGACTCTGGAGCCAGACTGCCTGGATTCAGATGCTATTTTTTTAGCTGTGTGACCTTGGGTGAGTTAGTGAACCTCTCTGTGCCTAAGTGTCCTCGTTTGTAAAAGTGAGATAATACTACTTACATCATAAATCAGAAGGAGAAAGACAAAGACCGTATGCTATCACTTATATGTGGAATCTAAAATACAACACAAATGAACCTATCTACGAAACAGAAACAGACTCACAAACATAGAAAGCAGACTTGTGGTTGCCAAGGGAAGGGGGGGTGGGGGAGGGGAGGATTGGGAGTTTGGAATTAGCAGATGCAAGCTATTATATATAGGAGGGATAAACAGCAAGGTCCTACTGTATAGCACAGGGAAGTATATTCAATGTCCTGTGATAAACCATGATGGAAAAGAACATGAAATAGAATATATATATATTTATATATAACTGAGTCACTTTGCTATACAACAGAAATTAACACAACATTGTAAATCAACTAGACTTCAAAAAAGTTTTTTTGAAATAGTACTTACTTCACTAAGTTCTTATCAGAATTTTATGAGTTAATATATATGAAGTACTTAGAATAGTGCCTGGAGTAAGATAAGGGGACATAGGAATTTAAAAATAAAATCTCTATTTACTACCGGCCCCCTGGAACAAATACTGAAGACACAGGTGAGAGGAAAGCTTCTGTCTGAGCCTGTACAGTTCCCACAGACGCCTCCTACAGCACTTTTTCCCCAGCCACGCTGGGATCATTTGGCGACTTACCAATATTATGTCTGGTGGTCATAAGTGCCATGTAGAAAAAGAAAACATGACAGCGGACAGGAAGTGGTGAGGCAGATGGGGGGCAATTTCAAATAGGGTGGTCAGGAAAGGCCTCCTTAAGAAGGTGATATTTGAGCAAATACTTGAGGAGGGGAGGGGGGTGGATGTCCAGACGGCAAACGTTCCAGGCAGGGGGAACAGCAAGTGCAAAGGCCCTGAGGTAGGGACACACCCGGTGTGTTTAAGGAACAATGTAGGTGGAACAGAGTGAGTGAAGGGGATGTAGGAGATGAGGTCAGAGGGGCCCAGGGGTCCAGGTCACGAGCCTTGTCGGCCTTTGTGAAGACTTCGGCTTCTCCTCTGATTGAGTTGGGAGCCACTGTGAGGTTATGAGTGGAGAGGAGATGATTTAACTTAACATTTGAAGAGGCTGCCGGGGCCAAGGTGGAAGCAGGGAGACGGGTTAGGAGGCTGTTGTGCTGCTCCAGGTGGGAGATGATGGGGGCAGGGGCAGGGGCGCGGGCTGTGAGACGGGGAGGGTCCTGGACAGATGTTTTAGGCAGAGCCAACATGCTGGATGTGGGGTGTGAAAGGAGTCTGGATGAAGCCAAGGTTTTGGGCCCAGACAACCAGGAGGACGGGGCTGCTGTTTCCTGAGCTGGCAGGGGATGGAAGGCAGGAGCATGGCTGTGGGTGAAGGACCAGCAGCGAGGTTTGGAACAGGTGGGTTCTGGGCCAGCAGACATCCAGGGGCAGGGGGCGGGGGGCAGCTGGATGCACGAGGTTTGAGTTTGGAAGGAAGTCTGGGCTGGAGACTGGACCTTACGGACAACTTTGCAGGTCCCAGAGTGTGGCACGGGCTTGGGTGGGCTCTCTCCACAGGGAGCAGCTCAGATACCCCCGAGAGATGGACTTCACCTGTCACAAAGTGAGGAGGGCCAATGTGGTGTTGCAACAGCTTTGTCCCCAGCGACCCCCTCTTTTCAGTGAAGTGACAAATCTCCATGGATTCCCAGACATCTCCTCCCCAAGTCCTCCTAGCAGGCTACACAAATGGTACGTGGGAAACATGGAGCTAGAGCTAGAAAGACCCTGTGGAATGGAATATAGGAATTAAAACCTAACTGTGGCTTTAACATGACTACTGCTGCTACCACCACTAAGAAGAGTAAGAACAATATTCATACCAACAGCTACTGCCTTCTGAGCACTCATCACCTGAGAGTGTGGGACCCGGTCCTCCCCGGCCCTCATCTCATTCACTCAGCATGATGGCTCTGAGAAGTGCAGGTTATCATGGCCTTTCTGCCACTGAGGGAACCAAGGCTGGGGGAGACTACCCAAGGGCACGCAGCAAACAAACTGCAAAGTCAGGGTTTTTCTGGTCACTTTTCTCAGCCGTGTCATTCCTGCTGGGAGCCCCCAGCCTCCCCCCCCACCCAGGACTCTATGCCCCGCAGAGCCACCCACCCTGCAGGCTGAGCGGTGCCTGGCCTGAGCCTCAGGTATGTCGCCTGAAAAACGGGCACAGTTACACTGCTTGCTTGGAGGAAAGTTGTGAGGCTTGGCCACAGAAAAGTGTTAGAAAAGGTTTTGCAAATTATAAAGTGTTTTTACAAACGTTGTGAGAATCATTATTTCAAAATACTACCAATCCTCCCAGGTCTAAACTAGACACACACACACACCTGAGGGCTAAGAAGAGACCCAGAGAGGACGGGCAGAGCATGGGCTACAGAAGCAGGACGGCTGGGAGGGAATCCTCAGTAAAACCACTCTACCTCCACTCTCCTCATCTGTAAAATGGGACTGACCACACCTTCCCTGGGGGATCATTTATGGAGAGCACTAGGCGTGGGGCAGCACATGGTGCATCAGGCCTTGGGAGAGGCGCGCAGAGCAGCTGAGGGCTGGCCTGGCCCTGCCCACCCCCAGCTGGCCCTGGGCCTGCCCCCTTCACACGACATCCTGGGGAGGTCCTGAGATCAGGTGAGCCCTTGATCTGCTGCAGCGGGGGCTGCCCTGGGATGCTGCTCAAGTCACTGGCTGGGCCTCAGCTGCCCATCTGTGAAATGGAGTTCACAAGGACCCCCAAGGTGGTCGGGCCAGTGAAACGGATTCACTCGTGTAGACAGAGAACGGCATTAGTGTCTCGAAGGCACACTGCAGGGTGAAGACTTGAAGAAGGCCTGGTGTCAGGTAAGGGGTCCTTTTTCGGGACATAATAGTACCTGGATTTCTCCTCAAAGGACACACAAGTGTGCAAGATTAAGGCAAGTGACGCTGCCGCCTGGGTGCCAATTCCTCCTCACGCCCCGCCCCGCCCCTGCCCACCCTCCACCACTTGGCTCCCCGTCCCCTGTCTGGGCAGATTTGATAACACCCGAGAGTCCCACTCCCCCTGCAGAGGACAAAGGCGGTGATTGTCCCCGGTGGGCGCCTTTTGACTTGGTCTCACCGTGGTGTAACCGAGCCCCCTCGGCTGCGCCTCACCTGGGAGGCCTCCCGGGGCCTCGCCACGCCGCCCCCTCCCACCTTCGCCGGTTTCAAATGTGCCCCCTCTGAAGGGCCAACAGCCACGGTGGGGATTCCTTCCAACAGAAGTGACACGGCCATGACTGGAGACCCTGCCTTGGGCTGGCAGGGGCCCAGGGAGGTGAAAGGATTGCTCCCCTCGCTGCTGAGACCTTTCCGGGTCCCCTTAGTAGTGACACCGAAGCCCGAGCCCAGCGCCTGCCGCTCCAAGCTGGCCTGTCCACTGGACCTTCCTGCAGCAAGTCACGAGCCACGTGGCTACCCAGCACTGGACATGTGGACTGAGGGGCTGAATGCTCAATCTTATTCATTTGTGATTAATTTGCATTTAAATAGCCACACGTGGCCTGTGGCCACCATATAGGACAGCAGAGCTTCAAGCACTTTAAATGCATTTAATCTTTTAACCCTCATAACACTCTACAAAGCAATCATTGTCCCTGCTTTACAGATGGAGAAACTGTGGCACAGAGAAGCAAGTGAACATGCCCAAGGCCACACAGCTGAGAAGCAGGGAAGCCGGGAATGGTCTCCGGAGGCCGCCTCCCACACCGGGACAAGCCATCCTCAGTCCATCCCCATCCACTGCACAGCCGTGCCCAGGAAGGCAGAGGACACGCACTCCCAACCCCCAGGCCTGCCAATCCTCTAAGTCCCCTTCTGGACGCCGGCCTTGCACTCACGTCACGCCACGTTGCTGAGAGCACCCACTGGGTGCCAGGCTCCAGGCTTGGCTCTGGAAGATGGCGAGGTGCCTCTCACGCCTGCCCAAAAGGATGAGAGGACCCAGTAGGGGGACAGGATGTGAGTCCCCCACTGCCTTCCCTAGGCTGAGCCAGCCCAGAAAACCCGTGACAGCAGGAGGTGTGCCGGGTCTCTGCACAGGTGTGGGCACTCCTGGGCACCTCCTTGCCCAGCCCCTGCACCCCCCATGGCAGTCCAGGCCCCCTCTCCTGCTGGGGAGGGACAATGCACAGAATCGTCTTCTCCACATGGCCAAGCTCCCTCTTGGCCTGCAAGAGTCCTCTCTCAGGCAGATCACAGTGGCCCAAGAACTGTCCCAGGGCCGCAGTGACGACGAGGGGGAAGCACGAACAGTGCCAGAATAATCTACAGTCCCCAAACCACCAGACACCAGGGCCTTTTGGGGGCTGGGGACCCCAGAGTCTCCAAGTTGCCCCAAACAGGGGATTGGAGAATCTTAGGACAACATTTTGGAATGGCAGGATGTGAGAACTGGGTCTGAGGATAAACATATCTGAGTCCAAGAAGCCCCAGGGCTGGTGAAACAGTTCAGAGGTTAAGAACTGGGTCTGGAGCCGGACTACTTGGATTCAGAGCGTAGGGCAGCACCTGCCAGCTGTGTGGCCTTGGGCAAATTTCTTTACCTCTCTGGGCCTCCGTTTTCCCATTTGTAAAATGGAGAGAACAACGGAGAACGTCAACCTCACAGGACTCGTGGAGGTGAAGTCAGTATGTACCCCATCGTCTACCTTCTCCCAGCAAACAGGCACCTGCCCTCCGGCTTATCCCATTTTCTCATCAGAGCTGCGACCTGCATCTTCCCACACGCCTCTACTCCATGGTCCTGCTCCTGCCTGCCGCCTTCCCACTGCCCCCGCCGCCAGCCCTTCACTGACTGCAGGACAGTGACAGCCCCCCGAGGTGGCCCGCTCCAGGCTGAGTTCCCGAGCCCCTCCCAGGCTGGTGTGTCCAGCCGCCCGCTCTGGGCCTGCCCCAGGCCACCCACGCCCACCCAGACTGGGGTGGGAAGGGGGTCTCAGTATCCCAGAGCAAAGTCCTCAGTAGAGGACCAGGCCTCATGGAGCTGGGGACCCACAGACACTTCCCTTCTCTGTGGGAAGGGCCGCTCCTGCCCCGCCCCTGCTCCCCACCCCCGTCCCCCCATCTCATCCCCTCCCTTCCCTGGCACCATCCACTGCTATCACTGCAGCATCACCCACCGGACCTGGCTGGGCCCTGCCCTCGCTGTGTCATCGGAGAAAACCGGAAAAAAACCCTCAGGCCTCGTGGGCGTCCTCCACCCGGCCCGAGTTGGTTCCCCTCCAGCCCCTCCTCAGTGGCTTCCGCTCCGGACCTGTCTGACTCTTTCCTCCAGGCCTGCACATCCCGGCCTGGTCATCCCAGTGGGCATTCCCCAGTGGACATGTCAGCCCCGCCCAGCCCCACGTGCCCTGGCCAGTCATGGGGGGAGCAGGGGGCAGGAGGACCTGGGAGCCAGGCCCTGGGTGTGAATCCTGCCCCGCCCCCCCTTGCTGTGTGTGGCCTTGGCAGGGCCTCCGTGGTGGTGTCAGTCTCGCATCTATTAAATGGGCCCAAGGAAGGGAATCTGGTTCTGAAACGACTTTTCTCAGTACTGTCTGGAGACCAGCCTCCTCCACGGGGCAGCAGGGGCTGGGCAGGGTTGCCAGGATGAGAACATAAACAGACAAAACGATAACCCTGAACTAATATATGCACCTTATATAAAAGTTAATTCAAAATGGGTCATGGAACCTTGAAGACATTCTGCTCAGTGAAATAAACCAGCCACAAAAGGACAGACACTGTCAGGTCCTACTCATATGAGGCCCCTAGAGCAGTCAGATTCATAGACAGAAAGTGGACGGTGGCTGCCAGGGCCTGGGGAGGGTGGAGGAGAGTTAGTGGTTAATGGCGACAGGTTCAGTTTGGGAAGATGAGAAAGTTCTGGGGATGGATGGTGGTGATGGCTGCACAACGGTGTGAATATATTTAATGCCACTGAACCAGACACTTAAAAATGGTTGGCACTGTAAGTTTTATGTTATGGATATTTTACTATAATAAAAAATAAATACATTTTAAAAATCAATTTTAAGGGGCTTCCCTGGTGGTCCAGTGGTTAAGACTCTGCACTTCCACTGCAGGGGGCGTGGGTTCAATCCCTGGTGAGGAAAGTTCTGCATGCTATGAGGTGCGGCCAAAGAAAAAAAGAAAAAATCAAAAAATCAAATTTGCAAACTAAAAAAATCAATTTAAAAAAGAAACAAACCTTAGTTAGTTGATTTAAAAGTAATTAATTTTAAAAAACAAAAGACTTAAATGTAAAATGTAAAGCTACAAAGCTTTTAGAAAAAAACACAGGGCAAAATCTTCAGGACCTAGGGCTCAGCAAACAGTTCTTAGCACAAAATCACTATCCGTAAAAGGAAGAACTGATAAATTGGACCTTATCAAAGTTTAAAACTTTTGCTCTGCAAAAGAGCCTATGAAGAGGAGGAAAAGACAAGTTATAAATTGGGAGGAAAAAACTGCAAACCATGTGTCTGACAGAAGACTAGGATCCAGAACATACAAAGGAATCTCAAAACTCAACTGTAAAAACCTAATCTAATTAGAAAATGGGCATAAGACACGAACAGACATTCCACTGAAGAGGATGGACAGACAGCAAGTACGCACGTGGAAGGACAGCCCACATCACTAGCTGTTAGGGCAACGGTCATTAAAACCACAGTGAGATATCGCACACACCTCTCAGAATGGCAAAACCAAAACACAGTGACGACCGTCAATGCTGGAGAGGATGCAGCAAAACAGGATCCCTTGCACATTGCTGGTGGTAATGTAAGATGGTACAGCCACTCTGGAAAAGTTTAGCCCTTTCTTCCAAAGCTAAACATACAACTACCGTACGATCCAGCAGTTACACTCTTGGGCATCTACCCCAGAGAAATGGAACCCTGCGTTCACACCAAAACCTGTCCCAAACCGTTCACAGCAGCCTATTTGTCATAGCCCCAAACTGGAAACAACCCAGGCGGCCTTTAACAGATGAACGGTTCCATACTGTGAAACACCACTCGGCAATAAAAAGGAACAAACTATTCATAAATGCAACAAGTTGAATGAATCTTGAGGGGCTTACGCTGAGTGAAAAAAGCCAATCCCAAGAGATTACACACTGTACCATTCCATTTATATAACAATCTTGAAATGATAAAACTGTAGAAATGGAGAACAGATTAGTGGCTGCCAGGGATTAGGAGGGGATAAAGGAGGGAGGGAAGTAGATCTGGCTCCAAAAGGGTAGCACAGGAATCCTCACGGTGGAATGTTCTGTGTCGTGATTATACTGATATCAATAGCCGGTTGGGATACTATATAATTTTATGAGCTGTTGGGGAAAACCGGGCCAAGGGCACATACGATCTTTCTGAATTCTTGCAGCTGCACACGAGCTGACAATATCTCAACGTGAAAATTTGAATTTAAAAGTGCAAGAAACCCATTTAAGTTTTAATTTGAGATAAATAATGAATAAAGTTTTGCTATAAGTATGTTCCACACAATATTTGGGACATACTTGTACTAAAAAATGTTTGTTAGCTCAAATTTACCTGGGAGTCCTGTTTTTATCTGGCAACCCTACTCCTGGGAAATTGCCCCAGGTAAGAGGAGACACCTGTCATGTCATTCATTCACTCAACAAATATTTCTTGAACACTTACTATGTGCCAGGCACTGTTCTAGGCACAGGGGATACAGCTGTAAACTCAGGCCACCCCTCCCCTCGTGGTGCTGACATTGTAGTGGGAGGAGAGAGGGAATAAAGACGTAAAGAACTGTGCAAATAAAATCATTTCATATGGTGTTAAGTGTTATAGAGAAAATAAAGCAAGACAGGGTACAGACAGAGCCGAGGTGGAGAAAGGGGAGGAAAGTCAGAAAGTGAGAGAGGGCTTCCCCAAGAGGGTGACCTCTGAGCAGAGACCTGAAGGAACAGCAGGAACTAGTTATGCAAACATCTGAGGGAAGGGCCTTCCAGACAGGGGAAACAGCATGTGCAAAGGCCCTGAGGCAGGAACAAGCTTGGCGGACTCCAGGAGCGTGTGGCTGGAGACATAGTTGGTGTCCAGTGGTCCTAAGAACCCTGTATTCCCTACCCCAACATGTCAGAACTAGAAGACCCTTCTGAGACATGAGGTCCCAGCATGGGAGAAACTGAGGCCCTGGAGGGCCGGGATCTGCCCAAGGCCACCCCTGGTCCAAGTCCCTCAAGTTCCAGATGGAAGCCTTTGCATCTGGGAAGGGAAGAACCCACATCTGCACCAGATCTGGAGCAGGAAGGGAGGGTATGGCGGCCTGCGGAGGCCTCCTCACAGCCCGGCCTGGTCAGCTGGCTTCAGGCCAGGCAGGGCCTGGCTCCTCGGGCCCTCAACGTGCCACCACTGACCATTCTATCCGGTCAAATATGCAAGTGGCCCTCGGGACAGCAGAGGAGAGCATAGCTGAGCAAGCCTTATCGGGGCCCCGCCCCAGCTGCCAGAGGCCAGGTCCCTGGTGTCCCCTGACTCACAGGCCTGCCTGCAGCCAGGGCAGGGTGGGAATCCAGCTCCCAGGAGCACCCAGACCAGACAGGGCAGGGCAGGAAGGGACAAGACCAGCACCCTCCTCGAGCACAGGCTGGGCAGGGACTGGGAGGTGACTCTCGTTTGGGTGGAATTCCATCCCCCTGAGCTCACCTCCCTTGGAGCACATTCCAGCAGGGGCCAGCCCCGTCCCAGCTGGGCCCCCATCCCCAGGGCTGCCTCTCTTGGGCTCAGTCACCACACTCCCAGGAAGGGGCTGTGGAGGCCCCCTCCCTCCCGGGGCCCCCCAGAGCTCCCAGCACACTTTGCCCTCAGTGGCTGGCAAGGCCTCGATGGCGCCCCCGGCCCGGTGCAGTAGCATCACCGAGGCGCGGAGAGCCCGGCCCCCCGGCCCCGCAGTTCAGCTTCCAGAGCCAGGATGCAGCAGAAGCTGGCTCTGAGCTCAGTGCTCAGGGATGCATCCACAAGGACCCACCTCCCTGTCTGCTCTTCTGTGTCCCATGGCCCTCCTGCCCCAGTGCCCATTTCCTCAGGGCTGTGCCCGGCTCTGGGCTTTCCCACTAGAATCTTCCTGCTGGCCAATCCTGCCAAATGCCAGGGCTTTGGCAACTGCCTCGCGTTGGTGGCTGCCAGGGAGTGGCTCCAACCAAGACCTCTCTCCAGGCACCAGTGGCCCCTGGGCATCCCCATGTGATGCCCACAGGCTCTCCCACTCACATGCCCAAGAGCACCCTAATAATCATCTCCCCTCAAGTCCAGACTCCACATGCCGCAGTGCCTGGCCCCAGTGAGGTGGAGCGCCCACCCATCCACCCCAAGTGCAACCCAAGGCGGGTCCTGCCTCTTCTGCTCCAAAACAGCTGTCCCTCCCGTCTACCTGTGGTCCCTGCTGGGTTGGGGCACCAGCTGCCACCCTGCCCCCTTCACTCTGTTCTCCGCTTTGTCCCAGGCAGGGCCAGAAACCTGAACACGGCACTCCTCCTGCAAAGTCTCCTCAGGAACTGCCAGCCTAAGGGGGAAGCCTGCTCCTGGACCTGGCAGGCAAGGCCCTGCACTTGACCCCAGCCGCCTCTGCAGTCTCATCACCCATCATCCCCTCTCCCCAGATACACGCAGTCCGCCCCCACCTGACCATGCTTTTTCAGGACTTCATGCTTTTATAGATGCCGTTACTTCTCCGTGAACTGCCCTCCCTCCCACCTGCCTTGTCCACCTGGTGGACTCCTACTTATCCTTCAAAGCCCTACTAAAGGGTCCCTTCTTCTTGCCCCAGAAGTGTCCACACTCCTCCGAGAAGAAACCGTTCCCTCCTCTGAGCTCTTATGCACCTTCTGTGTTGCATTTCTCCTGCGGTGTTTAGCCCTGAATCATCATTTTTGCTCCTCTTAACCGCCTCTGTCACCAGACAGAGCACCTTGACGGCAAGAAGCGCGGTGAGTTCATATCCTCACTGCCCCAAAGGTGGGAAAGAAATGATTCAAAGCCACAAAGATTCCACCATCCAAAGATTTCAACCCGGGGCTTCCCTGGTGGCACAGTGGTTAAGAATCCGCCTGCCAATGCAGGGGACACGGGTTCGAGCCCTGGTCCAGGAAGATCCCACATGCCACGGAGCAACTAAGCCCGTGCGCCGCAACTACTGAACCTGCACTCTAGAGCCCGCGAGCCACAACTACTGAGCCCGCGTGCTGCAACTACTGAAGCCCACGCGTCTAGAGCCTGTGCTCCACAACAAGAGAAGCCACCGCAATGAAAAGCCCGCACACCGCAACGAAGAGTAGCCCCCGCTCGCCACAACTAGAGAAAGCCCGTGCGCAGCAACCAAGACCCAATGCAGCCAAAAATAAATAAAATTTAAAAAAAAAAACAAAGATTTCAAACAGCAATTTAAAGTTTTCTTATTGGCTCCTTCGGACTACCACCAACTGCGAGCTATACTTTCAACCATTAATAAGAAATACAATTCAAAGTTACTCCAGTGCAAATTTCTTGTGAATCATTTTTTGTTTGTTTTTTTAAATTGCAGTGTAATTACTCAAGTTAATCTAAAAAAAATGATTTCATTAAAATGTAGCTATACTTAAAAAAAAAAACAAAGATTTCAACCCACCGCTTCTGACGCCTCTCTCCCTCCCAACCAAAGATCCTGATTCCAAGCCCCCCGTGTGAGGGTGTCAACCTAACATTCTACAGTCCCAACCTGAACCGTCTGTGATTTCAATGCCAAAATCTATGGCCCTAAAATTCCAATAGAGAGAGACTCTGATTCAAAAATCACGTCCCCATAGGACCTGTTGGCGTCCCCCATTCCTGTCTTCTACCGTGACCCCTCTGATTCAACCCTGCAGACCACACAATTGTACAAGACAGTGGGGGGCAGGCAGAGCACAGACACCCCCAGCCCTGCAGCCACATCTGCAGGTGAAACCCTGGCTCTGCCTGGGCCGGACCCAAACCGGAGACCTGTGAGGGCAGGTGCCCCCCGCGGCATTATTCCTCTTGATCTGCCAGCTGAGTCGGGGACACCCTGCCACCCCAAGGGCCACCCGGAGGACAAGCCCTGAGTCTCCGCTCACTCAGCGGGCCACCACCTTGGCTCTGGGACACACACCCCTTCCCCCCCTCCCCCTCCCCCTTTTCTCTGGAACCAGCTGCCAACAAGCCCCAGAGCCTGTGGTCAGGTTGAGTCTTGTCTTCTCACAGCAGGAGGAGGGAGCCGGTGATAAACACATCTGTGATACTTCCCAAGTCGCTCAGCCAGGAGCGGCTGCGGGCTGGCCCTTCTCCTCCTGCCGGTTCCAGCTCCACTGTGCATGGGGCCCACGGAAGCCTGTTGTGGGCAGAGTTTCTGGAATGGGGTCCCGTGCCTTTGAATAAATGGCAGGCTGCAGGATCCTGGAGGTCTCCAGTGTGTGCCCTCGCCTGGCCCTGACTGGCACCTGGGATCCAGAACAAATCAAGGATCATAGTGCCATGTGACAGATGAGGAAACTGAGCCCCCCAGAGGGGATGGAACCCAGAGATGATACACACTGAGCCTTACCTTCCCCAGGCTAGGCGGCTGCCCTGCTCCTGGCCGCTCGGATCTGTGTCTGGGCCCTTGGGGTGCCCCATGTCTGGGAGTGAGGGGCTAGGCTGCGAGACCACCTTCCTGCTGTGCCCTGGCCGAGGGGTGTGGCCACTGCCCTGCATAGCTGAGGGCCAGTTGGGATCCTTTCTGGGCCTCTGTTTGCACCCCCAAATCACAAAGGGCCTAGACTGGTGGTTAATCAGGCCTTTCCTGTGTCCACTGGGGAGTCCCAAATTCTACCTCTTGGCTCTGGAAAACATATAGTGCCTGGCTGAACTGCCCTTCCAGGAGGTGACCCTCAAGCGTCCTCCTGAACCAGAGTGGAGCTAGGCAGCAGGGGATGGTGGGAGTGCAGGGGGCACCCTGAGCTGGGAAAACCATTCCTGCTCCGAAGTGTCAAGTGAGGCCCAAACTGCGCACCCCTCCAAGGATGCCCACACCCCGTTCCTGACCCCGCCCAAGGCCTCACTCTGCTGCCCTGGAGTCAGTCTCTGTGACTTCTGACCCCCTGCTCCAGAACCATCAGTGGCTCCCCAGTGACCGTAGGGGACTCAACCATTCACTCCGTACGTACACAGAGCACCTCTATACACCAGGCCCTGGGGTGCAGCTGTGAATGTGATGCATGAGGTCTCTGTCCTTATCAAGCTTATGATCTGGGGAGGGGAGAAGGCCTCGGAACAAGGCACTGCCCGGGGAAAGGCTAGGAAGGGGTTGAGAGGGAAGCCTCTCTGAAGAGGGGATATCGGAGCTGGAACTCAAGCAGTAAGGACAGGGCAGCCCTGAGGGGAAAACCCACGGCTCTCACTCCCTGGCCTGGAAGGTGACCTTGCAGCCCTCTGGCTGCAGCCACCGCTTCAGGGACTCACAGACCAGCCAGTCTGGGTCCCTGAACTGGCCCCAAGCCCCTCCCCTGGGCCTTTGGCCACTACCTGGGTTGCCTCCACCTCTCTTCTCTGCCGAGCCAAACCTCACTCATTTTCTGGGGCCCACCTACTCCAAAAAGGCCCCTGAGGTTGACCTTACAACGTATGACGGTCCCATCATCTGCATCACCCAAGAGCTGCCCAGAACAGCAAGCACAGCCCTCATGCCTGCTGGAGCTGGTGGCTCAGGAAACCCTCTCCCATGTGGAGAGAAGGGAACCCTCCTACACTGTTGGTGGGAACGTAAATCGGTACAGCCACTAGGGAGAACAGTATGGAGGTTCCTTAAAAAAAAAAATATATATATATATATAGAACTACCAGGGCTTCCTTGGTGGCGCAGTTGTTGAGGATCCGCCTGCCAATGCAGGGGACACAGGTTCGAGCCCTGGTCCAGGAAGATCCCACATGCCGCGGAGCAACGAAGCCCGTGCACCACAACTAATGAGCCTGCGCTCTAGAGCCCGCGAGCCACAACTACTGAGCCTGAGGGCCACAACTACTGAAGCCCAGATACCTAGAGCCCATGTTCCACAACAAGAGAAGCCACCACGGTGAGAAGCCCATGCACTGCAACGAAGAGTAGCCCCTGCTCGCCGCAACGAAGACCCAACACAGCCAAAAATAAAATAAAATAGAATAAAATAAAATAAAATAAAATAAATAAATAAATAGAACTACCATGACCCAGCAATGCCACTCCTGGGCACATACCCGGAGAAAACCATAATTCAAAAAGACACATGCATCCCAGTGTTCACTGCAGCACTATTTACAATAGCCAGGACGTGGAAGCAACCTAAATGTCCATCAAGAGAGGAATGGATAAAGAAGATGCAGTACATATATACAATGGAATATTACTCAGCCATAAAAAGGAATGAAATTGGGTCATCTGCAGAGACGTGGATGGACCTAGAGACCGTCATACAGAGTGAAGTAAGTCAGAAAGAGAAAAACAAATATCGTACAATATCGCTTATATGTGGAATCTAGAAAAATGGTACAGATGAACTTATTCGCAAAGCAGAAATAGACACACAGATGTAGAGAACAAATGTATGGACACCAAGGGGGGAAGGGGGGTGGGATGAACTGGGAGATTAGGATTGACATATATACACTACTATGTATAAAATAGATAACTCATGAGAACCTGCTGTATAGCACAGGGAACTCTACTCAGTGCTCTGAGGTGACCTAAATGGGAAGGAAATCCAAACAAGAAACCCTCTCCCGCCTGATGTGCATGGGACCCTCCTGCCCCCAGCTAAGCGCTCTCTCCCTTCATTCTCACTGTGGCTGGACCAGGTAGCCACACAGGAGGAATCGGGGGGAGAGCGAAGCCACTTGTCCCTCTCCTGTCCACTCCCAGGGATGGGAGCTTCAAGGTCAGGAGGGGCCCCATGACCTATGACCTCAGCCCTAGGAAGTGACCTGACCATAGAAATCGAGAGGAATGAAGAGCTGAGAACCCTGGAGGAATGTGCCACCCTGAGCAGGAGCTCCCGGCGCAGGGCAGGGCCGGCAGGGCCTTGCAGTCTACCCCGGCCATCATCCTAGGACAGACCAGGTGAGCAGCCTGCTGTGTGACTCACTGTGGCCACCTGGGAGGCTCTGACACAGCGGATGTGGCCGGAGACTGCAGAGGAGGGAGGGAGGGAGGGAGGGAATCCCAAGGCAGGAGGAAGGGCTGCTGGTGCCTCCCGTTCGTCTGTACACGGGTGGGCAAGCCACCCCGCAACACCACTCACCAGACAGCTCCCTCCCTCGGTCTGGGGTCACACCCACCCAGTGCTGAGGACCAGCTGTGTGCCAGCCCTGGGGAAGGGCTCTCCTGCCTTCTCCCCACGAGGACACTCCTGCCAGCTCTGCTTTCTTCCTGGGAAGAAGCGAGAGACAGAGCTCGGATCTGAACCCAGGCAGCCCAGCGCCAGCCCGCACTGTGCAAAGGACACCACCCCGAGAACCAGACGCCAGCCTTCACATCCTGGCTTTGCTCCCGATTAGCACGTGACAATCCCTCTGTGCCTCCATCTCTTCACCTGCAAAATGGGATAATGAGGCTACCGTTCACAGGGACGCTGTGAGGACTGAGTGAGAAGACTGGTGGCCCACGGACATGTTCTAGCAAAACCAAGTCAGCTGGCACCCAAATGGGCAGCTTGAGGTCCACCCTCAGCCAGCACGTGTGTGTTTGAGCTCCTATAGTAGTCTTCTTTCTTTTTCCCTTTTTCTACATTTTTTAAGAGTCACTGGTGACTACCAGTTTTAAATGCCAACGCCTAAAAAAAGAAGTGCTTGTGCATGAAAATCTGGGTCTAAAACCAGAGGATGAGGCCACCCTGGGCTGGCATTCCTGCATAGCCTCCACGGGCTGGAGCCAAGCTGGGGGTCCCAGGGACGGGGTCTGCGTTCCTTGGTCTCTACAGCCCTGGGCACGGTTTCCCCCATTGTCATCACCGCTGCTCCTGCCTGGCCCCCCACAGTGGTGCCCACACACACCCTGCCACTGCAGTGGTCTGTCCTCCACCCCGGCGGCATGGAGCCCTCCCTCCCTGTCTGGCCTGGCCCATCAGAGCCCCTCCTTGCCCAGTACCTCCGGGGCCTGCGGGTCCTCACACAGGCAGGACCCACCCTCCTGGGACAGCCCCACCCCACAGGCCCTCACTGTACTCTGCCGGCAAACCTGTCTGCTCCCTTGCCTCAGGGGATGGGGTGTCCATCCCCTTTGTAAGCCAGCCACCTCCATTGGAAACATCCTGGGACAGCCGGGACTCTCTTCTAAGCTGAGCCCAGAATCTAGGAGGATCTGAGGAGGCAGTGAAGAGGGAATGGTCCCCTCCATTATTTTGAGCTCCAGATCTTGGTTAAGGTGACCAAGGATACATCACCAACCCCGGCATCTGCCCTACAGCAATGACTCCTACTGAGCTCACCTCAACTCCTCCCCACAGTCAGAGTTTTGTACAGCTGACTCTGTGGGCCCGAGGATGACAGTTCACATCCGACTCTCGTTCCATCTTGCTCAGTTACATCCAGTGTTTAAACAGAGATTCGATTATTCAACCTTGTCGGTCACTGACAAGCGTCATGCCACACAGAAATCTTGACCATCAGCAAATCGACCACAGATGCAAGCAGAATGAGGCTACGGACAGAGCCCTGTGGCCCATCGCCAGAGACCCAACACCAGTTGTTATGAATAAGCCATTTTGCAGCATCTCTGCAAGAGCCGCCCGGCTCCCCTCCCTAGCTGCCTACCTTTCGGCCTGCCTCGTTATTGTGTAAGTTCATGAGAGTCCGGGCATTCTGCTTGATCTCCCGGGCATCCACAAAGACCTTGGCGAAGCCGATGCCGTAGCGGATGTCGGCAGAGCAGCCACCCCACTTCCAGCCCTCGTCCCGGTGGTACTGGCCTTGCTTCTCCTTGTCGCAGCCGCAGTCGCTCAGGTTGCCCTGGGTGCAGGCAGCAGTGATGGCGTGGGCCACACCGGCTGCGATGATGGCGTAGGTGAAGGCGGCCTCCCGGCTCCCTGCGGGGACAAGAGTGGAAAGGCTGGGCTCAGGTCCAGAGTGTCCTGGGATGGGAAGGGAGGCTGAGCTCACTGTCGGGGCCCCACAGAGATTGACTGAGCGCCCGTTCCTCACTCCGAGAAAGCTCCGTCCCAGGCACCCCCATCACGCACATTCCCGTTCAATCCCCAGTCACTGAACGCCCCTGGGGAGTCGACGGGGCAGCGGAGGAGAAAGGCTGGAGGCCAGAAGAGGGACGACTCTGTGGATGACCACCCACTCCCCCCAGGCTGATGTGGCCATGGCCGCTGCACACACGCACAGCACTCGTGGCATCTGGTGATAAACTGTAAAGCAGCACTCTGACCACCACAGTGTACCCAGGCTCTGGAGCCAGAGGCCTAGGCTGAAACCCCAGAACATCGGTCTGTAGCCCTGTCACCTTCAGCCACCGCCACCCCCTCCCTGTGTCTCAGTCTCATTGCTGGAAAGTGGGGACACAGCAATAGTCCCTTTCTCACGGGCACGATAAGAGAGTAGAGTTTGTCCACGTGAAGCTCTCAGCGCCCTGCCTGGCTCATGGCACCTGCCTGACACAAGAGCTCCTGGGCTCGTGGCCTTGCTATCGGTGCTGTGTCACCTGCTGTTTAGAGGTGTGGACTCCCGTGGCCCCCTCACTCAACTGTGAGCATCTCCAGAGAAGGCTGGGACCTTCATCCTCAGGACTCTGACTGACACAGGGGACAAGGGCTGGGGGAGGGGAGAGGGACTGCTCGCGGGCAGGCAGGAGGGACAGGACAGCAAAGGGTCAGTTGGGGGCCAGGGGAGCTGCTGAGGTGTCACTTCCCCGCAGGGCTTCCCAGCTACATGGAAGTGGAGACGGCCCTGCTGGGGGGCTGGGAGCCACAGGTTAAGAATTTACAAGGGCGATGCTGGGCTGTTGAGTGGGGTGGAAGGGTCCTGAGTAGCTGGGGTGCACGAGTGGGGGGCAGTCACTTAGGCCTGGTGCAGATACGCCCTGCCACCCAGCCTCCCGGCCTCCCTGGGTCCCAGAGCAGCACCTCCTGCCGGGATGGAGATGAACCCAGACCCCGTGCCTAGTGTGGGCGCTCAGCGCTTTCGCTCTTGGAGCCAGGGTGGGTGGGGGTCAGGGAAGCACCCTGGAGGAAGAGGCCCCGGGGATGGAGAAGTGTCTCAGGACGCCGTCACCTCGACTCAGGTGGACCTTCTCACCCGTCCCTCCTTCACTTCACAGCCCCTCACCCAGGCTGCTAGGAGGCCAGCAACCTCCACACTGACCCCCGGCCACCGCTTCCCCACCCTGCAGACACGTAGACCTGTCCACCTGCTGGACCGATGGCTTCACTGTGCCGACACCTGGCCCTGACATTCCACGGCGGCCCTGTTAATACAGGGGTGCTGGAGCCCATATGCCCGGATTCAACCCCAGCTCTGCCACTGACTGACCGTGACTTGGACCAGTTCCTCCTCCGCCTGAGCCTCAGTCTCCAGGCACCAGCTCACACTACTGAGAATCAAACCCATGAGAAAAGTATACACTGGAGGAACCAGGCGACAGTGAGATTAGACCCTCACAGACATCAGAGAAAGAACCATCAGATGCAGAGTATACAGAGAATAAGATGGGGGGAGGAAATCTCTGTTCCACCACCTTCTAGCTGTGTGACCTTGGGTGAGTCACCTAACTGCTCTGTGCTCCAGTTCCTCCTCTACAAAATAGGATGACAACCACTCACTTTAATTAGGGAGGTCGAGAGAACTAGAAGGAATTAACAAAGGTAAAGCATTTAGCAAAGGGCCAAGCATGAGACAGTGACCTCAAATATTAGATTTATTACGATTTCTATTGACGATGGTAATAACGGTCCCTTATAAGAAGGCTGTGAGGTAAGGAGTAGGAGTTTTCGTTTGTTGAAGAAACTGAGGCCAAGAGAAAAGTCTGGTTCACCCAGGCCACCCAACTGGTGGGCAGCAGCGCTGAGCTGCAGTCGTGGCCTCTGGACACCCTGTTCAGACCAAGAACTTTCTCCGGGGAGCAAATGACTGCAAAGTGCAGCGGCCTCACTGGACGCCTCCGGCAGCTAAAGGGAAACTGTATCCCCTTTATCAGACTCAGAACAGAGCGGCAAATTGAGGAAGGGTCGGAGCCTGGCCCGCCACCTGAGACTTGCCCTTCCCCCAGGCTCTTCCCTGGGGGGTGGGGCTGGGGACAAGTGTGTGGGGTTCTACCACGCAGCAGGTGGAGGTCCCAGGTATCTGTGAGCCCTCTGAGCAGCGCATGCAATGCAGGTGGCTTCTGCTCCTGCCCGGGATCCCCCAGCACATCCCAAGGTGGGTGGGAGCAGGGCGGCTGCACCCTGCACACACACAACTCCCCTGAGTCCAAGGTGCACTCCTAGACCAGAGTGAAGTCCATCATGGGCCACGGCCTTCCCTCCCCACCAAGCTGGCCCTCACCTCCGCACCCACGGCCCCCGAGAAACAGAGGGACCGTTATTCTTAGCTTCTGAGCTCCCCGGGACCCAGGTTCTGGCTCTTGCAGTCCAATGCTTCCAGATGCTAAAGGGTCACTGCTGACTCCTGCCATTGACCTTGACCTGGGCCTTGCCCACCAGTGTTACACTAGGACTGCCCAGTCCCCATACTTCCCCCTCCTCACTGACCACCAGGAAAGCTGCCCTGGGCAGTGGGCTGGACGTGTAACTAATGTCAGGCCTGTCAACCTGTCTAAGCCTCTGTTGCTTCCTCCATGAAGTGGGCTTAACAGCATCACGGGCTGGTGAGTGGACTGAATCACAGTGCCTGGCGTGGGGTACGTGTTCCGTAAACACTAGCCACTGCTGCTGTGATTACGATTACCACCGAGTCCGTTTTGCCTCGTTGAGCTCCATGATGCACTGAAGGACACGATAGCCTCACACAGAGGCCAGTGTGGGGGGCTGACCCAGCCTCTGGCTGCCCAGCCAGACTTGGGGGGTCCCGAGGGAGCAGGGCCCATGTCTGTCTGTCTCCCGCTGTTTACAGCCCCCACGATAGTGTGTGACGGATGAATGAATGAGCAGACCTCACGGCCAACCCCACCCCGCCAGAAGCTGGGTGACCCTGGGCAAGTCACTGGGCCTCTCTGATCCTCCATGTCTGTATCTGTGAATCTCACCCAGCTGGCACCCAGCGGGTGGGGGTCCCAGGTATCTGTGAGCCCTGGGACCAGTGCATGAATAAACGGTAGTGAGTATTATAATAATTACAATGGATGGAATTACAGGCCCCCTGAGAGGTACAGAGGGAAACTCCCCCGCTTCAGCTTTCTCCACGGCCCTCCTGCCATTTTAGACTTGTTTGTCGTCTGTTCCTCACACCACAGCCACCACTCCTGCTGCCCCTACAGCATAATGTCCTTGAAGGCAGCGCTTTGTCATGTGCCCTTCGTGTCCCCAGGGCCTGACATGTAGGAGGTGCTCAGTACATATCTGTTAGATGAATAGATGGATGGATAGATAAATGAGTGAATGAATGAATGAATGCTCCAAGCAGTGGCCAAAAACCAGGTGAGCTTCATTTAGTGCTTATTACTGGCCAGGCTCCGCGCTAGGCGCTTTGGGAAAGTGTTGTGGTCACCTATTTATAGGGAAACCAGCTGACTGAGGTTCAGAGAGGCTCTGACCAGGCAGGTGCGGAGCAGCGACGGGCCCCACCCGTTCGGCATGG
This sequence comes from Mesoplodon bidens, assembly GCF_964165515.1. Taxonomy (NCBI): domain Eukaryota; kingdom Metazoa; phylum Chordata; class Mammalia; order Artiodactyla; family Ziphiidae; genus Mesoplodon; species Mesoplodon bidens. The sequence goes on from NC_138172.1 coordinate 3,098,121, forward strand.
CCTCCCCCAGGGCGTCAGGACAGAGTCTGCCCACGGCCTGAGGTTTCGGGGCTTTTCGGTGCAGGGAGAGGGCGAAGGAAAGTAACCTTTGTTAAGCACCTGCCATGTGCCAGACCCACCCCTGCGGGTGATCCCCAACAGCCCCGTTCGGTGGCCACCATTCTCCACAGTGTTACCGATGAGGAAACCAGGGTTCTGAGAAGTAAACTGATTCACTGAGGCCGCCAAGCCAGAAACCAGCCAGAACTGGGCTTCCAGGCCCAAGCTGGCAGCGTCCTCCCTCAACCCCTGGTCCAACCACCCTTCCAGCTCCTCGCTGCGTGGCAAAGCCCATGGCTGAGAGAGATTCCTTTGCCTTAAGGCAGCAACCCTGATCAAAATGCCTTGATTTCTGCCATTCGACTGTTACCGGTTAAAACATCAATAAATAATTTATAGGACGCATTCAAATGGGATGGCCTCCTGAGAACAGGGTTTGATGGCAGAAAGAAGGTAGGCGAGCAGCCCAGAATCTGACCACCGCAGATTCCTTGCATGAGAGGCTACCTCAACCTCCATCCATCCATGCCTCCTTCGCCCACCCCAGGTAAGCAGCAGTTCCTCATTGTATCTGTGGGCAACTGAGGCTCGAGGAGGGGACTTACAGAGACAGAGCCAGGATGCAAACCTAGGGGTCACAGGCCTCCAACCACTGCGGAGGACACCCCCGACCCTGACCATGCTCGGAGCTCCCGGGACAACCTCACTCTCAGCCTGGGGAAGCCCCTCCAGTTGGGCAATTTCCCGAAGCTGTCTATTTGTCTCTTACTGGCTGTCTGCAAGGGCGATTCTAAGGTGTGTCTTATTGCTGCAGAAACAGAATGAGGTGATGGTCCCAATGGCACACGGTTCATAAGAAGAAAAGCAAAGTCATAAAATGCTAACTACTTGCCAGTCTCTTTCCTAAGCACTCAATACAGATCAATTCGCTTCATTCTGGCAACAACACTATGAGGTGTGGGGCATTTTTATCTCCATTTTACAGATGTGGAAACTGAGGCCTAGAGAGGCGTGTACTCTGACCAGGATTCAACCCTGGTCAGCCTGGCTCCACAGTCTGACCCTCTCTCCTGCCTTAAGGGTACGACACCCACCCCAGTCCTACTGACTCCTGGCCCAGGCTCTTCCCCGACTCTTCCACGTGGGGCCAGTAAGCAGCGGACGCTGGGCTTGGCTTACTGCCCATCACTGACCCTTGCCCCTCCAAGAACCGACCTAGCCCCCTGCTGCCTTGACCACCCACCTCTCCCTCCTGTGCACGAGCAGAGGAAGAACCTCCATCACACCTTGCCTCTCCTCGGCCCCCCTGACCGAGCCACGTGCCCTGTTCCTTCACTCAACAGATATTGCTTGAGCACCTACTATGTGCCAGGCACTGTGCTGGGGGCTGGGGAAACTGAGAGGAGGGATTCAGACCTGGCCTTGGCTTCTGAGAGGACAGAGAGCAAGATCATACCACTCACTCAGCAGCAGCCGAGGACTCTGCAGACGCAGGACAGGGCGGTGACGGGAGCAGGGACCACCTGGGGTGGGGACTTTTGAGCCGGGAGGAGCCAGCCATGAGGCTCTCTGAGGGGAGAGGGGGCTCCCGGCTGACGGGCAGTCCCCGCGGTGGCCCTGACCCGGCCTGGGCAGTGGCGGGAGCAGGTGAGCCCACGGGGGTTGGGAGGAAGTGAGGCTGTTGGGGCAGAGGCAGGTCCTGCCAGCCCTACCATCCTGCCCCGGCACAGGGCCCTCTGTGCCCGGAACCAGAGAAAAGTCTCCCAGAGCCACAGCCATAAGGCCCGTGGGTTCATCCTGGAACAAGAGGTTCACAGAGGCCGGGAAACTTGCCCAGGCTCATCAGTGACTCAGCAGCGAGACCTGGGGGGTTAGGACCAGGGTCTCCTGGCTCCCAGCGTGGAGTCCTGCCCTCACCTCCACCACGGCTTCTTTCACTCTCAATCCACCTGCATCTCCAGGTAACTTTCCATGCAGAAGCTCAGGCGGCCTCAGCTCAGAACTTGGGTAAGATGCAGCCTATTAGTCCCTCCACCCTGCTTCTTACTCAGGGCGGGGTGACCCTGAGCAAGGATGCTGGCTCCCCGGCCTCAGCTTCCCCACCTGTGAAATGGGATCCACCAGGAGGACACTGCCAAGCTGCCCTGAAGACGAAACGAAACCTCTGTGTACAGAGAGGCCCCGTTCCCCAGAAGGTGCTTAATAAAGACCGTTGTTATCACTGAGATGAACCCGGGGAGCCCGGCTGACGCCCTCCCCGCATTCCAGCTCCATAACGACCCCGGCGGGTACAGAGGAAATAAACTGATGTCCAAGCCTGCCTGAAAGATTCCATTCCACCGCCCTGTGCAGCCACTGCAAATGGTTTGCACCGGAATATTATCTGGGTGTATTTACAGTATCTTACTGGAAACCACAAAGTGCATTGTATTTTTTTCTATTTTGCTATTTAAAGCCAACGGGTCAGAGGGTGAGCAATCTGCAGTGACACCAGCTGAAATATATGATGATTTGGAAAATACACAGACGGAAAAAGGTTGCCTCTGCCAGCCCCATGGCATGACACTCACAGCCCTTCTGGGCTCAGAACACCACATCTGGCTGTCTTGGAGCACAGGAGCTGGGGGGCCTCTGGATGAAGACACAGAAGAACGGGGGCACGTGTCTGGGAGGGGCCTGGCTGACGGAACAGGCCCACAGAGACGACTCTGGTCTCCCAGCCCCACCCTCCTCTCCCACCTCCGTTCTAGCCAAGCATCTCTTCCCAGCAAGGAAGGCCAGAGCGCACCACTGCCACCCGCCAAGGGTCAACAACCAACTTACAGAAGATTATTCAAATACCTGAGTTTTTTTTTAATACTTGTACAGAGGAGTAAATAGGACCAGGCGTGTATTAAAATGTAAGTCAAAGGAGCCATAGGATGGACTGATATCATGTAAACTCTATCTTTTTCTGATTTAATAAAAAAAATTTTTTTTACAAAAAAAAATGCTCACGGCATTCCTTCCTTCCTCCAAGCCGTCCTGCCTCCAAGCCTTTCCACACGCTGCTCCCGCAGTCGGCAAATGCCCTTCCTCTCCCACGGGCTTGGTGAGAGGCCATGTAGCTCAGTGGTTTCAGAGCAGGGCCCTGGGGGACCAGTCAAGCTGGGTTGACATCCTGGCTCCACTTCCCCGGGGGGAAGGACCAGGGGTGAGTTGACGGACCTCTCAAGGCCTCGGCTTCCTCCTTTGTAAAATGGGAATAATAAAGCACCTGCCTCCTAAAGTCATTAGGAAGATGAAACAAGCCAAGGCACCAGCCACCAAGCCAAGACCACACGTGGAAGGGATCAGTACGCAGCAGCTCTTACTAGGCATGGCGTTGGTTAACTGTCTCCATCAAGACGCAGCTCGGGGTCCCCTCTCCGAGGGCCTCCCTGACATCCCCTCCTCGGCTTTTGACTCAGCACCGTCGCCATCCTTACTCTGTGTTGAATTGCAAGATCAGTCTCTCCCCACAAGGTTGTGAGGACCCAGATTATTCATGTGCGAAGCCTCGACAGTTGAATGAATGAATGACTGTGCATGTAAAGGTGTGGGAGTGTGTGAGTGTGTGTCTGTCGACCATAAGAAAGCTGGCAAGAGAACGTTCTAACAAAAGACTCATCTCAAAGAATCGTGTCAGGAGAGCTAAAACCCAGGATGAACTGAGGCTTGCAAAAAAAAAAAAAATGCACGCGAGACAAAAAGTCCTTTGTTAGCTGCGTTCTAAGCAAGAATAGGGAAAGAATAGGTCTTTTGCTCTGGCAAGATGGCGCATTGTTAAGAAATGGCAGAGAGAAAGTGGAGCTGGCCTGCCCCTTGCTTCTGTCTCTCTCACCGGAAAGGTCTTCAAATCATCCCTCCAAGCAGTCATCAGCTCACCAGACATGTGCTCCATCCACCCACCCCGCCCGAGACGGGTGAAAAGACGGAGCCACTGTGCGAGGCATACAGATTCTCAGACCTGGGATCCTGGGCCCAGCCGGTCACCCGAGGGAGAGGGGCGAGCTGCTGAAGTGACCACCCGGGAGGAGAAGCGGTGAAACGGGGCAGGAGCAGAAGCCCAGAAAGGCATCCAAGTTCCCCGGTTGGTAGACAGAGGAGGGTGGCCCCTAGGGCCTGAATCCTAGGTCATCTGTGCCCTTCCCTGGAAAAATTCCACAGGGGAGTACCAAACAGGAGGTCGTGAGTATTTGAAAAAGAATGCAGCCGTCCCCAGGAGCGCACATCAGGAAATCACCATTTCTTTGTTGATAATAATGCTGGCCTCATAGCAAATTTCTATATGTGCTAAGAATTTGATCATCTTCCCACATCCTGTCTCTCCCCGGAGACAAGGGAGAGAGATTCTTCGGACAGCTCCCCTCCCAGGCAAACCCTGTGGGATGGGTTTATCTCCACTGCTCTCTCCAGCCTCTTTCTGCCCTCCCTGCCCCCCAGCCTGGAGCCAGTGCCCGGATCACTCTGGATCCCCGGCTCTGGCTGGGTCACACCTGCAAGCCTGCTGCGGCTGCCCATCCCCACCACACCCTTCCTCTCCTGGGCTGTGGCGGCCCATTTTAGGTGACCCTGCAGGCAGCCTTCCATGTTCCAGTCCAGTGCCACCCGGCCGGTGCCCTCTGCTCTTCTACCAGACCCCTCAGAGCACATGCAGCCCCGACTCTGCTGTCTATCCCCAATAGACGGTGAGAGCGCCGAGGGCAGACCCTTTGGCTGATTCATCAGCCTTTTACCACACTGAAGATTCTAGTAAACATCTGTGGGACCAATGAATGAATGGGTGGACATACTGTGGGTGGCAGGGGGGTGTCCCATGAGCACTTAACTTACATGAATTCAACCAAATGCACCCAGGGAAAAGTAAATTTAACATACTGTATGTGTGGGAATGTAAGTCGGTACAGCCTTTATGGGAAAAGAATATGGAGAGTTCTCAAAAAATTAAAAATAGAACTAGCATACAGCAATTCTACTTCTGGGTAGTTAGCCAAAGAAAATGAAAATGCTAACTCAAAAATATATTTGCATCCTCATGTTCACCACAGCAGTATTCACAATAGCCAGGACATGGAAACAACCTGAGCCCATCGACAGATGAATGGAGAAAGAAGATGTGATACACACACACACACACACACACACACACGCATATGCGTATATATATATATGTATATACATACAATGGAATATTATTCACCCATAAAAAAGGAAATCCTGTCATTTGTGACAACATGGATGGACCTTGAGGGCATTACGCTAAGTGAGATAAGCCAGACACAGAAAGACAAATACTGTATGATCTCATGTATATGTGGAATCTTAAAAAAAATTGAACTAAAAAAAATAGTGTATGAATACTTTGGATAGGGTGCATCTTCATTCTATATATTTGGTGCATTACTGTATATACATTATACACACACGTGAATGTTTTCCTGTATTTGTACAGAAAACCAGGTATTCTGAATTTTGGGGCTGATTTCAGGGACTTTACAGAGTGATGCTGACTCGTATAGATCTCATCGTCCACGTCCATATCAGATACTGGAACGTGCCTCCGCTGTGCCCTTGTGGAAGGATGTCGGACTTGGGGGTGGGTGAATACACTTTTGGTGAATTCCTGGTTAGTCCAAAAGCCACAGTACAAGCATGGCCAATCTGTGAGGGTCTCCAGAGCAGTGTTTCCTGGTGTGGGTGCCTTGGAAGAGCAGCTCCACCAGATGGCCAGTGAGTCTGAGGTCAGAGGAACGTGGACCTCCAGGGAAGCCTCCTCAAGCTGTTCTCTTGTCTGCAGGACTTTTCAGAGCCTTTAATACACTGGCTCTCTCTCAAGCAGGGAGTATAGCATGCTGAGTTCCCAAATTTAACATCCAGGGAGCCCTCCTTTTTACCCCAGAGCAGCGGGTGGGGGTGGGGAGGGGCAGACACCAGTCCGCTGAACAGACTGGGGAACAGGTCCTCTTGAGTCACCCCATGGAGGGGGGATCTCCCCTAGGCCTTGACCTAGTCAACATTTGATCCCATTTGAAGCCAATGCAAATGTGGGAGGAGAGCTAACAGAACGCTGGCCTAACATGGATCGAAATGATCACATGCAGGAATGAATGATCAGTCTTGTATTTTGGGTCAGAAATGAAAAGCATTCACTCAACAAAGAGAATACAGTGCTTCCCATGTCTGTGGTGCACCCAGACCTGGGGCCAGAAGACTAAGAAGACCCTGGAGGGCTCAGAGCAGCTGGGCGTGTAGGGTAGAGAGGAGCTGGCCTGCCAGGGGGGCGAGCATCTCTCCATGTGTTTCCTGAGCATCTGCTGTGTGCCAGGCCATGGGCCAGGTGCTGGGGGTCACAGAGAGAAGACGACTGACAGGTCCGGGCTCCATGGACTTCCCCACAGCCAGGGACCGATGGCAGACACACACAGCCTTGCAAAAGTATGCAAAGTCACTTCTGGAAGTGTAAGTGCTATAAAGACAACAGCACAGCATGACCTACGGGGGAGGCTGTCTCGGCCAGATGGTCAAAGGAGGCCTCCTGGAGGAGGTGGCATCTGGGTGGAGGCCTGCATAATGCTGGGGTGTGCAGGTTACCCACCATCACTCAGCAGCTTCTCTCTGTGGGCATTCTGCTCTGACCTCGGCTCCAGAAGGAGCTAGGGCGGGGGTCTGCACCAGTACCCGGGGGTGCACCACATCCACTGAGCCCTTCTGGCTGGAGAGACACAGGTATAACATAGCTGTGATTTATGGAGCACGTCCTGGGTGCCTCGTGGGGTGTAAGTAATCTCAGCTGCCCACACCTGCAAGATGGGTATATTATCATTGCCGTTTGGTCCTGGTCCACAGCCAGGCAATGGGGAAGCTGGGAAGAGAACCGGCAGGTAACTGCAGGGTTGAACTGTTATTCTGGGTGGCACAAATGAGCAAATAAATGGAGAATGTGCCCTGGAGTAGTAAGTGATGAGGAGAAAAACATGGAAGGTGAAGGGTAGCTGGAGAATGGATGGTCTACACTACACAGGCGGTCCTGGTGAGCGGCTGCCATGTGAGCCGAGGGTGGAAGGACGGGAGAGCGTCCAGGCAGAGAGACCAGCTGGGCCAAAGGCCCTGAGGTGGGAAGGACTTAGTCACGTGTGAGGGTGGGAAGAGGGTGGCAGAGCTGGGGTGGAGAGGGGGTTGGGATGCGGGTCATGGAGGTCAGCAAAGCACCAGGGGACCTGTTGGCATTTTATTCTCAGAGCGAGAGGAAGGGTTTTACACAGGGAGACACCGTGGTCACAGCGACCGTGGGGAGACTCTTTGCTGGGTGCCACGTGGTTGGGGGGGTACATTAGGGGGCTGATGGAGTTGGGTGACAACTCCCTGAAGATGGAGATTTGAACCACGGGGTGATGGGGGAGGTGGTGAGACGTGGACAGACAGGCGGATACACTTTGTAGAATCAACAGGACGAGCTCAGGTTAGAAATGGGACCAATAGCTTCTCCCCTTTGTACTCCATATCTTCCTGTCCTGCTGCACCAGGAATAAAATCTGGAGCATCCCCAGGTCCTTGAGTTCCTCTGCATAGGGGGCAGGCGCGCGGGCCTCCTGGAAGGGTGACGGGACATCCTCTTAGGGCCCTAAGCCACCAGGTGCCGGGGTCCTGCGTCCTGTGAACGCTGCCACCACCTGACAAGGTGGGCTGCGGGACTCGGATGCCGGCGCTCGCGTGGCGGCCTCAGGGCCCACCAACAAAACGGGGTTGTCCGACACGCGGCGGCCCCAAGAATCTCACGTCTGGCACGACCACACAAACAAGAACCCCTCCAGCAGCAGGGAACTCGCCGGCCATCTCAGTCTTGCCACAGAACACCCAGGTGACTTGGTCAGCCTCCACGTGGCGCTGAGCTGAGCTGTAGGTGGACATGCCTCCTTTCGGGGATGGAGAAGACTCACGAGGTGATGGATGAGGAAGGGCTGCCTCTGCTCCTGGCCCTCACCCACCGATCCTCCACGAAAAGATGAAAGACAGGGGTGTGAAGCCCCATGTGACCCACCCTCCCTGGGGTCCTGCCTGATGCAGCCCTCACTCTTTTACGTGTGACACGACCGCACACAACCGGATGGAAAAACGGGCAACAAGCACGAACAGGCAACTCACAGAAGAGTCAACCTGCACGGCCAGTAAACATAGGAAGGGATTTCAACCACACGACTTCTCCGGGAAATGTAAATCAAGAGGACAGTGACAAAGAATTTTACACCCATCCCCCAGGCAAAAATGAAGACATCTGGGCAATCCCGTGTGTTAGCGAGGCCGTAGGTCAACACTGCCGGCTGGAGGAGTGGCACGTGGCACGGTCACTGCAGAAATCAGGGCCATCCTCATACCCTGCGACCAGCAATTCCATTCCTCAGCATATACCCCAGAGAAGCACACACGTGGGCCCCCGGAGACACGCACAGGGAGGCCCACGGTGGCACTGTGACAGCAGGTGCTCAGAGACAACCCAGACGCCCCTCAACCAAGGCATGGGTGCACAGATGGGGTCTATTCACCACAGCTGAAATGAATCAACAACAGCTAAGAGGAACAACACAGGTGAGCTTTGTTAGTAGCGAGAGGAAAGAAGTAAATTCCAGAAGACTGCCTATAGGGTGATGCCTTTCCTCTGTAAAATTAAACACAACTCCCACTAAATAATGTACTTCTGGGGAACAGATCAGCAGGATAAATTAGACATCAAGATTCAGGATAGAGAAAGTGTGACTTGGCAGGCGGAAGCAGGAGTTGCCTGAGGGATGTTCACAGGGGTGCAAGCTACCGGTCCTTGTTCTAATTGTCAAGCTGGTGGTGGATTCAAGGGGGAGTTCCTTGTTTTATTTAAGAAAAGGAAAAACCTGGAGGGGGGTGAACGCCTTCTTGGGTCCCCGAGGGCCACACTGAGCCTGGTTAGCCGTTGGTAAAGTTGTCGTGGGGTCACATAAGCCCTGGCATTTAAGACCCCCGAGAGCCGGGCTGTCACCTTACCTGAGGCTGCAGACCCCCGCTCCCCGTCCCCTTAGCAATCACACGTCGTCTTTGCCCTGATGTTCCCTCTGCCTGGGATCCCATCCACTGACCCATGAAATTCTTCCCACCCTTCAAGACCCAGACCAAGGCCATCTCCACTGGTCCAATCTGCGCTTTCCACCTGGGAATCTCACCTCCGAGCACCCACCACACCCCATATGCTTTTCCCTAAAGTGCAGACCATGCTGCTCTCTGGCTGCTTGTTATGGGCTGAATTGTGTCCCCTCCCCCAGAATTCATATGCCCAGCCCTAACCCTCACTACGTCAGAATGTGTCTGTATTTGGAGGTATGACCTTTAAAGAGGTGATTGAGTTAAAATGAGGCCATTCGGGTGAGCCCTCTTCCAACCTGACTGGCGCCGTTAGAAGAGGAGATGAGGACACACAGAGACATCAGGGCACGTGCACAGAGGAAAGACCAAATGCAGACACAGGAAGAAGGCGACCCTCTACACACCAAGCATAGGGGCCTCAGAAGAAGCCAACCCTGCCAGCACCTTGATCTTGGACTTCAGCTCCCAGGACTGTGTGTGGAAGTCGCCCCACCTGAGGTCAGTCCTCATTCCGGCCGCCCGAGCTGCCTGAAAGCCCCACAAATAGTCCCCCTCCCTGGGAGCTGGTGCAGGTGTGGCTCCCAGGCCTGGACAACAACAGCCCTATTGTCAGTGGTCCCGGTGATGGTTTGGGATGGACACACGCCCAGAAGTCAGGCCCCAGATCCAATCAGAGTGAGCTCCAGGGCTCTTGCAGGCGCTGCCACAGAAAGGTCAGCCTCTTTCCTGCAGGACCTGAGCCTGGAGGTTGACCCCCCTGACAGACACCTTTCTGCCCCAGAAGGAGCTGATGCCAGCTCACGTCCCAGGGCTCCCCCAAGTCGGCACCCCGACCTTCAGTTCCCGAGGATGCACAATTCCCCTTCCCGCCTGAGGCAGCTTGAATTGGGTTTCGGTTTCTAGCATCCACGAGGGCCTTGCGTGGTCCTGCCCTGGGGCCCTCTCCTCAGATCTAAACAGTAAAATCCAGAACACTCAGGAGGGGAGACAGAAACATAGGCAGAGCGGGGACCAGACTGGGTGTGAGGAGGCAGAGAAGGGTGAGCCTTTGGGTCTCAGCACGGGATGCAGAACCCGTGAAGGGCTGCTGCCCGCCCCCCAATGTCAATCTCCTCCTTCCTGCTCCGTCACAGACCCTTAGCTTATCTTACAGCCGCTCGGAATAAAAATAAAAATAAAAAAAGACTACATTTCCCAGCTTCCCTTGCAGCTAGGTGTGTCAATGTGACTAGGTCCTGGCCAATGGGAAGTAGGCAGAGGTGTGGGGTGGAGCTTCTGGGAAGTCTCTGCAAAGGCCAGCGATGTGTCCTGCGTCCAGAGTGTGGACTTGATGGCCAGAGTGCCCAAAGACTACACTCCTGATCCCTCACCCCTACAAGGCTGCCCCAGTTGGCTGGTCATTCCCAGAAAGAGGCAATCCCATGAGGGCAGAGCAGTGTTGAAGAGCCTGGAAAGCATAAATCTGAGGCTTGCTTCTTGCTGTCCTGGAGCAGGATGCCTGTTTACACATGAGGAAGCCAAGGCTCAGAGGGCAAGTGACTCCTCAGACTCGCAGGGATCTCATCTTGACCTCCCCTTCCTCTGCTCCCACTGCCACCACCTGAGAAGCCCAGACCAGGGTGACTCCTTCCTAACCAGCCTCCAGATTTTCAGTCTCTCTCTATCCTGGCAGCTCACGGCCAAAGCGGGTCTCCACTGCTACCACTTGGCCACCTCCTGCCTGGAAGACTGGACCAGACTCCTCACTCCCACACTTGCCCCTCCACTCACCAGAGGAAAATCCAAACCCCGGACTTGACCTGACAGGTGCCACAATGTCTGCCTCCTGGCTCCTTCTCTGACCTCTGAGTCTCTCTGTACCCCAGCCACACCGGCCTCCGTGCTGTTTGTCAAACCACCAAGCACATTCCTGCCTCAGGGCCTTTGCACCTGCCGTCCCCTTTGTCTTCCCTCAGACACCTCCCTCACAAATCCAGAGGCCTTCCCTGACCACAGAGGCTGAAAGGGCAGCCTCCAGCCACAGAGAGCACTCAAGAAATTTTTGCTGAACGCATGAGTGAGTGAATGAATGAATTCTGTACCCACTCTTTAGTGACTCTTCCAGAATTCCCATTAGATTGAATCATATAATGTTGCTATTTTTGTGGGCCTAAAACCACTGACTTGTGGCAATTTCATATGGTGCAACCTTACTGTGGCAGTCATGCCCCTGCTCAAAGTTCCCCGATATCTCCTACCACCTAGAAATCGAAACTGCGAGCCCTGACCCCACACACCTCCAGGCTCTGGCTCCCACTCCCTTCCAGGTCCCGCAGGCCTGCTGCTCTAGCATGCAATCCCAGGGGTTTTCTTGGCGCCTCTGTTTGCTTAAATCCCCTGAGGCTATCCTACCCAAGTCCTCCTCTCAAAGAATGCTCCTTGCCCCAGGCCTCTGCTCCTGCTCAGTGTATACTGGTATTATAAACTGGTGGGGGCTTCCTTGGTGGCGCAGTGGTTAAGAATCCACCTGCCAATGCAGGGGACACAGGTTCGAGCCCTGGTCTGGGAAGATTCCACGTGCCGTGGAGCAGCTAAGCCCGAGCGCCACAACTACTGAGCCTGCTCTCTAGAGCCCACGAGCCACAACTACTGAGCCTACGAGCCACAACTACTGAGCCCACGAGCCACAACTACTGAAGCCCGCGTGCCTAGAGCCCGTGCTCTGCAACAAGAGAAGCCACGACAACGAGAAGCCCATGCACTGAAACGACAAGTAGCCCCCACTCGCCGCAACTAGAGAAAGCCCATGCACAGTAACAAAGTCCCAACGCAGCCAAAAATAAATAAATTAAAATAAAAAAAATTTTTTTAATAAATAAATAAATAAACAAACTGGTGGTGCATACTGGCGGTATTCCCCCGCCTCAGGGTGCAACGGATCCCTCAGTCCTACAACTCTGGGCAGCTGGGGGCTTCTGGACAGCTGGGACTCCTTCATCCCAGGGCTCCCTGCACTGGAGCCCTCCTGTTGCACCCTGGCAGGCGTTATTACAATGCCACCAACGGGCTAGCTACTCCAAGACTGCGAGTGATACTGGGATCAGCCCAGTCCTAGGAGACCTTGCCACTCACTTTTTGCTGACCTTGGGCAAGTCCCCCTGAGCCTCAGTTTCCCCATATGTAACATCTCATATGTCAACAAAGACACAGCTCAAAATAATGCCAGAGCCCAGGCCTGGGTCCCAGAAACAGGGGGCATGGGTGTGAGCAGGAGAAGGCAGGAAAACCACAGCGATCACAAGGGAAGGTGCGCAGGATGGTGGGAGATGGGAGGAATGCGTGAAGCCGAGGCCCCCAAGCAGGACCCAATGCCGTGTGCTTGGGAAACAGGATGAGGCTGGGTGGGCAAGGGGAACAGGAAGATGGGAGCGGATGACAACAGAGGCAGCGGCGGACCAGTGAGCAGCTGGGATTTCATTCTGAGGGAAGGGGGAGCCTCCCAAGGAGGTTAAGCGGGGAAACGACAGGATCTGATTTCCATTTACAAAGGACAACCCTGCCCACAGGAGGGTTTGCAGGATGGCCGGGGGCAGACGGAGGCTGGGAGGTGCCACCTGCGTGACCCGAGGGGGAGCGAGTGAGGGCATGGAGCAGTGGCCAGACTTGGGGTGGATCTTTTCAACATGAACTGGATTTGCTGATGTCCGGGCTGAAGGAGACAGAGAACCCAGGGGTGCCCTGTGAGCAGTCGAGCAGGCTGGGTGAACCACTGCAGCCGAGGGACCTGAGGCTGACCCAACTTTCAGGGAAGTTCACTGCTCGATTCAGCAGTGAAGCTGCAGGGTTCCCGGCCCCCCAGTCCAGACGCACACAAGCGAGAAGACACACAACATGGCCTTCCCCACATCGACCGGGACCTCCTGGCAACCAACGTTGTTCCCGTGCCCTTTCCACCAGGCTTTTCTCACAATTGCTTTGGAAACCAAATGTGTGGCCCAACACTCTGTGTGCGTGTCTGTATGTGTATATCTGCACGACACACCATTCCCATAAAACAGGGGTTGGAAATTCAAATGCCCACAGCGGCCAGGCAAGTCATATAAGGGGATTGCGTGGCAATGCAGAAGGGTGGGGACTGTGGCAGTGAATGGGCTGCCCAGGCTCCACCTAAAGGGTGCTGTGTTCTCAGCTGCAGCCCATTATTAACTAAGTGGGCACAGGTGTAAGCTATCCGTAGATCTGCCAATTTTTCAAAAGGAGCCAGAAGTTCATATTTTTAGGTGAAACAGATAGTTTTGAAATTTGGGCTTCAATTTAAAAAACAGTATCGGTGCTGTATCAACCAGTTAGCATTTGGACCACTGGCTGCTGGTTTGCAACTCTACTGGGAACAGTTGGTGGTGGATTCCAATCGGAGAGCTGACCCTCATCAGCAGACCTAAATTCAAGTTGTGGCACCTGCAGGATCCCATATCTAGGGCGTTCCAGCCCGTGGTAGAGAACGGGGTCCCAGAGCACTCCCGAGACATTTTGGTCTCCCCATAGTTTACAAGACCCCGCTTGGGGTGTCTGGGTGAGCACATACCCACTTTGAGCTCCTTTCCGAAGACGGTGCGCTCCCCCAGCGCCGAGCAGTTCCAGCGGCCATTGCGGAACTGAAACTGACACTCGTCCAGGCCCATTTGCGAGCCTTCTCCTATGACGATGATGGCGTCGGGCCGGCTCTGGCAGATCGCCCGCTGTCTGGGAGCCAGGCCTGGGATCTTGTTACAGATGATGCTCGCGCCCAGAGCTACCACCGAGGAGAAGCCACTGGAGCAGGGGACACAGAGAGACGGAGCGTTAGGCCAGCAAGGTGGGGGGCACACCTACAGGCCCTCCCTAGGCGTCCAGCCCTGCCCTCCCCCTGCTACTGCTCCCAGCACGGGTCTCTCAACTTTTTTCATACTGCACCCCCAACCCATGTTCACTCATTTATAATACCCATCAGTACTTGTACCATGTGTATATTCAATATTAGTGAGGCTTGATTTCTTTTTTAGATACAAAGAAAGATGATGCATGTCACAAACATACTGTCAAATGAACTAAGCCAGTTGCCTTTGCATCTATGGGAGAATTCAACTGAGATGAAGTTTAAAATCATGCAAAATGGAACTGCACTGTTTAGGGGTCATCTCTGGGTGGTAAAACTGCAAAGGTAACCACCAAGTTTCACGTAGCATTTGCCTCCGAAAGGGGGATGGGTGCACAGATGTTGATTAAAGAAAAAAAAACTGTTCAGACATGTTATATATGTACAACATAATGTATGTATATGTTTTATTTTTTAAAAATCTTTAACTGTGAATAAAAGTTGTAGTATTTCCTTCCTGCATGCCAATGGAATATGTGTATCCCACTCCAGGCATAACTGGCCTAGAGGACACTTATGACTATCGCAGTGAGGTTCTGTCTTCCCAGCGCATTCACAGGTACGTACTAGGCACCTAGCAGGGCACCAGGCTCCCAGGCACCATGCTGGGAGACAGGCAAGGCCCTGCCTTCGAGGGGCTATGGAGGGAGACCATGCAAATGTCTCAAATGAACACAACACAACATTCAGTGACGTGCACTACAAAGAAAATAAATGAAGATGCTGTGATAACAAGTAGTGGTGGGTCTGGGAGGGAAGGGAGAGGGGCTGCTTTAGAATGAGTGGTCAAGGAGGGCCTCCCTGAGGAGGTAACAGTGCAGAAGAGACCTGAATGGTCAGGAACCAGCCATGGGAAGGTCTGGGGAAGAGTATTCTGGGCAGAGGGAACAGAAGATGCAAAGTCCTGGGAAGGGAACAAGCCTGGGATCGCCAAGGAACAGAAAGAACCCACAGAACCCAATGCAGAACCAGGGCTCGGTGGGGGGGGGGGGTCTGGGGAGAGGGGATGGCTCAGGGCTGATCTTTCTCGGTACATCAAGAAGCACCGAAGGGCTGGAAGCAGGTTACTGACGGGATCCCACGTCTCCAGCCCCAGTGGGGAGAGGACTGAAGGGCTCCAGAACAAGAGCAGGGAGAGTGGCAGGCCAGAGGTGGCTTGGCCTTGGTGGCCGTAGTGGGGGTGGCTGCAGATGGCGGTGACCCAGCTCACTGATGGATGAGGTGGAGCCGATGGGAGGGCTGGGGAAAGGTACAAGGGAAAGAGAGGCGTCAGTGTGACTCGTGGGTATCTGGCCTGAGGGTGGGCCCATTTCCTAATAGCAAGATAACCCCAAAGAGGCTCCAATGGTAGCCCTGACAATGCAGCTAGCCCTCCCTTTACACAAAGATGGCCCACTTGTCTGGAGCTTCCTTTTGTACAATCCTTTAAAGGTCATCAAGCATCCTTTGAAAGAGAAGGTCTCACTCTGGTTATAATAATGAGCTCCCATTTACATGGGCCATGATCAACAGCTGGGCTAAGTGCCGCGTCTTTCCAGTCCAGGCTCAGCTGTGGGACGTTGTTCTGGAATTGGGATTTCTCAAGGCGAGGGTCCCCTGACCAACACCACAAGAGCTGAGGTGACCCCACTCCGCTCGAAGCACGTAACTGCCGCTGCCACACACCAGCCCTCTTCCTGCCTCAGTCCCTCGATCCTTGCTGGTCCCTCTCCCTGGAAGCCCTCTCACCCCCTGACCTTCACACGGTTGGCTTCTTGCCACCATCCAAGTGACCTCAAGGGTCACCTCCCTGACCATCCCACCTAAGGGAACCTGCCTCTCCACCCCATCCCTCCTAACTTTCCATCACAATCTCTGTCTTGTTTACTTAATATTCTTGATTACTCATGGTCTTCTGAAATGTTTTAATGTATGTGTTTGTTTTTAACCTGTGTGCTTGCTTGTTTATCACCTGTCTTTCTCATTAGACCATCAGCTCCTTGAGGACAGGGAGGCTGTCTGCTGGCTCGCTAAATGGATTGTGGAGCTTCAAAAATGTCACTCAGGGTGAGCGCCTATTACACAGCAGGTGCCCCTAGTTATGCCTTGAATGCACCCGGGAACTTCTGCAGCAGCCCTGTTATATGCAAATGCAGTATGGCAGGTCCTACCACTAACTCTAGACCACTCGGCCTTTCTAAACAGCCCTATAGGGCAAGAATCACCATCTCCATTTCACATCTCCACTTTGCGTAGCTGAGAACCAAGGCTCACCGAGGTTGAGGCCTGGAGGCTAGCAGGTGATGGTTCTAAAACAGGACCCTAGCAAGAGCTCTCGGTCATTCGTCTCAGCCACTCAAAGGGAGTCTAACACGGAGCTAGGACATTTTAAATGTTTCAGGAAGACGCAGCACAGAAAGAGGAGGTCAAGTGGAGATGCTCTGGCCACAAGTCAGGAGGAACCTCTCGACACCTAGTTGACCACCAGGAAATCCCTACACCGGCAGAGAGTGAAACTATATATTGGGGTAAAAAATGCACAGGCACCATAGTCTCTCAGCTAAGAGCTCAGGTCTAGGGTGCCATCTAAGCTTCCTTCACCTAGTAGCTGTGTGACCTTGGGCAAGTTACATACACTCTCTGTACTTCCGTTTTCCCATCGCTAAAATGAGGATATTAACTAGACCTCACCTCATAGGGCTGCTGAAAAATTAAATGTGTCAAAACATGGGAAGTGCCCCGAAGGTGTCAGGCACACAGTGAGTACTCAATAAGTGAGCTGCTGTGGTAGTTGTTATTATTGCATCTGATTGTTACAAAAAGGCTAGTGCTTGAGTCACTTGAATTATCCAAATAAAATAAGAACACCACAGGTGCCCTACCATCCATCCAAGGAACCGAAAGGCCTCCCATGCCCATTTTACAGATGGATAACCCTAGGTGCAGAGAGCAGCAGCAGGGCCTGGCCCCAAACCACCCTGCAACTCCTCCCGACCTGGCCCTCTCCCCACCCCAAAGGGCGGCAGCGGGGCGGAAGGCCGGCGCCCTCCCTCCGGGCAGATGGGCCCCTGCGGGGACTATGAGGTCTCGGCGCCGCCGGCGGGAGGTCGGGCGGGCGGGGCGGCCAGGGGAGGTTATTTTCTGTTGTTTTCCCTTTCTCTCTCCCCTCCCGGGTCCCTCCGCCCCGTTTCTAATTAAAAAGGAGATAAAGCCGCACGCGGCCAGCGCCAATCAGCCCGACCGGCTTCCTGGATGCTGGATGCGCGCGGGACGGCGGGGCGCGGGCCAAGATGAAGATTAAAGCAGGGGGAAAAAAAGAAAAGCCACCCAGATGCGGGCGAATCAATAACACTTAAAACACACCGGCAGGCAGGCAGCGCGCGAGCCTCGCAGCCGCCTCTCCGCCCGCGGTCGCGTCTCGGCCCGCGGTCAGAGCTGGCAGCCGCTTGGTCCGCTCTGTGCGCACCTGCTGGCCGCCACGGCCGGTCAACTTAAGAAATCCCCACGTCAGAGCCGCGGGGTGGGGAAGCGGAGGAGTGGTAGTGACAAAACACAAAGGATCCACCACACACACACACCATCGCCGCAGCCCCTGCAGTCCGACCTCTACCCGAGCGGAGCTGGGGGAGCAGGTTGAGTGAAACCTGCCAAGGTGGCCCTTGAGCGTCAGAACCTCTACCCATCCCTAAAGCCCCCGCCCCCACCTCCTGTGCTTCACGCGCGTTATCTCCGAAGTACAAAGGGTGACTGGCCGCGCAAATGCAGCTCCAAGACGCGTCCCGAGCCGCCCCCTCCCACCTTCCAGCCAGCGCGCCGCCCCGGCCCCACCTCCTAGAAAGGCTGGTGTGAGGCAGGGAGGGCTGCTCCGCGGGCGAGCCGGCCGCCTCGGGTGCCCAGTTTTAGGGGGCGGGGTGCCCCGCCTCTCTCTGGCGCTGGCTCTGCGAGCTTGTCTCCCTGGGTGTCTCGGGCCATCTCTAGTTCTACCTTTGTGTGCGTCTGTTAGGGTGGTTGGCGCTGTCCCCTTCGCCTGGGATGGGGCTCCGGGAGTCTGAGGGTCCTTGGGAACCGGGTGGTGCCAAGGCTCTGAGGAGCGTTTTGTGTTTTTGCCAGCGAACGTCCCTCCCTCCGGGTACCTGTTCCCAGTTCATGGACCGGCCCCGCCTGCCGCCCGGGGACTGCCCTGTACTAGGAGCGGCTGTGCCCGCGCCTCTGTGTACAGAGTTCCTTTCGGGCTCTGGGGGCTGAGCTCCCTGCGAGCGGCTGTGGTCCTGGCTGGGTGTTCCCGCTGGACCTGCTGTTCCCATGCCCTGGTCTGAAGGCTCCTTGGGAGACGCTGACCTTTGCAGCGGCTAGCCCTCTTCAGAGTCCCCCAAGCTGGAGCGTCCCTATTGGCTGTCCTTGGTTTGGGGGGCTTCCAGCCTCAGGCGTTCTCAGAACGGCCGGTCCCCTTGCCCGTGTCTCTGGAGCTGTGCGCGCCCCTGGGGCTCCCGCCCGAGGGGGGCCTTTGTGCGCCCACCGCTCCCGCACCGCGCCCACCCGGCGTCTCTGAGGAGCCAAGGAAGTTGGCGACCGGCGGCGGCTCGCGGGCGGCGCAACCCCTCCCCAAGCCACGCCAACTTTGCCGGGACGCGCGTGCAGGAGGTGCGAGCGGCCCTTACCCGATCCGGAGGTAGACCATGCCCAGGCTGAGAAAGAGGTGGCCCAGGCAGCGCCGCGCTTTCCGGTTCATAGTCCCCGCTGGCCTCCGGGGCCGCGGGCCGGGCTGTGCTGATCCCGCGGGCCGGCCCTGGCGGGGCAATCAACATAGCCCGCCCGGGAGGCGCGGGCCGAGGCTTCCCGGGGCCGTCTGTCGTGCGCCCGTCCGCGCGCTCGGCGCCTGAGCCTCGCCGGGAGCGCGGGAGCCACGGAGCGGGAGGAGGGAGGGAGGAGCGAGCGCGGCACGGGGCGACGCCGGGCTGCGCGCGAGCGGCCGGTGCAAGTGTGCGAGGCGCGGAGAGTGCGGGGGCGCTGCAGCCTCCCGCCCCCGCCCCTCCCTCCTTCCCTCCTTTCTCCCGTCCCTCCCCCGCCCCTCCCCCACCCGCCTCCCCGGAGCGCCCGCCCCGCGCCCCCGCGCCCGCGGGACAGGGCCGCCTGCTCCAAGCGCGCTCGCGCTTGCCCCACCCGCTCCCGCGGCGCCCCCTCCTGGCTCCGGGGCGCGGAGCTGGTCCGGGGCAGTGGGAGTCCGGAGGGGCTCCACCCGACGCTAACTCGTAAATTGCGGGGCGAGCGGAGGCTCAGGGACTGCCCTCAGGTTGGCGGGAATCGGGGCTCAGCCGAGAACCCTCTCGCCCTGGCCTGCGTCCCCGTCCCCGCGGCCCGGCCGAGCGCTCGGAGCTGTGGGGTGTTAGGGCGCACCCAGGTTCCTCCCTCCCTTGGCTTCCAGCCCAACTTCAGGGGAGGGCGCCCCCTTACGCAGGGCTACTGGTGGTGCGGGGACGACTGGCTCAGAGTACTCCTCCCCGCCCCCGTCTATTCGAGGCGGGGAGGCAGGTGGGTGCCCAGGTGAGACAGCCTCCTCTGGAGTCCCGCTCCTAGAGGAAAGTCGGAGTCGGGCTGAGGCCTGGATGCCCCGCACGCAACCCAGACGTGGGGCGCCCGAGTAGCCGTAAGGCTCCGGGCGCAGCCGGCTGTTCAGCGCGCTCTCGCGGCGACACCTGGCGGGCGCGACGGGCGGTGCAGCTCCGCCTCGCTCCCGGGGACAGCGTCCAGGCTGACCAGAGGTCCTGATCCTTTCCTGTGAGAGACACCCCAGTCCAGTGAGCTAGGGGGCGGTTGGACTCAAGTTTCAGCTGAAGAAATCGAGGCTCAGGGGCGCAAAGGTGTTTTCCCACAGTCACCAGCTGGTGAATGGCAGCGCTAGATTGGAAACAAGGCGTGCCTGACTGTAGTTAACAGCCCCCTCCCCAGGGCTATTACTTCTGAATTGCTTTTCTAAATTACACACACGTGGGGACTTCCCTGGCGGTCCAGTGGTTAGGACTCCGCTCTTTCACTGCTGGAGGCTCGGGTTCGATCCCTGGTTGGGGGAACCAAAATCTCGCAGTCTGGGGAACTAAGATCCTACAACCGCATGGCACAGCCGGAAAAAAAAAAAAAAGAAAATCATACACGTTCCCTGAAAACCACTATTCTTGCCTTCATTCCCATTCCACAGATCTCTGTGCCACGCACCAGGGTGCGCACCATGGATACAATGAGGGACAAGGACAACGTCCTGCTCTCGGAGCTGGTGGAAGAGGCAGACCAGAAGTAAACAAATGTATCATTTGAGACATCACAGGCGCAAGTGCAGACAATAAAGCAGAGTGATGGGAGAGGCACTGCTGGGGCTGGAGGGTTGATTTTAGATGTGAGGAGGTGGCCTGAAGGACACGGGAGCCACAGGCCCAGCAGCACACGACGAGGAGGCAGTGCAAAGGCTCAGAGGTGGGCGGGGCCCCAGGAGGGCCAGGGGCTGCTCCAGAAAGAGAAGGAAGCGCAGCGGGCCCTAGGGAGGAGGTGGGGGCATGCGGATCCCCCGGAGCTGTGTGGGCACGTGCGGAGCTCAGCTTTCAGCACAGAGTTTGGTGGGAAGACGTTGGAGAGATCAAAGAAAGGGGGACTCATGTGACTTGTGTGTTCAAAGGCTGCCCTGTGGAGAGTCCACAGGGGGCATGAAGAGGGCTGGGCAAAGTGGGACAGACCAGAGAGGAGGCTACCCTGTGGTCCAGGTACCAGACATGGGTGGCTTCACTTTGTGTGGCCTCTCAGTGAGAGGTGGGTCCTCCGTGTCTCCCTGCTTGAGTCTGGGCGGGCCAGTGAGGGCTTGGCCCAGTAAGGTGACAGAGTGACACCACAAGGCCCCTTCTGTCTTGTTGCCTGGAACACTGCTCTGCAGCCCTGAGCCACCAGGGGAAGAATCTGTAGGCTGCCATGTTGTGAGGAAGCCCAGGCACATGCAGAGGCTGTGGGGGGCGTTCCAGTCCCCCATCCACGTTGAGGTTCGCCTTGGAATTACCCCAGCCCAGGCGCCAGACGTGTGGGTGAAGGAGCCTCTAGGAGAGCCCAGCCACCAGCCATCGTGTCTTCCCATCTTCCCGGCAGAGGCACTGCGGACAGTGGCTTCTGTGGTCATCCCAGTGTGCCCTGCCCAAGCTCCGAGCCCCATAACCTGGGAGTATAATGAAATGGTTATTTTATGCCACTGTGTCTTGGGGTCCCTTGTTGCATAGCAATTGTAACTGGAACAACTAGGGTGGACATGGGGTGCAGATAGGAGGGAGGAGGCTGGCACACGAGCAGCTCTGATGGGACTTGGAAGGAGTCAGTGGGGAGGGGCAGAGGGAGAGAGAGAGAGAAGCGAGGAAGCAGCAGTGTCCTCCATGCTGGCTGGGGTGCCTGCGTGGAGAGAGGCGGCAGTGAGTGACTGGGGCGGGGACGGAGCCACCAGGATTTGGAGAAGAAGTCACAGGTCTGTCCTGGCCATCTCCTGCCTCCTGTCTTTCTCCCAGCCCTGAGCAGTCTGCCTCCAGAACGTCACTCACATGTGCTCTTTCTACTCTACATGCGCTGTCATTCTTAGGCCAAAGATGTGCTCACGTCACAAATGTTAGGGGATGTTCACGACCAGGACGTTGGAGCAGGTGCCGGAGACATAACAGTGGATCAAATAAATTCAGGGTCCGCCCTCCAGAAGCAACTAGTTTGAGGACCAATTTAATGATCAGTTACATAGGTAGCAAGTGCTACGTGCCAGCTGCTGTCATTAAGAGCGTCAGTGTATTAACTCATTTAGTCCTCTAACAATACTATGAGATAGGTGTTAGTCTTCTAGCTAATACAATGATTGTCAGAATTATCATCATTTTACAGTATGGGAAAAATGAATCGTGGAGGGATTGAATATACTCCCAAACTCCCACAGCCAGTACATGGCACAGCTGGGATTTGAACCTGGAGAGTTTTTAGCTTTAGCGTCTGCTCTTAGCCCCTCAATTATGCTGCCCATCTCCTGGAGAAGAGAGACTTGGGCCATTGCAATAGAAATGGTATCGGGCCTCAAGATGGGGGACACACAGAGAACTGTGGGAACACAGAGAAGGGGGCTCCAAATCCAGCATGGGGGGTCAGGGAAGGCTTCCTGGAGGAGGTATACCTAAACGGGGATCCGGAAGAAATGTGTTGGTGTGAACCAGGTAGAGTTTTTGGAGCCAGGGGAAGCAGGCCTAGAGAATGGAGGAACGGAGTGGGGGAGGGTTGCAGAGATGAGGCCCAAGAGAGGGTCTGGGGATACACTCAGAGTGTATTCATAAGTTTGGGCCTTCTCAGAAAGGGACGCAGGTGGGTGACGGCACCTGATTTGTGTTTCAGAAGGCTCATGGCAGCTGTTATGGGACCAGTAGAAGGGGGCAGAAGTGAGGCAGAGGTCTTAACAGTTATCCAGGGAGAAAAGGCCCGGCCCGGACAAGAGTCAAGGGGAGAAGTGGGGGGACCGGAGGTGGTCTGAAGGCAGGGTAGACAGTGAGGAAGCCCCAGGACAGGATCAGTGTGGCTGATGAGGACAACCCAGGGGAAGCTGGTCTGAGGCCCATGGACTTGGTTTTGGAGGTGCCGAGTTGGGTGTGTCTGTGGGTCACAGAAGCGACAGGTGGACGTGTGTGCCGGGCACGCAGGAGGGAGGGTGCCCGGGGTCTCCGCAGCTAGAAGCGGGCAGTCGTCAAGCCAAGGCGGGGATGGGGTGCTGTGCGGGAGCCACAGGGGCTGAGCGTGGTGTAAAGAGCAAGCTGGGAGCCGGAGCTTCGGGAACCGGTTGGGAGCCCCTGAGGGAAGCAGGGGAGGCGCAAGGGGCTTGCAGGGTCAGACCCTGCAGGGGAGGCAAGGACTGAGAAGGGAACACACTCAGCTCCCTGGCGTTCAAAGATCCTCTCTTCGGCGGCTTTCCCTTTCAGCCACCCCTAGCGGGCCTGGGGCAGGGCTTGGGGCTGGGGGCTTTGGTGCCCCCTGCTGGACGCAGAGAGCGGCTGCTTGGATCCCAAGGCTGGCATTAGCCGGTATTAACACACTGGGTCGGCTGCTTGCCAGACCCTGCTCTAAGTGTGGGCTCTAAGCTGGGTCCACGTTTATCTCTGTGACCTTGGGAGAGCTCCTTACATGTCTCCTTGCCTCGTCTGTAAACTGGGGGTGGTAACAGATTCTACCTCCGAGGGTGGCTGTGAGGTTTCAGATGCTAAGGTAAAGTGCTTAGAAGGCTGCCTGGAGCACGGTGAGGGCCGTGGATGCATTTGGGACATTCAGTTAATAGGGAGGTCACAGCCACCCCTTGGTGACACCACCGATCAGGAAAGGACATCGTGTTTAAGGCAGTCTCTGCCTTCATTTGGGCTTATAGGAAAATGTCAGCAACCCAAATCAGAGGGGAGGCTTGCATGGCTGCTGTATTTGGAGCAGCTGGGAACAGGGGGGAGTGCATGGAGGTTCCTGAGAGCCAGGCCCCCAGTGACCTGCTGCCTGGGGCAGCCTGTCGTGAAAGTGCGGGCCTTTTCAGCGTGAAGGAGCACAGGGCCGTGGGGTGTGGGGCAGAGCTCCCGTGTGGGAGCCAAGAGAGTGACATTCTCCTTTGTCACTACTCTGCATGGCTTCAAGGGAGTCGCTACATGTCACCTCCTCAGAGCCACCTGCCCAGGCCACTCAGCCTCAAGTGGCCTCCTCACCAGCCTCCTTCTATCCCTTTGCCCGTCCGGCTCCTTCACAGCGCTGGCTGCTGCAGGGGCCCTGCCTTCCGTTCTGGGCCCCTTGTTTCTTCCTCGTCCATGTCAGCTGTACGTGAGCAGGGAGGGCAGTGACAGTCCCGTGTGGGTTTTCCGAGCAAGCAAGCCTCCGTTGGTTTGTGGCTGCCTGGCACCTGGCCCCCTTGGGACTGACACAGCAGTCTCTGCTGGGGGAGCCCCCGCTGTGGGTCAGACCGGTGGGTGTGGGGCAGCCCCTCCCATGGAAGCTCTTCCTCCCTCTTCTCCTGTCTCAGGGCTGTGGATTCCCCCCCAGGTCCTCTCTTCCAGGATGGGAGCACATGCGACGAGAAGGGGGCCTGCAGGCCACACTCCCACAGCTGGGAGCGGCCGCAACAGAGATGGGCCATCTGATACGATAAGGAGCCGCCCCTCCCTCAGAGCTAGGCCAGCGCCGTTTCCTGAGCCCCTGCTACGTGCCAGGCCCCCGCCAGTGGACCCTTTCTGTGTCTTTGCCCCCTGGAAACACTCTTCTCCCAGATAGTTTTATCAGTGGTCACTCCATCCAACTAGTCCCCGAGCATCCATCCTGCCCCTCATGGCACTTTCTAGACACCTCTTACCCTGGCTTTATTTCTCTTCCTAGCATTCATTGTCACCACCCCCAACTTTACATGGTATGTTTATTTGTTGACATTTTTGTCTGTTTTCTCCTGCGCTACTGGCCCTGTGAGGTAGGCATATTTGTCACTTCACTGCTGCATTTCCCAGAACGATGGCTGGCACGTGGTCAGACCTCACTGGATGATCACTGGAAAGTTAGTAATTGAGAGGATCGCATTTACTCCTTATAACACCCTCATTTTCCAGGAGAGAACACTGAGCTGCTGAGTGGCTAAGTCCCTTGCCCAGCACCTAGCTGGGTGCCCAGCACACAGTCAGTGCTTAATAGCTAACTGTCAATTCCCTTCCTGTCTCCCCCTCCCCATCTCCCCACCCCTACCAGGAATGGGGGCCTCCACGCCGTTTTCATCCACATCCCAGCCCTCCCACTCTCCGGTGAGTGATTCAGTGCTGAGCACAGGGGGCCAGGACGATAGGGCACAAGCATCCTGGCCAGGAGGAGTTGGAACGTGGAAAAGCAGCGCCTCACTCCTGCTGCCAAAGTCCTGTTGACTGCCCACCTAGGCAGAAAACCCAAAAGGCCTGTTTGCAGATTTGGGACAGAGATCGTGGAGCACAAAGGATGCAAGAGACGGTCCAACCCATACTTGAGGAGACTGAATACTGAAGCCGCTACAGGAGGCTCCGAAGACACATGGCCAGCTTGAGGCAGGGTCAGATGTGAGACGCTGCTGAGGGCATTGGGGCGGCAGGCCAGCCTTGAGTCCTGGCTCCGCCACTTGCTGTGTGACCTCAGGAAAGTGATTAACCTCCCTCAGCCTCAGCTTCCTCCTCCGTAAACTGGGATGATGATAATAAGGCTACCTCATGAATTACATGCAGTCGTATGTGTGAAGCATTTAGCAGAGTGTGTTATATACCATGCGTGCGACATATGACAGCTACTTGATGACGATAATGATGGTAACAATGCAGGTGAAGAAGATGATGATGATTTCGGGGGTAACATGCATATTGGAATCCAGCCCTTAAGGACCTTCAGGAATCTTAAAGGTCATCTAAGTCAGTATTTCTCAAACTTCCGTGGCATCAGAATAACTTAGTTACAAAAATAAAAAGATGCCCAGGTCCCCCTCCTGGCGGAGGTCGTCACCTCTCTGGTTATAACCAGCTCCCCAGGTGCCGGCCACGTCTGGGGAGCTGGGCCTTCGGGAGCCCTGCTGCGCCCAGTCCTAACGCGGCGCCCATCCTCCCTCAGTGCCATCCCTACTGAGTGGCGGCCACTGTGCTCAGACCTCTCTCAGGGAGTGCAGCTTACTTCACTTCAGGTGAGCGCCTGGCATTCGAGGACAGCAGTGGCGGGTTCACGGTTCTTCATCAAACCAACGGGAAAGCAGCTGATGGGGGTCAGAGGGATCAGGGAAGGGAAGAGTGGGTCCCCACCTTCTCTGGGCCTTGATTTTTCCAGCTCAGACATGGGGCCAGCTGTGGCTGCCCCAAGTCTGCATCTCCCCAAAAGGGACTTCTGCAGGCCCTTCGCTTTCCAGAGACAGGCTCAAGGCTCCAAGCGTGAGAATTTTAAAATTGTCGTTTCAATTCAATGTGAATCTAACATCCACGTATCTTGGACGATCGGGATGACAGCTTTCTGACTGAGGGCCACCGTCTGCTGAGTTCCCTGCTTGAGTTTGTCTCTGTGTTGATTGTAGTTGTCTATATTTAATCTGGAACTTGCTGATTTTAGAAGAGCCTATACTTAGTTTTATGATAGTGTATATTAAACAATGGAATACGGGCAGACTTCTGAGTTATTGTGGGTTCGGTTCCAGACCACTGAAAATCCAGACAGTAAGGCAAATATCGCAATAAAGCGAGTCACAAGAATTTTTTGCTTTCCCAGTGCATATAAAAGCTATGTTTACACTATACTATAGTCTGTTAAGTGTACAATAGCATTATGTCTAAAAAAAGTACACACCTTAATTTAAAAATACTTTACTGCTGAAAAATGCTAACCATCAACCGAGACTTCAGTGAGTCATGAGCTTTTTGCAACCATAACACCGATGATCACGCACCGGAGATTACCTTAACAAATATAATAATAAAGTTGAAATATTTCGAGAATTACCAAAATGTAGCACGGAGACACAAAGTGAGCAAATGTAGTTGGAAAACTGGCGCTGACAGATTTACTCAACGCGTGGTTGCCACAGACCTTCAACTTGTAAAAACAAAACAAAAACAATATCTGCAAAGCATAATAAAACGAGGTATGCCTGTAATAAAAATTGGTCAAACCACCATTTGGTCCAGGGGAGGAGCACACAGACAGCTTTCTCAAATTCGAGAAGAAACACTGTCCCTGTTGGTTTCCAAGGACCGTCATGGTTTGTGAGCCTGTAGGTGGGTCATCACATGGGATTTTCCACTGAACTTGGCCATTTCACACTAACTATAGTGTGGGTGGGAGAATGGGGAGCTTGGAGTTCAGTGGCATCAGAATCCCCTTTGCCCCCTCTGGACTCTACCCTTCCCATGTGGACGTCAAGGGGTTTGGACAAGTCTAGTGCCTCTTCTAGAAGCAAGCATAAGACTCGAGGCCTGGTTTGCCATGAGGAGTCTAGAGCTTGTGGTTTTATTTGTGAGACTTCACATCCAGGCCGGGAGCGGCGGGAACGGGAGGGCAGGAGCTCCCTGCTTTGGGAGGAGCTGGTGGCAACAGATAGGCAGACTCCCACTTCAGATCCCATCTCTGCCCATGTGACCTTGAACGAGTGACTTATCCCCAAGTCTCTGTTTTTTTTTTTTTCCTCACCTCAAACGTGGAGGTGTTCATCCTCATGGTGTAAGGTCACTGAGAAGCCTCTTCTGGAAAGCACCTGGAACTATTCTTAGACACAGCTGAGTGCTCGAGCCACACGTGGCCTCACTGATCACTGGCGGCTGACGTGGGCTCTGGTCACCTTGGGAGGAGGGTGCTTATCACAATTCCACCCCCAAGGTCTTCCTCAGGATAATCTGTCCCTGGTGATTCATCTCGTGGGCTGGGCCCTTCCTCTCAGGCCTGAAATATCTCCCTCCCTCCACCGTTCCTGGGTCAGGCCTGTGACCCCCACCACGTGACTTCCTCCGGGGACTGGCCCTGGGCCCCTGCCCGCCTGCCAGCCCTCCACTCCCTCACTAGGGAACCCATTCTGGGCCTGACATATCAGGCAGGGCTCAGCTAGGGAGGAGGAAGCCCACAGCTTGTTGTGCTGGGGAAAAAGTGCATCCCCACGTCCGGCCCGACCTGGGCCCAGCCACACCTCTGCCTTCAGCGGGCTGGGCTTCCGCTGCACATCCTGGCCTGGCCCGGCCCTTTATCACCCGGCTGCCACGTGGTGCCCTGCCCCTCGGGCACACACATTCCCAGGGAGGTTTCTGGGCTGGCTGGGGCAGAGGGGTTGGCCAGTGTACCCCCCAACTTTATGGAAGCAATCTTCTTCTGGAGCCAAGGACAGCTCTTTGGAGAAGGTAAAGAGATGTGGACACACATCCCAGTTCCACCGTGAACTTGCTGTGTGACTTTGGGCAAGTGAGTCTACCTCTCTGGATCTTAGTTTCCCCAATTTTAAACAGAGACAAAAATACCATCTCCAGTTGCTGTGAGGGCTAAATGAGGTAATACAAGTACACTGATGCGCAGGCTCTACCCCTCCAACCAATTAAGTCAGCATTTCTGAGGGGCAGGTCCCAGGCACTGGGCACAGCAAGGAATGGAAAAATTGTAAAGAGCCGAAGTTGTTTTTTTTTTTTTTTTTTCTTTTTGCGGTATGCGGGCCTCTCACTCTTGTGGCCTCTCCCGTTGCGGAACACAGGCTCCGGATGCGCAGGCCCAGCGGCCATGGCTCACGGGCCCAGCCGCTCCGCGGCATATGGGATCCTCCCAGACCGGGGCACGAACCCGTATCCCCTGCATCGGCAGGGGGACTCTCAACCACTGCGCCACCAGGGAGGCCCGAGCCGAAGTTTTAAAGTAAACCAACATGGGTTTGAATTCTGACTCTGTTATATAATTACGGAGCCTTGAATAGACCGTTAGCTTCTCAGAGACTCCGTTTACTTGTCCATAAGATGGGGAAAATAGTGCTTACTTCCCATTGCTACCGGGAGAATTAAAGGGAGGAATCACTATCAGGTGCTCAGCACACAGCCCCCAAGTGACCCGTGTGCGGACAGACCCTTGTCTAGTCACCACTATATACCCAACAGCTGGCTCTGTGCCTGACCCACGGCTGGCACTTCAAACAAACATCTATGAGTGAATAAATGCAGCTGTTGTCGTTACTGTATATTAAAAAGTGATGATGAGGGCTTCCCTGGTGGCGCAGTGGTTGGGAGTCCGCCTGCCGATGCAGCGGACACGGGTTCGTGCCCCGTTCCGGGAAGATCCCACATGCCGCGGAGCGGCTGGACCCGTGAGCCATGGCCGCTGAGCCTGTGTGTCCGGAGCCTGTGCTCCACAGCGGGAGAGGCCACAACAGTGAGAGGCCCATACCACACACACACAAAAAAAAGTGATGATGAAATATCAGTTATCATGAAGATAAGGCTTCTGTCTTTTGACCTAAAAACCTACATTTCCCAGCATCCTCTGCAGGCCTCTGCTCTGGCCAATGAGACTCAAGTCTCCGGGCTCCTAGTCCCTGGGGTTCTGTCTTCCTCCCCAACCTCTGGCCGCCATCTTGAGAAGGAGGCCAGAATGGAAAACAAGAAGGATCTGGGGACATGGCTGAGCTGCCACAGCAGCCCAGACTGCCCACCTCTGGGCTTTATTTTTTTCCCCCCCAAGTGAAAGAAACTTGTCATTGTTTAGACCCCTGGTTGGGAATTTTTGTTTCTAGTAGAAGGAAAACAGATGCTTTGAACTTCCTCATTGTCCTACTTTCTGCCCACAGTCCTCAGCCTCCAGGTAAATGTAGGACGAGATCAGCAGCCGATGTCACTAATTCCCTCCTCAAACCCCTGGAGCCCTGCCCCAAATCTGACCCCTTGGGCAGAGTTAGCCCTGTGTCCTGTCCAGACTCCTCTGGCCTCCCAGAAGGTTCAGGAAGAGAGAGTGACTGTCTCATTCCCCAGAGGCCAGCCTCATACCAAAAGCTCCCATCTCCTGAGCAGTCTCTGGAGTCAGGAAAATCTAGCTCAGGCTCTTGAATCCTGCACTGGACTGACTCCTGCACTGATCTGCCGTGGGCAAAGTGTCTTTGAACAAATCGCGATGTTCACATTTGTCAGTTGAGGCTATGGCCACCAAGAGATAAATCTAAACACGGAACTCGGAGAGGGAAGAGCCAAGGTAACAGGGATAGAAGTGAGTAATGCTTCCAAATAAACCCAGAACTAGGACTAAACATCCCAGGGAAGGGAGGTGGCAGAGTACATGTAGATATTGAAGACCTTGGCATTATGAAAACAATAGCCCAACGGCAGAATGTCGGGCGTGGGCACGGAAGAGAATGTGAGAGACTTACTTTTCTCATCCTCCACAGTAGGGAAAAACTGAGCCAAGAGCGAAACATGTAGTTTAAGAAAATAAATGAGCCCCAACCTCTCAATGTTCTTCATAATCTTGGGGGAGTCTTGTAGGAAATAACATGTCACGGTGACAAACAATAAGTAAGATTAGCAACTGCCTTCAGGTCATTTAAATTCTTTTTATTTTGTTACATTCAAGTATAAATAAGCTCCATGTATTTTGAAATTTACCAAATAGAGTGTGATCCCACTTTATAGAATTCTTTCTTTTCCTTGCTTCCTTTTACTTTCCCTCCCTCCCTTCCACACAGCCTTCCTCCTTTCTTCTCTCCTCCTTGCCTCCTGTCATATACATGCCTAGAAAGATATCTGGAAGGACGCTGCTAATATTAATACTGGATAGTTGGGGTACTAATATTCGCAGTGATTCTCCACCCCTCGTTTTTGCAGCATTTTTGCTGTAAAGCTTGAAAGCATTTAGCAATTTTATAGAGAAAATAAAATCATTTTCCCCAAAATTAATAGCACCTATTTTTGTCGGGTCTTGTGAGCACTGAACAAGAGGGCCAGGAAAGCATCTGGCATAGTGTGGCAAGCAGAATTCTGCGATGGCCCCAAGATCCCTGCCCTCTCATGGACATGCCCTGGACCTGCTTCTCCTACCTGGAAGGCCTTCCCTCTCCCTTTGGCAAATTTCTATTATCCTTCAAAAGCTACTCCAGTGTGAAGAATTTCCTGACACCACATTAATCAGGTCCTCTCTCTGGACACATAGTCTGAACAGTGGCAGCCCAGTGTCCAGGGGTGACTGTTGAGAGGTTTGGGGTACTGAGACCACCTGGGGCAGCCCAGCTGCTGCCTTGTTGACGCTTGTTTTCAGGCCTCCCTTAATTCCTTATCTCTTGACTATCCTTTCAACAATTGTTTTCATTTAAATTCCTAAGGTCAGTTTCTGCAGCTTGCAATTCAAGTACCCAACTGTTGCCCTGTCTCCCCAACATTGAGTTCCAGGCTATTAAAGGTTTGTGGGTGAAACTCAGTCACAGTGAAGTCATTGTAAGAGGCTGTCCTTCCGTCAACCCAACCTCCTGAAGGACGACGAATGGGATTGACACCTGTGCAGCCTCATTCTGTGACGTCTGGGGCTGGAGGCAGGGCGCACACAGATAGTTCTTGCTTGCCCAGGAGTTAGGCCTTTACTGAGAGGAAACTGGGCTCAGTGCATCTGAGCAACGTGCTCGAAGCCACACAGCTATGGACAGGCTTAGAGGGCCAGGTCTCCGTGCGCCTCTCTGCATTCAGGGCCAGGCCTCTCGCTCTCTTGTCCCAGGCTCTCTCCTGCGTCCACCCTCGGCGTGAAACACCGACAGCGCGCAACACGTACTCACTGCTCCCCCACGAGCCCCGCCACGAGCCCCGGGAGAGCGGGGTTATCAGCAGCTTCATTTTGCATAAGGAGAGACGGAGATTCAGAGGCCCCAGGGTCATCCAGTTGCGATGTGGGTCGAGTCTGCGATGGTCCAGAACCCAGGGCCACCCCTCAGCCCACGCGGCCTCAGCGACGATGTAAAGCCAGGGGAACCCTGCGGGTCCTGTGCGACAGGCTCCCCCGGAGCGGCCGGGTCGGTGACTGGTGGGAAGGTGCCGGGGGGCTTCTCAGGTGACTGGAGAAGGGGGCAAGGCTGCGGGTGGAGGCGGCTGTGCGGGACACAACCCGAGGGGGGCCGAAGAGAACCGAGCCGGACCCAGCCACGACCGTAAGGCCCAGCGTGGCAAGCGTGCAAATCGAATTTGTCCTATGGTTGGAGAGCAGCAGAGCACGTGGGCCGAGCACGTGGGCCGAGTTGGGCCGAGCACGTGGACGGAGCCTGTCGGGAGGAGGCGAGCGGGGCCGAGTGGAGCCGAGCGGGACCGAGTCCGTGGACAGAGACTGTCGGGCAGAGCCGAGCGGGGCCGAGTGGAGCCGAGCGGAGGCGAGCGGGGCCGAGCGGGGCCGAGCGGGGTCGAGCGGGGCCGAGCTCGTCCCGCGGAGCAGAGCTGATGACCGCCAGGAGGGTGAAAGGGTCCCGCCTTGCGGAGGCAGCGGGAGTTTACCGGTAGAGGTGAGGCTGCTCTGGAAGTCCTGTGGTCCTTCGCATTTAGACCCCGTCTTTTCAGGCTAAACAGGGAAAGCAGGGCATTTCGTTTGCCAAGCCTGCGAGGTAACCTCAGAGGAGTCTTTTCCTGTGGAGGCCTCAGTTTCCCCGTTTGCACAGCTGAGGCCGTGGATGGGGGCGGAAGCCGCTGGGGGCTCAGCCTCTCTCCGACTCACGGGATGGTGTAGACCTTTCCCATTTTCTGGTGGGACTGGCTGTCACCTCTCTCGGTGGGGTCCCTTGGGTCCAGTTAACCTGGGAAGGGTTCTGGGGATGTCGCTTAAAAGACTGGTTCTCTGGGGCAGAAATTCTCCGTCACGTTGCTCGGAGAGCGTGTCCTCGCCTCGTCGTGCGGCGGGTACTGTCCCCGGTCCGGAGCAGGGAGTGGGACACAGCCGACACCAGCTGAGCCTGGGCTGCGCCCAAAGGCCGGCGTTTTGACATGAAGCAGGAGGCGCTCCCTGGGGTCTGGGCGGTAAAAGAGTCCCAGGTGTGGGCAGCCGCCCCGAGCCTCAGTTTTCGCCTGCAAGGTGAGGAGACACCCCTGCCTCTCAGGCTGGTGTGCAGCCCGGAGCTAACTTCGGAATTTTCAGAAAGGAGCTTTGGGGATGATTGGGGTAGGGGATCAGGATTTTGACAGTATTATCCTGTGGTCTTTTATATAGTAAAATACCACCCCTTTTGATTTTTAATAAAAACTCTTATGTACCAGGCACTGTTCTAAGCAGTGAGGACACAGACGCGAACAAACAAGTCAGTAATCCCTGCTTGTATCCTGGTAGGAGGCAACTATTCCTGTGGTCTGGCCCCCAAATTCAGGCAGAAGCATAGTCTTGGATACGCTGTCCCCGTAGGCATCTGATCCCTTCTCGCAGTCCCAGCCTGTATTCCTACACCTGAATTGTTCTAAAACACACATCTGATCATGTCCCTTAGGTGCTAAGAGCCCTTCAGTGCTATGAGATAAAGGCCTCCCTCAGGGCTCCCCCAGCCTACCTCTCCCGTGGCACCTCCTTTCCCTCCGCAAATTTTCAGGAACGCTTTGCTATATCCCTTTGCTCTGGGTTGTTTGTTTGTTTGTTTGTTCTTGTTTAGAAGTGCTGAGCTCAATACTGACACGAGATGGCGCCAGAACTGTACTCAAGGCTTTCTCTAGTGGCCGTTGAGCATGGGCTTCCTGGAAACTGGCTTGGTTGTTGGACCTTTTAGGAAGCCACTTAAAACTTGTTTTATTAACAGCTTATATATTTTTAGCACAGCTGTCAATGAATTTTATGTATCTAATTAATTTTCCAGAGATAAACAGAGATGGGAGTATTATACAGCTTACCTGCCCATACTGTTTCAGTACCATCACAAAGCCCTCGGAGAGCGAGCCATGTAATTGTACTCAGAACCTGGCCCGCAGTCCGAACTCACAGCCTCTTCCCGCACCTTCCGTTGCCAGGATGATTTAGGGAACTTGGGCCAAGGTTGGGGACATTCCCTTCTCTTTGTCCGGCTCTGTTTTTTTTTTTTTTTTTTTTGCGGTACGCAGGCCTCTCACTGCTGCGGCCTCTCCCGTTGTGGAGCATAGGCTCCGGACGCACAGGCCCAGCGGCCATGGCTCACGGGCCCAGCCGCTCTGCGGCATGTGGGATCCTCCCGGACCCGGGCACGAACCCGCGTCCCCTGCATCGGCAGGCGGACTCTCAACCACTGCGCCACCAGGGAAGCCCCATGCCATCCTTTTTTAGGTGGTTTTTCTCCAGAGAGAAATTGTCCTGTGGAAGGAAGATTGAGGGGGACATTTTAGGGGCCAGGCTGGAGGCAGTTGATGCTACTTCCTTCCCCAGATTCCAGCAGCCTGAACTCAGTCATATGGTCTAAAGTAATAGCAAGAGAGACTGGGAATGAAATCTGGGCGGTGGGGGGGATTTGTGAGCATCCAGCAGATCTCGCCAGAATAGTCCTGGGTATCAGTAGAATATATATTGTATTCTGTGACGGCATGACTAGCGGAGAGAAGAATAAGAGTGGTTGGATCTGGGATATAGATTATTTTGGCTCTAGATTAGGCAGGGTTTGCTGAGAGATGGATGTGACCAATAAGGGATAAGAGAAACTAAAGTTGATTCCTGAGTTTTTGGTTTGGGCAACACAGGTGGTTCATGCCACCTGATACTGGACAGAGAGGGGAGGAGACTTGGGGCAGGAAAAATATTATTGGTTTTTCCTGGGGTTGGAGAGTTCTGTGTTTGCACTGTTAAGTTTGAGATACTATTAGATATCCGTGTGGCCAGGACTGCAGGTCAGCGGGGCGGCAGGAAGTCACGGGCATTGGATAATATTTACAGTGGACCCTTGAACAACACAGGTTTGAACCATATGGGTCCACTTCTACTTGGATTGTTTTCATAGTAAATTCTGCAGTACTGCATGATCCCTGGTTGGTTGAATCCCCAGAGGCTGCATGTCGAATAGGGAGGAACCACTTATAGGGAGGGCCGACTATTAAATTACATGTGGATTTTCGACTGTGTGGATGGTCGGTACCCCTAACTCCCTGCATTGTTCAAGGGTCAACACAGGGTGACCAATTAGAGAAGCTTGGGGAGCCTCGCCCTGAATCCGGGGGCACAGGACACTTAGAGACAGAGAAGTCTCTGAAAGAGACAGAGAACGGACGTTCGGTCAGTAGATGACACACCAAGTAAGCGTAATGGCATGGATTTCAGAGAAGAGATGATTTCAGGAAGACAGGTGGGGCCACCTCAAGCCCAGGACCACTGGGAGCGGGCAGAGGGAGATGGAGAGGAGACCATTAGATTTGGCACCAACGAGGTTACGGATGCTCTCGATGGAACCAGTGTCCTTCAGGTGTTGGGAGCAGAAGCCAGTTGGGTGAGTTGATGGGAGAATGTGGGTGGAGGACATGAAGGCAACACGTGATATTTTTCTGATGAAGGAGAAGAGGTAAAAGGATACCCGCCCAGGGTGTTAACATTGTTGATCTTGGAGCTGTGGGATTCACGTAATTTTGTAAAATCTGCATTTTTTTCCTCATTTGTGGCCACTGAAATCTCTGCTGTGTTAGCATATTGGTCAGCTCATAACTGGAGAGAGATTTGCTTAAAAACAGGGAGCTAATATGTCTTGTAGTTTAGACGCGCTCTGTGTGTTGGGACATGCCTTCAACATGGTGAGGCAGTTTATAACTTTTAGTCTTTGCTTCCTGTTTGTGCAAAATGTCTTTTCTAGCATACCTACAGCCCTGAGTACGCTCACTACCGTGTGTGTGCTTGTGGCCTTTTATATCCCCCAGGAATTCAAAGCCCCCTAGGAACAGCTCATTCTCCAGATTTTACTTTTTTAAAGTTTTTGGTTAGCTTGTTTTTTACCCTGTTATCACCATCTCAGCTAGCTCAATTGCTGCTGATTTTTTTTGACAGATGCACCTGGAGAAAATGCTTTTCACAGTGGGTGATTCTGAGTAAGGTAAAATAAGAGAAGGCCCTTGAGTGGGGTTATCTCGGGAACTTCCAGGCAGGTGAAATAATAACAGTTCTCTTGGAACGGGGCTTTGAATGTGTTCCAGCCCAGTCCTTCCCCTTCAGTGGCTGCTGGACTGTAGATTTTCACCCTGATTGCTGGCTCTTGATTTTCAAAGATACCCACAGGTGGAGTAAAGGGAGATATTTATTTATTTAGAGATATTTATGTATTTGTTTGTTTTTATTTTTGGCTGCGTTGGGTCTTGGTTGCTGTGCGCGGGCTTTCTCTAGTTGCGGCGAGTGGGGGCTACTCTGTTGCGGTGCACGGGCTTCTCATTGCAGTGGCTTCTCTTGTTGCCAAGCACGGGCTCTAGGCATGTGGGCTTCAGTAGTTGTGGCACACAGGCTCAGTAGTTGTGGCTCACGGGCTTAGTTGCTCCATGATGTGTGGAATCTTCCTGGACCAGGGCTCAAACCCACGTCTCCTGCATTGGCAGGTGTATTCTTAACCACTGCGCCACCAGGGAAGCCCTAGAGCAATTTAAATGCCACAAAGCTGGCTGTTCTTACCTTTCTTGAATAAATGCTCTCCTGATTGTTACAAGCCTTGTTAATGTCAAGAGTTCTGAAAGAGTTGATTTTGACTATTTTTGCTGGTGTTGTCATCACTTTTATGAAGCAGGGTATGTTGGGGGCACTTACTATGTCATCCCCCTGATGTCTCCCTAGCTCCTTAGTTTCTAGTAACTCTCCAATCTGTGCATTTTCTCTTTTACTCTTTTCTGCTTACTTCTTGTGTGTACTTTATGGGTTTTCTGCATAATATAAGTTCATATGTGAAGTAATTCATATGTTCTCCTCCCCAAATTGTCCAAAATTTTTTTGTACCGATTGTCTTTTGTCAGGTATTTTTTCAGATAGGGAAAGGATTATTTGCACTTAAGCTTTCTTTGGTTCTGGAAAAGTAGACACGAAACCAGAATGTCATACACACAATAGGACACTTCTGACCAAGGATACACCTAGGTAGATTATAAGAATATTCACAAAGAATAGTTATTTGTGTTATTTATTTAAAAAGGAGATCTCAACCAGTCACATTCATTTTCAGTAAAGCATTGACTGTGGTGGAGGAAGGAAACGAATGTAGTAAAATTGGAAGCCAATTTCATGTAAGCTCAGAGTTTATTCCTCTAAGAAAAATATCCCATAGTTGTTTGCGGGCATTTCTCATGTAGTTTAGGCAAAGTTGAGAGAACCTGTGCTAGTGTGAACTCCCATGAACTTAATGAGTGAGGGAAAGTACTCTACAATAGCTGAACCTGTGCAGCAGGAAAACTTTTGGGATGTAGTCAGTGTGGGAAAACCTTCAGTCATAACAAACCTTGTAAGACCTCAAGAGATTAATAGTGGAAAGAATCCTATAAGTGTAATAAATGTAGGAAGGCCTTCACCCATTTTTGCCCCCCACCCCGCTTCAGGTAATCACCAATCTGTTCTCTGTATCTGTAAGCTGAGGTCTTGGTTTCTGTTTGTTTGTTTGTTTCGTTGTTTTTTTTTTTTTAGATTACACGTACAAGTGAGATCATATAGTAAATTTTTAAATTAATTAATTTTTTATTTTGGGCTGCATTGGGTCTTCATTGCTGCATGCGGGCTTTCTCTAGTTGCGGCGAGCAGAGGCTACTCTTCATTGTGGTGTGCGGACTTCTCATTGCGGTGACTTCTCTTGTTGCGGAGCGCGGGCTCCAGGCATTCGGGCTTCAGTAGTAGTGGCTCTTGGGCTCTAGAGCGCAGGCTCAGTAGTTGTGGCGTACAGGCTTAGTTGCTCCGCAGCATGTGCTATCTTCCCAGACCAGGGCTCGAACCCATGTCCCCTGCACCGGCAGGCAGATTCTTAGCCACTGCGCCACCAGGGAAGCCCTCTTTGAGGGTTTTTAATCACGAAAGATGTTGTATTTTGTCAGGTGCCTTATCTGCATCTATCAAAATGATTATGTGATTTTTATCTTTCATGTTATTAATGTGATATACTACATTTATTAATTTTCATATGTTGAAACATTCTTGCATCGCAGGGATAAATTCCATTTGGTCGTGGTGTGTAACACTTTCAATGTAGTCTTCAATTCAGTTTGCTAATATTTTCTGAGAATTTTCGCATCTATATTCATCAGGGATATTGGTTTATAGTTTTTTTTTCTTTTGTGTTATTATCTGGCTTTGATATCAGGATAGTGCTGGCCTTGTAGAATGAGTTTGAAATTGTTCCCTCCCCCTCAATTTTTCAGAAGTTTTTGAAAAGAATTCGTGTTAATTCCTCTTTAAATGTTGTGTAGAATTAACCAGTGAAGCCATCTGGTCCTGGGGTTCTTTGTGGGGAGGTTTTTGATTACTGAGTCAATGTCTTTACTCATTATAGATCTGTTCAGATTTTCTATTTCCTCCTGATTCAGACTTGGTAGGTTGTGTGTTTCTAGAAATTTATCCATTTCCTCTAGGTTATCTAATTTATTGGCATATAATTGTTCATAGTAGTCTCTTATGACCCTATGTATTTCTACAGTATCAGTTGTAATGTCTCCTCTTTCATTTTTTTTTTTTTTTTTTTTTTTTTTTTTTTTGCTGTACGCGGGCCTCTCACTGCTGTGGCCTCTCCCGTTGCGGAGCACAGGCTCCGGACACACAGGCTCCGCGGCCATGGCTCGCGGGCCCAGCCGCTGCGCGGCATGTGGGATCTTCCGGGATAGGGGCACGAACCCGTGTCCCCTGCATCGGCAGGCGGACTCTCAACCACTGCGCCACCAGGGAAGCCCTCCTCTTTCATTTTTGATTTCATTTATTTGAGTCTTCTTTTTTACTTGGTGAGTCTAACTAAAGGTTTTCCAATTTTGTTTATCTTTTCAAAAAAACCACTCTTAGTTTCATTGGTCTTTTTTCTCGGTCTCTATTTTATTTATTTCCTTTATGATCTTTATTATTTCCTTCCTTCTGCTAACTTTGGGCTTAATTTGTTCTTCTTTTTCTATTGTTATAAGATGTGAAGTTAAGTTGTTTATTTGAGGTCTTTCGAATATATCAGTATATGCATTTATCTCTATAAACTTTCATCTCTAAACTGCTTTTGCTGCATCTTGTAAGTTTTGATATGTTGTGTTTCCATTTTCATTTGTTTCAAGATATTTTATTTTTCTTTTGATTTCTTTATTGACCTATTATTTGTTCAGAAGCGTGTTATTCATTTCCACATATTTGTAGATTTTCCAACTTTTCTCTTGCTGTTGATTTCTAGTTTCATACCCATTGTGGTCAGAAAAGATAGTTGGTATGATTTCAGTCTTAAGTTTGCTAAGATTTATTTTGTGTCCTATCGTATGCTGTATCCTGGAGAATGTTTCATGTGTACTTGAAAGGAATGTGTATTCTGCTGCTGCTGGTTGGAATACTCTATATATATCTGTGAAGTCCAGTTGGTCTAAAACATGGTTCAATTCCAAGGTTTCCTTGTTGATTTTTTGTATGGATGATTCATCCATTGCTGACAGTAGGATATTGAAGTCCTCTACTGTTATTGTATTGTTGTTTATTTCTCCATCAGATCTGTTAGTATTTGCTTAATATATTTTGGTACTCTAATGTTGGGTGCATATATATTTATGGTTGATATATGTTCTTGACATATTGACCCTTTTATCATTATGTAATGACTTTCTTTGTCTCTTGTTACTACTATCAATTTGAAGTCTATTTTGTCTGATATTACTATGGCTGTCCCCACTTTCTTTTGGTTCCCACTGGCTAGGATGTCTTCTTCCATTCTCTCACTTTGAGCCTATGTATGTCTTGACAGCTGTAATGAGTCTCCCATAGACATCATATAGTGGGTTCTTATTTTTCTGATTCATTCAGCCACTCCATGCCTTTTGATTGGTAAATTCAATCCATTTACACTTAAAGTGATTATTGGTATGTAAGGACTGACTTTTGCCATCTTATCATTTGACTTCTGGTTGTTTTGTGTCTCCACCATTTCTTTTCTCCTCTGTTTTTGCCTACCTTTGTAATTGGTGGTGTTTTGTAGTGATATGCTCAGTTTCCCCTTTTTCTATGTTTTGTGAATCTACTCTAGATTTTTGCTTTGTGGTTACCATGAGGCTTACATTAAACTTCTCATTGATAAAACAGTCCCTTTTTAACTGATAGCAGCTTATCTTCATTCATCTATAAAGACTCCACCTTTTTACTCCTTTTTTTTTTTTGTGCAATACGCAGGCCTCTCACTGTTGTGGCCTCTCCCGTTGCAGAGCACAGGCTCCAGACGCGCAGGCTCAGCAGCCATGGCTCACGGGCCCAGGCGCTCCACGGCATGTGGGATCTTCCCGGACCGGGGCATGAACCCGTGTCCCCTGCATCGGCAGGTGGACTCTCAACCAGTGCGCCACCAGGGAAGCCCTCCTTTTATTTACTTATTTATTTATTTATTTTTTTTGCGGTATGCGGGCCTCTCACTGTTGTGGCCTCTCCCGTTGCGGAGCACAGGCTCCGGATGCGCAGGCCCAGCGGCCATGGCTCACGGGCCCAGCCGCTCCGCGGCATATGGGATCCTCCCAGACCGGGGCACGAACCCGTATCCCCTGCATCGGCAGGCGGACTCTCAACCACTGCGCCACCAGGGAGGCCCCCCTCCTTTTATTTTTGATGTCACAATTTACCTCTTTTTATGCTGTGAATTTTTAAAATTATCATAACTGTAATTATTTTCAGTGTTCTTTTTCTTTAAACTTTATACTATAATTAAGTGGTTAACACAGTATTCTAATGGAGTTACTTTTTCTAATACTAAGTGTCTATTTTTCACCTTAACCAGCATGTTGTTTACATTCATATGCTTTGTGTCACTAATTAATGTCTTTTCACATTGTTTTGAAGAGCTCCTTTTAGCATTTCTTGCAAGGCAGGTGTAGAGGTGGTGAACTCCCAAACGTTTTGTTTGTCTGGAAACATATCTGAAGGATAACTTTGTGAGATGAAGAATTACTGATGGCAATTTTTATCTTTCAACATTTTGGATTTGTCATTGCATTCTCTCGTGAACTGTAGAGCTTCTGCTGAGAAATTTGCTGATAGCTTCATGAGGGTTGCCTTATAGGTTACTTTCTTTTTTCCCCTGGCTGCCTTTAAGATTCTTTATTGACCATTGATTTTTGACAGTTATACTACGTTATATTATGTCTTGGAGAAGATCTTTCTACATTGAGGTAATAGAGTATTCTGTTGGTTTTGTGGACCTGTATGTTCCAGGTTGGGAAGTTCTCAGCTATTATTTCTTCTATATATTTATTTATTTTAAAAAATTTCTTTAGGTAAACTCTCTGCCCCCTTCCCCCTATCTTCTCCTTTGGTACACCAGTTATTCTTATGTTTTCTTTTCTGATTGAATCTGATAGTGCTCATAAAATTTCTTCACTTTTTAAAAATCTTAGTTTTCTCTCCTCTTCCAACTGAATCATTTCTAAATTCCCATAAGTCACTTATTTTTTTTTCCATCTGTTCTGCATTACCTATGATCTCTAATGTATGCATCATCTCAATCGCTGAATTCTTCAGCTCCAGAATTTCTGCTTGGTTCCTTTTTTAAAATTTCAGTCTCTTTAGTAGAGAACTCCTCTGCTCATTGATTTTATTTCTGAGTTTATTGAATTCCGTTCTGAGTTTGCTTGTAGCTCAGTGAATTTCTTCATAACAGCTATTCTGAATTCTTTATCAGTTTGATTGCAGTACTCCATGCCTTTGAATTCAACGGTTGGAGAATGATCATTTTCTTTTTTGATGACGTATTACCCTGATTCTTCATAGTGTTTTAGGATATGCACTTCTGCTTTCACATTCGAAGTAGCAAACACTCCCCTTGGCAAGGATTTGGGCTTTTTTAGCTGTTACAGTTCAGCAGGCTGGCAATTAGAAAGCTTTCTTTTGTATTTCAGAAGGTGGCACTGTAGCTCACGTTTTTGGTTTCTCTCACTGGCTCTGGCTTTCAGAGCAGTACTCCTGGGCGTGCAGGAAGAGGTGGCAGCAGAGGGGAGGGAGGTGTGGCCTTAGCACCTGGGGCTGTGGGTGCCCTGGCTCTGCTGGGGGATCGAACGGGAGACTCCAGAGGTGCATAGGCAGACCTCCTGCTGAAATCCTGGAGCAGGCAGCACGAAATGCATTCCTTCAGTGCGCTTTGATATTCTTGTCTGCCTCCTTCCCTCTTCTCTCACTCCCCCACCCCCATCCCCCTCACAGAGGTCTCTCCTCAGCAATCCAGGTGCTGCTGTAGAGAAACGGGTCCCTTCAGCTGCAGCGTGTTCAGTCGGGCATTGAGTCACTCACCGCTTTTGCATCCGACTCCTCTGCCAGGGAGGTCACGGCTGTCCCCGTTACCAGCAAAATGCGCAGTACCTCACAGTGGCACCCTGGGGAGGGGGACCTGCTTGGTGAGTTCCTCTGTCTTCTCTTCCTCCAAACTCATCTCTGTCCTGCTCTCATGGCACACCACTTTCTCCCATCGGGTTGGATGGACCTCCACAGATTCTCGATATCTCCCACGAATGGTGCCCTGTGTTACACTCTCCAGGTTTCCCTTTTCCTGGTGTGAAAAGTGGGTGTGGGGCAGGCTCACCAACTCCCGTGGACCCACAGCCCCACTGAAGGCCTGTCTGCCATGCTGGATGCACAGGTGGTAGAAACTCCTGGATGTCCTGGCGTAATGTGCAGAGGCACTTTGGTTTGGTTATGGACATCCAGTTAGTTGTAAATTGGGGGGAGAGAAAAAAAGGAAAAACTCACACTGCCAAAGATGCTGTTTTTCCTCCACAGCAGTTCCTTTTATCAGGTACATCTAGTCCAGCTATCAAAGAAAAATTACATGGCATATCAAAACATAATTTGAAGGGACAAATCAGGCATCAGAAGCATACCTGGCAGAGATGTTGGAATTAGACTGGGAATTTAAAACAACTATGACTTATATGCTAAGGGCTCTAGTGGATAAAGTAGACAATTTGTAAGAACAGATGGGCAATGGAAGCAATAGATGTCAATTATATCCTGTTGATTGAGTATTGATGGGTTTAACTGTGTCCTAACTGATTTTCTGCCTGCTGGATCTGTCTACTTCTAATAAGGGGGTGTTGAAGTCTCCAACTATTATGCAGGATTCATCTGTTTCTCCTTGCAGCCCTACCAGTTTTTGCTGCATGTAACTTGATGCTCCATTTTTAGGTACCTGGCATTAAGAATTGTTGAGACTTCTTGGAGAAATGATCCCTTTATCATTATGTAATGCCTTCTTTATCCCTGATAACTTTCCTTGCTTTGAAGTCTGCTCTATCTGAAATTAATACAGCTACTCCTGCTTTCTTTTGATTAGTGTTAGCGTGGTATGTTTTTCTCCATCCATTTACTTTTTTTTTTTTTAATAAGTTTATTTATTTATTTATTTTCGGCTGTGTTGGGTCTTCGTTGCTGTGGGTGGGCCTTCTCTAGTTGCGGTGAGCAGGGGCTACTCTTCATTGCGGTGTGCGGGCTTCTCATTGTGGTGGCTTCTCTTGTGGAGCACGGGCTCTAGGCACACGGGCTTCAGTAGTTGTGGTGCACGAGCTTAGTTGCTCCACGGCACGTGGGATCTTCCCGGACCAGGGCTCGAACCCATGTCCCCTGCATTGGCAGGCGGATTCTCAACCACTGCACCACCAGGGAAGTCCCCATCCATTTACTTTTAATCTATATGTGTCTCTGTAATTAAAGTAGATTTCTTGTCAACAACATGTAATTAATTGGGTTTTGTTTTTTGATCCAATCGCTGTTGTTTAACTGGTATATTCAGACTATTAACATTCGAAGTGATTATTGATACTGTTGGATTAATATCTCCTGTACTTGTTACTGTTTTCTATTTGTTGCCCTTGTTCTTTGTTTCTATTTTTGTCTTCCGCACTTTTTCTGCCTTTTTTTGGTTTTCACTGAGCATTTTATATGATTCTATTTTCTCTCCTTTTTTAGCATATCAGTTACACTTTTTTAGTGGTTGCCTTAGAGTTTGCAATATACATTTGCAACTAATCCAGGTCTACCTTTTTTTATTGAGGTATAATTGCCATATAACATTATATTAGTTTCAGGTATACAATTTAATGATTTGATATTTGTATCTATTGTGAAATGATTACCACAATAAGTCCAGTTAACATCCATCACCACACATAGTTATAAAAGTTTTTTCTTGTGATGAGGACTTCTAAGACCTACTGTCTTAGCAGCTTTCAAATATGCAGCACAGTATTATTAGCTAGAGTCACCATGCTGTACCTCACATCCCCAGGACCTGTTTACCTTAAAACTGAAAGTCTGTCCCTTTTGACCCCTTCAAGCATTTTGCCCCCCCTCCACCCCTGCCTCTGGCAACCACCAATCTGCTTGCTGTATCTATGTGCTCCCGTTTGTTTTTGTTTTAGATTCCACATATAAGTGACATCATACAGTGTTTGTTTGTCTTTCTCTGTTTGACTTATTTCACTTAGCATAATGCCCTCAAAGTCCATCCATGTAGTCAAAAATGGCAGCATTTCCTTCTTTTTTATGGATGAATAATATATATATATATATAATACATATAATATATATAAATTATAGATATATATGACATTTATTTATCCATTCATCCATGACTGGACACTTAGGTTGTTTCCATGTCTTGGCTATTGTAAACAATGCTGCAATGAACATGGAGATGCAAATATCTTTTTAAGTTAGTGTTTTCATTGCCCTCAGATAAATACCCAGAAGAGTAATTGCTAGATCATACAGTTCTACTTTTAATTTTTTGAGGAACCTCTATACTGTTTCCATAGTGGCTGTACCAATTTACCTTCCCACGAACAGTGCACAAAGGTTCCCTTTACTCCACATCCTTGCCAGCATTTGTTATT
Organism: Mesoplodon bidens; assembly: GCF_964165515.1. Taxonomy (NCBI): domain Eukaryota; kingdom Metazoa; phylum Chordata; class Mammalia; order Artiodactyla; family Ziphiidae; genus Mesoplodon; species Mesoplodon bidens. The sequence goes on from NC_138172.1 coordinate 3,142,623, forward strand.
TCTTGTCCTTTTGATAATAGCCATTCTAGTAAGTGTGAGATGATATCCCATGGTGGTTTTGATTTACATTTCCTAGATGATTAGTGATGTTGAGCATCTTTTCATGTACCTATTGGCCATATGTATGTCTTCTTTGGAAAAATGTCTATTCAAATCTTCTGCCCATTTTTTAATTGGATTGTTTGCTTTTTTTTTTGCTATTGAGTTGTATGAGTTCTTTATATATTTTGTGTATTAACCCCTTATCAGATATATGATTTGCAAATATATTATCTCAGTCCATAGGTTGCCTCTTCATTATGTAGATGGTTTCCTTTACTGTGCAGAAGCTTTTTACTTTGATATAGTCCCACTTGTTTATTTTTGCTTTTGTTGCTTTTGGTGTCATATCTAAAAAATCACCAAGACCAATGTCAGGTAGCTTACCACTATGTTTTCTTCTAGGAGTTTTATTGTTTCAGGTCTAATGTTCAAGTCTTTAGTCCATTTTGAGTTGATTTTTGTGTGTGGTGTAAGGTAGTGGTCCAGTTTCATCCTTTTACATGTGGCTGTCCAGTTTCCCAACGTCATTTTGAAGAAACTATCCTTTTTCCACTATAAATTCTTGTCTCCTTTGCTGTAAATTAATTGACAACATATGCATGAGTTTATTTCTGAGCTCTATATTCTGTTCCATTGAGCTATGTGTTTATTTTTAATAACAAAACCAGACTGTTTTGGTTACTATAGCTTTCTAATATAGTTTGAAATCAGAAAACATGATGTCTCCATCTTTGTTTTTTCTCCAGATTGCTTTGGCTATTTGGAATGTTTTGTGGTTCCATACAATTTGTAGGATTTTTTTTGTTCTATTTCTGTGGAAAATACCATTGGAATTTTGATAGGGATTGCATTGAATATGTACACTGCTTTGGGTAATATGGACGTTTTAGCAATATAATTCTTCCAACTTAAGAGCACACAATATCTTTCCATTTATTTGTGTCTTCAGTTTCTTTCATCAATGTCTTGTAATTTTCAGTGTGCAGATCTTTCACCTCCTTAGTTAAATTCATTTCTAGGTATTTTCTGCTTTTTGATGTAATTGTAAGTGGAATTGTTTTCATAATTTCTCTTTCTAATAGTTTGTTGTTAGTGTATAAAAACACAACTGATTTTTGTATAATGGTTTTGTGTCCTACAACTTTACTGAATTCATTTATTAGTTCTAACAGTATTTTGGTGGAGTCTTTAGGGTTTTCTATACATAATATATTGTCATCTACAAATAGGGACAGTTCCACTTCTTCCCTTTTCATTTGGATGCCTTTTATTTCTTTTTCTTGCCTACTTGCTTTGGCAAGGATTTCCAATACTATGTGGAACAAAAGTGGTGACTGGGCATCCTTGTCTGTTCCTGATACAGAGGAATAGCTTTCAGCTTTTTACCATTTTGTATGATTTTAGCTGTGGGCTTGTCATATATGGCCTTTATTATGTTCAGGTATATTCCCTCTATACTCACTTTGTTGAGAGTTGTTATTACAAATGTATGTTGAATCTAGCTTTCTTTTGATTAGTATTTGAATGGTATATCTTTTTCCATCCTTTCACTATATATATATATATATATATATATATATACACACACACACACACACACATACATATATATATAATTTTATTTGAAGTCAGTTTCTTGTAGACAGCATTATTTGGATCATGTTTGTTTTATTCTGACAATCTTTGTTTTTAAATGGTGTTTTTAGACAATTGATATTTATTGTAATTAATGATATGCTAGGGTTTATGTTTTTTCATTTGTTTTTTGTTTGTTTGTTCCTCTTACTTCTTGTTCCTCTTGTTTCCTCTGTCCTGTCCCCTTTTGTGTTATTTCTACATTTTTTTCGTATTCCATATTGATTTATCTACCACTGTCTTTGACCATATTTATATAGTTGTTCTTGTAGATTTTCTAGAGATTATAGTATACATTATTGAGTTTTCAGAGTCTATTTAAAATCAGTATTTTACCACTTTAAGTGGAATGAAGAAAACTTATCACTGTATGGGTCACTTTAACTTCTCTCCTTATGTTGTAGTTGTCTTCAGTCTTACATCCATGTACATGGAAAAACCTATCAGATAATGCTATAATTTTTGCTTTCCCCCATCAAACATGTTTTGAAAAATTCTAGAGAAGAATAGTCTATTAAGTTTACCAATATGTACCATTTCTGAATCTTTTCTTCTTCTTTCTTCATGTTCCAAATATTCTTTTGATATCATTTCCCTTCCTTCTGAAGAACTCCCTTTAGCAATTCTTTTAGACTCAGCCTGGTGACAATGAAGTCTCTTAGTTTTCCTTCATATGAGAATGTCTTTATTTCATCTTCATTTCCAAATAATGTTTTGCCAGAATTAAAATTCTGGATTGCGAGGTTTTTCCCCAACACTTTATAAATGTGGTTCCAATTTCTTCTGAGCCTCATGGTTTTGGATTACAAATGTACTGTAATTTGAATATTGTTTCCCCTACACAAAATGCATCATTTTCCTCTGACTGACTTCACAATATTTTCTTTGCCTTTAGTTTTCAGGAGTTTGTTTGTTAAGTATTTTTGTGTGAATAATCTTGGGTTTATCCTGTGTGGGATTCACTGAGCTTTCTGAATTGGTGGTTGCTAGAGGTGAGGTGGGGGGGGGGCAAAATTGGTGAAGGGGGTCAAAATGTACAAATTTCCAGTTATAAAATAAGTAAATCCAGGGGGTGTAACAGCAAGTATGGTGACTATAGTTAATAATATTGTATTACATATTTGAAAGTTGCTAAGAGAGTAGATCTTAGAACTTAAAATCACAAGAAAAAAATGTGTAACTATTATGGTGATGGATGTTAAGTAAACTTACTGTGGTGATAATTTCACAGTATATACATATATCAAATCATTATGTTGTATACCTGAAATTAACATAATGTTATATGTCAATTATATCTCAATAAAAATAAAGTCTATTAATTAAACAAATAAAGCAGGTTCAGGGGAATTCCCAGCTCGGCCACACACAACTCGGACCAGCTCTCGCTCAGTGAACACAGGTGACTTTGTATAGAGCCTTGGTTACCTGCACAAACTCCACCTTCTTTTTAGTTTCCCTTTGAGGTCTTGGTGGCCCTTTCCAATCAGCAGGTCAACCAAGTCCATTTTTACAATTTCCACTCTCTTTATAGGGATCAGTGAACAAAAGGCCTCAGGGAGGGAACAGTTCTTTAAGTCCCCATGGATTTTGATACACTCTTCCACTGAACAAGAGGGACTTCTTAACTTACATTTCCATAACTGGTGATTTCTTAAACAGCAAAGAAAATTTGCTTCAAAGTGATTTTACTCCTTCCTTTTGAGAAGATGATCTGATGGTTTGTTAAATAGTCCATCTCACTTCCATTGCATTACATATAAAATGAGAATACTTTTGCTTACCTGACAAAGCTTTTGTGGGAATTCCACAAAATAATTCATGTAAAGAGGTCAGCTGGTACACATTAAATATTTAAAATAAATTGTGCTTAATATTATTATGAAACATAGGGTGGCTGAGCAGAGTAGGAGAAGTAGCTATTCAGTGTTTCTAATGACATAACCCTTCTTCCTGGGGGGGCACCTTTTCAGGGGCTTGGCTGTGGCTAACACTAAGCTACCAGAAGAAGGATAGAGGCCTGTGGGTCGACTCTGGCCCATTCAATTCCACTTTGTCCTCAAAATAGTGTTAATCAAGAGTGGGCACTTGGCAAGGGCTAGTCATTAGCTTCCCTTAAATTTCTAGCCAAAATTAACAGGTAAGGCACTCTCTCATGCTATGACTGCGCTGGTAGGGAGAGAATCTCGGGTGACCAGCATCCAGTGTCCGCACATCTCTGGGCTAAGCTGGAATCTCCAGGAGCTGGCAAAATTATCTCAAAGAACAGAGTTGGCTGATGTGGTTTCCATAATGGTTTTTCTCTTTAATAATGAAAATATAACAGCTAATTACTATAATCAATCTCCTGTATCTTCTGGAAGAAGATAAAACAATTAAAGGTCTAGCTAAAGCCTTAATTGGATCAAGCTAAACCCCTTCAGCAAGAATGCTTCATGGTGGCTGTGTATGCCTCACACGAGGAATCCACGTGGCATTTGGCTGCCCCACACTCTGGGGCTAGGATTGCTCCGCTGGGTGGTAGCAGCCAGAGCCGTTCATTCCCCTTGCAGCTGGCCATGTGCCTTGTGATGCCTGAGGGCCGTGGTTCTCCAGTTTCCCATCCACATTTCAGCTGGAGATTTTGGCCCTATTTTAGCCCCCAATCTGAATAATTCTTTCATTAGAGATTGCCAAGTGGTCATAGATGACACTGATTTTTAAGAGCTTTTCCTTGATAGCAATGACTACTTGGTTATCCTGAAGTACATTTCACTCTGAAAAGGTAACATAAATATCTAATACTTTCCGTTACTTACTAATTTTAAATATAAAGAACTGGTGTAATATTCACATGTAATTATGGTCAGTTAATTTCCTTTCTTTCGTGTCTTTTTATGGAAATTATTTTAATATGGACCTCAGAAAATATATATTCAATGTTGATTCATTATAGTCATTTTCCTTATAATCTTCAGATTTCCCCAGATTAGGTCTGTGGGAGCCCCTTTCATCCGTCTCCATGTCCACCTGAGACAATCCCATTAGTCTTTGAATGCTGGCTTTCTTTCCTTTTAGCACAGGATGTCCCAGTTCAATCTGTGTATTTCCTGCTCAGAACCAGGGAATTTAGAAATCAAAACCTGGCTGTGAGTTCTGTTCACTGATGCTGGGATGCCGTTGCTTTTAGCTAGTTTCAGTAGACAGAGCTAATAAATAGATATATGTTTTAGGTATGCAGCTTTACAACTCCACACATGTATACACTACAGAGTGATCACCACCACAAGTCTAATGGCCATACCTCACCACACAGTTGACCCCTTCACCCATTTCACCCACCCCACCCCCCCTTCTCCTCTGTCCTCTGTATCTGTGAGTTTTTGTTTTATTTTGTTTGTTGGTTTGTTTTGTCTTTTTAGATACCACATATAAGTGAAATTGAAACCACGGGTTAAATCCATTTCACTTGCCTTCACTAATCAAGGTCCTTTTAAGACTTGCATGTCAACACACCATTGTAAAGCAATTATACTCCAATAAAGATGTTAAAAAAAAAAAAAAAAAAGACTTGCACGTCTTCCAAGCACGTAGATCTTTGCCCGAGTTGTTTCCTAGAAACTTGCAGTCAGTTGCAGCTAGTTCAAGCTGAGCTGGTTACGACTGGATAAAACCACGGACCCTTCAGCTCGGCCTGCCTGAGTGTCCTCTAGGCGACCTTTTGAACCTGCAGAGGCCTGTAGCTTAGCTATACCTGCGAAGAACCATGGTTATCACACCTGTTTCCAATCACCTTTCCCCATGCTCCCCACAACCCCCATGCCTCAGACCCCTCCTGCTTCTTTGTTATCCCATAAATACCCAGAGCCCCTTGCCTTCCCGGGAGGTCGATTTGAGATTTGTTCTCCTTGATTGGCTGCTTTTCAAATAAACCCTCTTTGCAAACCTTGGTGTCTCAGCATTTTGACTTGCTATGCATTGGGCAAACAAACCTAGTTAGGTAACAAAATTATATGGTATTTGTCTTTCTCCGTCTGACTTATTTCATTTAGCATAATACCTTCAAGGTCCATCTATGTTGTTGCAAATGGTAGGATTTCATTCTTTTTATGGCTGATTAGTATTTCATTATATATATGTATACCAAACAAATATATATATATATACATATATACACCAAATATATATTTCCAAAACAATCTTGAGAAAGAAATATATTTTTTAAATGTATTTCCACTCACATATAACATTGTGTGGCTTTTAGACTTCATTGTATTTTAGACCCAGCACCATCAATTTTGGATCAATGTAAGGGGACTTAGTTTCCATGATTGGCACCTCATAAAAAACCCAGGCTCGGGCTTCCCTGGTGGCGCAGTGGTTGAGAGTCCGCCTGCCGATGCAGGGAACACAGGTTCGAGCCCCGGTCCGGGAAGATCCCACATGCCGCGGAGCGGCTGGGCCCGTGAGCCATGGCCGCTGAGCCTGCGCATCCGGAGCCTGTGCTCCGCAGTGGGAGAGGCCACAACAGTGAGAGGCCTGTGTACCACACACACACACACGAAGAAAAAAAGAGGCTCATTTGGCCTTGGAAATTGAGAACTACACACAAAAAAGTTTTCATCCAGATGTTGCTTGTTTACCATTTTCTGAGAATGAAAGAAGTGTTTTTCTTTTACTTTGGGGACTCCCTCTTTCCCTATGACGTGACAGGTACTGTCAGATTTTAGATGCAACAGCAAAATTACTGGTCTATGGAGAGAGTAGCTAAAGGGGTCTTTCCATATAAGCACACCTGGTAGCTTCACCTCAGATACACTGACTCACTGCAGAGATCCAGCTGAATAAATGTCTCTTGATTTTTCAGACTCGAAAAATCTGAGTGGAAGAGGAAGCGGAGGAGGTATCCTAAATTCTGACTTGCACTGAATCAGAACCAGGACACAGGTATTTATCTCTAAATGCACTACAGAACGTCTTTGAACTTTCATAGCATTATTATTTAGTGAATCTTATCTTAAATGAATGATTCTTCTTGAATAAAGATTCACATAAGTAAAACTATTTCAAAAAGCCAGGAATTCCTAGGCTTACATTTATTTCTATGACTTAAAACTTTTCATATCCTGTTTTGGTAATTCACAAGCTCAGAGATAAATCTGAATACTAAAAATTCTATTAATATCTGATTTTTAGAATTTCAAATAAAATGTATAGTATGTATTTACAAGAAACTGACGTTGCATTCTTGTAAAATGTTCTTGGCTACTCTATATCAGAATGACTTCGTCTTCCTTCTCACTACCACATAGATATTCTTTGAAACTTAGGCACATTTTATGCTTTTTAAAACATTCTAGGGGGCTTCCCTGGTGGCGCAGTGATTGAGAGTCCGCCTGGCGATGCAGGGGACACAGGTTCGTGCCCCGGTCTGGGAAGATCCCACATGCCGCGGAGCGGCTGGGCCCGTGAGCCATGGCCGCTGAGCCTGCACGTCCGGAGCCTGTGCTCCACAACGGGAGAGGCCACAACAGTGAGAGGCCCGCGTACCACAAAAAAAAAAAAAAAAAAAAAAAAAAAATTCTAGGATGTAAAGAGACAACTAAAATAGTAGAATAAATTTAAATTTGTGATAAAATAAAACATGGTACTTTTCATGGTTCAGCATAGGCATATTATCATAGACAACCACAGGGGCCTATTTATCTGACTACAATTTACATCTCCTTATGTTGAGGAATTTTCTTCCTTGATATCTGACATATATCTGGAATCACCATCTTCTCCCAGCTGATATGTTAACCTTAGAGTTATTCTTTGCTAACTCATAATCATGGAGGAGAGGATATAGAATTTAATTCCAGATATTACTTTTAAATATTTCATTACATTAAATTTATTAAAGCCTCTAGATGAAGATAAGAAATTTCTTTGTTGTAGTCTCACTGAATTTTCTGTAATAAATAAGAAAAGTTCATAATAATTTAGAGAAGCATATTTTATCTTTTGATCAATAATATGCTATCTTCTAAAGGAGTTTTCACTGCTCCTTCCTCCCACATTTCAAGTGATGATGTTCTCATTGAGAACTTTCTTCCCAAAATATTGGCCAAGTAGAATTTTAATGCAGTCATTGAATTATCACGAATTTCAAATTTGGGGTGTATAAATAAGGTAAACTAAGAGTATTCTCCATTAAGTGACTTTGAAGGAGAAGGGTATGATTCAGTAGTCCCACTCTTAAGGGGGTGGGGGAAGAAATGTTCCAAGACCCCCAGTGGATGCCTCAAACCATGGATAGCACTGAACCCTATATATACAAACATAAGTATGATAAAGTTTAACTTATAAATTAGACACAGTAAGAGAGTATCCGATTTGCCAGCGTCACTGCTCTTGCACTTTGGGGCCATTGTTTAGGAAAATAAGGGTTACTTGAACACAAGCACTGCCATACCGTGGATCTGATAACGGAGACCACTGAACGACTGGCATGGATGTGCTACACAAAGGGACGATTCACATCCTGGGCAGGAGGGAGCGGGACGGTGTTTGGGAAAATCTGCTGTACCACTTCCCTCCTCCTGCTTGTTCACAAGCCACATATAAATGCCTACGGGTAGTAAATTTTGCAGAAGAAAGAATGAATGTTAGCTCCACCTTTCACTGGATTCAGCTTTATTTGTTTAACCCAAAGGCATATCACTTTTTTGTGTAAAAATGTAAAGATATATTCCATAAAAATGTAAGATATATTCCATAAAAGAGTAAAAATGGAAAGATATATTCTATAAAAGAGTTTGACAGACAAAGGAAGCATCTTTGTCTTCCTACAAACATAAGCATCTTTCTCCTCGGTCCCATGGCATTTGTCTATCCCACAGAAGGGACTCTCAGCCTCCCTTGACTGTGCAGGTGTTTCTCGCCACGGTGTTGGCAGTGGTTTCGTGAACATTACGTCAAGGACACAGACTCAGTATCTCTGGTGTCCCTTAGAAATGTATATGTATTGACAAAATCAGAGCTACAATAGATCTTTAGAATCATTTATTCCATCATTCTTACTATTCACATGGAGGTTCTGAGGGAAACATGAGCACTTTCGTGGTGCGATAAAGATAAAAACTTTAAGGCGTAGATTATATTAAAGAGATTGAGTAAAATGCCTGAATTCAGGTCGGTCAGTAGTCCTTCAGTGTGATTGTTAACCTGTAGCACAGAACTCTGGATAAATATTACAGATCAATTAAAGGAAACTTGAAGGTGTGGGTTCCTCCTCCTCACCAGCTCAGTATCTCTCAGGCCTGGGTGGGTACCTGAGAGACGTCATAGGTGAAAAATGCCCGGCATCATCCACACGGTGGAGGCATTCTGTCTAATCCACAGGTCTCAGAAGAGACGAGAACATAAAATGCGGCATTTCTTACTACTGATCATTGAGAAGGAGACCCTGTCAGGCATCTCCCTGTTTCCCTGAAATGGGTTGTGAATGTGGGAAACACCAGAGCTATCTCCTGGGGACACTGGAAAATAAAAGAAGATAGAATACTGCCGGCATCCAAGGGTGAAAGTCTGTCAAGGAGGCCAGTGCTGTCCTTTCTTCTCTCAGCGATGAAATCCTCCATACACACCATTCGCTCTCTCAAGCCGATGTTAGGTGGCAATAAATAATCAGTAACGAGCACTTTTTAGTGTGTCGTATGTCAGGCATTTTCTAAACGCTGTTCATAGATTGACTTAGGCATTTCTCCAACAATACTGTGCTGCAGGTACTGCCGTTATCCCCCTTCTACTCAGGTTGTTAACTGAGATCAAAGTAGTTAAGTGAGTGACCATGCTCACCCAGCTAGTGAGGGGCGGACTCTGGGTTTAAACAAAGGCTGTGTGGGTCCAGGGTGCAAACTATGGAATCCCTCACGGTTCTGCTTGTCCCTAAATAAACCACAAGAGTGGTCCTGTTGGGATTGTCTAACCAGAAGGTTCTTGTTTCCACTTGTCCAAAATTTACATCACCAGGCTTTAGTGAACAATTGTTATGTAAGCAGCAGTGCTCCAAATGCTGTGGATCCAAAGACGCATAAGACAGCATCTCTGCCCTTGAGGAACCTGCAGGGGAGATAGAAAAGTAAACCAAAGCTCCCCATTAGATAGGGTAGGCTGTGCCCTAAAGGCAGGTACTGCAGTCTCACAGAGAAGCTGTGATGTGAGTGCCACGACGAGGCGGACAGGAGATACACAAACAGGATATCCTTGCAGGAGTGAGCAACGAGTTGAAACTTCAGTGTTGAATAAGAGGATGTCATATTTATATAGAATTGTTTTGGTAATTGTTACTTTTTGGTGAAGAATAATGATTGTAGAGGTTGAAAAGGGTGATGTTATGATTGGAAGCATGTCGATGGCAATGCTGCTGTTGTCAGAATCTTGTTTCTCTTTCCAGAAATACATTATTTGCTTTAACATTTCCATGAAAATGAACAAACATTCCAGTTATATTGCTATAAAAAAAATGCCTTTTATCCCCAGGCTGGCATTGGGATCTCAGCAAACGCCTTTCTTCTTTTCCTCCATATTTCAACTTTCCTGTGGGATCCAAGGCCAAGCTCACTGACGTGACTGGCACCCACTTGGCTGTGGTGCATACAGTGATGCTCCTCACCATGGGCTTCTTCGTGTCTCTGGACATTTGGGGGCACAGGACGTTCAGAATGACTTCAACAGTAAGGTGCTTGTCTTCCTTAGCAAGGTGCTGAGGGGCCTCTCCCTTTGTACCACTTGCCGCTAGAGTGCTTCACTGTCAGCCCTAGCAGCTCCTGGTTGGCTAACTTCCAGCTTAAATCTCCCAATCCCATCCTGGGTTTATTTCTCTTCTTTTGAGTCCTAAGCGTGTCCATCTGTAGCAACCCGCTCCTCTACGACAGGCCACGGCCAGTGAGACCTGGGTCAACCTCTGTTCTTCACTGAGCACTGCTCCTTTTTGCCTGAGCTGCACCCACAGGGGCCCATTTTTCACACTCATGTTATTTAGAGATGTCCTCTTCGTGGGGTTCATGGTCCTGTCAAAAGGATACATGTGATTTTCCGGTACGGACATAAGTGGCAGTCCCAGCATCTTCACAGCAAAAGCCTTTCTCCGAGAAGCTCCCCAGGAAAAAGGGCTACTCAGACAATTCTGCTGCCTTCGAGTTCTTTTGTGATCATATACTGTGTGGACTTCATCATTTTGTTTTCTGTAGGCGTGATGTGGACAAATGACCCAATCCTGGTCTGTATCCAGATGCTTGTGACCAATGGCTACAGTCAGTCCTTTGCTAATCAGTACTGAGAAACAAATATTAAAAATTATGCAAAAACACAAGGGGGGGGCCTCCCTGGTGGCGCAGTGGTTGGGAGTCCGCCTGCCGATGCAGGGGATACGGGTTCGTGCCCCGGTCTGGGAGGATCCCATATGCCGCGGAGCGGCTGGGCCCGTGAGCCATGGCCTCTGGGCCTGCGCGTCCGGAGCCTGTGCTCCGCAACGGGAGAGGCCACAACAGTGAGAGGCCCGCATACCGCAAAAAGAAAAAAAAAAAAAAAAAAAAAAACACAAGGGGGAAGGAAGGTCAGTGTTTAACAAAACAGCCATAGAAATATCTTGGGGAAAGACTGTTGCCGCCCTCATTAGAAACCATCTTATGTTTCACAGAATTTTCTCTCTGAAAAAGTTGATTAACGTGGGATTATACATCTTCTGTCATGACAAAGTAGTCTTGAGATAGATGATAGATCAATCTAGGAAGTACACTGAGGATAATTTTCCCTATATCTGCATCAGTAGAATTCATTTGTATATTTATGAATTTCTTGGCTTTCCATTTCTTTTTTCATCTCAGACCTTTATTCTGGGATTATTTTCCTTCTTCCTGAATTATATTCCTTGAAAATTCTTTTAGTGAACTTCTATTCAAAGTACATTTTTCCTTTTTGTCTAAAAATATCTTCATGTTGTACTTTTTCTTGAAATATATCTTCCTGAAAGATATTCTTTGTGGACTGATATTTTCTTTCAACACTTTGAAGAAATTATTATTGGTTTCTGGCCCTCGTTGTTGATATTGAGAATTATGTAGTTATTCTGGATATTGTCCTCTTTAGGAAAATTCCCTCCACTCCTGGCTAGTTTTAATTTCTTGTATTAGTGTTAAGTATTCTGTATTTTCACTAAAATGTATCTATGTGTGGATAGTCTTTCTGCATCCATTTTGATATATAATGTGTCCTGTTAAGCCTCAATTCACGTAAATTATCCTTTATCCAATCCACGTCAAGTTCTATGTCTTTATCTCTTCAAATACGTGTTCTCCTTTCTCCCACTCACTACTTGTGAAACTCCAATTCAGTATTTGTTAACCCTTATTATTTTATTCTCTATATCTCATCATCTTTTTTATATTTTCCATCTCTTTATTCTCTAAACTGCATCCTGAAGAAGTTAGTCTAATATTCTAATTCACTAATTCTCTCTTCAGCTGTGTGCAAACTGCTATTTCTTTTTTTTTTTTTTTTGCGGTATGCGGGCCTCTCACTGTCGTGGCCTCTCCCGTTGCAGAGCACAGGCTCTGGATGCGCAGGCTCAGCGGCCATGGCTCATGGGCCCAGCCGCTCTGCGGCATGTGGGATCTTCCCGGACTGAGGCACGAACCCGCATCCCCTGCATCGGCAGGCAGACTCTCAACCACTGCGCCACCAGGGAAGCCCTGTTTGTAGACTTTTTGATGATGGCCATACTGACCAGTGTGAGGTGATACCTCATTGTAATTTTGATTTGCATTTATCTAATAATTAGTGATGTTAAGCATCTTTTCATGTGCTTTTTGGCCATCTGTATGTCTTCTTTGGAGAAATGTCTATTTAGATCTTCTGCCCTTTTTCTGATTAGGTTGTTTGTTTTTTGTTTTGGGTTTTTTTTTTGATATTGAGCTGCATGTTTGTATATTTTGGAGATTAATCCCTTGTCGGTTGCATTGTTTGCAAATATTTTCTCCCATTCTGTGGGTTTTCTTTTCTTTTTGTCTATGGTTTCCTTTGCTGTGCAAAAGTTTTTAAGTTTAATTAGGTCCCATTTGTTTAGTTTTGTTTTTATTTTCATTACTCTAGGAAGTGGATCCAAAAAAAAAATTGCTGCGATTTATGTCAAAAAGTGTCCTGCCTATGTTTTCCTCTAAGAGTTTTATAGTATCCGGTCTTACATTTAAGTCTTTAATCCATTTTGAGTTTATTTTTGTGTATGGTGTTAGGGAATGTTCTAGTTTCCTTCTTTTACGTGTAGCTGTCCAGTTTTCCCAGCGCCACTTATTAAAGACACTGTGTTTTCTCCATTGTATATTCTTGCCTCCTTTGATGTAGATTAATTAACTATAGGTGTGTGGGTTTATGTCTGGGCTTTCTATCCTGTTCCATTGATCTGTAAGTCTGTCTTTGTGCCAGTACCATACTGTTTTGATTACTGTAGCTTTATTGTATAGTCTGAAGTCAGGGAGCCTGATTCCTCCAGCTCCATTTTTCTTTCTCAAGATTGCTTCGGCTATTTGGGATCTTTTTTGTTTCCATACAAATCTTAAGATTTTTTTTGTTCTAGATCTGCAAAAAATGCCATTGGTAATTTGATAGGCATTGCATTGAATCTGTAGATTACCTTGGGTAGTACAGTCATTTTGACAATATTCATTCTTCCAATCCAAGAATATGGTATATCTTTCCATGTGTTTGTATCATCTTCGATTTCTTTCATCAGTGTCTTATAGTTTTCAGAGTACAGGTCTTTGGCCTCCTTAGGTAGGCTTATTCCTAGGTATTTTATTCTTTTTGATGTGATGGTAAATGGGATTATTTCCTTAAATTCTCTTTTTGATCTTTCGTTGTTATTGTATAGAAATGCAACAGATTTCTGTACATTAATTTTGTATCCCGCAACTTTACTGAATTCATTGGTGAGCTCTAGTAGTTTTCTGATAACACCTTTAGGATTTTCTATGTATAGGATTTTCTATTTATATGTATCATGTCATTTGCAAACAGTGACAATTTTACTTCTCCTTTTCTGATTTGGATTCCTTTTATTTCTTTTCCTTCTCTGATTGCTGTGGCTAGGACTTCCAAAACTATTTTGAATGAAAGTAGAGAGAGTGGCATCCTTGGCTTTTTCCTGTCTTAGAGTAAATGCTTTCAGTTTTTCACCATTAAGTATGATGTTAGCTGTGGGTTTGTCGTATATGACTTTTATTATGTTGAGGTACGTTCCCTCTATGCCCACTTTCTGGAGAGGTTTTTTTTTAATCATAAATGGGTGTTGAATTTTGTCAAAAGCTTTTTCTGCATCCATTGAGATTATCATATGGTTTTTATTCTTCAATTTGTTAATGTGCTGTAACGCACTGATTGATTTGCGTATGTTGAAAAACCCTTGCATCCCTGAGTTTAAATCCCACTTGATCATGGTGTATGATCCTTTTAATGTATTGTTGGATTCGATTTGCTAGTATTTTTTTGAGGATTTTTGCGTCTATGTTCATCAGTATTATTGGCCTGTAATTTTCTTTTCTTGTGGTATCTTTGTCTGGTTTTGGTATCAGGGTGATGGTGGCCTTATAGGATGAGTTTGGGAATGTTACTTCCTCTGCAATTTTTTGAAGTAGTTTCAGAAGGATAGGTGTTAGCTTTTCTCTAAATGTTTGATAGAATTCACCTGTGAAGCCATATGGTCCTGGACTTTTGTTCGTTAGGAGTTTTTAAATCACAGTTTCAATTTCAGTGCTTGTGATTAGTCTGTTTATATTTTCTATTTCTTCCTGGTTCAGTTTTGGAAGACTGTACCTTTCTAAGAATTTGTCCGTTTCTTCTAGGTTGTCCATTTTATTGGCATATAGTTGCTTGTGTTTCTGTAGTGTCCATTGTAACTTCTCCCTTTTCATTTCTAATTTTATTGATTTTAGCTCTCTCCCTTTTTTTCTTAATGAGTCTGGCTAAATTTTGTTTAGCTTTTCAAAGAACCAGCTTTTGATTTCATTGATCTTTTCTATTGTTTTCTTCATCTCTATTTCATTTATTTGTGTTCTGATCTTTAGGATTTCCTTCCTTCTACTAACTGGGTTTTGTTTGTTCTTCTTTCTCTAACTGCTTTAGGTGTAAGTTTAGGTTGTTTATTTGAGGTTTTTCTTTTTTCCTGAAGTAAGATTGTATTGCTGTAAACTTCCCTCTTAGAATTGATTTTGCTGCATCCCATAGATTTTGGATAGTTGTGTTTTCATTTTCATTTGTCTCTAGGTATTTTTTTATTTCTTCTTTGACTTATTCAGTGATCCATTGGTTGTTTAGTAGCATATTGTTTAGCCTCCACGTGTTTGTGGTTTTTACAGTTTTTTTCTTGTAGTTGATTTCTAATCTCATAGTGTTGTGATTGGAAAAGATGCTTGATATGATTTCAGTTTTCTTAAATTTAGTGAGGCTTGCTTTATGGCCCAGCATGTGATCTATCCTGGAGAATGTTCCATATGCATTTGAAAAGAATGTGTGTTCTGCTGCTTTTGGATGGAATGCTCTATAAATATCAATTAAGTCCATCTGGTCTAACGTGTTATTTAAGGCCTGTTTCCTTATTGATTTTCTGTCTGGATGATCTGTCCATTGATGTAAGTGGGGTGTTAAAGTCCCCCAGTATTACTGTGTTACTGTCAATTTCTCCTTTTACGGCTGTTAGCATTTGCCTTATATGTTGAGGTGCTCCTTTGTTGGGTGCATATATATTTACAATTGTTATATCTTCCTCTTGGATTCCTCATTATGTAGTGTCCTTCTTTGTGTCTTGTAACAGTCTTTATTTTAAAGTCTGTATGTCTGATATGAGTATTGCTACTCCTGCTTTCTTTTGATTTTCATTCTCACGGAATACATTTTTTCCACGCTCTCACTTCCAGTCTGTATGTGTCCCTAGATCTGAAGTGGGTCTCTTGTGAACAGCACATATATGGGTCTTGTTTTTGTATCCATTCAGCCAGTCTATGTCTTTTGGTTGGAGCATTTAATCCATTTACATTTGAGCTAATTACCAATATGTATATTCTTACTGCCATTTTGTTAACTGTTTTGGATTTGTTTTTGTAGGTCTTTTTCTTCCCTTCCTCTTTTGTTCTCTCCTCCTGTGATTTGATGACTGTCTTTAGTGTTGTGTTTGGATTCCTTTTTCTTTTTTGTCTATCTATTGTAGACTTTTGGTTTGCAGTTATCATGAGGTTTTGATATAGCAGTCTATATATATTCAAGATTAAGTTGCTGGTCTCTTCATTTCAAATGCATTTCCAATATCTTACATTTGTACTCTCCGGCTGGTTTTGATATCATATTTGTGTGTGGATGATTTCCTACCTACCTTTACTGTATGTTTGCCTTTACCAGTGAGCTTTCCCGTTTGTAATTTTGTTTCTAGTTGTAGGCTTTTCTTTTCTGCCTATAGAAGTTCCTTTAGCATTTGTTGTGAAGCTGATTTGGTGGTGCTGAGTTCTCTTAGCTTTTCCTTGTCTGTAAAGCTTTTGATTTATTCATCAAATTTGAATGAGAGCCTTGCTGGGTAGAGTATTCTTGGTTGTAGGTTTTTCCCTTTCATCACTTTAAATATATTGTGCCACTGCCTTCTGGCCTGCAGAGTTTCTGCTGAAAAATCAGCTGATAACATTACGGGGATTCCCTTGTATGTTATTTGTTGCATTTCCCTTCTTGCTTGTAATATTTTGTTTGTCTTTAAGTTTTGTCCATTTGATTAATATGTGCCTCAGCATGTTCCTCTTTGGGTTTATCCTGTATGGGACTCTGTGCTTCCTGGATTTGGGTGACTGTTTCCTTTCCCATGTTAGGGACGTTTACAGCTATTATCTCTTCAAATATTTTCTCAGGCCCTTTCTCTCTCTATTCTCCTGGGACCCTTACAATGTGAGTGTTGGTATATTTAATGTTGTCCCAGAGGTATCTTAAACAGTCCTCATTTCTTTTCATTCTTTTTTCTTTATTCTCTTTCGTGGCAGTGACTTCCACCATTCTGTCTCCCAGCTCGCTTCCGTTCTTCTGCTTCATTTATTCTCCTATCAATTCCTTCTAGTGTATTTTTTCATTTATTTTATTGTTCAACTCTGTGTTTTACATCTTCTAGCTCTTTGTTAAACATTTCTTCTATCTTCTCAGTCGGTGCCTCCATTCTTTTTCCGTGATCTTGGATCATCTTTACTATCATTACTCTGAATTCTTTTTCGGGTAGGTTGCCTATCTCCAGTTCACTGAGTTGTTCTTCTGGGGGGTTATCTTGTTATTTCCTCTGGAACAATATTCCTCTGCCACCTCTTTTTGTCTCACTTTCTGTGTTTGCGGTCCCACAGGCTGCAGGATTGTAGTTCCTCTTGCTTCTGGTGTCTGTCCCCTGGTGGGTGAGGCTGGTCTTAGAGGCTTGTTCAGGATTCCTTGTGGGAGGGACTGGTGCCTGCCCACTGGTGGGTGGAGCTGGGTCTTTTGCCTCTGGTGGGCAGGGCCATGTCAAGGGCTGTGTTTAGAGGTGGCTACAGGCTCAGGAAGGCTTTAAGCAGCCTGTCTGCCGATGGGTGGGGCTATGTTCCTGCCCTGTTGGTTGTTTGGCCTGAGGCATCCCAGCACTGGAGCCAAAGGGCTGATGGTTGGGGCCAGGTCTCAGTGCCAAAGTGGTGACCTCCAGGACAGCTCACGACAATGAGTATGCCCCAGAACCTCCGCCACCACTGTCCTTGTCCCCGAGTGAGTTACAGTGGCTACAGCTGCCTCCCACCTCCCCAGGAGACCCTCCAAGACCAGCAGGTAGGTCTGGTCCAGGATCCTATGAAGTCACTGCTTTTTCCCCTGGGTCCTGGTGCACACAAGACCTTGTGTGTATCCTCCAAGAGTGGCACTTCTGTGATCCCCAGTCCTGTGGACTTCCTGCGATCAAGCCCCGCTGGCCTTCAAAGCCAAATGCTCTGGGGTCTCCTCATCCTGATGCCAGACCCCCAGACTGGGGAGCCTGACTTGAGGCTCAGAACTCTCACTCCTGTGGGAGAACCTCTGCAATATAATTATTTTCCAGTTTGTGGGTTGCCTACCTGGCGGGTATGGGGTTTGATTGTATCACGAATGCACCCCTCCTACCCTCTCGTTGTGGCTTCTTGTCTTTGGAAGTAGAATATCTTTTTTGGTAGGTTCTAGTCCTTTTTTGTCTATGATTGATTGTTCAGCAGTTAGTTGTGATTTTGGTGTTTTCGTGAGAGGCGGTGAGCTCAGGTCCTTCTACTCTGCCATCCTGTCCTTGCCCCTGGGATCTGCTTTTCTGATTCTTTTTGCCTTCTAGTAAATGCTGACCCCTGGCTGGACTGTAGCTTCATACAAGCAGAGGCCAGATAAGTCACCTTCCCGTGTCCCTAGCACATGGATGGTAGAGGTTCCCTGAATGTATCAAATGAATGGGATCCAGGACTAGTCACAGGTCAGTGACATCTTGATCAAAACGTTTCCTGGAAAAGTTTGTTTGTTAAACATGCAAGGCTCTGCCTGCAGCTCAAAGAAGTCCCAGATCTCCTCCAGGCTGCACGGCTTCCAAAGCTGGTGGCTCCAGCTTCCTGACCCCAGACTCAGAACCACACTCCTCACCCTGAGCCAAGCCTCCAGGCTTCAGAGAGCCAACAGCTCACTCTCTGGGGTGGAAGGCAGCCTCCTGTGCTCATGCTTCATGTCCCCTGGGCAGTGTGGGCTGGGACTCATTTCTAACAAACACAACACGTTAATGTTGACAGCGACGCCTGTGTGAAGGCATCTGCTCACAGACAGAATCAGTGAGCTCCGTATGGATGCAACACAGAAAATTTTAACAGATTCAGAGTGATGTACCAGTATCTTCAAAGGAGAATTTCAATTGAATTTTTCATAATTTATATTTCCTTATATCACAACATTTTTAATTAGGAAAAGCAAATTAAAACCCACTCAAAAATCAGACAAAAATCATGTTTTCCTTTTAATTGACACTGTTTCCTCTGTCAGGTGCTACTTTGGTAATGATTAGGTCCCCAGCTCTCAAGACCATTGCATCTGAACAGGCTGAGACAGAGCCAGTGTGCACACAGGCCCCAAAGCAGGGCTTTTGGGGTAACAAGAAGAGAAAAAAACAGCCTTTCTCTTCACTTACAAAGGGGGTCACTCAGAGGGTCCAAAGCTCTGTTTTCCAAACGTAGAGAACCTGGAGCTCAATGCAAACTGGAAACCAAAATATATCAGAAATGAAGCATAGTGCTTCGTCAAATACTCAAGGTCTGATCATCCCACCTCTTCTATAAGGAATGTGCCCCCCTTCCAGCATTTTTAAAGGAAGATGTTTGTCTCTATTTCACTTTCCAACTGGGTATAAAATCTACTAAAAGGGATACAATGAATCAGAATAAATCAGCTCACTCACAAGAGACACTCCCAGATAAAGATTTTTGGTTGCTGAGATTATTCACATTATTTCAAAATGGCAAAATTCAGGACAATCTGAGAATTCAAAAGTGGCAGCTAGGGCTTCCCTGGTGGCAGTGGTTGAGAGTCTGCCTGCCGATGCAGGGGACACAGGTTCGTGCCCCGGTCCGGGAAGATCCCACATGCCGCGGAGCGGCTGGGCCCGTGAGCCATGGCCGCTGAGCCTGCACGTCCGGAGCCTGTGCTCCGCAACGGAAGAGGCCACAGCAGTGAGAGGCCCGCGTACCGCAAAAAAAAAAAAAAAAAAAAGTGGCAGCTACATTCACTGACAGGTTATGTGAGACACACATACATACAACCCATATTTCAGTGTACATGTCAAGGGGCCAAGACCCCTGATCAACTCAATAAGTTATTTTGTACATTACAGTGCACAGAACTACAGAGGGAGAGATACTTTCTTGGAGAGGTTCATCCTCTCTGAAGGAGGCTGGAGCCCAGTGCCCAGGGCCCTCATTAGCTAGACCCCTCCTCTTCTTTGGTTGTGGCGGCTTCAGAGACAGCCGTTTCCTCTAATTGATCCGCTGGCTTCTCCTCCTCCTCCTGGGGATAGAGGTCCGGGTACTTCTGCATGCACTCCTGCATGGCCCGGAACTGGTCTATACAGTCCGACCCCTTGACATCCTCTGTGCTGTAGTGGAAGCAGGAAAAGGCCGCCTTGAACTGTTCCCCACACGGGCCGCTGGCCATGCCCCCCAGGCACGGGCAGTTCCAGTTGATGTCTCCATTGGGCAGGATCAGTCCTGGGACAGGAAGGTGAGCAAGGAAGTGTGAGAGCTGCTGCCTGAGGTTTCAGAAAAAGCAAAACCAAGACCAGCCCTCATAGGCATAACGGTAACATGAACCACTGCCTGGCCAGCACTCACCGGTGGACCTGCCACTCCCTCGGGATGGGGTTCAAATGCCCGGCACAAACCCAGCATTCCCGGCTCAGTCGGAAAGGTCACCATCAAGCGACTCTCTCCGTGTGCAGCACTGCTCTGTGTCCTAAGCTGCCTCCCAGTGCTGTGGCTGTGCCCGTGCTCCAAGAACTACACAGGGAAACCGTTTAATCCAAAGCGGAAGTAACCGCTTGGACGGTTACTGAGAAGCTTTGAAAGCCCAAACACTTGAAGGAGTCAAGGTGCTGGTCTCCTCCTTTCACACAGATGGTCAGGACCCCCTGCGCCACAGACCTTCTCCTCAAGCCCCTCCTGCTCCTCAGCTTCTCTCGGCTCAGCACAGTGTGAGGACTGGTAAAAGCGAGGCTGGAAGATGTCCAAGGCATGGTGGGCAGGAAAAAGCGAGTGACGTGCCAGAGCACTGCGCTCCGTTCTTGTAAAAATGGAAAACCATTCAAGAACTCAGAAGAAAGAGAGGTAGAAGAAAGAAGAAACTCCTAGGTTCAGCCTGATGGCCAGGGAAGCACGTGGGAACGAGGACTGGAAGCACACGGCCCCTCACACGTGATGGAGATGCACTCAGTGTCCTAGGAGCAGTGGTGTCCAAGGCAGACACCTGGAAACCCAGCCGCGGCCAGGGACGTTGGACTCCCACCCCCGCCCGGCACTCACCGTGCTCCTCGTAAGGATCATTGGGGTCGTCGGCCACCAGCTCTGCACTGCTTGGAGTTTCATGGTCTTCTTTGGTCACAAATATGATTCGATCCTTCCCTAGTGTTCGGAGAACAGAGGGAGAAATGTTTCACCCAGGAGCTGTGCATCAGTCCTAAACCCAAGCAGCCACGAAAACCTTGTTTGAAGACTGTCCCATTTGGAACCCCGAAGTGAGTTTAGTGGTGCTCCCCAGGCTGGGGACTCGCTCACTGCTGACTCTGGGGGAAGGTCTAGCAGCCGCTTGTGCATCACGTGCCTGTGA
This sequence comes from Mesoplodon bidens, assembly GCF_964165515.1. Taxonomy (NCBI): domain Eukaryota; kingdom Metazoa; phylum Chordata; class Mammalia; order Artiodactyla; family Ziphiidae; genus Mesoplodon; species Mesoplodon bidens. Next base: position 3,163,674 of record NC_138172.1, read on the forward strand.
CCGGACTGGGGAGGAGGAAGACGGCTCCTGCTGGAGCCATGTGCATCCTCGGGTGGGAGACGAGACGCCCCAAGCCATCAAATGCAGCTGTTTTCAGTCCCCAAGTTTGCTGAAATCTAACAAACGGGTCTTCTTCCTCTGCTCAGAACTCCGATGAGCTCTGACGGCTCTGTCACTTCCCGTCCCTGTGAGCACCTGGTCCACTTGCTCCAGGCCCCTCGGGACCTGCCAGCAGGCGCCTTCAGATAATATTTCACCTATCGGGCTCCTCCGGAAGAGGCTTGGGAAAAGCACAAGGGTGACAGTAAGCACCAGAGAGACGTGCCAGTGAGGACAGCAGAGGGGACAGACGCAAGGTACTTGGTGTTGACACCCTCCCCACACCTGTACAGGGTCTCCCAGGAGTGGTGACAGTAATGGCAGCTGACCCTCGGCACGCTGAGGACCACGGCCTGCTCAGAACACCTGAGGGTTCTGCTCCAACACCTCCCATTCTATCTCAGAGAAGGTGGCTTGTCCCAAGTGGCCTGGGAAAGGACTGGGGCCGGGCAGCCAGGGCATGTTGAAGAACCTAAAGACCTTGGTAATTCTGGCCAGTGTTCAGAACACTTGAAAGCAGCCTGCAAAAGTGCTGCGTGCGAAGCAAAATAAATAAGCGGACACAACTGCTCAGCTCAGCTCTGACAGTTTTGTTTACCAAGATCTCAGCCAGGCCCAGCCGAATGGGGAGGCCGGTCTCAGGCCAAGGCAAGGCGTCCAAGCTTGCTGAGTACGGGAGGCACCTATGGGGCTTATGGGGCTTATGAGGCCCAGAGGCCCAGAGGCCCAGCCTCACAGAACAGAAGCTGAATCAAGCTCTCTGCACGTCCACACCACTGATGGGCTCCCAAGTGACTGATGCACAACCCCACCCAGAATGTTCCAGGTCCCTCCCACAGGCCGAGTCCTCCCAGGCACTTTCCTGGACATCCCCCAGAGAGATTGGTTACACTGGATCGAAGGATGTGATACAGTCATTTAGAAGAAGAAATATATATTTTGCCTTTGACCCCATTCTTAGCACAGAGTTCCTAAAACTTCAGTTTCCCAAGTGATGAGAGCATAACGGTCTTTTTGTTATGTTAATAGGATGACCTGGGGGAGCCTGAGGATGGGGGCTGGTTGCCAGGAGAAACAGCCCTGGGATTAGAGGGTTGGAGCTTTCCAGTCTCACCACCCCCTCCCCACATCCCACCCTGGGGAAGGGAGAGGAGCTGGAGGCTGAATCAGCTGCCAGTGGCCGATGATTTAATCAATCATGCCTATGTAATGAAGCCTCCGCAAAAGCCCAAGCGGACAGGTGAACACGTGGAGGTTCAGGGACAGAGGGCATAGAGACTCCACCCCTTCCCCACACCTTGCCTTGTGCGTCTCTTCCATCCAGCTGTTCCTGCGTTATATCTTTTTATAATATAATATTCTATCCTTTTATAATAATCCAGCAATCTAGTAAGTAAACTGTTTCTCTGAGTTCTGTGAGCTGCTCTAGCAAATTAATCCAATGCTAGGAGGAGGTCGTGGGAACCTCTGATCTACAGCCAGTGGTTAAGAAGAACAGATGACAACCTGGACTTGTGATTGGTACCTGCAGTTGGGGCTGGGGGGAGGGGTGTTGCAGGACTGAGCCCTTAAACTGTGGGATCTGACACCATCTCCAGGTAAACAGTGACAGATTGAGCTGAATTGGAGGACATACTGCTGGTGTCAGAGAACTGCTTGATGTGGAGGAAATACCCACACACTGGAATTGGAATCAGAATCGTTAACGGCAGAACATAACTGCATCCTTTACACGCTTGGGCCCTACTCAATGAGTTTCCCCACCCGTCGCTCATCTAATTCTTACACCAACACTGTGAGGTGGGTATTACTAATCTCCTTTTTACAGAGAGAGGAAACGGAGGCCCAGAGAAGGTAGGAAACCAGCCCGAAGGCACATAGTACATGAAGGCAGAGCAGGAACACAAACTCTGGTGTGAAAGATTGCGAGTGTGTCACCCTGTCCACTGCATGCCTGTCCCAGCAGGGATGTCTGAGACTGGACACAGGACTGACAAAAAGACAGTGCTCACCGATCTCCGAGTCCGAACTGTGAAAAAAGAACTCATCATGACTGCCAACTAGTGGGGTAACCAGCTAGACTGGAAGTCATTACATTTCTCTGGAGAAAATATAAAAATGCTTGTTTTCACTTCCAAGATAACGTTAAAAAGTCGATATAAGCATATTCAGAAGGATGTGGATAACCACCTTACGCCCTCTTAGAGTTCCAAGTCAAATTTTCATGATCATGGCCGATGGGAGAAAAGGCCTGGGGTGGACTTAACTCCCAGCCAAGGAGGCCCAGCGACTTCCTGGTCTCCACAGCAAAGGCTCCTCAGTCAGAGATTGGCCTTGGACGACCTTGGCCATCAGACGGTGGCACAGGGACACTAACCTCAAGGACCCACCACTGGCACAGAAGCACATTCTCCATGCAAGGGGCAATTCAGTCAAATATCATCTACGAGACTGAATTAATGTTGTAAACTGAATGCTGTGAGAATTCAATCCACTCATCTGTCCGGCTTTAGAGTCACTGAAGCCCACGGGCACATGTTTATAACAGCAGGTTCCTTAGACGTTTACATGACAGTAATAAAAGAAAAATTTAAAAATCAACACAAAAATATATTTCTGAAATTCAGGGAGCAGGGATTCCCTGATGCTGGACTCACTACAGGAGAATCAACCTTTTTAAGGACTAATAAGGACTAACCTAATAAGGACTTCACCCTCATGACTTAAGCTCCTCTCAAAGGCCCCACCAACTAATACCATTCACCCTTGGGGTTTGGATTTCAGCATATGAATTTTGGGGGGACACATTCATATCGTAGCAGTGGGAAAATAAGGAGCACATTCAGATACCCTCACAGCCTCCCTCTCCCTGACCTCACACCTCCTGCTCAGGTGCCACCTTCCTTCATCACTCCCCATCACCCTTAACCTGCTTTTTCTCACCTAACAATTATGTATTTGTTTACCACCTGTCTCCCCCACTGAAATGTCAGCTCCTCAGGGGCAAGGATTTGTCTATTCCATTCACTGCAGTATCACTGGAGCCTAGAACAGTGCCCAAGACATAGTGGGTAATCAGTATTTGTTGAAAAAGTGAATGGAGGAATGAACTCTGAATTCAGATATGAAGACCCCAGACCCAGCAGAGGGCAGAAGACAGAACGGCTATCACCATGAAGTAGGTTAGAGAAAAAAAAAACCTTGGATGGGTAGTCTCATTCCCCATAGAACACACGTGGGTCTTTACACAGCAGAATCTCTTGGTACATCCAACCCAGAAGGGGCGCCCGCCACCTCCACCATGCCACAAGGGCAGACCACCCACCTGTGCCCACTGCCATGTGATCAGTGGCTGGCACATCACAGGTACTCAATAAACGTTTGTTGACACAAGAGGAGAGAACACGGTCAGCATTAGAAAAGGAGGAACAAAGACAGGAACAGTGTGGCCCTGGGCCAGGGAGCGAGCCTGAGTCCACGCTGCCCAACACCTTGAACGCCCAGCTAAGGCCTTTAACCCCAAGGCTGGGGGGCAGACCCCTGAAGTAAATGTGCAAAGGCAAGTGATGGACTCAGAACAGAGGGCAGCCGTATGTATGGGTTCACTGGGTATAAAGGTGCCGGGGACATGGCCCATAATGCTCCCGGCTTGCTGCAAGAACATAGACAGGAAGGAAGATGACAAAAATAAACCAAAGAGTTTAGGATGTGAAAGACACAAAGGCCCAGAGAAGACCTCACTGAGGTGACATATGAGCCGAATCTTAAAGGATGAGGAGGTAGCCATGGGAAGAACTGGAAGAAGGGTGCACCAGGCAAAGGGAAGGGCCAGAGGCCAGTGTGGCTGGTCCGTGATGGGTGGTTAGAGACTAGCAGGAGCCAGATCAGGCAAGGGGCTCACTCACATCAGCCTTAATCTGGAAGGAGTTTGGGATCGTTTCTCTTAAGTCCCATGGGAAGCATAAAGAATCGGTGGGTAGAAAAACAAGAAGTTGGGGCCTTAGGGGACAGTGGCATGGATAAGATAAAAACTAGGGAAGGCCTAAAGTGAGTGCTTTTAATTCTCATTCCCAAACTAAGAAAGAGAGAGATCTTTGATCCAGGAAAAGATAGGGATCTAAACACCTGCCGCTGCTTCCCAGAGAACCTGCAACCCCTAGAAACCCTCAAGAATGAGGATTACAGCTTCATTATACCCAAAAGGTTAAAAAAATTTGCTAAATGAAGAAGTAAATTAGACTTAGAAGAAGGAAATTAAAAACGAGACTTGCTGTCTAACAAAGTGGTGAGGGCAGACGACTTTTGCTCATGGCAGAGTTAAATATCAATCAATGGAAACTACTCATTAGAGACATCAGTGAGTATTACGGCTTTATGAGCCTGGGAAGGAGATTTCCAGGAGCAGAATTGGGTACTGGAAAAAGGCTTAGCATTTTAGACTGAGCTGTTCTCCTAACTGAAGCATGACCTTGGGTGGGTCACTTCCATCTCTGGGAATTAAGATTCCCTTAATTAACTGAGGGAGCTGGACTATTCGCTAAAGGATTTCTCGGTGAGTTCCAACTCTCTCTCTGGAACTTTATAGTCTCAGGTGTCCACCATTCCCCTCACCTGGCACCGAGAAGGTGCTTCATGAATATGCGCGGAATAAATGAAGATCAACTTCTCATTTTACAAGACTGGACACTAGGCCCTGGAGGAGTTGGGTGGCAGCTCAGGGACAGAGCCGGTTAGTGGTTGTGCAGGAAGACCCTTGGACCCGGCCTGGAGACTTCTGAGGTCCCGGGCAGAGGTAACAAGCAGAGAGACAGTAGGCGGGGACCAACTTCGTTTTATTTTGTTTTGTTTTCTTCGCAGGGTGTCTGCTGAGCGCAAGGCTCCCTGGAGTCCACTGGGCACCAGACTAGGCAGTTCTGGAATCAGACCACGGGGCTCCAACCGCAGCTTTGCGACTTGCCGGCCGTGTGGCTTACCCAAGTCACTTCTGGGTCTTGGTTTACTCTCCGGATAAAAGCAGGGCCTGACTTAGGAAGGTCGTCGCGAGATACGCCACACAAAACTCCTGGACCAGGGCCTGATCCGTCCCAGCGGGCGGCACTCCCACCCCCAGCGCAGCGCCCACCGAGGGGCGACTTTCCGGGACAGTTGAAGGCGGTGCAAACGGGAACACGTGGTGTGTGGTGAGCGCCATAGTAACATTATAATTAGTATCAATAAATTACCCGTTACCAGCCGCAGGCAGGGCGCTCGCACCGCCCTGACCCCCGGGCCTAGTTTACGAGCTCCCCCATGTGCTGTTCCCCCCGAGGTCCGGGTTCGAGCCTCACGGTGACCTCGGCCGGCCTCGCTCCCACCCGGGCCTCGGTTTTCTCATCTGAAAACCGGGGATGGCGACCCCGCCGCCGGGCCCAACCCGAGGGTCCCGAGGACTCCCCCGCGCCTGCAGTGGGGGCGCGGGGGTCCGGGGGGCTGCACAGACCGCGTGTCCCCTGCAGGCCCTCGTAGGCCGTCTCCACGCAGGCCAATCTCCTACCTTCCTGCCGGCAGTAGGCCATGGTGCAGCCCGGCGCTCCGACCTCGCGGCGACTGTGGCGGCGGCCTCACGCCGTGACCTCTCCGCTGCGGGGCTGGCGGCTTGGAGGCCCGCGCGGGCCCGCCCCCTCCAGGCCTGCCCGCCGCGCGCCTGCCTCGGCGGGTCTAGTCCGGCCCTCTCAGTCGGGAACTACATTTCCCAGCAGGGCGCATGCAGCCCGGACGCTCCCCCAGGCAATAGGAACTACATTTCCCAGAATTGCTTGCAGTGCGCAGGCGTATCAGTGAGGTAGGTAGGTGGCAACTGTTGGAGAGCGCACCCGACCCTGGACTACATTTCCCAGGAGGCGGCGCGGCGAGCGAGAGCCCAAAAGCTCGCGCCCGCTGGGTGGTAACTGTGGTGCGTCCCGGGCTCTGGGATTCGGCCTGGTGTTTACCGCTCTCCGGCAGGCGAGAGGACGCGGGGCTCCGCGCTGCGGCCGTAATCCCCTCTCGGAGCTGAGTCGAGCGAGGCGGGCGGCGACCGGGCCGCGGCATGGCCGCGAACGTGAGTGTCTCCTGGTTCGCCGGCCACACCCCGGCCTCCCCGTCTCCCGGCCCTCTCTCCCCGCGGGCGCGCCGCGGCTCCCTGCCCGCTGGCCCCCTCCCTCTCGCGTCCGTATCCGGGCTTTCCGGCTGCCGAGCTGTCTATCCGTCTCTCCCAGCCCGGCCGGACTCCTTGGGGCGCGCGGTGGCGGGGACCGGGCCTCGGGGACGTGTGGCTCCGGCTCCCCGCAGCTCCTCATTTTGTTCCCAGTTCTCGCCTGGGCCCTCGAATTTCTCCCATGTAAGGACCTTGAGGGCTGGACGGGGCCGCAGAGAAGGGGCCAGTCCATTGGGGCGGTGGCGAAGCCGATCCGCCCGGGCGGAGCTGTTCCGTGACGCACTGTCCGGGCGGGCGGTGAGCTCCCCGCCCCAGGGGGGTATGTAAACGCTGGCTGTGATGCTGCAAAGGGGCGTGGGCTAGTTTGGGAGCGGAGGAGTTAGGACGACGGAGAGAAGGGGGCATTTCCCTACGGCCGGACCCTCGGCCTCCTAGCATGGATTTGGTTGCAGAGGCCCTGGCCGAAGGTGGTGCCCCTGGAACGGCTGCTGGCTGCTTCTTCCTGCAGCCAGCCTTATCTCAGGAATCTTTCTATTTAAGCCCAACATTCATTCAACAAACAGAGGGGCACCTCCTGCCAGGGTGCTGGGCATGGGGGTAGCTGGTGATTCACACTCTCCTTCTCTGTGAAAGTGTGTGTGGAGCCAGCTCACAGCCCTGCCAGCCCAGGCACTCCCTTCCTCCTTACTGCTGTGGTGGAGTGTCTAGCCACTCTCCCCTGGTCTGTTACCCGCTCTTTTCAGGCACCTCCTCTGTCCCCAAGCGTCCTCTCTGCCTCCCACACCCCCTGAGAAGCCAGGGCTTGTGTCTCCCACAGCCTGATTAGAGTTGTCTGGGAGGCCGAGAAGCCTTACATGGTGCACCTAGAGGTGGTCCGTGAGACGCAGGGTCCGCTGCCGGGAGAGACCCAGGCTGTGGCAGGACACGGGCCTGCCCCCATACCGCCACCACCATGTCTTACAGATGGGGAACTTGCCCAGGGTCTCACAGCCAGCTTGGCAGGTCATGGGAGGATGTGGGGCAGGTTTTGGAGTCAGGCTGACATGGGGGAAAATGCAGATTCTTCCTCAGTAGCTGTGTGACCATAATCTCTTGGGATTTTTTGTTTCCTCATGGGAGCAGTTACTGTGAAGTTTAAGGGAGACTATGCTTAGCATAGTGTCTGGGGCATAGTAGGTACTGAATACATAAAAAAGAAAACAGTTTGTCTTCAGTCCTGGTGGGCAGAGACCTTGGATACATTGGGTCCTGACCTTTGCCAAGGAATGTAGATGAATTAGGGTTCCCTCTGCTGCCAAACCTTTGTTGATTCACCCAGCAGTGGGGTGCACATTTACAGGGGCCACCAGACCCCGTGAAGAAGAAAGATCTGAAGATGGTGGGGTGGAGCAGGGAGGCCACAGGATTATTAATCACTGTAAAATCTGTCCATTGATGGAGTTACTGTTACCATCTCCACTTTATAAATGAGTAAACAGGATCAGAGAGGTAGAGCAGCTTACCCAGTGTTACACAGCAAGTGATTTTCAGGGCCTGTATGTCGACCCCTGTTCCCACCACTCACTGCTCATTGATTCGAAGCCTGGAGTAGGGGAGTGGGCAGGGAGGAAATCTCCACGACCATCCATGTTTACTGGGCATTTGGTCCAGAATGTGGGCTGGCTGTGTCATGCCACTCTGCACGCTTGCCAGCCTGAGGGGCCATCTTTGAGCCCCTTATCTTGACGTTGGCTCCTAGCTGTGTGCTGAGGGGAGGCCCAGGAGGAAGCCAGGCCTTCCAGCCATCGACTTGGGGACTGCACTGGCTGTAGCGGGACTGGCTTCTTTTCCTGTCTTGCCTGCCTGCCTGCAGCGAGCTCCCAAGGAGTAAGGAACACAGTCCAGAGCAGAGTGGTAGGAGAGTGGCCTCCAGTCTGCCCAGATTTGAATCCTAAGTCCATCTCTTAGAGGCTGTGTGATCTGGACTTGTGGTGTAACTGCTGAGCCTCTGTTTTCCCGTCTGCGAAATGGGGTCGTGATAGTGCCCACCTCCTTGGGCTTGTCCGTGTCTGGCCTGTGATAGAGTAGAGTGTTTGCCATTGTCATCATGATGATGGTTGATGGTCACCTACCTGCCTGCAGCAAATTGCTCCACTGATGCTTCCAAATGGCCTGGAAAGTCAAGACCATTTCTGAACGCAGTGGACATCTGGGCCCTGGCAGGCCTGGGCTGGTGGCATTCAGCGACAGTCAGAGAACATGGCACCAGCTTCGTTTAAGCAGAGACTGACTTGACTCTCCTCTGACTCCCCAGTGCCAGGATGGGCTAGCTTACCCTGCGTGCTCATCTGGGAACCGCTTACATCTTTGTGGCTTTTGTCAGCTCAACCCAGCCCAGCCTTGGTATCAGTGATAGAGAAAACTGACTGCATTCCTACCAGCCCGCACCGGCATGGGGCTCCCTGTGCCCTGAGCATCCAATAATTATGTCCTCTGGCTCTTACCACAACCCTATGTACTGGATTATTATCCCCATTTTACCCATGAGGAAGTGCCGGGCACAGAGGGGTTAAATCGCTTGCCCAAGGTCTCACAGCTGCTGTGTAGCACAGCCTGCATTCAAACCCAGCCTTCTGGCTCCAGAGTCCTGCTTTGGATGATGACACTCTGGGTCAGCAGCGGACATGCTAAACTGTGCTTTGTTACCGGCTGGACAAAGCCTGACCCACTGACTCTGGAGTTTACAGCCTACCGTGACCCACCTAGAGCTGCCTAGCTGCCCTCCTCTCCTCCCCATGCCCTCCACAACCCAGCCAGAGCAGAGAGGCCACTGTTCCCCCTGCTGGGGATGCCCTCACCCCAGGGTCCGCCTCTGAGAGCCCACTCAAAATGCCCCCTCCTTCAGGGGGCCTGCATTGACCCTCCCAGCTGGAAGGGGTCACTCCTTTAGCACTGGATCTGCCCCTCTCACCAGGCACTCAGCAAGGTCTGGCACTGTTTGTCACCCTGACTCAGTGGCCCTAAAGCCTCTCACCCCTACATTCTCACCCCTGTGAGGCCTGGCACTGCCCTAAGGAAACTCAGTGACTATTCGTTGAACTGAATTAGAAATATATCTCTAACAACCTGTTTGTAAAACAATTTGCTAGTTTCTTAAAAAACATGCATCTTCCTTATGATCCATCAGTACCACTCCTAGGTATGTACCTAATGCCCAGGGGAAATGAAAACACATGTTTCCATGAAGACTCTGACAAAAATTCAATTAACAGTCAAGAAGAAAAAAAGTTAATTCTGTTTGAGCCAAACAGGATTATAACCCAGGAGATAGACTCTCAGAAGCTCTGAGAGCTGTTCCACATGTTAGAAGTCAAAGGCACACACCGCAATGAGAAGCCCATGCACCGCAACAAAGAGTAGCCCCCACTCGCCGCAACTAGAGAAAGCCCATGTAGCAATGAAGACCCAACGCAGCCAAAAAAAAAAAAAAGTCAACCTCCTCCCAAGGCTGTGTATACTGACTCAAGTCTCAACTGCCATCCCCAGGCCACCCCACTCCCCACCCCCATCATTGTATCCCATTATCCTGTAGTATGTTCTTCGTTGCACTTATCATTATATAAATGTATCTTACATATTAAAAAAAAAGTCAAAGGCACAGTCATGTACATTTTCAAATCAAAGGATCGGACATCAAAGTGACATACTGATATTTTATATGAAGTTCATCAAAGACACATTGTCCAGTAGGCACGTACAAAGGAGCAGTAAATCACCATGACTGCCTGCAGAGCTGGGAAAGAACGCTCTTCTTTTAAGAAGTTGCATTGCTAGCATCAGAAGAAAGGAAAAAAAATAATCTTTACAGTCGAGCAGGTGCTCCTGTCTTTGAGAAGGTCCGGTCAGTGTAATGCAGATGCAGACTGCACGTTAGGGAGGGAGAGAAGAGGCCCAAACGCACACAGAGAGAATTTTATGTTTACATTTTCATGTCATTATTTTCCCCCTTTTGATCATTAATCTTTTGGTAGAATACATTAGGTGATCAAATATTTGGTCCCTCGATGGGGTTGGTGGTTGCTTACCTGCCCTGCATCCTGTCCCTTGATGACAGATCTTAATAGCCTGGTTCTTTCTTTCGTTTTAGGGGGTTAGGCTAGTGAACTGCTTCGCAAGGACTGATGGTCAATGGTCCAATAGCACTTATGCCAGTTTTACCCTGCATATGCGTTGTGCATACCTATTATCTTATATAGAACTACAGATGTGATCAATAGTGTCAAGTCGTTAGACATCGTTATTTTAGTTGGAGTTTTCTTTTTTTTTTTTTTGGCTGCGTTGGGTTTTCGTTGCTGCGTGCAGGCTTTCTCTAGCCGCGGGGAGCGGGGGCTACTCTTTGTTGCAGTGGGCGGGCTTCACATTGTGGTGGCTTCTCGTTGCGGAGCACAGGCTCTAGGCATGCAGGCTTTGGTAGTTGCAGCACGTGGGCTCAGTAGTTGTGGCACCTGGGCCCTAGAGCGCAGGCTCAGCAGTTGTGGCGCATGGGCTTAGTTGCTCCGTGGCATGTGGGACCTTCCCAGACCAGGGATTGAACCTGTGTCCCCTGCATTGGCAGGTGGATTCTCAACCACTGCGCCACCAGGGAAGTCCCTGGAATTTTGAATATACAAGAGGCACAGAGATTATTACTCTGTAAATGAAATCAATAAAGCCAATGACAATAACAGAGTCACAAGCAGAGCTTTAAGCCATGAATCCACAGAGTTGAGCCATTTCTCTGAGATTTCACCTGGACTAGGAAGGGGATCCTTCAGTACGGAAATTGTACTTGGTGTGTGGGCTGTTAAATGAGTTGTATTAGAGGACTCATCCTGTATGGAAATGCAACATTTAGCCTGGGTTATAGCACAAGCTTCTCCTTGCAGGGTGGTGTTAAAAATCAAGAGCTATTCGATTTTGCAACATCACTTTCCCATCGTAGAAACTTCAGAATTGAGTAAATTAATCCTTTAGAGTAAACAAACATAGAGGTGTATGCTGATGGGGAAACATTTTATAGGTTATACGTTTTCTAAGGCAGCACTGTTATCTAATACTACATGGGCTAAGGAACTTAGGGATGTCTGTTGGGCTGCAATGCTGCTTGCAGTCTCTTTGGATGTTTGACCAATGGTGCCTGATAGATTTCTGAGTGTATCTCTGTTTACATATATTCCTGCCCTAGGACTCAAGATTCCCAAAAGACTTTCCACCTGATATCTTGATATCCTGCTAACATGGATCTCTTGACTCTGTCATGGAGAGAGAAAGGAGGTTCATCTGCCTCATTGTAGAGACAGTGGGGTAACGTAATGCCCAACAAACATAAGCCTTTTACCTGCCAGCTGTTAAGACATTTATGTGCCCATCCTTGGGTAGGTGTGTCAATTCCAATACCATATAGGAAGATAAAACCTGGGGATGCAAGTGTTCCCTCCCAGAGAGCTCTCATGAATAGCCGCATCGATTGGAAGTTTTGCTAACACGGTATTAAACCATGGTCATTCTTGCAGGCTTTCCAAAAGCTGTCTGTATGGTATTTGACATGGGGGAGTTGTGGGCACAAGTTCCTTGTGTTTTCCTCTTCAAGACATTTGTAAGTTAAGTAAGAGATGGAGCTCGGGGCGGGGGTGGCTGGGGTGTGGGTACTAGCATAAGTTGTGTCTGGTCCCTAAGGACTGAGGGTAGTGTAGTGTCAGACAAGGCATGGACACATTAGTACATTAGAAAATTTGGACCTGAAAGGTTAGGCCAGAGGGAGGTTGATCTAAGTAAGTGGTAACATTGGGAACATCTGAAAAGTCAATGACAGGAGTAATGAGGGCCTGTGTCGGCCTTGTATTGTCTGAAGAGTTGGATGACAGATCCAACGATCGGTTAAATTTGCCTCCAGTAGCTATACTTTGCAACAGCTGTACTACGGAATTTTCCTTCCATCTTAAACACTGGGGCAAAAGCACAGCTAGAAGTAAAACAGTAACTGTCAATTTTGACAGACAGACATTTGGTAAATAGTACAATTGAACTGGTAGGATGGGTCTTGTAGGCCTGGTCTGGACTCTTGGGTCAGCTGTCTGCTGCTGTTGTCCCCTCATCCTAGCTTGGTGGTGCTCATCTTAGTTGAAGCAGGGTGTTAGAAATGGGTCGAAGTCCATTTAGGTGGAGGGGCCTTTTTAAAATGAGAGACGTGAATCCATGAATTAATGTCTTTTGGTTTGGCTGAGAATGGATTAGTTAACAATAACGGGAAAGGTTCTTTCCCTTGTGGCTGGAAAGAATCATTTATTCGATGTCCTTTCCAATAAACAAAATCACTAGGTTATAATCCATGATCTGTAGGGTTTTCTGGGAGCTCGCTGTAAAAAGAGTTTGTTACCGATTGTTTTCTAAGTGCCTCGGTGAGACCCTGACAATAATGTAATGTTTCGCTTGAACCACCGTGGAGGCAAGTTTCCAAGAATACTGTTTTCCCCAGAAACCGTTTTCTCAGGCACACAGTGAGTTAAAGGGGGTGCATGCTGGAGTGATGGCAGTTGTGCTCCAGACACTAGGTGGGTTTTTTTCAATCAGGTCTAAACCATATCTCTGTGGTGGGGTCAGAATTCCCCTTTTTGTGGCCATATTTGTTTCTCTTCTTTAGTGGCAATTTCTTGAGCCTGTAGAAGGAAATCTTTTACTGGGTTAGCAGGGTTAACAGAGCAGTGGCCATTCTGGAGGCTGGATAGGATGAGTGTTTAAAGCTGCCTCATGGGCGGGAGCATCAGCTAGCTGATTTCCTCTAGTTTCCATACCGTCGGATTTGGAATGCCTGGCGAAGGTGAAAACTGAAAATTATTGAAAATTACGGTTTCAATAATTGCTAACCATTGTGGCAGTCGTATAACAACAACTCTGCAACCTGTTTTCCATTTTTTTATTAGGTTGTCCTGAAGAGCTTAAAAACCTCATTGTTTCCATAACATTCCAAAGTCATGTGCACTCCAGAGGCATGGTGACTGTCAGTATAAATATGTGTTACCTGGTCTTTAGCTAGAGTTAAGGCAATTAATTCAGCTTGTGCTGACTTTGTTCCTGGTAAGTAAAAGTTTTCAATTATGTCTACTGTGGGCGTTACTGCATATCCAGCTCAGTCATGTCCGTGCTCATCCCTTAAGTAGGACCATCTATAAATTAAATTAGATCAGCATTATATGGGCTTCCTGGAAGCAAGAAGATAATTGGTTAACAAAATGCAGTCATGGTTGTTTTCCTCCTGTGGTGCTGGAAGCAGAGTTGCAGGGTTAAGGTTATTACATGGAACCAAGGTAGCATAAAGCAACGCTACTTCATAGGAAGCTAGCTGGCTTATAGAATAGTGCTGAGGGTGGTGAGAGTTTAGAAGAAACTCACCCGAGTGTGGGACATAAATAGTTAAAGGAGACCCCATTACTGTTTCTTCAGTGGCTTTGTGTGAGAGCCGTGGCTGAAATAGCCCTCATACAAGGAGGAGGTCCTTTTGCTACCGAGTCTAATTTAATTTCGGAGCATAACAGCAAGTCATCTACAAACATTTTTGTAAAAGCATCAGTTATCGTGTAGGCATAACTGTGTATAAATGACAAAAGACTTAAAAGCATGGTTAAAGACCTGATTACAGTGTAGTTATCAAGGAAATTTGGCTATTTCTGTGGCATACAACATTTTAAGATACTGTAAATCGTGACTGACAACATACCAGGACATTTCAAATTTTAGGAACTTCATATAATTTCTAGAATATTTATAGTAATATATTTAGCCATATAATATAACCTAACAAGGTTTATCATTACTCATTTGACAATGTTTCCCATGTAATTTAACATACCAAATAAGCCTAATTAGTTTAAATATTTCTCTTTGAGCTGCTTAGGGGCCTTCTGAAGCTTCCCAAAGTTAGCTGGAGGCCAAAAGAACTTCATTTAGAATTTGATTTGAGGAAGTTTGTGAACGATATCAAGAGGTTTTAAATGTTTGGCTAAGTAGAATCATAAGTCACTGTGAAACAATATTTATTCACTTAACCAAAGTGATAATAAAAGATTTCAAAAGCAAATACAGAAAGTTACAGCAGATTACTTAAGAGGTAAAGAAACTTTACAGTCTGTTATCAAAAGCAGATCAATATTTCAAGAAAACTTTGTCCTCTTAACAGAAAAAAACCTCTAGTTTTCACCATTTCATCTTTAATATTAAATTTCATTCATTTAATTAAATTCAATCTGATCTTAGTAAGACCTGGCCATGCATAAAACTCTTTTCTCAGGGTTCCCTTTTTAAAATTAATTTTTAGAAATGTATGCCACTTTATAGTTCAGTCTTCCAACAAAGCACAGAATATATTTACTAATAGTCTCAAACATATTTAATCTCTCTGTAATAAGAGATCAAAGTAGGTAAACATAGACTTCTTTAGCAATTAATGCTTCAGTATTTCTTATTAAGAAAATGATCTAGACATTCAGTGAATCGCATCATTTGACTTAATTTAGCAGAACGCTACAGTTTCAAGTCACCAAAAATCTGGAGAAACTGTTTTTAGGTAGACATACCATAAAACAAAATTATTCTTAAAGAGTTCACCCCAAAACTTATTTATTACTTATGAAAATATTATCATACCAAGTTAATTTTCTGGTTGACAAATTTTTATACCAGAGATAACATGAGCTTATTAACTTTCAGTAAACCTAGGTACAGTTAAAGTATTACACTTAACGTTTGACTCTAAAGACATGTCTGTATTAATAAACCATCAATTCTGACTCATTTTCATTCATTAAAGATTAAGCCTAGACTATGTGATCCTTTAAAAATTCGGGCTAGTTTAATTACATTTAGAAATATTTGATTTGTATGCATTTACTTTTAAGTCAATTAAGTAAACCTCTTTTACCAATTAATATTGATAATACCATTTGGAGTTAGAGACGGATCATACATACATGCAGACATGCACATATCCAGCCAGACTCGGACAGAAGTCTCCTGGTTTTCCTGCTTGAGTTTCACAATGGCCTCCTCTTTGCACACACTGTGCGCCCCCCAACCTCCGTTTTTTTCCCAGTTTTAGAGTCTATTAAGCCAAGGTTGTAGACTCAGGCGATGTGGGCGGTGTTTACATTTCAGGGACATGAAGAGTTGTAACTTCAGGCTTTCTCCTAGGAATACTTTTGTTCTCTCAGGGTCAGAATTTTGAAAAGATGTTTTATCAAGCCAGCTTTCTCTACAGTGTTGGAATGTCAGAAGAGCTCCATCCTGGCCATTTAAGAGTTAAGATAAGTGTTTGCAAAAGCATCGGTTTCTTGGGCTTCCCTGGTGGCGCAGTGGTTGAGAGTCCGCCTGCCGATGCAGGGGACACGGGTTCATGCCCCGGTCCGGGAAGATCCCACATGCTGCAGAGAGGCTGGGCCCGTGACCCATGGCCGCTGGGCCTCCGCGTCCGGAGCCTGTGCTCCGCAACGGGAGAGGCCACAACAGTGAGAGGCCCGCGTACCGCAAAAAAAAAAAAAAAAAAAAAGCATCGGTTTCTTCATGAAGCCAGCCAGAGTGGCTGCCCATCCGGGGGCTATTCGGCCTTTGAGCACGGTTTCCCATTATTAATTTGGCAGCCCAATTCAGATAGTATCTGAACAACTTTCTGAGGGCGGTGTGATGGATCGAATGTGTGTCTGTCTCCCTAAGGGCTTCCCCTTGGGTCAGCTTGACTCTCACGCGTCTTGGCTTCTCCCTCCGACAGTCTAAAACCACCGTGGATGCTCAGAGCGCAGGGTGATCAGCCTTTATGATGCGCACCTGGCGAGCAGAACTTACTCTGGTTGTGGTGGGACTTCCTGTGCGACCAGTGCACGTTAAGAGACTTGATCCTCAGACACTTCCGCCAGGTTCTCAGTCGCCTGAGAATGGCTCGTGGCTGGAAGGAGCAAGTGTCCCTTTACTTCGGAGCTGAGCATGCTCAGTCTCTCATTTCACTAACAGTTTGTTCAGACCGTATATACATAATCTTTCCAATATAAGTCAATTTTTAAAAGAGACCAGTGAACCCCGTTCACTCCACAGCTCCTCCAAGGTCCCTGCCTAGGAGATGTTCCAGTACCCCCTTAGGACTCCAAGTCCCAAGAAAAACAGCTCAAGTAAAACTCAGGATGTCATTTAAAGCAGTGCTGTCCAGGTACCAGGAGAACCCACCAAAGTGCCTGGGGAATACGGAGCAGTGGGGCTCCAAGGGTCTGTGCTGGCACCAAGCACCCATTTGGGGTGGACTCCAGGTGTCCTCTGCTGTCTGTCTCTGATATCCCGCCACCTACGCCAAGCAAATGTCCATGAAAATTCAACTAACAATCCAGTGACAAAGAAAAAAGGGCATTTTATTTGAGCCAAACAGGATTATGACCCAGGACTTCTGAGACCCAGACTCTCAGAAGCTCTGAGAACTGTTTCGCCTGCTAGAGGTCGAAGGCATAGTCATGTACATTTTGGGGACAAAGGATCGTAAATGAAAATGACATACTGATCTACATAAAGTTCACCAAAGATACATAGTCCAAGTAGGTACGTGTACAAAGCGAGCAGCAAGTCATCATGACCCCCTGCAGGGCTGGGAAAGAACGCTGTTGTTTTAAGAAGTTACATTGCTAGCATCAGAAGAAAGGGAAAAAAAATGGGCTTTTATAGTCGAGCAGGCGCTCCTATATTTGAGAAGGTCTGGTCAGTGTAATGCAGATGCAGACTGCATGTTAGGGAGGGAGAGAAGAGGCCCAAGCAGACACAGAATTTTATGTTTAAATTTTCGTGTCCTGCCTTAAAATATAAATGTTATTTCACCAACTTGTACGTGAGTGTTCACAGAAGCGTTGTTGATAATAGCTAGGAACTGGAAACAACCAAGGTATCCATCTACTGGTGAGTGAATCAACAGAAGCGATATGCTCGTGGGTGGAATACTACTTGGCCGTAAAAAGAAACAAACTACTGATACCGTGACATAGATGACCCTCAAAAGCGTTACGCTGAGTCCAAGAATCTGGACAGAAGGAGTTGATGCTGTGTGGTGATTCCATTCATACCAGGTTCTAGAAGAGGCAAAACAAATCCGTAGTGATACGGATTCAAATCGTTGTTACCTCTGGGCGGTGTG
The DNA here is from genome assembly GCF_964165515.1 of Mesoplodon bidens. Lineage (NCBI taxonomy): Eukaryota > Metazoa > Chordata > Mammalia > Artiodactyla > Ziphiidae > Mesoplodon > Mesoplodon bidens. The sequence goes on from NC_138172.1 coordinate 3,181,121, forward strand.
GAGAGGGAGTACTGTCAGGAAAGGGGCACAAGGAACTTTCTGGGTGATAGATGTGTTCTGTGTCTTGACACATGGGGTATGCACTTGTCAAAACCAAACACTTGGTCTGTGCATTTTTAACATATAGAATTAAAACTCAATAAAAACTGAGTATAAATAGGACTTCCTGGTGGCCCAGTGGTTAAGAATCCACCTGCCAATGCAGGGGACACGGGTTCGAGCCCTGGTCCAGGAAGATCCCACATGCCGTGGGGCAACTAAGTCCGTGCGCCACAACTGGTGAGCCTGCGCTCTACAGCCCACAAGCCACAACTACTGAGCCCACGAGCCACAACTACTGAAGCCCACGCACCTAGAGCCCATGCTCCACAACAAGAGCAGCCACTGCATTGAGAAGCCCGCGCACCACAATGAAGAGTAGCCCCCACTCGCCGCAACTAGAGAAAGCCCGTGCGCAGCAACGAAGACCCAACGCAGCCAAAAAAAACAAAAGTATAAATAAATAGTGAAATTCAATTTATTTTTTGAAAACCAATTTCCTTTCTTTTTTTTTTTTTAATGTCTTTTTTCAGTATTCCAGTATGAGTAACAGGAAAGAACATGTCAAAATTACAACCAAGTCCCAGCCAGGCTTCCTGGAGCGGCTGAGCGAGACCTCGGGTGGAATGTTTGTGGGGCTCATGACCTTCCTGCTCTCCTTCTACTTAATTTTTACCAATGAGGTATGATGTTTGGGGTCCCTCTGTGCAGAATGAGGGTCCCTGCAGTATCAGGGAGCAAAGGCTGTGAATTCGGAGGCTGGGTATGGTAATAAGGGTCTAGATTTTATGGGGGCGGGAGCTGAATTAATCAGAGTTCTTTCTTTTGTGACCCACCTCACGACTGATGTAAGCAGGAGGGGGAATGGCTCTGTTCACACACCTGCAATCCTGGGTAGCATCAGTTTCAGGCATGGTTGCATCCAGGCATTCATGCTGGGTTACTAGGAATCTCCATTTCTCCGTCTCTTGCCCATTTTTCTCTGTTGTGGATGTTTCTTTGGCAGGCTCTTCCTTTGTGGTGGCAAAGGTGGCCCCATAACTCCAGGGTCACATCCAAGCAGCTTAGCAACCCCAGGGAAAAGAGGAGCCATCTCTTTCTAAATCAGTTTAGCAAAAGTCGCAGGGAGATCCCTCAGTGGCCTCAGTCCTCTCTCTGAACTGCTGCCTGTGGCCAGTGGACACAGGATGTGATTGCCGAGGCCGGGGTCACATGATTTGAACAGGCGTGGGATCGCCCCAAGTGAAGCAGGAGGGGAGGGGCAGAGAAGGCAGAGGAAAATGGGGGAGGGGTGCAGGGCAGAAGAAGCAGCAGCTCTTTCTGGCACGGGTGGTGCTGAGATGGGTGCTGGGTGGCCTTCCTGGGAGAGCACACGTCCTGGGTTCCTCTTGCCCAGGGCAGAGGGCACAGCTGTGTCCAGTGGTTGAAACCCTCACTCCCCGCTGTGCACAGGGCCGCACAGTGAAGGTGGCGACCTTGCTGGCTGAGGGACTCTCGCTCGTGGTGACCCCCGACAGCATCCACAGTGTGGCTCCGGAGAATGAGGGGAGGCTGGTGCACATCCCCGGGGCCCTGCGGACGTCCAAGGTAGGCTTGGCGGTGGTTGCTGACCCGGGGCGGCCGGGACACATCACAGGATATTGTCTGATGGAGACGGGGACACTTGGTGTGACTCCTGCTGTATCTCTCAGCAGCCGTGTGGACCCATCTTTCCTGAGTCTCAGTGTCTTCCTCTGTCAAATGGGGAGAATAATTGTAACAGACCAGGGGCTGGTTCTGAAGGTTGGGCGGGATACAGTAGCTACCCTCCCGGCACAGTCTCTGGCCCGAGGCAAGAGCCTCACAAAGAGGCGCTTTAACAGTGATGATGGGTTTGTGTGTCTGGTGCCAGGTCTTCTGTCTGAACACCCGACACACTGCTGCATGAGCACCGCGCCCTTGGGCCGAGCAGCCTGAGCTGTGCGCGCGGCTCGCGTCACAGGCTTGCAGGTTCAGCACTCGGGACGGGCAGCTTCCCTCGTGTCCCCGTGAGAGTAGCCGCGGAGTTCTCTGTGCTCTTCTGCCCTCTGGACCTGTTTCTCCTCCAGCCCAGCTTCCCCTGAGCCGGGCATTCTTGTCCTTTATTTTTCTTGTTTGTTTGATTCTATCTGAAGCTCTTGTCTGATCCAAACTACGGGGTCCACCTCCCGGCTGTGAAGCTGCGGCGGCACGTGGAGATGTACCAATGGGTGGAAACCGAGGAGTCCAGGTGAGGGGCCGGCGGGTGAAGAGTTGGCTGGGGCTGAAGGAGGCGCGGGGATTAGGGTGACGTGCAGGTGGCGCTCACTTTGACACTTCTGAAATGTAAAGTATAAAATCTTCCTATCAGAGAAATGTCGAATTATCCCCAATTACTGGCTCATGGTCTTGTGTGGAGGCGGCAGGAATCTCCCGCAGAGGGGCTCGGAGGAGAAAGCGGGCTTGGTTGGCTCTCTTCCGGGGAAGTTGTCTAGGGCTGCCCCAGCGCAGGCTCAGACGGAGCCGGGCCAGGTTGTGTCCCATCTTCTCTTCCATGGTGTGCGGGGCGGCGGGGGCGGGGGCGTGCTCCTGGGTCATCTGCTCTCAGATCTAACAGGAGCCCCAGGCAGGCTCTCATCGACCACACGTGCTGAGAGTGAGGGTGGAGAGGGGACTCGGGGAGCCCAGGTGGCTCAGCCTGGGGCAGGGCAGCCTCAGGGCCCTCCACAGGGCTGTCGCAGAGCAGAGGGTGCAGGCAGATAGCTGAGCCCACAGGGCAGGGCTGGGACACAAGCCAGGGGAGGCCGGTTTCAGCTCAGGATGAGAAAGCTCTTTTCTCTAGTGAGCGCCTTTGAGGTCTGGAGCTGGCTGTTTGCCAGGGAGCACCCTGTTTCTGGGCTGGTGTGGACCAAGCCTGCTCCATGTGGGGAGTCTGACCTGGGAGCCCCAAGGTTGCTTCCAGCCGGAGATGCTTAGAGACGGGGATGCCTCAGCAGTGATGGGCTGACTCTGGTGCTGCCTGTGCTTTCTCTGCAGGGAGTACACCGAGGACGGGCAGGTGAAGACAGAGAGGAGATACTCCTACAGTGAGTACCCGGCCCCGGGCCTGCGGGCGGACAGGGCACCTCCCTGCACACCTGTGGTCTCTGTCCTCACCAAGCATCAGGCTCCCTGGGTGCTGGTCCTCAGAGCCCTGCTCTCCCATCCATCCAGCGAGGCTCCAGTAGCCGCCCCTTTGGCTCCTGAGTGGTCGCAGGCTTGGATAAGAGGACGTGGGGCCAGTGGGCCTCAAACCTGAGGTTTACTGTGGTTTCTGCACTGTTCCCTCTACCTGAAACAGACACTGAATGGAGGTCAGAAATCGTCAACAGCAGAAACTTTGACCGAGAGATTGGCCACAAAAACCCCAGGTGAGAGCTGGGTCCCCAGGCCTGAACGTAGCCTTGTCGGCCATTAGCAGGTGCCCAGCCTCAGCTTCCTCATCTGAGTAATGGAATTGAGTTGCTTCTGTCTCGTGAGCGGATGAAAATGTGAGACAGGTTTCCGAGGCCAGGTCCTGTGCTGGGCACCAGAACAGAGGCGAAACCTGACACCCCTGGCCCCAGGCAACCTCCCCTCAAACAGGTCACGGGTGTAAGGCTGGACTGAGTGCCTGGAGGGGTCGTCAGCGTTTGGCGTGGGTGGGAGGACAGTCAGCAGGGGCTTTCCGGAGGCAGCAGTGTTCGACCCGGCCCTGCGGGGGTTCCGGCAGAGGAAGGTTAGCTCGGGCAGGGATGGGGGTGGCCAGACAGGCGTGACGCTGGGCTGGGCCAGGGAGGGCCTTGAATGTGCACAGTGGGGTTTGGGTGCTAGCCGGGCTGGAAAGGGTCAGGAGGGTGTGAAGTCCGTGGAAGGGCCATCTGAAGGCTGGGGGGCAGGATGGGACACGCTGGAGGGGTCCAGGCAAGAGAGTAGGAAGCTCTGGGGGACAGGAGGCCGGAGGAGGCTGCTCCTCCCGGGCAGAGGCTGAGGCAGGGGGGTAAAGACCAGACTGTGGGGCTGGGCTGGACGTGCAGGAGCCCTCTGGGTTGGGACCCTGCCCAGCACAACCCACAGGGACCCAAGCAGCACCTGCCCAGTGCCCTCCTTCACCAGCAGCTCCCCCTCTCCCACAGTGCGATGGCCGTGGAGTCATTCACCGCAACAGCCCCCTTCGTCCAAATCGGCAGGTTTTTCCTCTCGGCGGGTGAGTCTCAGGCCCCTTTAGATGAGCCAGCATCGACCCGGGGCCCTGCACTTCCACCTGGCCGCCTCCCAGGAGCCGGGGCCCTAGCACTCAGCCCTCAGATGCTTAAAGGGGTCCCCTGCTGTCCTGGGCATGGGGTCAGCCGGCGCTTTTCCAGCATCATACTTTGGGCCGAGGCCAGAGGGCAGGTGTGTCCCCAGGAGGTGGGGAACCATGTAGAAGCCCTCCTGAAACCCATACCAGGGAGCAGCTGCCAGGTGCTGCATCCTTATTGGGCTGACCTGGCAGAGCTGAGAGCCCTTCCTTGGCAGCCCTGGAGCCGGCAGCACAGATAAGGCCCCAGGACTCCACTTCTGAGCCCCACTGTCACCCAGCCCTGTGTCCGGGAGTGTCCGGTTCATCACAGGCCCCGAAGGGACTCTAAAGAGAGGCTTGCAAGGGACAGGGTGGCACCACTGGCCGCAGAAACTCCTGGGGCTCTGTCCCTGGGTCTCAGTCCCTGCGCCTGACCCAGGAAGGAGGGAGAGAAGACACTTAGATGGCAGATAGCCAGGGGGACGGGGGAGAGACTGCGTGAGCCAGGGCCTGGCTTGTCTGCTGTCTGCTCTGGTGCTCAGCTGGTGCCAGCCATGCCAGCCAGCCCCAGCCTCGTGCTGTTGCTGCAGCAGGGAAGCCAGGCCTGGACACACATGACCAGACCCAAGGTGGAGTGGCTGCCAGGCTAAGCCCCTTGCAGAGCTGTGGTCACTCTGGTGGGGAGGAGGGGACAGGGAAGCTTTCCTGGAGGAGCTGAAGACTGAAGGGGGCTGGCATTGCAGAAGGATGGAGTCAGAGGAGGGACTCCGGGTGGGAGACAGCGTGGGTGGACGCCCCGGGTGTGTGCGGTCCCCAGGGGGCGAGCCAGGAGGTGGCCGCATGGCTGGGCTTGTGAGGGTGCTTGGAAAGGCCGTCAGGCTGAGGGTTTGCAGCCAGGAGCTGCAGTGGCCTCAGGACTGTTTCTAACTGCTCGCTTCTCTCAGGCCTCATCGACAAAGTGGACAACTTTAAGCCACTGAGCCTGTCCAAGCTGGAGGACCCACACGTGGACATCATTCGCCGGGGGGACTATTTCTACCACAGTGAAAACCCCAAGTACCCCGAGGTACCCAGCGGGCTTGGGCGCTCAGATGGCAGAGGTCAGGGCCCCAGAGTCCCGCACCCGACAGCGCGCGGGACTCAGAGCCCAGCGTCAGACTCTGGTCCGGTTCTGGTGAATCACAGCTACACCCGGCCAGTGAAGTTGGAGGGGAGAGGCTTTCCGGGCGCTGGAGCCACCTGGGCAAGGGCGGAGGTCATGGGAGTGGGGCACGCCGTGCGCCCAGCTGACGGCTCCCGCCTCCCTCACTTGCTTCTCTTCCACCCCAGGTCGGAGACCTGCGCGTCTCGTTTTCCTACGCAGGGCTGAGCGGCAATGACCCCGACCTGGGCCCAGCTCACGTGGTAATCAGCTCCCCGGGCTGACTCAGGGGGGCCTTCCTGGGCGCAGACGCTGGGGCCCAAGCAAAGGCTATGGGCGCCCCCCCCAACCCCGTGTGCACCACGTGCCCTGTGCACATCCATGGGCCTCAGGCTGAGGGCGCGGTGCTGGGGGTCTCGCAGCTGGGCCCAATGCGGTTCTTCTAATCACGTGCAGCCCCTCTGCCCCCAGCCCCGGCTTCTGCTCTGTAGAGACTCGGTCCCGCGTTCCTGACCCCGTCACCCCGCCCCCAGCCCCTGCTCAGCCCTGACACACGCTTCTGCCCGGGGTCCTCCCTGGAGCTTCGGATGGAGCAGCAAAGCGGGAGCCGCCGTCCCCCGGGCCGACGTGGAGGCAGAGGCTCGGGGTGGCGTGGGTGTCCCCGCTTGCTTCCTCGTTGGCACACGGTGAGGAGGGGAGCTGGGCCCGCGGGTGGTGGCCCCGCAGCTCTAAGCCTGAATTCTCTGACCAGGTCACCGTGATTGCCCGGCAGCGGGGTGACCAGCTGGTTCCGTACTCCACCAAGTCCGGGGACACCTTGCTGCTTCTGCACCACGGGGACATCTCAGCGGAGGTGAGTGGCCACTGTGCACCTGGGCCCTGCCCTCCAGTGGCGTGTCACACACTGCCACCACGGAGGCAGACCCAGGCCCCGAGGCGAGAGAAAGCTGTAGAGGGGTTAGGTCTCCCTGTGTGTGCAGCCCACGTCCCCGAAGCGGGGAGCAGCGGGCAGAGCCCCTGCAGCCTGGTGAGAGGGGCAGACGCTGAGCTCACAGACACGGAGACGGCAACCTCCTGTGGCAGCGGGCCGCAGGGCACGGTTTTGCTGAGTCCCAAGTGAAGAGAAGGGGCCAGTCAGTCGCGCTGGCAGGCCAGGGCCCTCCTTGTCGGGGCCAGGACGCCGGGTGGCCCTACCCAGGGAGGGGGTGGGCAGAGGCCCGTGAAGGCTGAGTGTGAGCTGGGGTGAAGGGGTTGAGCTGTGCGGCCCCAGGACCAGGCGAGTGAGGGCAGCGCCTCCGGAGAGACCAGGGCACCCACCCCATCCGCAAAACGGGGTCACGCCTCACCCAAGCCCCGAGGAGAAGGGGTGCAGAGATGTGCCGTTAGTTCAGGGCCTGCCTTAGAAGTTAGCCTCTCCTCTCCAGGCAGGAAGTCCTTCTCTTCAGCAGAAAGCGCGCTTGTATGTTGTTGACGAGCACAGCGTATCCGTGGAGAGCCGTTCTGAACCTGCCCTCTCAACCCATAAGGGTTTGGGAGGTTAAGGTAGTGGGCAGGCGGCAGGGCTTAGCTGTGACCTTTTGACCCGCTTATTGGACCTTCAGCTGTCGTCCCCTCCCTTCGGCCCCTCCCTTCGGCCCCCAGTCCAGGCGGTGCTGGGCTGTGCCTTCTTCTTGAGCTTGGGACGAGGGTGTGGTCAGGCTGCGGCCCAGTAGCCAGTTACCAACCTCAAGGCATGGCTGGCCCCTCCCAGCCTGGCGACTGTGAGTCACCCTCTCTCAGGCAGCTTTCAGGGCCCCAGGGAGTTTCTAGAATTAGGAGGCCCAGCCCAGGCCTCTGTCCCGGGGCTCCAGTCTCCCGCAGGTGGGGCCCCGGTCTCAGAGCTGCCCCCCAGAGAGGAGTGCTGGGGCTCGTGGCTCGACGCCGCGTGGGACAGATGATCCCCGGAAGGCGCTGCTGCGGCAGGAGGGTCAGGTTTATTTGGTGAGACAGTGGGCTGGCGGCTCTTGGAGGAGGCGGGCTGTGATCTGAGGGCCCAAACCTGCCTGCTCTGTGCTGCCAGGTGGGCAAGGCACGTAGGCCTGGGTGGTGCCCTTTCCTGCCTCTGGTCTGTCCAGAAACGCAGTGGCTCCTGGGTCAGCCCGGGCCCCTCGGCTCTGGCCCTGCCGACTGGGTAGGCTGGTGACCCCCCAGAGCTGAGACGTGACGGCCCCTCCCCGCTTGTCCTCCAGGAGGTGTTTCGTCGGGAACAGAAGAGCAACTCCATGAAGACGTGGGGCCTGCGGGCGGCCGGCTGGGCAGCCATGTTCGTGGGCCTCAACCTCATGACGCGGATCCTGTACACTCTGGGTACGTGGGGAGAGACAGGGCCTCCTCGGCCTCTGCCACCGCCGCTCTCCCAGCCTGGTGGGGTGCACTCAGCCCATCCTGTGCCCCCAAGGCTTTGGGACGAGAGAGCAGGGGAAGCAGGATGCGGGTCAGGATGCTTCCAGGGTAAGACCGGGTGGATGCCGACCCCCGAGGCTGCGGGTTCCCCCGCTCCGTCTGCCCGCCCATCCCCTCAGCCCTTCACCCCTTCATCGGACAACCGAATAGCCGTGTTGAGGAGGCTGGCCGGCTCGTGCCAGGCCTGAACAGAGCTCTGGATTCCTTTCCTGGCCTGGCTTCGGTTTCCTCACACCTAGTTTGCAGAGTTCTGTGAAATGTTCGGCAAATAGGAAACATTCAGGAACTGTTACGCTTCGCCCCCACCCCAAATCCTGGGCTAGACTTGGCACGGCCGCTGGCAAGTCTGGAGTGCAAGGGAGAGCGTGCTGGGCTGCCCATGGCCCAGGGTTGGCCCGCTTGAGCCCCAGAGCTGCCCGAGCGGCCCCGCCTGGCTCAGGAGGACCGAGTGCCCGGGGTGACTGAGTGCTGGGCCTTGGCCGCTCTCCGGGAGGCTGGGGCTTCTTGGGGGATGCCCCGTCCAGTGAGATGGTTCTGCCCACCGTCTCTGGGCCCGGAAACCCGTCCCCTGCTCACCGTCTCCAGCTGCGGTACACGCACACTGTCAGATTGTTCTACAGCTGGGCAAACTGAGGGGAAGGGGAAGGGGAAGCAAGGCTGCTGCCCTCGGACAGCTGAACTCTGCTCACAAAGGCAACCGCATCTTGGGCACAATCGCCAAGTCCATCGTCGCTGTGACCTTGGACAGGCTGTTGCCCTCTCAGAGCCCAGTTCCACCATCGTCCAGTGTGTCTCAGAGGGCCCTCCTTTGACTCTCCGACTGGTTCTCTCCACCCTGGAAGGCTGATCCTCCAGAGTCAGAACAGACATGAGAGCACAGAGGCACAGTGCAGGGGAGGGACTCGGGAAGCTGCAGCGCAGGGCGCCCATTCACACCTCCCCTCCTGTGATGAGCACTTTCCGAGTGCCTGCTGTGCGGAGGACGCTGCTCCGGGCCCCGGAGGCCACACAGCCAACAGTACGGACAAGGTCGCTGTCCTCTCTGGGCTTAGCGCAGAGACTAAGACCTGAGGTTCTGCACTCAGACAGTCTTTTTTTTTTTTTTTTTTTTGGCTGCATTGGGTCTTCGTTGCTGTGCACAGGCTTTCTCTGGTTGCTGCAAGCAGGGCTACTCTTCACTGCAGTGCGCAGGCTTCTCATTGCTTCTCTTGTTGCAGAGCACAGGCTCTAGGTGCACAGGCTTCATGGTGCACAGGCTCCTGTGAGTTGTGGCTCACGGACTCTAGAGCGCAGGCTCAGTAGTTGTGGTGCACGGGCTTAGTTGCTCCACGGCATGTGGGATCTTCCCGGACCAGGGCTCGAACCCTTGTCCCCTGCATTGGCAGGCAGATTCTTAACCACTGCGCCACCAGGGAAGTCCCACTCAGACAGTCTTAAGTTTAAATCCTGGTTATGCCACCTCCTAGCTGTAAGTTTAACTCCCAGGCCTCAGTGATCTTGTGGGCGAACTGAGGTTAAGAGCAGTACCGGCCTATGCTGCGGAGCAACTAAGCCCGTGCGCCACAACTACTGAGCCTGCGCTCTAGAGCTCATGTGCCACAGCTGCTGAGCCTGCATGCCACAACTACTGAAGCCTGTGTGCCTAGAGCCCGTGCCCTGCAACAAGAGCAGGCACCGCAGTGAGAAGCCCGCAAAGCCTGTGCGCTGCAACAAAGAGTAGCCCCCGCTCGCCGCAACTAGAGAAAGCCTGTGCGCAGCAACGAAGACCCAGCGCAGCCAAAAATAAATAAATAAATTTTAAAAAAGAAATGTTTAAAAAAAAAGCAGTACCGGCCTTACAGGGTGGGCGTGGTGTGGTGCGACGCATGGTCCCACGGTCAGTGCCCAAACGTGACGCGTGCTTGTGGGGGCCGAGTGGGGGCCCTGCCGTCGTGGCAGACACCCGGGCCGGCCGTGCAGACCCAGCGGCACCAGACCCCTGGCTCATGGGAACTGAGTGCAGACCCCCCCAGTGGATGATGGCTATGGAACGCCTGCCTGCAGAGGCCAGGAGGCCAAGGACGGGTAATTCCACAAGGGTTGATGGATCCGAGACTGTATCACGTTGGGCGGTAGACTGCAGGGTCCTCGAGGTGGGTGGCTCGGGCCCATTGAGTCCCCTCAGCCCCTCCATGGAGCTGGGTGCACAGGTAACTGGTAACGGCTTGGGTGACCGAACAGGCCCCTCCAGGAAGGGCTGAGGGGCCCAATAAGCCCCCCAGGGGGTGTGGCCCAGCCTGCTTTGTGAGGGGCGGCAGCCAGGTGCTCACCACCATCCCCGGAGAGTCTCTGTTCTGCCCTCAGCGCACGCGGTCTCAGAGCGTGACCACGCGCCCTCCCTGGGGCTGGGACGGGCTGCAGTCGGCAGCAGGGTTCCTCCTCGTGTGACCTCCCACCTCCCTCAGGCCACATTACCCGCCACCACTTCCTCTTCCTCCCCACCTGGTCCAGAGACAGACAGGCTGCTGGATGGCGGGGCGGGGAGAACAGCAGAGCCGGGGGGCCTGGGAAGCCTCACTACCTCTCTCTTCCCCACAGTGGACTGGTTCCCCATCTTCCGAGACCTGGTCAACATTGGCCTGAAGGCCTTTGCCTTCTGCGTGGCCACCTCGCTGACCTTGCTGACCGTGGCCGCTGGCTGGCTCTTCTACCGGCCCCTGTGGTCGCTTGTCATCAGCTGCCTGGCCCTGGTGCCCATCATCATTGCTCGGACACGGGTACCGGCCAAAAAGCTGGAGTGAGCCGGGGCTCCGGCACCCACTGGACACTGCCTGTGCCTCGGGACCCAGGTCATCCCCTCCCCCAAACCCACGTCGGTCTTGGATTCCGCACGCGCCCCACTCGGGTGGCAGCCTTGGCAGTGTGCATGGGTGTCGGGTTGGCGTCCGTCAGTTAGCACTTCGCACCCCTTCTTGCCAGCGGGCAGCTTTGGTGGCAGGAGGCGGCTCCTGTCTGGCAGCGTGATACGCGCCCTCCTGCTTGTTTCCTTTCCTTCTCTTGGGGCCGTGCGGCCACTCGCGTGTTTCACTTAGCTGATGTCTGCCGCAGTGGTGACACTCAGACTTGGGGACGGTGTCAGGCTCCACCACAGCCACCGCCGTGCCCGCGTCCCAGGACAGGGTGGCAGGGGCGCCACAAACCCACTCTGTGCATGGAGCTTGATTCGGTACTTAAGAGAACCAGGGGGTGTGGTGATGAGGAAGGTGGACGTTTGCTGGGCTTTGCACACATGTTACCATTTGGCAGAATCTTTGTGGCGTGTAGGACCCCCACAGGCCTGGTTGTTTCTTGCCACTTCATTTCTCTGCACATAGCTCCCCGACCTGCGCTAAGAGGGGGCGGTTTCAAGTCAGATCTAGAAAACAAACACCTCTGGAATGATTTACGTCTCAGACTGTTACAGAAAAATCCCCTTTCATCTGTCAGTTGAAGGTAGTTCAGAGCACAGAAAGTTCAGTGGGGCTGTTACTTACCTGGTTGAGAAAGTTACCTGTCGGTATTCTGGGTCCCTGAGCAGCTTTTCAAAGCTTCAGGCGCTTTGAAACCAGTGTTAGCAGAAGGCTCGTTTTCCCTCTGGGAGGAGATGGGGGTCTCTATCCGGGAGAGAAAGGCATTTCCTTTCATCCTCTGGCATCAAAACCCAGATTTTCTTGAAGATGATTTTGAGTTTTTAGTCAGTTATCCTAAGTGGGCTCCTTCGTGGTGACACCCCACCCACCAACCAAAATCAGGCATCAGAGGCTGCAGATTTGAAAGCTCTCTGGCCTGGCTCTGTTCATCACAGGTGTGCTTTTGACATTAGCATCTGGGCCTCAAGTGGCTGCTTCTGGGTGATTTATGTGTTCAGTGTCCACAGCTTTATTCCTAAATCAAATCTACCCATGCTTATTTAATTCACAGAGTTTAAGTTTCCCAACTATTCTCAACACCCTTTGAAAGATAAAGTATGTTGTAACACTGATGTCTTAAAAGACTTGTGTGTCCTTTATCTTTCAACTATTTGGAAATTGTTGTGTTTTGCTGGGAGTGGCTGCTTTAGTGGAATAAGTATTTGGTAGCTGAATATGAATAGGGCTTAGAACTTCTGAAACTCAAGAGCTAATAACCTCTCGTTGTCCTGGGGCATTTGTGGTATAAACTGAGATTTTTCATGTTCAAAACAGCCAGCCCCAGCGATGAGTTATCTGGGTTTAAGGACTGAAAGTGTTCACTGTTGCTTGTTAATTGAACAGTTTCTTCGATCTCTCAACTCTTAAAGATGCTTTTGGAAAGCACAGTGACGAGATGATGGCTAAATACAAAATCTTTGATGTTTGGTTTGTGTAATATTTTTCTGGTACAGATTTTAAATTACTGCCAATTTCAAGTGTTCTTAAAGACCAAAATCATGTTAAGAAAATATTTCAAGCCTTTGGGAAATCATGATGAAACTTGTATTATCTTTGTATTTTTGATAAAAATTCAAAATAAATTTCTAAATATCTTTTGATACAGGAACTTGCCATTATCTTTTGCATTCTGTCTGAAATTTTTGTCTGAAAGAATTCAGCCATAGAATTTATTAAGAACCCTATGAAATTTTGGAACTTAGGTTCTAAATTGCTTTCAGTGGTTAAAATTGGTTTCACTTTTTTTGAGAAGGCACCTCAATATCTCTAGCACTTAGAAACCTACTCTGGCTTGTGTGGACTTAAGAGCGGCTCCCACCTTTGCCGGTCTTCAGATCGTTCTCAGAGGTGGGAGGGAGCCGGCGGGACCCGGCACAACAGGCATCCCGCATCTGCCGCTGATGAGCTGTGTGACGCTAGGCATGGCAGTGACCTGAGCCTCAGCTTCCTCATCTGTGACACGGGGACAGTGCCTCTCTATGGAGATATGAGATAAAGCCCACGAGCGCCTGAAGAAGTGGGTGGCCGCGAAGTGTCCACCCTGCAATTTGAACTTCTTTCCCCTTGTTACAGGATTTGAAGCAGGTGAGTGGTAACTTTTCAAAACCTGAGGTTTCACTCCACTTCCAAGGTGCATCCTAGGAGGTGCCATCTGCCTGAAGAACTAGTTATTCCTGCAGAGACGGGGTGACGCAGACCAGGCGGTTTCCATGGCAACCCCCATGTGTTTCACAACAGGAGCCTGCCTGCCAGTTCTTGCTGCATGAGTCACACCCCAAATGTTTTGTTTGTTTCCCTTGGATAAAACTGACTCAAATTTTTAATGGCTCCCGTCAAAGATTAAGTCATATCTCCTGGATTAAACATAGAAAGAAAAAAATTTCATGTGTGTAATGGTAAGTTCCCAGCCTGTGGGAAAACAAGATCTGATCTTTAATGTAGTCACGACCTGTATACAAATCAGTCATCCAAGTGTTCTTATCTGATGTAAAATCTGAAAGAAAACGTAGAGTCATGTCTTTCTAGAGAAATGCTTTATTTTTTTCCTCAAAATGTTATAAAAGTTATTTCTCCTAAATATCTGCAGTGCATAGGGCTTTATAAATGTATCCAGTAATGGATAAAATCTAGTTTTAACACTGATCCACTCTTCCTGACATTTCTTTAATTCTCATCATCTTTCCTTTTCTTTCCTGACTTTAGCTCTTTGTTCTAGTCTTCTGCCACCACTAAGTGTTACCTGGGAAAGCAGGTCCAGCCGTGTCACCCTGAGACGGCCTGCACTGACCTGCTCTCCCCCCACAGCGTCAGGCAGCATCCGGGACCTGACTGAGGGCAACGAGGGGCCTGCAGAGAAGGGGCCCGAGTCTGCAACAGCACGACTGTCGGACGCAGGAGGGATCTATCCGGGAGCAAGGTCTGGGGCACGGCTGAGCCACCGAGGAGGTGACCACTCACATCACAGCTTCTCAAACGGGAACAGGTGGGAAGCTGCCTCCTTCTCCTCCCTCCTGCTCTTCCGGAGGCACTTCCGCTTCTCCTCTACCTCTCGGTTTTGGGGCCAGGAGGCCGCCAGGATCCTGGCCACTTCCGCTGGAGAGCTGGTCCCCTCCTCCTCATCTGAAGAGAGTCCTCCTCCTGCGTCTGTGTGGGGAGCGGCTTCCTCACTCTGGGGGCGACAATGGAGGAAGCTGCGTCAAGAGGCAGCAACGCCCCAGCAGCGCCGAGCTGTGACCCGGAGGACAGGGCTCAGCCCAGCAGGTCCTAGAGCGCTTGCTGTGCACATAGGGCTCGAGACACAAAACTGCCCTTGAGGAGCTACGACCAATCCAGGAGGTAACTGCGTTTTCTTGCTCGTTTCTGAACAGAACAAGTGCACGAACGCACAGCACCAGCGCTCTGTGCCCACTGCTGCGAGGACAGGCTGGGGAGGGCAGGGAGAGCCGTGCGTGGGGTCGCAGCTGCCCCAGAGGGTGTCTGTGCGTCTCTGACCACTCCACGTGACTATGTCTGGGGGGCCTCTGTGCCCCCATGGGAGCCTGCAGGGGCTGTGAGAGGGGCCTGAATGAGCACCTGTGGGCCTGGGGGTGGTCACAGCCCCAGGGGTAGCACAAGGCCAGGAGATGCAGACACCTGTCCCCCACCCCGAGTGGGCTCAGCACCAGATCCAACCCATAGCGGGCACCCTCTCGTGCAGACAGGGCGGGGCTGGCAGAGCAGCCGAAGCCTGACTCCAGGACACCTTGGGCACCTTTCTCAACGTGGACAGGACGCAGGGCCTGAGAGACACAGGTCTGTGGCACCAGAACAGAGCTGACTTGATCTTTGAGCAGAATCGGCCTCTGGTTCCCTACCCGCCCCCCAAACCTGGCGTATCCTCCAAGGACCACCCTGACCTGAGCCCCATAGCGAAGCCTCAGCCGCTCCCGGATGAGCAGCCCTTTGACCAGCAGCTTCCAGTTCCCCAGAGCCCGCTTCTCCCGTTTCTGCAAAAGCAAACAGAATGGAAAACACCGTAGGCTGCCGTTTCAGGAACATAAAGATACAGGTAACGAACGCTTCAGGTTAAAATAGTTTCTCAACCATACCAGGTGTGATTCATAAAGTGCTACACACAAAAGGCACCAAAACCAAAAACCTCTTCTTAATTGTTACCAACTGTAAAGTGTTTAGTGGAGGAGGGGGTCCAGGACCTGGACCACGGGCAGCTCCTTTTAACAGAGGCAGGTGTCGGCAGCAGGGGTAGCGGCCCCGGAGCCTGGATCCAGGCAGACAGTGGACAGAGACAGGGTTCTGAGGGGCAGGCAGGTCGTTGCTCAGTGCTGGCTCCCCGGTGCCTCCCAGGAAGAAAGAGCCAGAAAGAGGGCTGAGCCCGGGCTCTCCTCTCCTCTTACACGTGGCGTGAGGGAGGCTGGAGGGAACACCACCTCCACTGTGTGTGCTCCCCGCCTTTGTGCTTCCCCGTCCTGGCCCCACCCAGGCCCTGCCTGCTCACCTCCTTCTCCTTCTTCTCAATGAGCGCCTGCTCGTTCTCCCAGGCGGCCAGGAGCACATCTTTATATTCCTCACAGACTATGTAGCCATCGGTTCTGTGGGGATCAACACAGATGGTCTCTCTCGAGTCTGGGTCTGCTCTGGCCTCTCCACTCCCCTCCACGGGGGACAGTGGGCTGCTCCTAAGCACTTGGGGCCCTGAAGTACTTCCAAGGTCAGCAGTCCACAATCCCAGCCACAGCTGCTGGCAGACACCACCCATGCAGAAGGCAGGCCCGTGGACCCCAGGCTGTGAGCTCTTCCCCAGCCCCTCCCCACCCCCACTGCAGGGCAGGACAGAGGTCACCAACCAGGAAGGATGCTGACCCTACTCAGTCACCCTGACCACCCCCAGAACAGTGTGTTAATCCACGTCGTTAGGATGCTGGTTTCGCAGCTTTCACTGGTTTCGCAGCCTCTGGTTGGAAGCCAGAGTAAAAGTATAAAACATCGAGGGTTAAGGCTGATTTTGCAAATCCAGAGTAAAACCTTAGGGCTTCCCTGGTGGCGCAGTGGTTTAGAGTCCGCCTGCCGCTGCAGGGGACACGGGTTTGTGCCCTGGTTCGGGAAGATCCCACATGCCACGGAGTGGCTGGGCTCGTAAGCCATGGCCGCTGAGCCTGCATTTCCAGAGCCTGTGCTCCGCAACGGGAGAGGCCACAACAGTGAGAGGCCCGCGTACCGCAAAAAAAAAAAAAAAAAAAAAAAAAAAAAAAAAAAGGCCTTAAAAATAAGAGCCACTGGGCCTCAACCCCCGCCAGCCCCACACCAACCTCCCGCCCCTTCTCCATAACTTCCCCCCACCCCTTCTGGCCTCCACGGGAGGCCCCTCACGCACATGGGATGGGAGTAGCCTTTGTGGAAATCGAAGCCCGTAACAGCCTGGGCACAGTCAATGTTCAGCTTTCGGGCCACGCGGTGCAAGTTGGGCAGGTTCAGCTGGACGCAGCCAACAGGCATCATGCCGGGCAGGAAGAGGTACACGTTGCCAAATTCGTTCCGGGGGACCTGCGGAGGGTGGCACACTGGGTCTGGCTGGCCGCAGAGGGAGGTGGCCTGGTACCGACTGAGCGTGGCCCTTACCTACCAGGTGGCCTGGTACCACTGAGCGCGGCCCTTACCTTCCCGTCCACGGCCACCGGCGGCTGGTACTCCTCGGTCTGCCACTTGCCAAACAGGCCCAGGTCATTGTGGTCCTGCAGCTGCGGCTCAGCCAGGCGGGCTCTCCGGGCCCGGTTGGAATAGCCTTTTACAACCTACAGCCGAGGGGACAGCCACAGCTTATAACAAAGGTGACCACTTCCTGAGCGTTCACTGTACACCGGGCACTGTTCTCAGTGCTTCTGTGTATTGATAACTTAAATCTTTTCAACAAACCCAGGAGGTAGAGTCTATTATCACCTCCATTTTATAGCAGCCTAGGAGGTGTAAACAATTCACCTACAGTCACACAGCTTGTAGAGGCCAGAGCCTGTGTCTTGAACAGCTATGCTGTGTTTGGCGTCCATCACTGAAGAGGAAGTTGGGACTCAGAGATGTTCCTGTGGCCGGTGAGGGACGGGCCTGCTTTGGGCAGTGACCGGCTCCCCATGCCTCAGCCCCTTCCCACCAACCAGAGGCCCCTGCGCCCCGGCCCAGCTCCCTGGGTCTCACAACGCGAAGGGCTCCTCCCAGGGATCTGACAAAGAAAAGCGACTGTGTCTCATGACTGGCCACTGTCCTCCGCTGGCTGAAGCGGGCCCTGTGTCCCGTGACAGCCTGTGCGGTCTGCGCTGAATTCACACGTCTGTGGGCAGCTGACCGGCCAGAGAGGGAACGAGGCATTGGGGCTGCACACTGCCATCTCACTAGCTCAGGCCTTGGACAGGTTTCCCTTTCTGAGCTCCTGTTTTCTCATCTGTACAACGGGCACCCTGATGCTAACTCCTGTGAGACTCAGCAAAGATCACATACATGCAAAACAAAGGGACAGTGAGGGCGGGTGGGCCTGTCCACGCCAGGCAGGGCTCCGGCCTCTCAGAACAAATGGGTGACATGGTTCTGACCCACAAGGCCAAGGTTCTGACCCACAACACCGGGGCCTGGAGGGCTGCTTGCCGGCCTAGATTTCCTGCGTGCTCGGGAAGGCCCATCTCTTAACAAAGCCCTCAGTTAAGATGCTCTCCTCTGATCCTCTCAAGCCAGAACAGTCTGTCCCCACACGTGCGCGGCAGCCCACAGTCCCGCGGTTGTTACCTTGTAGGGCACTTCTCCAAGCCTCACCACTCGGGCCTGTTTCAGCCACGTGTCCCTGGAGTGCAGGGTGTGCACGCAGTCCCTATGGAGCCAACGGGAGACAAGACAGGGTTCACACCCACTGAAGCACCCCGTGCCCAGTAGCCTGCAGGGCCTGGCTGCCTCCTCTGGCCCCCCCAGGAGAAGGGGGAGCTCGGCCCTGGAGTGTCTCCCCGGGCACCAGGGGCCCACCTCAGGCCCACAGTTAACAGACACTTGCTGTCTCGCGGTGGGGGCGGGTGCATCCACTCACAAATCCCAAACTAAATGGCTTCCCATGGTGCCTTCCCCCTCCTCCCGCCGGAAGGGCCCAGCAGCACAGGTGCAAGCCCTCACCCAGGGTCTGGTCTGCTCCTGAATACCAGAGAGGGGGAGGGAGGGACGAGTGTCCAGAGAAGGGGTGGGGAAGCCAGAAGAGGACAACACGGAGACGACAGTAAGCTGACAAAGTACACAGGCTAGGATGAACGCACACAGAACAATTGGTTCCACCGGGCTCTGGCTTCGCTCTCCTTCCCAGCTTAGAGCCACACCCCGCCTCACATTCCAGCTGCTTCCTGCTGAGCCTTCAGCAAGGCCGCTCTTCAGTAGGGCTCCAAGGAGCAAGGGCACTAAGCTCCTCTGGTGCGGACATCCGGCCCTTCGCCTGCCCCCGGGCTGAGGCTGACGTCCAGCACAGCGCACCGGACAAGGTCACACCTCCTCTGAGCCCCTTCCTAGCGGGGTGACCCCCGATCCATCAGGAACGGTGAGCGCTGCCTCCCTGCCTCACAAGCTGCTGGGGGGACCAGAGGCAAGGGCTCCACACGCGTGCCCACCACAGGGGCACATCTCTGCCTGAAGGAGTGACTGTCACGGTCGTGGTCTTCCGGTAGGAGCGGAGAAGGGGCAAGCAGGTGGGCATCGTCTGGACATTCACAAGGATAGCAGAGGGAAGTGGGCACAGACAGCCCGTTCAGAATAAATCTCAGCTTCTAACCACTTTACATCTATGAGGACACTACTCAAGAAACAGAAAACAAGAACTGGCAAGAATGTAGAGACACTGCGAGCTTCATGCTCTGCTGGGGGACGTAAAATGACGCAGCCACTACAGAAAACAGTGTGGAGGTTCTTTACAAAGCTAAACAATCACCATGTGATGCAGAAATCCTACTTCCGGGCATATACATCCAAAAGGACTGAAAGCAGGGTCTCAAGAGATGTCTGTGCACCCATGTTCACAGCAGCACTAAACACAACAGCCAAAAGGGGAAGCAACACAAGTGTCCATCAATGGATGCCACTCACAAAAGGGCAAATGCTGTAGGTTCCACTTCTATGAGGTGCCTGGAGGAGTCAGACTCACAGAGACAGAAACTAGAGGGTGGTTACCAGGGCCTGGGTGGGGGGAGGGGGGTTAGCGCTGATGGGGACAGTTTGGGAAGGCAGAAAAGTTCTGGAGATGGTGGTGATGGCTGCACAGCAATGTGAATGTACTTAGTACTACTGGACACTTAAAACGGTTAAATGGTAAATTCTGTTCTGTATATTTTATTACATTAAAAACAAAAAAAGTCTGCCTCTAAAACTTCCTCCAGGCAGGGACCCCCTTCCCACCAGATGTCGTCTGTACGTGAGGACACCTGTGCTGTATCCTCCATTGAGGTCGCCAGGCTCTGGACGCTGACTGTCGGCAGCTGGGCCCCTGCCTGACCAGCCAGGGGACAGAAAGCTCCCACAGTGACCCTAACCGGAGGGTCGGGGATGACTCCCCTCGGGGCTGAGCTGCAGGAGGTAGCCCTCAGGCAGAGGAGTTGAGCCACCTACTCCTGTGAGTTTCCCTAAGTTTCCTTTTCTGTCTTTCTTTTCCCGTTTATTAAGAACATCCTCTATTTTGTGATCTTGCATCTTGGTCTTGGTCTTTTAGAGTTTCTAAAAATCACTTATTTTCTTTCTATTTAACATTTCTTAAATTTCTACTTCCATTGTTAATTCTGACTCACCTCAAGTTTATTACATTTTTCTCAGTTTTAACTTTGTATATATTTTATGTTTATTTTCTATGCTGTTCCCCTCCCCCCCTTCTTTGGCAATTTCTTTTTACTGTGGGAAAAAACACACATAAGATAAAATTTACCCTCTGAACCATTTTCCGAGTCTACAGCTCAGTGGCATCAAGTACATTCACACTGTTAGGTAACCATCACCACCATCATCTCCAGAACTTTCTCCTCTTCCCAAACTGAAACTCTGTCCCCATTAAAATATCCGCTCATTTTAAGTTTCATTATCAAATCCTTTATTCCTTCCTTTTGCATGTTTTTTGACTTCTGTTTTTGGGATGTGTTTTCTTATTGCCCCATATAAACCTTATCTGTCCTACGTATCTTTCCCCCTATAACTTTTCTCCCCCTGCTGACCTTTTAATCCCCGTGGTTTTCATTTCCAGGCCACAACCTCTCTGCCGTGCCCCCCGCCCACAAACGGCCTGCGCACACCGTGAAGCTCGAAGCCCAGCCCCGCGAAGGCTGCTAATCCCGGGCCGCCGGGCGTCTCCTCACCTGGAGTAGACAGCCTCTCCGCGGCAGTACCCAAGGATGGCAGCCGTCTCAGGGTAGATGGCCTGGTACTTGAGGAGGTGCCTCTTGAGGGCGTACAGAGGGTGGTTCTTGTACGTGCCTATGACGGTGGGCAGAGGCTGGTCCAGGTGCCTCGCCTGAAACTGCAGAGGCCGAGAGACGATGTTGGGCGTGGTGCTCGGAGAGGGAGGGAGGTGGGCAGTGACCCCCGAACTTGCCCAGGTAACTGACGGTGCCGTGGGGCTTTCGGGGCCCCAGGGCCGCCGCACCACGCTGTGACCTGGCGTTCTGTCCCACGGGTTTAGGTGCCTCGGAAGCTCCGCAGGGGCTGGTAATCCTGCGGCTCGCAGCAACGGAAAAGTCATCCCTGCCCTCTGACGCCTCGGCCGGCCCGAGCAGAGCCTTCCTCGGGAGGAGGCCTCACCTCAAGTGACACCACAATTCTGCGACACGGGTTCAGCGGCTCGGCTGCCCCGGAAACCAGAAGGAGCACTCACACCTCCTCCGCCCAGAAGGAGCACTCACACCTCCTCCGCCCACCACGATCAACACCTGTTCTCCCTGCTGCCTCGAGGAGCCTAGCTCCCCGCAGGCAACCCCACTGCTCTCACCTGCATCCCACTCACCAGGTCTCCTGCACTTCCCCGCAGCGTCTCTTCAAAGCCTGACAGACAAAGGAGGAGTGGCAAGTGGGGAGCAGGAGGGACCCCACTTGGCCAGCTTGCATGACACGCCCTTGAACTAGGTGAGTCACAATACGCTCTGCACGACTCCCACGACCCTGTCACCTCTGAGCCACACCCTGAGCGATGCAGTGCACAGGGACGACTCCCTGCCCCAGGGAACCAGGAATAATTCTCCAGCAAGTCTGCCCACCCTGCGGGCGGCCCTGCACAAGCCCCGGGCCCTCTTCCGGGCCCATGGCTGTCCCGCGACTCAGGGACGCGCTGCTGCTCCAGAAGCCGCCCCCCAGGGCGCCCCTCAACAGACAGGCCATCTCCTCAGCCCTCCTCCTGGGAGCTGAGTGTTCTGGGTCGGCGCAGGGGTGCTGGCGTGCACACCTCTGCGCGTGCTCACGCTGAGAGG
Organism: Mesoplodon bidens; assembly: GCF_964165515.1. Classification (NCBI taxonomy): domain Eukaryota; kingdom Metazoa; phylum Chordata; class Mammalia; order Artiodactyla; family Ziphiidae; genus Mesoplodon; species Mesoplodon bidens. Next base: position 3,202,421 of record NC_138172.1, read on the forward strand.
GGGAACAATTATATTACTGCGTGTTTTCCTCTTTCACTCAGGACTACTTACCTGACTTAAAGCTCCAAATTTATAACTGGGCAATAACTGAAAGTACACAGGCTTTGAAGCCAGAGCATCCTGGGTTCAAATACCAGGTTGGCTCATCTCTCAGATTCTAAATGTTTAGCTGGTAAAATTAAGGCCACGATAACCCCAGCTTTGTACTGTTGCTGTGATAATTAAATGAGGTAAAAATACAACACGGGGCTGGGCATCCAGCAGGTGCGCGTGCGCAAGGCCTCACCTCCTGGTCCTCCCTCTGCTCCCTCTCCACCAGCGGGCTCCGGTAGGGTCGCAGGGCCTCGGCCCACCACGCGGCATCAACCCGGCACTTTCGGGTCACCGTCATCCAGGCAGGGTCGTACCTCTGTGTGACATCGCGCAACCAGCCGTCACCGTCAATGCCCACGATGTAGGTCACAGGCTTGGTGGCGTACTGGTAGCAGGTCCGGGGCTGGCCCACTACACCGTGCACACAGTCCACGCACACCCACTTCTCCTCCCGCTCAGAGAACACCTCCAGCCACTGGTCCACACCAGCTGCTCTCTGGCCGTCTGCCTCCTCACCATCCACGGGCATCTTATGCTTGCCTCTCTTACGCTTACTGCCGGAAGCGCTTACAGATGCTTCTGGAAAGCCAGGGGGCTGACGGTGGCTTCCACGCGGGGACCTGGACTCCCTCTTGGACCCCACCTTCATCCTCTGAGGGGCGGTGGCCCTCCTCTGCCTTGGAAGGCCTGGCTCAGAATCCTCGTCGGATGGGCGATGGCTGTCTGAGCTGGAGAGCTCAAAGTCAGAGCCGCTGTTGGCCTTGTCACTCCCACTCTCCTCTTTGTAAGACACCCTTGCGGCCGCCCGCCGCTCCCGGCCCCGCGAACGCCTCTGGGTCCCCTCCGTCTGCCCCCCGGCCTTGCCCTCCTCTTCCCTGCTGGAGGAGGGCTCTCTCCGCTTCCTCCTCATGGCAGCCGCCTTGCTCCCCTTCGCTTTGGCGTGTGCACTGCCAGTGCCCTCAGAAGACGTGTCCTCTCGTCTGCTTCCTCTGCTGGTCTCTGGTTTGCTTGGCTTTCCAGGAACTTGGCTGGAAGTTTCTGAGGAGCCTGCAGGTCCCTCTGTGGATCTCTCCTTGGAAGGTTTCTTTCCCTTAAACAGAATAGGAAATATTTGCATTTTCTTTTTTTGCTAATGATACAATAAAGACTCTGGCATCTAACGGGGCTAAGTCACACTGGAACACCAGTGTACACAAGACGTTCCCGGCTCAGACAGTGACAGGCTGGCTACCCTCCAGGGTTGTAAGAAAGCAGTCACTAAATTCTGCAGCACCTTAAATAAGGCCACACTCTAATTCTTTTCAATACAAAGTGTAGCACAGGGAAAAGAGCACAGGATGTGGAAACAGACAAACCCGGGTTCAAACTCCACTTCTGCTTTCTCATTTTTTTTTTTTTTTTTTTTTTTTAATTTTTTAAATATTTATTTATTTATTTATTTATGGCTGTGTTGGGTCTTCGTTTCTGTGCGAGGGCTTTCTCTAGTTGTGGCGAGCAGGGGCCACTCCTCATCGCGGTGCGCGGGCCTCTCACTGTCACGGCCTCTCTTGTTGCAGAGCACAGGCTCCAGACGCGCAGGCTCAGTAGCTGTGGCTCACAGACCCAGTTGCTCTGCGGCATGTGGGATCTTCCCAGACCAGGGCTCGAACCTGTGTCCCCTGCATTGGCAGGCAGATTCTCAACCACTGCGCCACCAGGGAAGCCCTGCTTTCTCATTTTTTATGTGATTCGGATAAATTATGTAACCTCTGAGTCACAGTTTCCTCAGCAATAGTACCCACCTTGCATATAAGGCATTTTGCAAACAAAGTCACAGCATTAAGAATTCAGAAATTATTAAACTTGACTTCTGGACCGAATTTCGGACGATGCCAGCACCCCAAGGAGCAGTGTTCAGCCTCCTTGGATGACGGCAGAGTTCTGAGTCCTCACCGTCCTCTCTCCACACCGCTGAGGACGACCAGGACCTTTTTATTCTACCATTTACAGAACAGAAACCAGAGCACGATGGAGCCCAGGCTCTCGCAGGCCCCTCTACGCACACAAAGCCCAGCTGCTAGATGCCCACCCAGGCGCCCAGTCTTCCCAGCACAGGGCCTGTGCCAGGCAGGCGCAGAGGAACCGTGCTCCACGAAGACGGATTTTTAAAAATCGTCTAATGAGCAGATCTGTTTGCTTTAAGTCTCATAATTTCTCACTCCTCCCTGACCAACTACTCTTTTCTCTGGAAGCCCTGGGAACCTCACCTTCGCTGCTGATAACTTCAGAGGAATTGGCTGTAGAGACAGTACGAGTCGGGTAGGGAGATTCAGGGCCCGGAGAATCAGTAAAAATATCTATAATGGAAAAGAACAACATGCTTATCCTCAGGAAAGAATTAAGGATTTGCATAATTCCATGCTGTTTGTTGTGGTGCCTGTTTTTAAAAGGGAAACAACCAAACTGTCTAACAGTAGAAGCCTGGAACCCTCAACACTATTAAAATGAGCTGTAGGGGCTTCCCTGGTGGCGCGGTGGTTGGGGGTCCGCCTGCCGATGCAGGGAGCATGGGTTCGTGCCCCGGTCTGGGAAGATCCCACATGCCGCGGAGCGGCTGGGCCTGTGAGCCATGGCCGCCGAGCCTGCGCATCTGGAGCCTGTGCTCCGCAACGGGAGAGGCCACGACAGTGAGAGGCCCAAGTACCGCAAAAAAAAAAAAAGATGCTGTACAGATTTATCTTTGTAGAAAAATGGGGAAAGGTAACCATATATTAAAGGAAAAGAAATGTTTGTTTTTTAAGGAGTTATGTTAATTTTTGTAAGAAAAAATCGCATCCAGACATAAACATGTATGTATATTTGGAAAAGCATCCATATTGGGTTATGGGTGTTTATAGGTGTTTGGTTTTTTTCTGGCTTACCTATCTTCTGATTGTCCTGTTTTCAACATGTGTTGTGTTTGTGATAAAACAATAAAGCAAGATACCACTTTGAGAGAAAAGGCATCATCATCATCAGGCCCGAGAATCCCTCCCGTGCACTCAACCTCCCCAGAGCGAATCTTTCCACCAGAGGCTGCAGCTCTAAAAATTCTGTGAACTTGGAAGGATGGGAGCCTCCTCATGGGAATTAACCTCCAAAACAACAACAGTGGGACAGCACGTGAGCAAGATCTTCCCACACAGACCTCAGGGTCCCGGCGTCCTCATGAATCACTACAGTCATTTTTCCCTCCTCGGAAAGCAAGAGCAAAAGTCAGTAACAAGAAGGCAGGTTTTCTGTGAAAAGCCAGTTATATTGAAAAAAGTAACTACTTTTGCCTTGTTTCTTCTGAAGTTAAAAACGGGGGATGAGAAAACATCAAAGAAACCCAAATTGAGGAACTCTACAAAATTCCTAAGCAGCACTCCTCAGGAGTGTCCAGGAGGATTGGGACACTGTCATGGCCTGGAGAGGATGGGGCGCTGGGGCGACAAGATCACTAATGCCTGGACTGCATCCTGGGACAGGAAAAGGGCATCAGTGGGAAAACGTGGAAAAGAGAACTCATCCCTACAGTGTGGCTGACAACACACTATTAACTGGCACAGTGCACACCGTATGAGTGTTGCTTGGCTCCTCACTTTCTCAGTGTGTGGGTGGCGCAGGGGCACGGGTGTAAAAGGCAGGGAAACCGAGCACCAGCAGGTGGCTGGCAGAATGATGGTTTAAACCTAGAACCTCCATCCAGAACATCCCCATCTCCTCCTCCTCACAAGACCACAGGGAAGACTGGATAAGGTCAGGTACACGACAGCGCTCTGGAAGCGACCCGGTGCCTCACAAAGACGCGTGGTCACCACCTTTCACAAGTACGTCACTGAAGAAAAAATTTAAATTACAAAACTGTATGATCCCTACACTAAATACAAGGTGACCCAAGTGAAAAGGACAAATCCTAGAAACATACAAATTACCAAAACTAACTCAAGAGAAAATAGAGACTCTGAAGAGACCTATAATGAGAGACTGAGTCAAAAATCAAGCCTTCCCAACAGAGGGGGATCAAGACAGCAGAGTATGAGGACGTGGAGCTCACCTCCCCCTACAAACACACCAAAAACACATCTACATGAACAACAACTCCCACAGAAAACTAACTGGAAACTCACAGAAGATCTCCCATAACCAAAGCTGCAAGAAAGATCTCCATGTAATCGGGTAGGATGGAAAAAAGAAAGGTACCAGGTTGGGACCGGCACACACCTTCTCTGCTTGCCCTGGGGAGTCCCCTTCCTGCTGGGAAGCCCACTGAGACAGACAGGAGGGCTGGAGAAGCCTAGACTCTACTCAAGAGGAGCACGCGGGCTGGCTTGCTAACAACCAGGACAGAGAGACCTGCACTGGTGGCAGCTGCCTCCCCACACTTCCCAATTCAAAGGGGCGAATGCCCTGGCTCCGCTCACTCCACACCACGGCCTGGCGTGAGATCAGTGCGCAGAGACTGGGTCTAGCTGCGCAGAGGCAAACGGGGTGCCTGGGATGTGATCCAGGTGGGACTGTGAAGACTCCCCTCAGTGCACACACAGGGGCCACTGGGCACGCTGGGAAGACAGTGTCCAGCGCATGCCGCACGTGGCACCTCAACAACGTGCAGCAGCTAAGCAGTGAATTTTACATAGAACCTACAATATGCTGCCACAAGAGACTCGCTTCATGGCGAAAGACGCACACAGACTGAAAGTGAAGTATGGAAAAAGATATTTCACGCAAATGGAAACAAGCAAGCGGGCATAGCAATACTTAACAAAAGACAAAGTAGACTTCAAAGCAAAGACCATAAAGACAGACAAGGATATTACATAACAATAAAGGCATCAATACAACAGCATATTACACTTGTTCACATACACGTTTCCAATACAGGAGCACCTAAATATATAAAGCAAATATTAAAAGACGTAAAAGGAGAAATTCACAGGACTACAATAATAATAGAGGACTGTAACATCCCACCTACATCAATGAACAGATCATCCAGACAGAAAATCAGTATGGCAACAGAGGTCCTAAATGACACAATGGACCAACTGTACTTAATAGATATGTACAGGACACTAAATAAGAAAAACACCAAATACACATTCTTTTCAAGCCAGCATGGGACATTCTTACGGATAGACACATACTAAGTCACAAAACAAGCCTCAACAAGTTTAAGAGGACAGAAATATTTTCAAGCATCTTTTCTCACCACAACGGTAAGAAACTAGAAATCAACCATAGAAAGGAAAACAGGAAAAGAACAAACACATGGAGACTAAACAACATGCTACTAAAAATCAAATGGGTTGATGATGAAATCAAAGAGGAGATCAGAAATATCTTGAGACAAATGAAAATAGAAACACAATCTTACAAAATCTATGGGATGCAGCAAAAGCAGTTCTAAGAGGGAAGCGCACAGCAATACAGGCCTTCCACAAAAACAAGAAAAATCTCAAACGAGATAACCTACCACCTAAAAGAATGAGAGAAAGAAGGACAAACAAAACCCAAAGTCAGGGCTGAAACCACAACTGAAACCACAGAAAAAAAATCATGAAAGAATACAAACAGTTATATGCCAACAAATTGGACAACCCAGAACAAGTGAACAAGTTTCTAGAAACATACAGCCTGCCAAAACTGAGTCAAGAAGAAACAATTTGAACAGACCATTCACTAGAAGTGAAATACAATCTGTAATTTAAAAAACTCCCTGCAGACAAAAGTCCAGTACCAGAGAGCTTCAGTAGGGAATTCTACCAAACATACAAAAAGACAAAAACAAAAACTTAAATCTATCCTTCTCAAACTATTCCAAAAAAATGAAGAGGAGGGAACACTCCAATATTCATACTATGAAACCACCATTACCCGGATACCAAAACCAGACAAAGACACTACAAGAAAAGAAAATTACAACCCCAAATCTTTGATGAATATAGATGCAAAAATCCTCAACAAAGTATTAGCAAACTGAATCCAACAATACATACTAAAGATACCACGCTCAAGTTGGATTCACTCCAGGGTTGCAAGGATGGTTCAAAATATGTAAATCAATCAATGTGATACACCACATTAACAAAAGAATAGATAAAAATCACAAGATCATCTCAATAAATGCAGAAAAAGCATTCAACAAAATGAATCAACGATTCATGATAAAAACTCTCACCAAAGTGGGTACAGAGGGTACATAACTCAACATGATAAAAGCCGACTATGTCAAATCCACAGCCAACATAATACACAACAGTGAAAAACTGAAAGCTTTCCCAATAAATTCAAGAACTAGACAGGGATGTCCACCCTCGCTGCTTCTATTTAACATAATATTGGAAGTCCTAGCTACAAGAAAAAGAAAAGGCATCCAAATTGGAAGGGAAAAGGTAAAACTATCACTATTTGCAGATGACATGATATTCTATATAGAGAACCCTAAAGTTTCCACATAAAAACTATTAGAACTAATAAGTGAATTCAGCAAGGCAGCAGGATGTAAGATTGATATACGGAAATTTACTGTGTTTCTATACACTAACAATGAAATATCAGACAAAGTAAAAAAAGCAATCGTGTTTATTAAAATTGCATCCCCCCCAAAAAAAAACCCAAAAAACACAGAACACAAAACCTAGGAATAAACTTAACCAAGGAAGTAAAAAGATCTATATACTAAAAACCATAAAACACTGATTAAGGGAACTGAAGATGATTCAAAGAAATGGAAAGATATCCCATGCTCTTGGATTGGAAGAACTAATATTGTTAACATGAATGTACTACCCAAAGCAACCTATAGATTTAATGCAACCCTATCAAAATACCCGTGACATTTTTCACAGAACTAGATAATCCTAAAACGTATATGGAACCACAAAAGACCCAGAACTGCCAAAGCAATCCTGAGGAAAAAGAACAAAGCTGGAGGCATAACCTTTCCAGACTTTATACTATACTACAAAGCTATAGTAAACAAAACAGTGTGGTGTTGGCATAGAAACAGACATATAGATCAAAGGAACAGAATAAAGAGCCCAGAAATAAACCCACACACTTATGGTCAACTAATCTATGACAAAGGAGGCAAGAATATACAATGGAGAAAAGGCAGTTTCTTCAACAAGTGTTGCTGGGAAAACTGGACAGCTACATGTAAAACAATGAGATTAGAACATTCCCTCACACCACATACAAGAATAAATTCAAAATGGCTTAAAGACCTAACTGTAAGATCTGAAACCATAAAACTCCTAGAAGAGGGCTTCCCTGGTGGCGCAGTGGTTGAGTGCCTGCCTGTCAATGCAGGGGACACGGGTTCGAGCCCTGGTCTGGGAAGATCCCACATGCCACGGAGCAACTAGGCCTGTGAGCCACAACTACTGAGCCTGCACGTCTGGAGCTTGTGCTCTGCAACAAGAGAGGCCGCGACAGTGAGAGCCCGAGCACCGCGATGAAGAGCGGCCCCCGCTTGCCGCAACTAGAGAAAGCCCACGCACAGAAACGAAGACCTAACACAGCAAAAATAAATAAATAAATAAATAAATAAATAAATAACTCCTAGAAGAGAACATAGGCAGAACACTCTTCGACATAAATTGTAGCAATATTTTCTTGAATCAGTCTTCTAAGGCAAAATAAATAAAAGCAAAAATAAACAAATGGGACCTAATTAAACTTAAAAGGCTTTACACAACAAAGGAAACCATTAACAAAATGAAAAGACAACCTACTGAATGGGAGAAAATGTTTGCAAATGATGAGGCTGACAAGGGTTAATATCCAAAATATACAAACAGCTCATACAGCTCAATAACAAAAAAAAAACAAACCACCCAATCAAACAATGGGCAGAAGACATACGGATGGCTAACGGGCACATGAAAAGATACTCAACATCGCTAATCATCAGGGAAATGCAAATCCAAACCACAGTCAGCTATCACCTCACACCTGTCAGAACGGCTGTCATCAAAAAGCCCACAAATAACAAATGTTGGAGAGGATGTGGAGAAAAGGGAATCCCCGAACACTGGTGGTAAGAATTTAAATTGGTGCAGCCATTACGGAAAACAGTATGAAAGTTCCTTAAAAAACTAAAAACAGAACTATCATATGACCCAGCAATTCCACTCCTGGGTATATCTGGAAAAAACCCCTCTAATCCAGAAAGATAGATGCACCCCAGTGAACATAGTAGCACTATTTACAATACTCAAGACATGGAAGGAACCCCAGTACCCATCAACAGATGACTGGATTAAAAAGATGTGGTCTATACATACAATGGAATATTACTCAACCACAAAAAAACAATAAAATACTTCCCTTTGCAGCAATATGGATGAACCTAGAGACTATTATGCTTCGTGAAATAAGTCAGACAGAGAAAGACAAATACGGCAATGATACCGCCTATACGTGGAACCAAAAAAAAAAAAAATACAAATGACAGTATATGCAAAGCAGAAACAGAGTCACAGATATAGAAAACAAACTTGTGGTTACCAAGGAGGAGTGAGAAGAGGAAAGGGACAAATGAGGGTATGGAATTAACAGATACAAACTACTATACATAAAATAGATAAGCAAAAAGGATTTGCTGTATAGCACAGGGAATTATACCCATTATCTTGTAATAAGCTATAATGGAATACAATCTGCAAAAAGCACTAAATCACTATGCTGTAATCTGAAACTAACACAATACTGTAAATCAACTATACGTCAATCAATCAATCAATCAACAGAAAATCCATGAATGCAATGAACTACGTTAGTAGAATGAAGGGGAGAAAAATCACAAAATCATCTCATTTGACACAGAAAAAGCATCTGACAGAATCCAAAGCACTTTCATGATTAAAACACATTCAGAAAACTAGAAATAACGGAACTTCTTCAACATGATAAAGAATGTACATGAAAATCCACAACTACCAAGATACTCAGTCATGAAAGAGTGAAAAGCTTTCCCTCTCAATATCAAGAACCAGACAAGATGCCTGCTTTTGCCACTGCTATTCTACACTGTGCTGGAAGTTCTAGCCAGAGCAACTGGACAAGAACAAGAAACAAAAGGCATCCAAACTGGAAAAGAAGAAGTAAAACTACCTCTATTCACAGAGGTCAAGATCTTATATATAGATAATCCCAAAGAATGCACAAGAAACTGCTAAATGAATTCAGCAAAGCTGCAAGGTATAAGATCAACACAATCAGCCATTTTTTTATACACCTTCACTGAACAATCTGAGAAGGAAATTAAGAAAACAATACCATTTACAATAGCATCAAAAAGAATAACATACCTAGAAAAAAGTTTAACCAAGAAGATGAGGGCTTCCCTGGTGGCGCAGTGGTTGACAGTCTGCCTGCCGATGCAGGGGACACGGGTTCGTGCCCCGGTCCGGGAAGATCCCACATGCCGCGGAGCGGCTGGGCCTGTGAGGCATGGCCGCTGAGCCTGCGCGTCCGGAGCCTGTGCTTCGCAACGGGAGAGGCCACAGCAGTGAGAGGCCCGCGTACCGCAAAAAAAAATAATAAATTAAAAAAAAAAAAAAAAAGAAGATGAAAGACAGGTACACTGAAAACTACAAAATACAACTAAAAGAAATTTAAAAAGCAAATAAAAGGAAAAAGCCATGTTTACAGACTTAATATGGACTAGATAGCAATGCTGCCCTAATCAATGTACAGGACCAATGCAAACCCTATCAATACTCCAATGGCCTTTTTGCAGAAATGGAAAAGCAGACCATCAGATTCACATGAAATTGCACAGGGCCCCAAATAGCCAAAATAGCATTATGAGGTTGTACTCATACTTCCGATTTCAAAACTTACTACAGATTCACAGTAATCAAAACAGTGTGGTACTGGCATAAGGACAGACATGTAGACCAATGGAATAGAACAGACAGCCCAGAAATTAACCCAAGTGTCTATGGCCAATTGATTTCTGATAAGTGTGCCAAGACCATTCATCCCCATTGAAAAACTTTCAACAAATATTGAAAATAATACAACAAATACAATGAAGAGTTGAAAGACTAGTCTCTTCAAGAAATGGTGCTCAGACCAGTGGATATCCACGTGCAAAAAGAATGAAGTTGAACACCTACCTTACATCATATAAAAACATTAACTCAAAATGGATGAAAGACCTAAATGTAAGAGCTAAAACTGTTAAACTCTTAGAAGGAAATACAGGAGGAAATCTTCATGATCTGGGATTTGGCAATGAATTCTTGATATGACACCAAAAGTACAAGAAACAAAAGAGGACTTCCCTGGTGGCACAGTGGTTAAGAATCTGCCTGCCAGTGCAGGGGACACGGGTTCAAGCCCAGGTCTGGGAAGATCCCACATGCCGCGGAACAACTAAGTATGTGTGCCACAACTACTGAAGCCCGCATACCTACAGCCCGTGCTCCGCAGCAAGAGAAGCTACCGCATTAAGAAGCCCGCGCACTGCAACGAAGAGTAGCCCCCCACTCGCCGCAACTAGAGAAAGCCCGCGCACAGCAAGCAATACCCGATGTAGCCAAAAATAAATTAATTCATTAAGAAAAAAAAGAAAAATAGAAAATTGGACTTTGTCAGAATTAAAACTTCTGTGCATCAAAGGACTTCATGAAGAAAGTAAAAAGACAACCTACAGAATGGGAGAAAATATTTGCAAAGCATATATCTGACAGGCGTCTAGTAACTGAAATATATAAAGAACTCTTACAACTCAATAAGAAAAAGACAAAGAACCCAATTTTAAATGGGCAAAGGACCTGAATAGACATTTCTCCAAAAAAGATAAACAAATGGCCGATACACACATGAAAAGACATTAACCCATCATTAATCATTGGGAAAATGCAGACCAAAGCCACAGTGAGTACCACTTTACACCTGTAAGGATGCCTATAATCCAAAAAATGGAAAATAACAAGTGTTCATGATGATTTGGAGAAACTGGAATCCTTGTACTTTGCTGGTGAGAAGGTAAGATGGTGCAGCTGCTATGTAAAACAGTTTGGCATATGATTACCATATGACCCAGCAACTCTACTTCTAGGTATATACCCAAAAGAACTGAAAACAAGTACCCAAATAAATATATGTACACACAATGTTTATAGCAGTACTCTTCATAACAGCCAAAAGATGGAAAACAACCTAAACGCCCATCAATTGATGAATGGATAAGTGAAATGTGGTCTATCCATACAATGGATATTATTCACCATAAAAAGGAATGACATTGATACATGTTACAAACGTGAATGAACCCTGAAAGCATGCTAAGTGAAAGAAGCCAGACACAAAAGGTCACATATAGTCGTCCCTCGGTTATCTGTGGGGACGGGTTCCAGGACCCCGCCGGATACCAAAATCCACAGATGCTGAAGTCCCTTATACAAAATGGCAGAGTACAGTTGGCGCTCCCTCTGTCCTCCGGTTCTGCATCTGCAGATTCAACCAACTGCAGATATAAATCTGATTGGCAGTTGGTTGAATCCGTGAATGTGGAACCTGCAGATAAGGAATGCTGACTGTACTGTGATTTCTTTTATATGGAATATCCAAAATATGTAAATCCATAGAGAGAGAATGCAAATTGGTGGCTGCCAGATACGTGGGGAGGTGGGAAAAGCAGGAAGAATGGGAGTGACTGTGTAATAGGTACAGGGTCTCCTTCTGGGATAGTAAGAGTGTTTTGAAAACAGATAGAGGTGGTGGATGCACAACACTGAAAATGCACCGAGTATCACTGAATTGTTTACTTCTTTAAAAAAAACGATTTCTTTGCTTAATAAAGCTACACAGGGCTTCCCTGGTGGCACAGTGGTTGAGAGTCCGCCTGCCGATGCAGGCGACACGGGTTCGTGCCCCGGTCCGGGAGGATCCCACATGGTGCGGAGCGGCTGGGCCCGTGAGCCATGGCCGCTGAGCCTGCGCGTCCGGAGCCTGTGCTCCGCAACGGGAGAGGCCATGGCAGCGAGAAGCCCGCGTACCGCAAAAAAAACAAAAAAAAAAAAGAAAGAAAGCTACACAAACAAAACAAATATGTATATGCACAGATATACGTGGGAACAAAGTCTGGGAGGATGACACTGAAATATGAGTGTTTTTCTCTGGGTAGTGATATCACTGCACAATTACTGTCCAGATACCCACACTTTTTCAAGCCAAATTGGAAGAGAAGTAAGATGCCAGTCATTTGGTCTCTAATGATACAAAAAGTCTCTTTCCCTAAACAGAATCTGAAGCTCAGACACAAGTATATGCATCAACAGAAATCTTCCAGGGATAAAACCACATTTCTGCCTATTTTTGTTTTATTGAGAGAGAACCTTACCTAAGGGTATTTTAAGCATGCGACAAAGCCTGTCTACACACAAACTCTTCGCCACAACTCCTTTTGGACAGAACCCTACTCACTGCACGGCCACCTGCCAGCGTCATCACCCAGCTTGGAAGGTAAGGAAACACTTTCTTAAGGATTTCAGCAGCCAATTTGAAAAAACATTTCCTTGGGACTTTTAAACACGATTTTTGAATACTGCAAACAACTTGAGGGCAGCTGACCAAAAATTAAGTGCTTTAATACACCAGGACACCAAGTAAGAGACAGGAGAGGGGGCAGCTTTCACCTCACGCGTGGGCCCAATCCTGTCTCCAGTGCTACCAACCGAATGACCCTAAGAAAGTGATTTAGCCTCTCTGAGCTTCAGTACCTGTTTTTATGTTATGAGAACTGAGCAAGGAAATATATGTAAAACAGCTGGAATGGTATGTGGCCCATGACTGCCATATTCCCCAGCTAACAGACCTAATGAAAACAGTGCTGCCAGGAGTCACTCACGTGGACCAACTCTTCACTGTCTCTCGCAGAGTAAATAGCAAACCTTCTCTCCAGCGTTGTCTGCAGGCCATCCTGCTCATTGGTTGAAAGGTCTGCATTAACTGTAAATGTTCCAATGAACCTGGAGAGAAATCAGGCATTCCTTTGCGTCAGAGGTCAGGGCAAAGAGGAACTCTGTTCTTCTACAGCCAAAACACAGAGCGGGGTGTCTTGGGAGCCCCGCCCGGCAGTGCTCCTCTTCCCAGCCTGTCTGGCCAACTCCTGAAGACCCAACTCACACCCTCCCCCTGGGAAGCCTTCCCAGCCCCTCAAGGAGGGTCTGTGGAACTGACCTGCACCCAGCCTCTGAGACACAAATCCTACACTATGCTCTGCAGGACAGGCCGGAGGGCCCTACCATTTCGCCAGGTTTGACAGGTAGCTGACGTCCACGTCTTGAGGTGGCACTTTGGTAAAGCGAGTTGGGACGATGGAGAGGCCGATGGCACGCAGATCTGGCTGGTTGCAGATGCTGTTTCGATAGAAGCCATTTGCCAGCAGACACAGAAGGTGAACCTGGGGAGAGGGAAAACAGAAGGCTGAAAACCACTGGGATTTTTGCTGCCAAATTCAAAGACGTTTTGTGGACAGGAAATATTTGTTGTCATTTCTACATACAAGAAAGTAAAAATACTAACACTGCCATCTCCCAAGACTCTGTTTTTCATCCCCTCTTCTCTCTAGGTACTCCTTCCCTCAAAGAAACAATCACATCTCAAAGCTGCAAAATACAAACTTCCTTTTTCTCAAGAGGTCTTATCTTTTAGAGGTATTGATACATCCTGAAGGATTTGTGGATGAAATGTTACAAAGTCCGGTGTTTGCTCCAAAAAGATCAGGAGGAAACGGAATGGGGGAGAGCCGCTGTCGCAGCTGGGATGGGACAGGCCATGTGCACCTCATCCCCACCCCGGTGTGTGTAATGCCTCCGCCGCAGGCCCACACGTGTCCCCACGCCTGCGCGCCACCCCAGCCTTCCCCAGCCTCCGGAAACGACCACGTGGCTGTCTGCGCCTCCTCCCGCTCAGCTTTGCATCATTTCCCCTCAGGGCAGTCCCCCTCCCTTCCTGCCTACAGCCGGCCTGCTGAAGCCCATGCTCCGCCCTCCTCCCCTCACTGAAGCTTCCCATCTCGGAGGCACAGTCATCCTCGCCCTTCTGTCACCTCCAACACCAAGGGGTAAAAGAAACCCAGCCACCTGGCTCGGCAGCCAGGTCTGTCAGGGCGCCACGCCAGCTCTCCCCTCGTCTCTCCACCCTGACTCTGTGCTCTTCGCACCTCTCGGCTTCTGCAGCTGCTGCAGGCAGTGCCCCTTCCACCCTCCGCATCACTACACTCTCCCTCGCTGCCTGCTGCCGGTCAGAGGAAAACCAAAGTCTGCCCTTGCCTCACTCTCCATGGGCCTCCAGCGCGTGCTGCCTCCTAGATGCAGGCCCCCCGGCTGTCCCACCAGCCCGGCCACCACTCGGCCTTTCTGCGTCTCCCTGTGCCATCCTTCCTCCTGACCCGCCCCATCCTCTCTCCTAAATGAGGCCTTCCTCAGCTACTGAGGCCCACACTGATCTCTTTCCTTGTTCTACGTCTCGAGTCTCCATTTTGATGTCTTTCCTGTTCTGTGTGTGAGATCAGAAACTCCTGAATGGTAGGAAACAAGCTTCATACAAGTCTCTCTCCCCACAATGCCAAGCACCTCGCTAAGGCCCCAGTGTGTGTTCGGAAAGTACCAGCTGAAGCCAGAAGCCACAGCAACTTTAGCTGAGATCAGAACCAACGTTATTAAACAGCTGAGAGAAGGGATGGGAGGAGAGTGCCTGGTGTTAGCCCCTGCTGCCCGCCCGGCACTGAGCTCCGTGCTTTACACGTGCTGTCTGCTTACTCCTCACGCGCACCCCCCAGGCAGACACTGTTATCACCCCTGCTCAGGAGCGAGTCAGAAACTCACCAGGTCACACAGTGAGTGCAAGCCCAGAGGCAGGGCTGACGGAAAGCCCAGTTCCCCCGCGTACCACCCTCCTCCTTCCCCGCCGTACCTTGTGTGTGTCCTCACGGACTTCCTTATTGAAACGTTTCAGCATCCTCCGAAGATGTGCCTCCAGCTCTATTTTTATCTTTTCACTGCAATGCACATTGAAAACTCCAAGGATGAAGGGTGAAGGCCGACCCCACTCTCCCGTCAACGCCTTTCAGCTGCAATGACTGAGGCTGTGCTACCTGCAGTCTGGCTGTTCCCGCTCCTCCTCACCCGCGATTCCTGGCCCAGGACATTCCCTCCGCTCGACCTGCACCCGTGACGCCTCCCAAGCATGCTTCAGGGCCCGCCCTCCAGGACGTCCCCTCTGAGTGTCCCGCCCCCGGGACGGACCGGCTCCTCGGCCCACACTGCCTTATGTCAAGTTAGCGCACGCTCGTTTGTGCGATGCTGTCCTGCTGTAAAATCTCTCTCATGTCTGTGTCCCAAGCATCCTGAGGCTTCTGGACTGCTACAGTCTCCCTCTTTCAGGCCTAATAACGTGCCCATCACACGGGGGACTCAGGAACCAATTAACTACCAGGAGACGCACTCCGTGTGGCCGGGCCGCCAGGGGCTGCCGAGGGCCTGGGGACCCTGGAGAGGAGTGGGGGCCCCCAGCCGCGGCGGGCACTGCCGCAGGCCCTGCAGTGACGTGGGGAGACGAGCGGCAATGCCGGGTCAGCCTGAGGGACGCAGATCGTGGCGCATCCACTCACAGCTGAAATGTTACTTAACCTCTCTGAGTCTCCGGCTCCCCATTCGCACACTGTCCTAAAGACGGAGTAAGATGACGGGCAACCTGCAGAGCCCCTGGCACACCTCCTGCCCCAGCCAGGACACAAAGGTGTCTCCTTCAGTCCTAAAGGTGAGCCCGGGGCTCTCTCACCTAACGCTCCTGACGGCCCTGACACTCAGCCCGGGTCTCCTGTGTGCTTCTCAGTGAGGAGCAGCTGCCGGTGATGATACGTGACAGAAACTAGAAGCAAGTGCTTAATCGTACCTTCTTTCTCTTGCCTTCACCTGCTCCGGTGTTTCAATTTCTATCTCCACGGGCTTCACGGGCAGAATGGATGTAGAGAAGGTTGCGCTTTCCCCCACGTCACCCGGCACGGGCTCACTAACTTCTACAAACAGTAATTTTTAAAATCAATAATAATAATTATCGTTCTAATAGATACTGTACCAAACAAAATCGAGGCTCTGCTGGGATGGAGCAAGTGAGGAATGGGTGTGAGGTAGGAAACCGTAGAGACCACGCTCTGAGCTCCTAGGAGGTGCCAGGCCCTGTGCTCTTACAATCTAATTGTCTCATTAACCTGCACAAGAACCCAGAGAAACAGCCCTCAGAGGAAGAACCTTAGGCACAGAGATAGTGAGGTGAATTAGATACAGACCCCTGGTATCATGGAGCTAATGCTCATCTGTGTGTGTTTTAGTAGAGACTTACGGAGCAATTTCCTATTCTCTGTATCACTATGGTAACGCTCACAAAAATTTGCTTTGTAGAGAGGCATGACTTCCCGATTCAACTGTAAACTTGTACTGAATACACGGCAAGGCATGCATCTTCATCTCTTTCTCAGCTACACGGCTTATAAACACCAGCTGAAATAAATTAAATTTGCTGAACTGTGAACTTCATTAGCAGAGTTCCTTTCAAAGCAGCTCTGGGCCTAGAAGCAATGACACCCCACTGGCAATGACAATACCCAGTGCGAAAACCTTGGTTTCTATGTACCTGTTCCCACTAAAATGAACCAGGGCTTCTTAGAGAGAAAAAAGGCCAATTCCAGGTCTGCAGCAAGGAGAGTATAGAGAGATCCTGGAACATCTTATTGTGCCAAAGAACAAAAACATGCTCAGAAACTAATGAAGCCATGTCAAAAGGACTCTGTAGGGTAGCTAGCTTAAAGGGGCTCCTGCTCGCCAAATGTGGGACCATCCAAAGATCAGAAAGTGTAATGATGATAACTGGTAACATATTTGAAATTTTAAGTCCATAGTGATACCCAAAATAAATAAATACAATTCTTAAAAGGCAGAGCTCTTCTTTACAGATCAAAGTCAGCTAATAAATATACATAAGATGACAGAATCAAAATATTGCCACTTTGCAATAATCCTTGATTCAGTCAAGACCATTGACGCTTGCTAAAACCATTAAGTAGAAAGTGGGGAACAGGATATTCACACAGAATCAGAGTCCCACTAGAGATGGTAAATTACAAAAGCAAAATGTACCTTTACATTGGCACAATCAGGCAGTACCACAGACATGGTCAAACTTAGCATCAGTAGTGGTACAACCTGACATTAGATGCCTCTTAATGGACGCACTGTGAAGTACAAAGTTCTGAAGTGTTCCTGCCAAAAAATGTTTAATCTAAATATAACTAAGCCTTTGGACTCACCTTACAGTTTATAAGAAATCCAGGGGGCATTCAAACAAGTTTACCACCATCACAAACCACAATATAAGACATTCTACAAAACAAGAGGCCAGGACTCCACCAAAACAAAACAAAAAAACCCAGTGCTATGAAAAGCAAAAAAAAAAAAAAAAGGAAAAAACAGTCATAAAGGATAGTTTTATAACAATTAGGGACTTGATTTAGGTGTGATATGGTATTTCATCATGCAGGAGAATGTCTTACTCTTAGGAGACACATGCTGAAGCATTTACAAGTGAAGAGTCTGGATGTCTGCGACTTACTTTCACGTGGTTCCACAATGCAGATTTACAGAAGGAAAGATGCTGGTACATTCAAACGGCACAATGGTAAAGTTAGTGAGTCTAGGTGAACAGTGTATGGACTACATGTTCAATTTTTTTGTAGGTTTGAACACTTTCAAAATAAAAAGCTGGGAAAGAAAAGTCATGCCAGGGATGGTGACATTAGGGGCTATGTATTGTGAGTATGTGATGCACCAGGCCCGTCACATTTTCCCACAACAACCCTGGAGCCTAGGCTGTGCCCAGCTCACAGTAAGTGTTTACCAACTGTCACCAGTGGAAAAACTCAGCTCAGACAGCTGGAGTTACTCACTCACCCAGCCGCACAAGTGGCAAAGCTGGCGTCTGAGCCAGGTATGAGAACCCGCAAAGCCCGGGCTCTCTTTATGAGATGATGCGGCTTCTCTATCTCCTGATCCCCTCCATGGAGCACCGCCAGAGGAAGAGAATATACAACGTTCTTTGCTAACCTGGTCATGACTTTTTCCTTACATCAAAAGCAAGTCCCCTACTGCAACTTTATCTTTGTCTTTATTAGTTTCAGAAGAAAAGGACAGGATTGCAGTGACATGACTCCAAACAGAATCAAACAGAAAAACAGGCTCAAACAGTTCTGAGAACAGAGGGAGACACTTTACCTTCCACCTCTTCCCAGTCCTCCTCACTCTCTTCCTCGTCGTCCCCTTCACCCCCACCTTTGTCTGCAGCAGCCTCTTTCTCTGGACGGTGCACCTTCTTGCGGGCACTCGGGAAGTCCCTGTGTAGAGATCACAGGAGGGAAGATGAAGAAAAGCTCAGACATCCTAGGGCTATGTTTAAACTAAACTCAACTTTAAGGACTCCTCCTATTTACTGAGAAACTGTTGCAATTAGTTGATGATTTGTGAGCTCTGAGCCTCACTTCCTCCATTAGCCCGGGTCTCAAGTTCCCATCAAGATGTGCTCTGATCATGGGTCGCACACTAGATGTGCTGTCAAAACAGGAGGAACATGATGAACCTACAACCTAGAGCTGTGTGAAGGGAAACAGCTGTGTCTGTAAATGATACAGGGAAAGTTAGAAAAAACCACAAAAATAATGTGAGTCCCAGGAGTAAAAGCTGCGATGTCTGTGTGCACACATGTGCAGCCAGACGCCAGAAAGAAGAGGAGAGAAATCACATTTGCGGATCCTACCATGAGCCGACTCAGAAGATTCTTTCCCCACCTCTGGGAAATAAGATGAAAGGAGACTGAGGTTGGTAGAATTTTAACTTCTAAGTAAGTGGGGATGTGACTGAACTCGTGTGTCGTAAGGAACATGGACAGCTGGAAGGGTAAGGAGAGAACTACGTAGATACGGAGCTGGCTAAATACTGGCTCAAGAGTCAACGGTTGCTAATATGCAATAAAATTCTGCAAATTCACACATAAAATATGTTCAGGGAATTGAGTTACTTACAGTTTTTGTAAGACTGGACACATGGTATCCAGTGAGAATATGACCCAAGATTTTAGCACAGACATTTAAAATAACAAGCCTCAGACTTCAGCTCTAAAAAGATAAACACTTCCTTTTTAGCCTGCCACTTCCTCTCAACACCATAGCAACAAAAATGTCCCCTTAGGGTAAAAGTGGCAGAAATGGCAACTCTTAACTGAGAAGGAAAGGGAGACCAGAGCTCTCCTGGCAACATCCTGGTCTATCTGTTTGTGAATTTCTCTGCAGAAAGAATTCAACAAGTGGGGAGAGGCAACTGGGAAGCAGTAAGCTCGGAGGCATTCGCAGGAAAAGTCTTAGGGAAAAGAAGAGACGAACGATGGTGCAAAATCCGCGTGCTTCCTTGTGCTCCTTCCCACAGCTGCCCTGTCCTGGCCTACTTCCTGCGCCAGGACTGGAGGTTGCTGGAAAAGCTGACACGAAGAGTGAGGGTTTATTTCTGAAACAAAGAAGAGACTAGTGTGTCTCTGTTTGTCCCCTTCCTCCCCGCTCCCAGTTTCCCTAGGAGGCAGCTGATCAAGTGTTGATTGTTCACCACATATTAGTATGTTCATTCACTGTCAAAGGCCCTGCCCTAGACACCACGGGGCATACGAAAATGAACCAATGTGGGTCCAGCCGTCTGAGAGCTCACAGTGGTATATGGCACGGACACAAGTAAGTGTAACACAAGGCGGATCAGTTACACTCTTAAGAGATGCAGCAAGAAGTCCGAGGAGGAAAAGGGGGAGGAATCAATTAAGGCTGTGGAGCGGATGACTTCTGCTCTGCATCTTGAAGGTGGAAGAAAGCGTTCCAGGCAGAAGGAAGAGCGTGAGCACGTTGTCAAGTGAAGGAGGGAAGTCCAGCTGGGCAGGGGCGGAGCGCACCCGAGGAGAGCAGGACAGGACACGGCCAGACGTCAGGGAAAGGCCTCGTGTATGAAACGTCTTCGTGTGGTATAAAGAGCACTGGACCAGGAGTCCGAAGACCGAGGTCTCGTCCTGGTTTTGGCCACCATCTAGCTGTGTAACCACGAATAAACCACTCTCTGAAAGCTGTCGTCCTCATCTGAAAAGTCTGGGAGGTAAAGTATGTAATTGCCAAGACTCTTTCCAGCTCTTACTAGTGGTCTGAGCTCTACCTAGAAGAGTTTAAAGAGCCCACCTTTTCCACGCATCCCAGTGACGAGCAAAAAGAGCAGGTTTTCTTAGTCACACTTCCCTGATGGGAACAATCAAGACCTGGTCAAGAGGTTTTCAGCCATCTCACCTGAGATCTTCCCCATCACTGAGGGCTTCATCCTTAACAACCTGAGGGTTTTCGGATTTAACAGTCACTTTGGCCGCTTTCTTTCTTGCTGGACCATCTGCTGGGCCCCCAGAATCACTGAAGCCTCTCTTCCTCTTTCCTCGTGAAACTTCTGAGGGAACGCTCTTCTTTAGAGGTTTCTCATCTTCGAAGACATCTAGATGACCACACAGAACATGAGATAAGGGACAATAGGGAAGGTGGAGACACTG